>NC_072379.2:23546333-24181500 GCF_028885625.2 Pongo pygmaeus | reverse complement strand
GCACTCATCACACAGAAGTTTCTCAGAATGCTTCTGTCTAGTTTTCAGGTGAAGAGATTTCATTACCCAGCTTAGGCCTCAAAGCGCTCCAAATATCCACTTACAGAATCTACGAAAAGAGTGTTTCAAAGCTGCTCTTTCAAAAGCAAGGTTCAAGTCCGTGTGTTGAATGCACTCATCAGAGAGAAGTTTCTGAGAATGCTTCTGTCTAGTTCTTACGTGAAGATATTTCCTTTTCCAGCTGAGGCCTCAAAGCGCTCGAAAGAAACATTTGCAAATTCTACAAAAGGAGTGTTTCAAAAGAGTTCTATCAAGAGGAACGTTCAAGTCTGTGAGTTGAATGCACTTATCATACAGAAGTTTCCTGGAATGCTTCTGTCTAGTTTTTATGTGAAGACATTTCCTTTTCCAGCATAGGCCTCAAAGCGCTCCAAATATCCACTTGCAGATTCTACCAAAAGAGTGTCTCAAAGCTGCTCAATCAAAAGCAAGCTTCAATACTGTGAGTAGAATGCACTCATCCCAAAGTAGTTTCTGCGAATGCTTCTGTCTAGTTTTTATGTGAAGATATTTCCTTTTCCAACATAGGCCTCAAAGCGCTCCAAATAAACACTTGCAGATTCTACAAAAGGAGTGTTCCAAAACTGCTCTTTTGAGAGGAACGTTCAAGTCTGTGAGTTGAATGCACTCATCACACAGAAGTTTCTGAGAATGCTTCTGTCTAGTTTTTATGTGAAGATATTTCCTTTTCCAGCATAGGCCTCAAAACACTCCAAATATCTTCTTGCAGATTCTACAAAAAGAGTGTTTCAAATATGTTCTATCAAAAGGAAGGTTTATCTCTGTGAGTTGAATGAATGCATCGTGAAGAACTTTCTGAGAATGCTTCTCTGTAGTTTTTAGGTGAAGATATTTCCTTTTCCAACATAGGCCTCAAGGTGCTCTGAATAAATACTTGCAGATTCTATAAAAGTAGTGTTTCAAAACTGTTCTATCAAAGGGAACGTTGAAGTCTGTGAGTTGAATGCACTCATCACACAGAAGTTTCTCAGAATCCTTCTGTCTGGCTTTTAGTTGAAGAGACTTTATTTCCCAGCATAGGCCTCAAATCGCTCCAAATATCCACTTGCAGATTCTACGAAAAGAGTGTTTCGAAGCTGCTCTTTCAAAAGCAAGGTTCAAGTCTGTGTGTTGAATGCACTCATGAGAAAGAAGTTTCTGAGAATGCTTCTGTCTAGTTCTTACCTGAAGATATTTCCTTTTCCAGCTTAGGCCTCAAAGCGCTCCAAATAAACACTTGCAAATTCTACAAAAGGAGTGTTTCAAAAGAGTTCTATCAAAAGGAACGTTCAAGTCTGTGAGTTGAATGCACTTATCATACAGAAGTTTCCTGGAATGCTTCTGTCTAGTTTTTATGTGAAGACATTTCGTTTTCCAGCATAGGCCTCAAAGCGCTCCAAATATCCACTTGCAGATTCTACCAAAAGAGTGTTTCAAAACTGCTCTATCAAAAGCAAGCATCAACACTGTGAGTAGAATGCACTCATCACAAAGAAGTATCTGAGAATGCTTCTGTCTAGTTTTATGTGAAGATATTTCCTTTTCCAACATTGGCCTCAAAGCGCTCCAAATAAACACTTGCAGATTCTACAAAAGGAGTGTTTCAAAACTGCTCTTTTGAGAGGAACGTTCAAGTCTGTGAGTTGAATGCACTCATCACACAGAAGTTTCTGAGAATGCTTCTGTCTAGTTTTTATGTGAAGATATTTCCTTTTCCAGCATTGGCCTCAAAACACTCCAAATATCTTCTTGCAGATTCTACAAAAAGAGTGTTTCAAATCTGTTCTATCAAAAGGAAGGTTCAACTCTGTGAGTTGAATGAATGCATCGTGAAGAACTTTCTGAGAATGCTTCTCTGTAGTTTTTAGGTGAAGATATTCCATATCCCAGCACAGGCCTCGAAGTGCTCCAAATAACCACTTGCAGATTTTACCAAAAGAGTGTTTCAAAACTGCTCTTTCTATAGGTAAGTTCAAGTCTGTGAGTTGAATGCACTCAACACAAAGAAGTTTCTGAGAATGCTTCTGTTCAGTTTTTATGTGAAGATATTTCCTTTTCCAGCATAGGCCTCAAACGGCTCCAAATATGCCCTTGCAGATTCTACAAAAAGAGTGTTTCCAAACTTCTCTTTC
The DNA here is from genome assembly GCF_028885625.2 of Pongo pygmaeus. Lineage (NCBI taxonomy): Eukaryota > Metazoa > Chordata > Mammalia > Primates > Hominidae > Pongo > Pongo pygmaeus. The sequence continues at coordinate 24,179,308 of NC_072379.2, read as the reverse complement.
AATTGGTAGGTTCAACACTGTGAGTTGAATGAACTCATCACAAAGAAGTTTCTGAGAATCCTTCTCTCTAGTTTTTATGTGAAGATATTTCCTTTTCCAACATAGGCCTCAAGGTGCTCCGAATAAACACTTGCAGATTCTACAAAAGGAGTGTTTCAAAACTGTTCTATCAAAGGGAACGTTCAAGTCTGTGAGTTGAATGCACTCATCACACAGAAGTTTCTCAGAATGCTTCTGTCTAGTTTTTAGGTGAAGAGATTTCATTTCCCAGCATAGGCCTCAAATCGCTCCAAATATCCACTTGCAGATTCTACGAAAAGAGTGTTTCAAAGCTGCTCTTTGAAAAGCAAGGTTCAAGTCTGTGTGTTGAATGCACTCATCAGAAAGAAGTTTCTGAGAATGCCTCTGTCTAGTTCTTACGTGAAGATATTTCCTTTTCCAGCTTAGGCTTCATAGCGCTCCAAATAAACACTTGCAAATTCTACAAAAGGAGTGTTTCAAAAGAGTTCTATCAAAAGGAACGTTCAAGTCTGTGAGTTGAATGCACTTATCATACAGAAGTTTCCTGGAATGCTTCTGTCTAGTTTTTATGTGAAGACATTTCCTTTTCCAGCATAGGCCTCAAAGCGCTCCAAATATCCACTTGCAGAATCTACCAAAAGAGTGTCCCAAAACTGCTCAATCAAAAGCAAGCTTCAACACTGTGAGTAGAATGCACTCATCCCAAAGAAGTTTCTGAGAATGCTTCTGTCTAGTTTTTATGTGAAGATATTTCCTTTTCCAACATAGGCCTCAAAGCGCTCCAAATAAACACTTGCAGATTCTAGAAAAGGAGTGTTCCAAAACTGCTCTTTTGGGAGGAACGTTCAAGTCTGTGAGTTGAATGCACTCATCACACAGAAGTTTCTGAGAATGCTTCTGTCTAGTTTTTATGTGAAGATATTTCCTTTTCCAGCATAGGCCTCAAAACACTCCAAATATCTTCTTGCAGATTCTACAAAAAGAGTGTTTCAAATCTGTTCTATCAAAAGGAAGGTTGAACTCTGTGAGTTGAATGAATGCATCGTGAAGAACTTTCTGAGAATGCTTCTCTGTAGTTTTTAGGTGAAGATATTCCATATTCCAGCAAAGGCCTCGAAGTGCTCCAAATAACCACTTGCAGAATTTACCAAAAGAGTGTTTCAAAACTGCTCTTTCTATCGGTAAGTTCAAGTCTGTGAGTTGAATGCACTCAACACAAAGAAGTTTCTGAGAATGCTTCTGGTTCAGTTTTTATGTGAAGATATTTCCTTTTCCAGCATAGGCCTCAAACGGCTCCAAATATCCCCTTGCAGATTCTACAAAAAGAGTGTTTCCAAACTTCTCTATCAATTGGCCGGTTCAACACTATGAGTTGAATGAACTCATCACAAAGAAGTTTCTGAGAATCCTTCTCTCTTGTTTTTATGTGAAGATATTTCCTTTTCCAAAATAGGCCTCAAGGTGCTCCGAATAAACACTTGCAGATTGTACAAAAGGAATGTTTCAAAACTGTTCTATCAAAGGGAACGTTCAAGTCTGCTAGTTGAATGCACTCATCACACAGAAGATTCTCAGAATGCTTCTGTCTAGTTTTTAGGTGAAGAGATTTCATTTCCCAGCATAGGCCTCAAAGCGCTCCAAATATCCACTTGCTGATTCTACGAAAAGAGTGTTTCAAAGCTGCTCTTTCAAAAGCAAGGTTCAAGTCTGTGTGTTGAATGCACTCATCAGAAAGCAGTTTCTGAGAATGCTTCCGTCTAGTTTCTATATGAATATCTTTCCTTTTCCAACATAGGCCTCAAAGTGCTCCAAATAAAATTTGCAGATTCTACAAAAGGAGTGTTTCAAAACTGCTCTTTCTATAGGTAAGTTCAAGTCTGTGAGTTGAATGCACTCAACACAAAGAAGTTTCTGAGAATGCTTCTGTTCAGTTTTTATGTGAAGACATTTCCTTTTCCAGCATAGGCCTCAAAGCGCTCCAAATATCCACTTGCAGATTCTACCAAAAGAGTGTTTCAAAACTGCTCTATCAAAAACAAGCTTCAACACTGTGAGTAGAATGCACTCATCACAAAGAAGTTTCTGCGAATGCTTCTGTCCAGTTTTTATGTGAAGATATTTCCTTTTCCAGCATAGGCCTCAGAACGCTCCAAATATCCACTTGCAGATTCTATAAGAAGAGTGTTTCCAAACTGCTCTTTCGAAAGGAAGCTTCAATTCTGTGAGTTGAATGCACTCATCACAAAGAAGTTTCTGAGAATGCTTCCGACTAGTTTCTATATGAAGATATTTCCTTTTCCAGCATAGGCCTCAAACGGCTCCAAATATGCCCTTGCAGATTCTACAAAAAGAGTGTTTCCAAACTTCTCTATCAATTGGTAGGTTCAACACTGTGAGTTGAATGAACTCGTCACAAAGAAGTTTCTGAGAATGCTTCTGTCTAGTTTTTATGTGAAGATATTTCCTTTTCCATCGTAGGCCTCAAAGCGCTCCAAATAAACACTTGCAGATTCTACAAAAGGAGTGTTTCAAAACTGCTCTTTTGAGAGGAACGTTCAAGTCTGTGAGTTGAATGCACTCATCACACAGAAGTTTCTGAGAATGCTTCTATCTAGTTTTTATGTGAAGATACTTCCTTTTCCAGCATAGGCCTCAAAACACTCCAAATATCTTCTTGCAGATTCTACAAAAAGAGTGTTTCAAATCTGTTCTATCAAAAGGAAGGTTCAACTCTGTGAGCTGAATGAATGCATCGTGAAGAACTTTCTGAGAATGCTTCTCTGTAGTTTTTAGGTGAAGATATTCCATATCCCAGCACAGGCCTCGAAGTGCTCCAAATAACCACTTGCAGATTTTACCAAAAGAGTGTTTCAAAACTGCTCTTTCTATAGGTAAGTTCAAGTCTGTGAGTTGAATGCACTCAACACAAAGAAGTTTCTGAGAATGCTTCTGTTCAGTTTTTATGTGAAGATATTTCCTTTTCCAGCATAGGCCTCAAACGGCTCCAAATATCCCCTTGCAGATTCTACAAAAAGAGTGTTTCCAAACTTCTCTTTCAATTGGTAGGTTCAACACTGTGAGTTGAATGAACTCATCACAAAGAAGTTTCTGAGAATCCTTCTCTCTAGTTTTTATGTGAAGATATTTCCTTTTCCAACATAGGCCTCAAGGTGCTCCGAATAAACACTTGCAGATTCTACAAAAGGAGTGTTTCAAAACTGTTCTATCAAAGGGAACGTTCAAGTCTGTGAGTTGAATGCACTCATCACACAGAAGTTTCTCAGAATGCTTCTGTCTAGTTTTAAGGTGAAGAGATTTCATTTCCCAGCATAGGCCTCAAAGCGCTCCAAATATCCACTTGCAGATTCTACGAAAAGAGTGTTTCAAAGCTGCTCTTTGAAAAGCAAGGTTCAAGTCTGTGTGTTGAATGCACTCATCAGAAAGAAGTTTCTGAGAATGCCTCTGTCTAGTTCTTACGTGAAGATATTTCCTTTTCCAGCTTAGGCTTCATAGCGCTCCAAATAAACACTTGCAAATTCTACAAAAGGAGTGTTTCAAAAGAGTTCTATCAAAAGGAACGTTCAAGTCTGTGAGTTGAATGCACTTATCATACAGAAGTTTCCTGGAATGCTTCTGTCTAGTTTTTATGTGAAGACATTTCCTTTTCCAGCATAGGCCTCAAAGCGCTCCAAATATCCACTTGCAGATTCTACCAAAAGAGTGTCCCAAAACTGCTCAATCAAAAGCAAGCTTCAACACTGTGAGTAGAATGAACTCATCCCAAAGAAGTTTCTGAGAATGCTTCCGTCTAGTTTCTATATGAAGATATTTCCTTTTCCAACATAGGCCTCAAAGCCCTCCAAATAAACACTTGCAGATTCTACAAAAGGAGTGTTTCAAAACTGCTCTTTTGAGAGGAACGTTCAAGTCTGTGAGTTGAATGCACTCATCACACAGAAGCTTCTGAGAATGCTTCTGTCTAGTTTTTATGTGAAGATATTTCCATTTCCAGCATAGGCCTCAAAACACTCCAAATATCTTCTTGCAGATTCCACAAAAAGAGTGTTTCAAATCTGTTCTATCAAAAGGAAGGTTCAACTCTGTGAGTTGAATGAATGCATCATGAAGAACTTTCTGAGAATGCTTCTCTGTAGTATTTAGGTGAAGATATTCCGTATCCCAGCACAGGCCTCGAAGTGCTCCAAATAACCACTTGCAGATTTTACCAAAAGAGTGTTTCAAAACTGCTTTTTCCATAGGTAAGTTTAAGTCGGTGAGTTGAATGCACTCAACACAAAGAAGTTTCTGAGAATGCTTCTGTTCAGTTTTTATGTGAAGATATTTCCTTTTCCAGCATAGGCCTCAAACGGCTCCAAATATCCCCTTGCAGATTCTACAAAAAGAGTGTTTCCAAACTTCTCTATCAATTGGTAGGTTCAACACTGTGAGTTGAATGAACTCGTCACAAAGAAGTTTCTGAGAATGCTTCTGTCTAGTTTTTATGTGAAGATATTTCCTTTTCCAACGTAGACCTCAAAGCGCTCCAAATAAACACTTGCAGATTCTACAAAAGGAGTGTTTCAAAACTGCTCTTTTGAGAGGAACTTTCAAGTCTGTGAGTTGAATGCACTCATCACACAGAAGTTTCTGAGAATGCTTCTATCTAGTTTTTATGTGAAGATACTTCCTTTTCCAGCATAGGCCTCAAAACACTCCAAATATCTTCTTGCAGATTCTACAAAAAGAGTGTTTCAAATCTGTTCTATCAAAAGGAAGGTTCAACTCTGTGAGCTGAATGAATGCATCGTGAAGAACTTTCTGAGAATGCTTCTCTGTAGTTTTTAGGTGAAGATATTCCATATCCCAGCACAGGCCTCGAAGTGCTCCAAATAACCACTTGCAGATTTTACCAAAAGAGTGTTTCAAAACTGCTCTTTCTATAGGTAAGTTCAAGTCTGTGAGTTGAATGCACTCAACACAAAGAAGTTTCTGAGAATGCTTCTGTTCAGTTTTTATGTGAAGATATTTCCTTTTCCAGCATAGGCCTCAAACGGCTCCAAATATGCCCTTGCAGATTCTACAAAAAGAGTGTTTCCAAACTTCTCTATCAATTGGCAGGTTCAACACTGTGAGTTGAATGAACTCATCACAAAGAAGTTTCTGAGAATCCTTCTCTCTAGTTTTTATGTGAAGATATTTCCTTTTCCAACATAGGCCTCAAGGTGCTCCGAATAAACACTTGCAGATTCTACAAAAGGAGTGTTTCAAAACTGTTCTATCAAAGGGAACGTTCAAGTCTGTGAGTTGAATGCACTCATCACACAGAAGTTTCTCAGAATGCTTCTGTCTAGTTTTTAGGTGAAGAGATTTCATTTCCCAGCATAGGCCTCAAAGCGCTCCAAATATCCACTTGCAGATTCTACGAAAAGAGTGTTTCAAAGCTGCTCTTTGAAAAGCAAGGTTCAAGTCTGTGTGTTGAATGCACTCATCAGAAAGAAGTTTCTGAGAATGCCTCTGTCTAGTTCTTACGTGAAGATATTTCCTTTTCCAGCTTAGGCTTCATAGCGCTCCAAATAAACACTTGCAAATTCTACAAAAGGAGTGTTTCAAAAGAGTTCTATCAAAAGGAACGTTCAAGTCTGTGAGTTGAATGCACTTATCATACAGAAGTTTCCTGGAATGCTTCTGTCTAGTTTTTATGTGAAGACATTTCCTTTTCCAGCATAGGCCTCAAAGCGCTCCAAATATCCACTTGCAGATTCTACCAAAAGAGTGTCCCAAAACTGCTCAATCAAAAGCAAGCTTCAACACTGTGAGTAGAATGCACTCATCCCAAAGAAGTTTCTGAGAATGCTTCTGTCTAGTTTTTATGTGAAGATATTTCCTTTTCCAACATAGGCCTCAAAGCGCTCCAAATAAACACTTGCAGATTCTAGAAAAGGAGTGTTCCAAAACTGCTCTTTCGGGAGGAACGTTCAAGTCTGTGAGTTGAATGCACTCATCACACAGAAGTTTCTGAGAATGCTTCTGTCTAGTTTTTATGTGAAGATATTTCCTTTTCCAGCATAGGCCTCAAAACACTCCAAATATCTTCTTGCAGATTCTACAAAAAGAGTGTTTCAAATCTGTTCTATCAAAAGGAAGGTTGAACTCTGTGAGTTGAATGAATGCATCGTGAAGAACTTTCTGAGAATGCTTCTCTGTAGTTTTTAGGTGAAGATATTCCATATTCCAGCAAATGCCTCGAAGTGCTCCAAATAACCACTTGCAGAATTTACCAAAAGAGTGTTTCAAAACTGCTCTTTCTATAGGTAAGTTCAAGTCTGTGAGTTGAATGCACTCAACACAAAGAAGTTTCTGAGAATGCTTCTGGTTCAGTTTTTATGTGAAGATATTTCCTTTTCCAGCATAGGCCTCAAACGGCTCCAAATATCCCCTTGCAGATTCTACAAAAAGAGTGTTTCCAAACTTCTGTATCAATTGGCAGGTTCAGCACTATGAGTTGAATGAACTCATCACAAAGAAGTTTCTGAGAATCCTTCTCTCTTGTTTTTATGTGAAGATATTTCCTTTTCCAAAATAGGCCTCAAGGTGCTCCGAATAAACACTTGCAGATTGTACAAAAGGAATGTTTCAAAACTGTTCTATCAAAGGGAACGTTCAAGTCTGCTAGTTGAATGCACTCATCACACAGAAGATTCTCAGAATGCTTCTGTCTAGTTTTTAGGTGAAGAGATTTCATTTCCCAGCATAGGCCTCAAAGCGCTCCAAATATCCACTTGCTGATTCTACGAAAAGAGTGTTTCAAAGCTGCTCTTTCAAAAGCAAGGTTCAAGTCTGTGTGTTGAATGCACTCATCAGAAAGCAGTTTCTGAGAATGCTTCCGTCTAGTTTCTATATGAATATCTTTCCTTTTCCAACATAGGCCTCAAAGTGCTCCAAATAAAATTTGCAGATTCTACAAAAGGAGTGTTTCAAAACTGCTCTTTCTATAGGTAAGTTCAAGTCTGTGAGTTGAATGCACTCAACACAAAGAAGTTTCTGAGAATGCTTCTGTTCAGTTTTTATGTGAAGACATTTCCTTTTCCAGCATAGGCCTCAAAGCGCTCCAAATATCCACTTGCAGATTCTACCAAAAGAGTGTTTCAAAACTGCTCTATCAAAAACAAGCTTCAACACTGTGAGTAGAATGCACTCATCACAAAGAAGTTTCTGCGAATGCTTCTGTCCAGTTTTTATGTGAAGATATTTCCTTTTCCAGCATAGGCCTCAGAACGCTCCAAATATCCACTTGCAGATTCTATAAGAAGAGTGTTTCCAAACTGCTCTTTCGAAAGGAAGCTTCAATTCTGTGAGTTGAATGCACTCATCACAAAGAAGTTTCTGAGAATGCTTCCGTCTAGTTTCTATATGAAGATATTTCCTTTTCCAACATAGGCCTCAAAGCCCTCCAAATAAACACTTGCAGATTCTACAAAAGGAGTGTTTCAAAACTGCTCTTTTGAGAGGAACGTTCAAGTCTGTGAGTTGAATGCACTCATCACACAGAAGCTTCTGAGAATGCTTCTGTCTAGTTTTTATGTGAAGATATTTCCATTTCCAGCATAGGCCTCAAAACACTCCAAATATCTTCTTGCAGATTCCACAAAAAGAGTGTTTCAAATCTGTTCTATCAAAAGGAAGGTTCAACTCTGTGAGTTGAATGAATGCATCATGAAGAACTTTCTGAGAATGCTTCTCTGTAGTATTTAGGTGAAGATATTCCGTATCCCAGCACAGGCCTCGAAGTGCTCCAAATAACCACTTGCAGATTTTACCAAAAGAGTGTTTCAAAACTGCTTTTTCTATAGGTAAGTTTAAGTCTGTGAGTTGAATGCACTCAACACAAAGAAGTTTCTGAGAATGCTTCTGTTCAGTTTTTATGTGAAGATATTTCCTTTTCCAGCATAGGCCTCAAACGGCTCCAAATATCCCCTTGCAGATTCTACAAAAAGAGTGTTTCCAAACTTCTCTATCAATTGGTAGGTTCAACACTGTGAGTTGAATGAACTCGTCACAAAGAAGTTTCTGAGAATGCTTCTGTCTAGTTTTTATGTGAAGATATTTCCTTTTCCAACGTAGGCCTCAAAGCGCTCCAAATAAACACTTGCAGATTCTACAAAAGGAGTGTTTCAAAACTGCTCTTTTGAGAGGAACGTTCAAGTCTGTGAGTTGAATGCACTCATCACACAGAAGTTTCTGAGAATGCTTGTATCTAGTTTTTATGTGAAGATATTTCCTTTTCCAGCATAGGCCTCAAAACACTCCAAATATCTTCTTGCAGATTCTACAAAAAGAGTGTTTCAAATCTGTTCTATCAAAAGGAAGGTTCAACTCTGTGAGCTGAATGAATGCATCGTGAAGAACTTTCTGAGAATGCTTCTCTGTAGTTTTTAGGTGTAGATATTCCATATCCCAGCACAGGCCTCGAAGTGCTCCAAATAACCACTTGCAGATTTTACCAAAAGAGTGTTTCAAAACTGCTCTTTCTATAGGTAAGTTCAAGTCTGTGAGTTGAATGCACTCAACACAAAGAAGTTTCTGAGAATGCTTCTGTTCAGTTTTTATGTGAAGATATTTCCTTTTCCAGCATAGGCCTCAAACGGCTCCAAATATGCCCTTGCAGATTCTACAAAAAGAGTGTTTCCAAACTTCTCTATCAATTGGCAGGTTCAACACTGTGAGTTGAATGAACTCATCACAAAGAAGTTTCTGAGAATCCTTCTCTCTAGTTTTTATGTGAAGATATTTCCTTTTCCAACATAGGCCTTAAGGTGCTCCGAATAAACACTTGCAGATTCTACAAAAGGAGTGTTTCAAAACTGTTCTATCAAAGGGAGCGTTCAAGTCTGTGAGTTGAACGCACTCATCACACAGAAGTTTCTCAGAATGCTTCTGTCTAGTTTTTAGGTGAAGAGATTTCATTTCCCAGCATAGGCCTCAAAGCGCTCCAAATATCCACTTGCAGATTCTACGAAAAGAGTGTTTCAAAGCTGCTCTTTGAAAAGCAAGGTTCAAGTCTGTGTGTTGAATGCACTCATCAGAAAGAAGTTTCTGAGAATACCTCTGTCTAGTTCTTACGTGAAGATATTTCCTTTTCCAGCTTAGGCTTCATAGCGCTCCAAATAAACACTTGCAAATTCTACAAAAGGAGTGTTTCAAAAGAGTTCTATCAAAAGGAACGTTCAAGTCTGTGAGCTGAATGTACTTATCATACAGAAGTTTCCTGGAATGCTTCTGTCTAGTTTTTATGTGAAGACATTTCCTTTTCCAGCATAGGCCTCAAAGCGCTCCAAATATCCACTTGGAGATTCTACCAAAAGAGTGTCCCAAAACTGCTCAATCAAAAGCAAGCTTCAACACTGTGAGTAGAATGCACTCATCCCAAAGAAGTTTCTGAGAATGCTTCTGTCTAGTTTTTATGTGAAGATATTTCCTTTTCCAACATAGGCCTCAAAGCGCTCCAAATAAACACTTGCAGATTCTAGAAAAGGAGTGTTCCAAAACTGCTCTTTTGGGAGGAACGTTCAAGTCTGTGAGTTGAATGCACTCATCACACAGAAGTTTCTGAGAATGCTTCTGTCTAGTTTTTATGTGAAGATATTTCCTTTTCCAGCATAGGCCTCAAAACACTCCAAATATCTTCTTGCAGATTCTACAAAAAGAGTGTTTCAAATCTGTTCTATCAAAAGGAAAGTTCAACTCTGTGAGTTGAATGAATGCATCGTGAAGAACTTTCTGAGAATGCTTCTCTGTAGTTTTTAGGTGAAGATATTCCATATGCCAGCACAGGCCTCGAAGTGCTCCAAATAACCACTTGCAGATTTTACCAAAAGAGTGTTTCAAAACTGCTCTTTCTATACGTAAGTTCAAGTCTGTGAGTTGAATGCACTCAACACAAAGAAGTTTCTGAGAATGCTTCTGTTCAGTTTTTATGTGAAGATATTTCCTTTTCCAGCATAGGCCTCAAACGGCTCCAAATATGCCCTTGCAGATTCTACAAAAAGAGTGTTTCCAAACTTCTCTATCAATTGGTAGGTTCAACACTGTGAGTTGAATGAACTCATCACAAAGAAGTTTCTGAGAATCCTTCTCTCTAGTTTTTATGTGAAGATATTTCCTTTTCCAACATAGGCCTCAAGGTGCTCCGAATAAACACTTGCAGATTCTACAAAAGGAGTGTTTCAAAACTGTTCTATCAAAGGGAACGTTCAAGTCTGTGAGTTGAACGCACTCATCACACAGAAGTTTCTCAGAATGCTTCTGTCTAGTTTTTAGGTGAAGATATTTCCTTTTCCAGCATAGGCCTCAAAACACTCCAAATATCTTCTTGCAGATTCTACAAAAAGAGTGTTTCAAATCTGTTCTATCAAAAGGAAGGTTGAACTCTGTGAGTTGAATGAATGCATCGTGAAGAACTTTCTGAGAATGCTTCTCTGTAGTTTTTAGGTGAAGATATTCCATATTCCAGGAAATGCCTCGAAGTGCTCCAAATAACCACTTGCAGAATTTACCAAAAGAGTGTTTCAAAACTGCTCTTTCTATAGGTAAGTTCAAGTCTGTGAGTTGAATGCACTCAACACAAAGAAGTTTCTGAGAATGCTTCTGGTTCAGTTTTTATGTGAAGATATTTCCTTTTCCAGCATAGGCCTCAAACGGCTCCAATTATCCCCGTGCAGATTCTACAAAAAGAGTGTTTCCAAACTTCTCTATCAATTGGCAGGTTCAGCACTATGAGTTGAATGAACTCATCACAAAGAAGTTTCTGAGAATCCTTCTCTCTTGTTTTTATGTGAAGATATTTCCTTTTCCAAATAGGCCTCAAGGTGCTCCGAATAAACACTTGCAGATTGTACAAAAGGAATGTTTCAAAACTGTTCTATCAAAGGGAACGTTCAAGTCTGCGAGTTGAATGCACTCATCACACAGAAGATTCTCAGAATGCTTCTGTCTAGTTTTTAGGTGAAGAGATTTCATTTCCCAGCATAGGCCTCAAAGCGCTCCAAATATCCACTTGCTGATTCTACGAAAAGAGTGTTTCAAAGCTGCTCTTTCAAAAGCAAGGTTCAAGTCTGTGTGTTGAATGCACTCATCAGAAAGCAGTTTCTGAGAATGCTTCCGTCTAGTTTCTATATGAATATCTTTCCTTTTCCAACATAGGCCTCAAAGTGCTCCAAATAAAATTTGCAGATTCTACAAAAGGAGTGTTTCAAAACTGCTCTTTCTATAGGTAAGTTCAAGTCTGTGAGTTGAACGCACTCAACCAAAGAAGTTTCTGAGAATGCTTCTGTTCAGTTTTTATGTGAAGACATTTCCTTTTCCAGCATAGGCCTCAAAGCGCTCCAAATATCCACTTGCAGATTCTACCAAAAGAGTGTTTCAAAACTGCTCTATCAAAAAAAAGCTTCAACACTGTGAGTAGAATGCACTCATCACAAAGAAGTTTCTGCGAATGCTTCTGTCCAGTTTTTATGTGAAGATATTTCCTTTTCCAGCATAGGCCTCAGAACGCTCCAAATATCCACTTGCAGATTCTATAAGAAGAGTGTTTCCAAACTGCTCTTTCGAAAGGAAGCTTCAATTCTGTGAGTTGAATGCACTCATCACAAAGAAGTTTCTGAGAATGCTTCCGTCTAGTTTCTATATGAAGATATTTCCTTTTCCAACATAGGCCTCAAAGCCCTCCAAATAAACACTTGCAGATTCTACAAAAGGAGTGTTTCAAAACTGCTCTTTTGAGAGGAACGTTCAAGTCTGTGAGTTGAATGCACTCATCACACAGAAGCTTCTAAGAATGCTTCTGTCTAGTTTTTATGTGAAGATATTTCCATTTCCAGCATAGGCCTCAAAACACTCCAAATATCTTCTTGCAGATTCCACAAAAAGAGTGTTTCAAATCTGTTCTATCAAAAGGAAGGTTCAACTCTGTGAGTTGAATGAATGCATCATGAAGAACTTTCTGAGAATGCTTCTCTGTAGTATTTAGGTGAAGATATTCCGTATCCCAGCACAGGCCTCGAAGTGCTCCAAATAACCACTTGCAGATTTTACCAAAAGAGTGTTTCAAAACTGCTTTTTCTATAGGTAAGTTTAAGTCTGTGAGTTGAATGCACTCAACACAAAGAAGTTTCTGAGAATGCTTCTGTTCAGTTTTTATGTGAAGATATTTCCTTTTCCAGCATAGGCCTCAAACGGCTCCAAATATCCCCTTGCAGATTCTACAAAAAGAGTGTTTCCAAACTTCTCTATCAATTGGTAGGTTCAACACTGTGAGTTGAATGAACTCGTCACAAAGAAGTTTCTGAGAATGCTTCTGTCTAGTTTTTATGTGAAGATATTTCCTTTTCCAACGTAGGCCTCAAAGCGCTCCAAATAAACACTTGCAGATTCTACAAAAGGAGTGTTTCAAAACTGCTCTTTTGAGAGGAACGTTCAAGTCTGTGAGTTGAATGCACTCATCACACAGAAGTTTCTGAGAATGCTTCTATCTAGTTTTTATGTGAAGATATTTCCTTTTCCAGCATAGGCCTCAAAACACTCCAAATATCTTCTTGCAGATTCTACAAAAAGAGTGTTTCAAATCTGTTCTATCAAAAGGAAGGTTCAACTCTGTGAGCTGAATGAATGCATCGTGAAGAACTTTCTGAGAATGCTTCTCTGTAGTTTTTAGGTGTAGATATTCCATATCCCAGCACAGGCCTCGAAGTGCTCCAAATAACCACTTGCAGATTTTACCAAAAGAGTGTTTCAAAACTGCTCTTTCTATAGGTAAGTTCAAGTCTGTGAGTTGAATGCACTCAACACAAAGAAGTTTCTGAGAATGCTTCTGTTCAGTTTTTATGTGAAGATATTTCCTTTTCCAGCATAGGCCTCAAACGGCTCCAAATATGCCCTTGCAGATTCTACAAAAAGAGTGTTTCCAAACTTCTCTATCAATTGGCAGGTTCAACACTGTGAGTTGAATGAACTCATCACAAAGAAGTTTCTGAGAATCCTTCTCTCTAGTTTTTATGTGAAGATATTTCCTTTTCCAACATAGGCCTTAAGGTGCTCCGAATAAACACTTGCAGATTCTACAAAAGGAGTGTTTCAAAACTGTTCTATCAAAGGGAACGTTCAAGTCTGTGAGTTGAACGCACTCATCACACAGAAGTTTCTCAGAATGCTTCTGTCTAGTTTTTAGGTGAAGAGATTTCATTTCCCAGCATAGGCCTCAAAGCGCTCCAAATATCCACTTGCAGATTCTACGAAAAGAGTGTTTCAAAGCTGCTCTTTGAAAAGCAAGGTTCAAGTCTGTGTGTTGAATGCACTCATCAGAAAGAAGTTTCTGAGAATGCCTCTGTCTAGTTCTTACGTGAAGATATTTCCTTTTCCAGCTTAGGCTTCATAGCGCTCCAAATAAACACTTGCAAATTCTACAAAAGGAGTGTTTCAAAAGAGTTCTATCAAAAGGAACGTTCAAGTCTGTGAGTTGAATGCACTTATCATACAGAAGTTTCCTGGAATGCTTCTGTCTAGTTTTTATGTGAAGACATTTCCTTTTCCAGCATAGGCCTCAAAGCGCTCCAAATATCCACTTGCAGATTCTACCAAAAGAGTGTCCCAAAACTGCTCAATCAAAAGCAAGCTTCAACACTGTGAGTAGAATGAACTCATCCCAAAGAAGTTTCTGAGAATGCTTCCGTCTAGTTTCTATATGAAGATATTTCCTTTTCCAACATAGGCCTCAAAGCCCTCCAAATAAACACTTGCAGATTCTACAAAAGGAGTGTTTCAAAACTGCTCTTTTGAGAGGAACGTTCAAGTCTGTGAGTTGAATGCACTCATCACACAGAAGCTTCTGAGAATGCTTCTGTCTAGTTTTTATGTGAAGATATTTCCATTTCCAGCATAGGCCTCAAAACACTCCAAATATCTTCTTGCAGATTCCACAAAAAGAGTGTTTCAAATCTGTTCTATCAAAAGGAAGGTTCAACTCTGTGAGTTGAATGAATGCATCATGAAGAACTTTCTGAGAATGCTTCTCTGTAGTATTTAGGTGAAGATATTCCGTATCCCAGCACAGGCCTCGAAGTGCTCCAAATAACCACTTGCAGATTTTACCAAAAGAGTGTTTCAAAACTGCTTTTTCCATAGGTAAGTTTAAGTCGGTGAGTTGAATGCACTCAACACAAAGAAGTTTCTGAGAATGCTTCTGTTCAGTTTTTATGTGAAGATATTTCCTTTTCCAGCATAGGCCTCAAACGGCTCCAAATATCCCCTTGCAGATTCTACAAAAAGAGTGTTTCCAAACTTCTCTATCAATTGGTAGGTTCAACACTGTGAGTTGAATGAACTCGTCACAAAGAAGTTTCTGAGAATGCTTCTGTCTAGTTTTTATGTGAAGATATTTCCTTTTCCAACGTAGACCTCAAAGCGCTCCAAATAAACACTTGCAGATTCTACAAAAGGAGTGTTTCAAAACTGCTCTTTTGAGAGGAACTTTCAAGTCTGTGAGTTGAATGCACTCATCACACAGAAGTTTCTGAGAATGCTTCTATCTAGTTTTTATGTGAAGATACTTCCTTTTCCAGCATAGGCCTCAAAACACTCCAAATATCTTCTTGCAGATTCTACAAAAAGAGTGTTTCAAATCTGTTCTATCAAAAGGAAGGTTCAACTCTGTGAGCTGAATGAATGCATCGTGAAGAACTTTCTGAGAATGCTTCTCTGTAGTTTTTAGGTGAAGATATTCCATATCCCAGCACAGGCCTCGAAGTGCTCCAAATAACCACTTGCAGATTTTACCAAAAGAGTGTTTCAAAACTGCTCTTTCTATAGGTAAGTTCAAGTCTGTGAGTTGAATGCACTCAACACAAAGAAGTTTCTGAGAATGCTTCTGTTCAGTTTTTATGTGAAGATATTTCCTTTTCCAGCATAGGCCTCAAACGGCTCCAAATATGCCCTTGCAGATTCTACAAAAAGAGTGTTTCCAAACTTCTCTATCAATTGGCAGGTTCAACACTGTGAGTTGAATGAACTCATCACAAAGAAGTTTCTGAGAATCCTTCTCTCTAGTTTTTATGTGAAGATATTTCCTTTTCCAACATAGGCCTCAAGGTGCTCCGAATAAACACTTGCAGATTCTACAAAAGGAGTGTTTCAAAACTGTTCTATCAAAGGGAACGTTCAAGTCTGTGAGTTGAATGCACTCATCACACAGAAGTTTCTCAGAATGCTTCTGTCTAGTTTTTAGGTGAAGAGATTTCATTTCCCAGCATAGGCCTCAAAGCGCTCCAAATATCCACTTGCAGATTCTACGAAAAGAGTGTTTCAAAGCTGCTCTTTGAAAAGCAAGGTTCAAGTCTGTGTGTTGAATGCACTCATCAGAAAGAAGTTTCTGAGAATGCCTCTGTCTAGTTCTTACGTGAAGATATTTCCTTTTCCAGCTTAGGCTTCATAGCGCTCCAAATAAACACTTGCAAATTCTACAAAAGGAGTGTTTCAAAAGAGTTCTATCAAAAGGAACGTTCAAGTCTGTGAGTTGAATGCACTTATCATACAGAAGTTTCCTGGAATGCTTCTGTCTAGTTTTTATGTGAAGACATTTCCTTTTCCAGCATAGGCCTCAAAGCGCTCCAAATATCCACTTGCAGATTCTACCAAAAGAGTGTCCCAAAACTGCTCAATCAAAAGCAAGCTTCAACACTGTGAGTAGAATGCACTCATCCCAAAGAAGTTTCTGAGAATGCTTCTGTCTAGTTTTTATGTGAAGATATTTCCTTTTCCAACATAGGCCTCAAAGCGCTCCAAATAAACACTTGCAGATTCTAGAAAAGGAGTGTTCCAAAACTGCTCTTTCGGGAGGAACGTTCAAGTCTGTGAGTTGAATGCACTCATCACACAGAAGTTTCTGAGAATGCTTCTGTCTAGTTTTTATGTGAAGATATTTCCTTTTCCAGCATAGGCCTCAAAACACTCCAAATATCTTCTTGCAGATTCTACAAAAAGAGTGTTTCAAATCTGTTCTATCAAAAGGAAGGTTGAACTCTGTGAGTTGAATGAATGCATCGTGAAGAACTTTCTGAGAATGCTTCTCTGTAGTTTTTAGGTGAAGATATTCCATATTCCAGCAAATGCCTCGAAGTGCTCCAAATAACCACTTGCAGAATTTACCAAAAGAGTGTTTCAAAACTGCTCTTTCTATAGGTAAGTTCAAGTCTGTGAGTTGAATGCACTCAACACAAAGAAGTTTCTGAGAATGCTTCTGGTTCAGTTTTTATGTGAAGATATTTCCTTTTCCAGCATAGGCCTCAAACGGCTCCAAATATCCCCTTGCAGATTCTACAAAAAGAGTGTTTCCAAACTTCTGTATCAATTGGCAGGTTCAGCACTATGAGTTGAATGAACTCATCACAAAGAAGTTTCTGAGAATCCTTCTCTCTTGTTTTTATGTGAAGATATTTCCTTTTCCAAAATAGGCCTCAAGGTGCTCCGAATAAACACTTGCAGATTGTACAAAAGGAATGTTTCAAAACTGTTCTATCAAAGGGAACGTTCAAGTCTGCTAGTTGAATGCACTCATCACACAGAAGATTCTCAGAATGCTTCTGTCTAGTTTTTAGGTGAAGAGATTTCATTTCCCAGCATAGGCCTCAAAGCGCTCCAAATATCCACTTGCTGATTCTACGAAAAGAGTGTTTCAAAGCTGCTCTTTCAAAAGCAAGGTTCAAGTCTGTGTGTTGAATGCACTCATCAGAAAGCAGTTTCTGAGAATGCTTCCGTCTAGTTTCTATATGAATATCTTTCCTTTTCCAACATAGGCCTCAAAGTGCTCCAAATAAAATTTGCAGATTCTACAAAAGGAGTGTTTCAAAACTGCTCTTTCTATAGGTAAGTTCAAGTCTGTGAGTTGAATGCACTCAACACAAAGAAGTTTCTGAGAATGCTTCTGTTCAGTTTTTATGTGAAGACATTTCCTTTTCCAGCATAGGCCTCAAAGCGCTCCAAATATCCACTTGCAGATTCTACCAAAAGAGTGTTTCAAAACTGCTCTATCAAAAACAAGCTTCAACACTGTGAGTAGAATGCACTCATCACAAAGAAGTTTCTGCGAATGCTTCTGTCCAGTTTTTATGTGAAGATATTTCCTTTTCCAGCATAGGCCTCAGAACGCTCCAAATATCCACTTGCAGATTCTATAAGAAGAGTGTTTCCAAACTGCTCTTTCGAAAGGAAGCTTCAATTCTGTGAGTTGAATGCACTCATCACAAAGAAGTTTCTGAGAATGCTTCCGTCTAGTTTCTATATGAAGATATTTCCTTTTCCAACATAGGCCTCAAAGCCCTCCAAATAAACACTTGCAGATTCTACAAAAGGAGTGTTTCAAAACTGCTCTTTTGAGAGGAACGTTCAAGTCTGTGAGTTGAATGCACTCATCACACAGAAGCTTCTGAGAATGCTTCTGTCTAGTTTTTATGTGAAGATATTTCCATTTCCAGCATAGGCCTCAAAACACTCCAAATATCTTCTTGCAGATTCCACAAAAAGAGTGTTTCAAATCTGTTCTATCAAAAGGAAGGTTCAACTCTGTGAGTTGAATGAATGCATCATGAAGAACTTTCTGAGAATGCTTCTCTGTAGTATTTAGGTGAAGATATTCCGTATCCCAGCACAGGCCTCGAAGTGCTCCAAATAACCACTTGCAGATTTTACCAAAAGAGTGTTTCAAAACTGCTTTTTCTATAGGTAAGTTTAAGTCTGTGAGTTGAATGCACTCAACACAAAGAAGTTTCTGAGAATGCTTCTGTTCAGTTTTTATGTGAAGATATTTCCTTTTCCAGCATAGGCCTCAAACGGCTCCAAATATCCCCTTGCAGATTCTACAAAAAGAGTGTTTCCAAACTTCTCTATCAATTGGTAGGTTCAACACTGTGAGTTGAATGAACTCGTCACAAAGAAGTTTCTGAGAATGCTTCTGTCTAGTTTTTATGTGAAGATATTTCCTTTTCCAACGTAGGCCTCAAAGCGCTCCAAATAAACACTTGCAGATTCTACAAAAGGAGTGTTTCAAAACTGCTCTTTTGAGAGGAACGTTCAAGTCTGTGAGTTGAATGCACTCATCACACAGAAGTTTCTGAGAATGCTTGTATCTAGTTTTTATGTGAA
This sequence comes from Pongo pygmaeus, assembly GCF_028885625.2. Lineage (NCBI taxonomy): Eukaryota > Metazoa > Chordata > Mammalia > Primates > Hominidae > Pongo > Pongo pygmaeus. The sequence continues at coordinate 24,161,101 of NC_072379.2, read as the reverse complement.
GATATTTCCTTTTCCAGCATAGGCCTCAAAACACTCCAAATATCTTCTTGCAGATTCTACAAAAAGAGTGTTTCAAATCTGTTCTATCAAAAGGAAGGTTCAACTCTGTGAGCTGAATGAATGCATCGTGAAGAACTTTCTGAGAATGCTTCTCTGTAGTTTTTAGGTGTAGATATTCCATATCCCAGCACAGGCCTCGAAGTGCTCCAAATAACCACTTGCAGATTTTACCAAAAGAGTGTTTCAAAACTGCTCTTTCTATAGGTAAGTTCAAGTCTGTGAGTTGAATGCACTCAACACAAAGAAGTTTCTGAGAATGCTTCTGTTCAGTTTTTATGTGAAGATATTTCCTTTTCCAGCATAGGCCTCAAACGGCTCCAAATATGCCCTTGCAGATTCTACAAAAAGAGTGTTTCCAAACTTCTCTATCAATTGGCAGGTTCAACACTGTGAGTTGAATGAACTCATCACAAAGAAGTTTCTGAGAATCCTTCTCTCTAGTTTTTATGTGAAGATATTTCCTTTTCCAACATAGGCCTTAAGGTGCTCCGAATAAACACTTGCAGATTCTACAAAAGGAGTGTTTCAAAACTGTTCTATCAAAGGGAGCGTTCAAGTCTGTGAGTTGAACGCACTCATCACACAGAAGTTTCTCAGAATGCTTCTGTCTAGTTTTTAGGTGAAGAGATTTCATTTCCCAGCATAGGCCTCAAAGCGCTCCAAATATCCACTTGCAGATTCTACGAAAAGAGTGTTTCAAAGCTGCTCTTTGAAAAGCAAGGTTCAAGTCTGTGTGTTGAATGCACTCATCAGAAAGAAGTTTCTGAGAATGCCTCTGTCTAGTTCTTACGTGAAGATATTTCCTTTTCCAGCTTAGGCTTCATAGCGCTCCAAATAAACACTTGCAAATTCTACAAAAGGAGTGTTTCAAAAGAGTTCTATCAAAAGGAACGTTCAAGTCTGTGAGCTGAATGTACTTATCATACAGAAGTTTCCTGGAATGCTTCTGTCTAGTTTTTATGTGAAGACATTTCCTTTTCCAGCATAGGCCTCAAAGCGCTCCAAATATCCACTTGGAGATTCTACCAAAAGAGTGTCCCAAAACTGCTCAATCAAAAGCAAGCTTCAACACTGTGAGTAGAATGCACTCATCCCAAAGAAGTTTCTGAGAATGCTTCTGTCTAGTTTTTATGTGAAGATATTTCCTTTTCCAACATAGGCCTCAAAGCGCTCCAAATAAACACTTGCAGATTCTAGAAAAGGAGTGTTCCAAAACTGCTCTTTTGGGAGGAACGTTCAAGTCTGTGAGTTGAATGCACTCATCACACAGAAGTTTCTGAGAATGCTTCTGTCTAGTTTTTATGTGAAGATATTTCCTTTTCCAGCATAGGCCTCAAAACACTCCAAATATCTTCTTGCAGATTCTACAAAAAGAGTGTTTCAAATCTGTTCTATCAAAAGGAAAGTTCAACTCTGTGAGTTGAATGAATGCATCGTGAAGAACTTTCTGAGAATGCTTCTCTGTAGTTTTTAGGTGAAGATATTCCATATGCCAGCACAGGCCTCGAAGTGCTCCAAATAACCACTTGCAGATTTTACCAAAAGAGTGTTTCAAAACTGCTCTTTCTATACGTAAGTTCAAGTCTGTGAGTTGAATGCACTCAACACAAAGAAGTTTCTGAGAATGCTTCTGTTCAGTTTTTATGTGAAGATATTTCCTTTTCCAGCATAGGCCTCAAACGGCTCCAAATATGCCCTTGCAGATTCTACAAAAAGAGTGTTTCCAAACTTCTCTATCAATTGGTAGGTTCAACACTGTGAGTTGAATGAACTCATCACAAAGAAGTTTCTGAGAATCCTTCTCTCTAGTTTTTATGTGAAGATATTTCCTTTTCCAACATAGGCCTCAAGGTGCTCCGAATAAACACTTGCAGATTCTACAAAAGGAGTGTTTCAAAACTGTTCTATCAAAGGGAACGTTCAAGTCTGTGAGTTGAACGCACTCATCACACAGAAGTTTCTCAGAATGCTTCTGTCTAGTTTTTAGGTGAAGATATTTCCTTTTCCAGCATAGGCCTCAAAACACTCCAAATATCTTCTTGCAGATTCTACAAAAAGAGTGTTTCAAATCTGTTCTATCAAAAGGAAGGTTGAACTCTGTGAGTTGAATGAATGCATCGTGAAGAACTTTCTGAGAATGCTTCTCTGTAGTTTTTAGGTGAAGATATTCCATATTCCAGCAAATGCCTCGAAGTGCTCCAAATAACCACTTGCAGAATTTACCAAAAGAGTGTTTCAAAACTGCTCTTTCTATAGGTAAGTTCAAGTCTGTGAGTTGAATGCACTCAACACAAAGAAGTTTCTGAGAATGCTTCTGGTTCAGTTTTTATGTGAAGATATTTCCTTTTCCAGCATAGGCCTCAAACGGCTCCAATTATTCCCGTGCAGATTCTACAAAAAGAGTGTTTCCAAACTTCTCTATCAATTGGCAGGTTCAGCACTATGAGTTGAATGAACTCATCACAAAGAAGTTTCTGAGAATCCTTCTCTCTTGTTTTTATGTGAAGATATTTCCTTTTCCAAATAGGCCTCAAGGTGCTCCGAATAAACACTTGCAGATTGTACAAAAGGAATGTTTCAAAACTGTTCTATCAAAGGGAACGTTCAAGTCTGCGAGTTGAATGCACTCATCACACAGAAGATTCTCAGAATGCTTCTGTCTAGTTTTTAGGTGAAGAGATTTCATTTCCCAGCATAGGCCTCAAAGCGCTCCAAATATCCACTTGCTGATTCTACGAAAAGAGTGTTTCAAAGCTGCTCTTTCAAAAGCAAGGTTCAAGTCTGTGTGTTGAATGCACTCATCAGAAAGCAGTTTCTGAGAATGCTTCCGTCTAGTTTCTATATGAATATCTTTCCTTTTCCAACATAGGCCTCAAAGTGCTCCAAATAAAATTTGCAGATTCTACAAAAGGAGTGTTTCAAAACTGCTCTTTCTATAGGTAAGTTCAAGTCTGTGAGTTGAACGCACTCAACCAAAGAAGTTTCTGAGAATGCTTCTGTTCAGTTTTTATGTGAAGACATTTCCTTTTCCAGCATAGGCCTCAAAGCGCTCCAAATATCCACTTGCAGATTCTACCAAAAGAGTGTTTCAAAACTGCTCTATCAAAAAAAAGCTTCAACACTGTGAGTAGAATGCACTCATCACAAAGAAGTTTCTGCGAATGCTTCTGTCCAGTTTTTATGTGAAGATATTTCCTTTTCCAGCATAGGCCTCAGAACGCTCCAAATATCCACTTGCAGATTCTATAAGAAGAGTGTTTCCAAACTGCTCTTTCGAAAGGAAGCTTCAATTCTGTGAGTTGAATGCACTCATCACAAAGAAGTTTCTGAGAATGCTTCCGTCTAGTTTCTATATGAAGATATTTCCTTTTCCAACATAGGCCTCAAAGCCCTCCAAATAAACACTTGCAGATTCTACAAAAGGAGTGTTTCAAAACTGCTCTTTTGAGAGGAACGTTCAAGTCTGTGAGTTGAATGCACTCATCACACAGAAGCTTCTAAGAATGCTTCTGTCTAGTTTTTATGTGAAGATATTTCCATTTCCAGCATAGGCCTCAAAACACTCCAAATATCTTCTTGCAGATTCCACAAAAAGAGTGTTTCAAATCTGTTCTATCAAAAGGAAGGTTCAACTCTGTGAGTTGAATGAATGCATCATGAAGAACTTTCTGAGAATGCTTCTCTGTAGTATTTAGGTGAAGATATTCCGTATCCCAGCACAGGCCTCGAAGTGCTCCAAATAACCACTTGCAGATTTTACCAAAAGAGTGTTTCAAAACTGCTTTTTCTATAGGTAAGTTTAAGTCTGTGAGTTGAATGCACTCAACACAAAGAAGTTTCTGAGAATGCTTCTGTTCAGTTTTTATGTGAAGATATTTCCTTTTCCAGCATAGGCCTCAAACGGCTCCAAATATCCCCTTGCAGATTCTACAAAAAGAGTGTTTCCAAACTTCTCTATCAATTGGTAGGTTCAACACTGTGAGTTGAATGAACTCGTCACAAAGAAGTTTCTGAGAATGCTTCTGTCTAGTTTTTATGTGAAGATATTTCCTTTTCCAACGTAGGCCTCAAAGCGCTCCAAATAAACACTTGCAGATTCTACAAAAGGAGTGTTTCAAAACTGCTCTTTTGAGAGGAACGTTCAAGTCTGTGAGTTGAATGCACTCATCACACAGAAGTTTCTGAGAATGCTTCTATCTAGTTTTTATGTGAAGATATTTCCTTTTCCAGCATAGGCCTCAAAACACTCCAAATATCTTCTTGCAGATTCTACAAAAAGAGTGTTTCAAATCTGTTCTATCAAAAGGAAGGTTCAACTCTGTGAGCTGAATGAATGCATCGTGAAGAACTTTCTGAGAATGCTTCTCTGTAGTTTTTAGGTGTAGATATTCCATATCCCAGCACAGGCCTCGAAGTGCTCCAAATAACCACTTGCAGATTTTACCAAAAGAGTGTTTCAAAACTGCTCTTTCTATAGGTAAGTTCAAGTCTGTGAGTTGAATGCACTCAACACAAAGAAGTTTCTGAGAATGCTTCTGTTCAGTTTTTATGTGAAGATATTTCCTTTTCCAGCATAGGCCTCAAACGGCTCCAAATATGCCCTTGCAGATTCTACAAAAAGAGTGTTTCCAAACTTCTCTATCAATTGGCAGGTTCAACACTGTGAGTTGAATGAACTCATCACAAAGAAGTTTCTGAGAATCCTTCTCTCTAGTTTTTATGTGAAGATATTTCCTTTTCCAACATAGGCCTTAAGGTGCTCCGAATAAACACTTGCAGATTCTACAAAAGGAGTGTTTCAAAACTGTTCTATCAAAGGGAACGTTCAAGTCTGTGAGTTGAACGCACTCATCACACAGAAGTTTCTCAGAATGCTTCTGTCTAGTTTTTAGGTGAAGAGATTTCATTTCCCAGCATAGGCCTCAAAGCGCTCCAAATATCCACTTGCAGATTCTACGAAAAGAGTGTTTCAAAGCTGCTCTTTGAAAAGCAAGGTTCAAGTCTGTGTGTTGAATGCACTCATCAGAAAGAAGTTTCTGAGAATGCCTCTGTCTAGTTCTTACGTGAAGATATTTCCTTTTCCAGCTTAGGCTTCATAGCGCTCCAAATAAACACTTGCAAATTCTACAAAAGGAGTGTTTCAAAAGAGTTCTATCAAAAGGAACGTTCAAGTCTGTGAGCTGAATGCACTTATCATACAGAAGTTTCCTGGAATGCTTCTGTCTAGTTTTTATGTGAAGACATTTCCTTTTCCAGCATAGGCCTCAAAGCGCTCCAAATATCCACTTGGAGATTCTACCAAAAGAGTGTCCCAAAACTGCTCAATCAAAAGCAAGCTTCAACACTGTGAGTAGAATGCACTCATCCCAAAGAAGTTTCTGAGAATGCTTCTGTCTAGTTTTTATGTGAAGATATTTCCTTTTCCAACATAGGCCTCAAAGCGCTCCAAATAAACACTTGCAGATTCTAGAAAAGGAGTGTTCCAAAACTGCTCTTTTGGGAGGAACGTTCAAGTCTGTGAGTTGAATGCACTCATCACACAGAAGTTTCTGAGAATGCTTCTGTCTAGTTTTTATGTGAAGATATTTCCTTTTCCAGCATAGGCCTCAAAACACTCCAAATATCTTCTTGCAGATTCTACAAAAAGAGTGTTTCAAATCTGTTCTATCAAAAGGAAAGTTCAACTCTGTGAGTTGAATGAATGCATCGTGAAGAACTTTCTGAGAATGCTTCTCTGTAGTTTTTAGGTGAAGATATTCCATATTCCAGCAAAGGCCTCGAAGTGCTCCAAATAACCACTTGCAGAATTTACCAAAAGAGTGTTTCAAAACTGCTCTTTCTATCGGTAAGTTCAAGTCTGTGAGTTGAATGCACTCAACACAAAGAAGTTTCTGAGAATGCTTCTGGTTCAGTTTTTATGTGAAGATATTTCCTTTTCCAGCATAGGCCTCAAACGGCTCCAAATATCCCCTTGCAGATTCTACAAAAAGAGTGTTTCCAAACTTCTCTATCAATTGGCCGGTTCAACACTATGAGTTGAATGAACTCATCACAAAGAAGTTTCTGAGAATCCTTCTCTCTTGTTTTTATGTGAAGATATTTCCTTTTCCAAAATAGGCCTCAAGGTGCTCCGAATAAACACTTGCAGATTGTACAAAAGGAATGTTTCAAAACTGTTCTATCAAAGGGAACGTTCAAGTCTGCTAGTTGAATGCACTCATCACACAGAAGATTCTCAGAATGCTTCTGTCTAGTTTTTAGGTGAAGAGATTTCATTTCCCAGCATAGGCCTCAAAGCGCTCCAAATATCCACTTGCTGATTCTACGAAAAGAGTGTTTCAAAGCTGCTCTTTCAAAAGCAAGGTTCAAGTCTGTGTGTTGAATGCACTCATCAGAAAGCAGTTTCTGAGAATGCTTCCGTCTAGTTTCTATATGAATATCTTTCCTTTTCCAACATAGGCCTCAAAGTGCTCCAAATAAAATTTGCAGATTCTACAAAAGGAGTGTTTCAAAACTGCTCTTTCTATAGGTAAGTTCAAGTCTGTGAGTTGAATGCACTCAACACAAAGAAGTTTCTGAGAATGCTTCTGTTCAGTTTTTATGTGAAGACATTTCCTTTTCCAGCATAGGCCTCAAAGCGCTCCAAATATCCACTTGCAGATTCTACCAAAAGAGTGTTTCAAAACTGCTCTATCAAAAACAAGCTTCAACACTGTGAGTAGAATGCACTCATCACAAAGAAGTTTCTGCGAATGCTTCTGTCCAGTTTTTATGTGAAGATATTTCCTTTTCCAGCATAGGCCTCAGAACGCTCCAAATATCCACTTGCAGATTCTATAAGAAGAGTGTTTCCAAACTGCTCTTTCGAAAGGAAGCTTCAATTCTGTGAGTTGAATGCACTCATCACAAAGAAGTTTCTGAGAATGCTTCCGACTAGTTTCTATATGAAGATATTTCCTTTTCCAGCATAGGCCTCAAACGGCTCCAAATATGCCCTTGCAGATTCTACAAAAAGAGTGTTTCCAAACTTCTCTATCAATTGGTAGGTTCAACACTGTGAGTTGAATGAACTCGTCACAAAGAAGTTTCTGAGAATGCTTCTGTCTAGTTTTTATGTGAAGATATTTCCTTTTCCATCGTAGGCCTCAAAGCGCTCCAAATAAACACTTGCAGATTCTACAAAAGGAGTGTTTCAAAACTGCTCTTTTGAGAGGAACGTTCAAGTCTGTGAGTTGAATGCACTCATCACACAGAAGTTTCTGAGAATGCTTCTATCTAGTTTTTATGTGAAGATACTTCCTTTTCCAGCATAGGCCTCAAAACACTCCAAATATCTTCTTGCAGATTCTACAAAAAGAGTGTTTCAAATCTGTTCTATCAAAAGGAAGGTTCAACTCTGTGAGCTGAATGAATGCATCGTGAAGAACTTTCTGAGAATGCTTCTCTGTAGTTTTTAGGTGAAGATATTCCATATCCCAGCACAGGCCTCGAAGTGCTCCAAATAACCACTTGCAGATTTTACCAAAAGAGTGTTTCAAAACTGCTCTTTCTATAGGTAAGTTCAAGTCTGTGAGTTGAATGCACTCAACACAAAGAAGTTTCTGAGAATGCTTCTGTTCAGTTTTTATGTGAAGATATTTCCTTTTCCAGCATAGGCCTCAAACGGCTCCAAATATCCCCTTGCAGATTCTACAAAAAGAGTGTTTCCAAACTTCTCTTTCAATTGGTAGGTTCAACACTGTGAGTTGAATGAACTCATCACAAAGAAGTTTCTGAGAATCCTTCTCTCTAGTTTTTATGTGAAGATATTTCCTTTTCCAACATAGGCCTCAAGGTGCTCCGAATAAACACTTGCAGATTCTACAAAAGGAGTGTTTCAAAACTGTTCTATCAAAGGGAACGTTCAAGTCTGTGAGTTGAATGCACTCATCACACAGAAGTTTCTCAGAATGCTTCTGTCTAGTTTTAAGGTGAAGAGATTTCATTTCCCAGCATAGGCCTCAAAGCGCTCCAAATATCCACTTGCAGATTCTACGAAAAGAGTGTTTCAAAGCTGCTCTTTGAAAAGCAAGGTTCAAGTCTGTGTGTTGAATGCACTCATCAGAAAGAAGTTTCTGAGAATGCCTCTGTCTAGTTCTTACGTGAAGATATTTCCTTTTCCAGCTTAGGCTTCATAGCGCTCCAAATAAACACTTGCAAATTCTACAAAAGGAGTGTTTCAAAAGAGTTCTATCAAAAGGAACGTTCAAGTCTGTGAGTTGAATGCACTTATCATACAGAAGTTTCCTGGAATGCTTCTGTCTAGTTTTTATGTGAAGACATTTCCTTTTCCAGCATAGGCCTCAAAGCGCTCCAAATATCCACTTGCAGATTCTACCAAAAGAGTGTCCCAAAACTGCTCAATCAAAAGCAAGCTTCAACACTGTGAGTAGAATGAACTCATCCCAAAGAAGTTTCTGAGAATGCTTCCGTCTAGTTTCTATATGAAGATATTTCCTTTTCCAACATAGGCCTCAAAGCCCTCCAAATAAACACTTGCAGATTCTACAAAAGGAGTGTTTCAAAACTGCTCTTTTGAGAGGAACGTTCAAGTCTGTGAGTTGAATGCACTCATCACACAGAAGCTTCTGAGAATGCTTCTGTCTAGTTTTTATGTGAAGATATTTCCATTTCCAGCATAGGCCTCAAAACACTCCAAATATCTTCTTGCAGATTCCACAAAAAGAGTGTTTCAAATCTGTTCTATCAAAAGGAAGGTTCAACTCTGTGAGTTGAATGAATGCATCATGAAGAACTTTCTGAGAATGCTTCTCTGTAGTATTTAGGTGAAGATATTCCGTATCCCAGCACAGGCCTCGAAGTGCTCCAAATAACCACTTGCAGATTTTACCAAAAGAGTGTTTCAAAACTGCTTTTTCCATAGGTAAGTTTAAGTCGGTGAGTTGAATGCACTCAACACAAAGAAGTTTCTGAGAATGCTTCTGTTCAGTTTTTATGTGAAGATATTTCCTTTTCCAGCATAGGCCTCAAACGGCTCCAAATATCCCCTTGCAGATTCTACAAAAAGAGTGTTTCCAAACTTCTCTATCAATTGGTAGGTTCAACACTGTGAGTTGAATGAACTCGTCACAAAGAAGTTTCTGAGAATGCTTCTGTCTAGTTTTTATGTGAAGATATTTCCTTTTCCAACGTAGACCTCAAAGCGCTCCAAATAAACACTTGCAGATTCTACAAAAGGAGTGTTTCAAAACTGCTCTTTTGAGAGGAACTTTCAAGTCTGTGAGTTGAATGCACTCATCACACAGAAGTTTCTGAGAATGCTTCTATCTAGTTTTTATGTGAAGATACTTCCTTTTCCAGCATAGGCCTCAAAACACTCCAAATATCTTCTTGCAGATTCTACAAAAAGAGTGTTTCAAATCTGTTCTATCAAAAGGAAGGTTCAACTCTGTGAGCTGAATGAATGCATCGTGAAGAACTTTCTGAGAATGCTTCTCTGTAGTTTTTAGGTGAAGATATTCCATATCCCAGCACAGGCCTCGAAGTGCTCCAAATAACCACTTGCAGATTTTACCAAAAGAGTGTTTCAAAACTGCTCTTTCTATAGGTAAGTTCAAGTCTGTGAGTTGAATGCACTCAACACAAAGAAGTTTCTGAGAATGCTTCTGTTCAGTTTTTATGTGAAGATATTTCCTTTTCCAGCATAGGCCTCAAACGGCTCCAAATATGCCCTTGCAGATTCTACAAAAAGAGTGTTTCCAAACTTCTCTATCAATTGGCAGGTTCAACACTGTGAGTTGAATGAACTCATCACAAAGAAGTTTCTGAGAATCCTTCTCTCTAGTTTTTATGTGAAGATATTTCCTTTTCCAACATAGGCCTCAAGGTGCTCCGAATAAACACTTGCAGATTCTACAAAAGGAGTGTTTCAAAACTGTTCTATCAAAGGGAACGTTCAAGTCTGTGAGTTGAATGCACTCATCACACAGAAGTTTCTCAGAATGCTTCTGTCTAGTTTTTAGGTGAAGAGATTTCATTTCCCAGCATAGGCCTCAAAGCGCTCCAAATATCCACTTGCAGATTCTACGAAAAGAGTGTTTCAAAGCTGCTCTTTGAAAAGCAAGGTTCAAGTCTGTGTGTTGAATGCACTCATCAGAAAGAAGTTTCTGAGAATGCCTCTGTCTAGTTCTTACGTGAAGATATTTCCTTTTCCAGCTTAGGCTTCATAGCGCTCCAAATAAACACTTGCAAATTCTACAAAAGGAGTGTTTCAAAAGAGTTCTATCAAAAGGAACGTTCAAGTCTGTGAGTTGAATGCACTTATCATACAGAAGTTTCCTGGAATGCTTCTGTCTAGTTTTTATGTGAAGACATTTCCTTTTCCAGCATAGGCCTCAAAGCGCTCCAAATATCCACTTGCAGATTCTACCAAAAGAGTGTCCCAAAACTGCTCAATCAAAAGCAAGCTTCAACACTGTGAGTAGAATGCACTCATCCCAAAGAAGTTTCTGAGAATGCTTCTGTCTAGTTTTTATGTGAAGATATTTCCTTTTCCAACATAGGCCTCAAAGCGCTCCAAATAAACACTTGCAGATTCTAGAAAAGGAGTGTTCCAAAACTGCTCTTTCGGGAGGAACGTTCAAGTCTGTGAGTTGAATGCACTCATCACACAGAAGTTTCTGAGAATGCTTCTGTCTAGTTTTTATGTGAAGATATTTCCTTTTCCAGCATAGGCCTCAAAACACTCCAAATATCTTCTTGCAGATTCTACAAAAAGAGTGTTTCAAATCTGTTCTATCAAAAGGAAGGTTGAACTCTGTGAGTTGAATGAATGCATCGTGAAGAACTTTCTGAGAATGCTTCTCTGTAGTTTTTAGGTGAAGATATTCCATATTCCAGCAAAGGCCTCGAAGTGCTCCAAATAACCACTTGCAGAATTTACCAAAAGAGTGTTTCAAAACTGCTCTTTCTATCGGTAAGTTCAAGTCTGTGAGTTGAATGCACTCAACACAAAGAAGTTTCTGAGAATGCTTCTGGTTCAGTTTTTATGTGAAGATATTTCCTTTTCCAGCATAGGCCTCAAACGGCTCCAAATATCCCCTTGCAGATTCTACAAAAAGAGTGTTTCCAAACTTCTCTATCAATTGGCAGGTTCAACACTATGAGTTGAATGAACTCATCACAAAGAAGTTTCTGAGAATCCTTCTCTCTTGTTTTTATGTGAAGATATTTCCTTTTCCAAAATAGGCCTCAAGGTGCTCCGAATAAACACTTGCAGATTGTACAAAAGGAATGTTTCAAAACTGTTCTATCAAAGGGAACGTTCAAGTCTGCTAGTTGAATGCACTCATCACACAGAAGATTCTCAGAATGCTTCTGTCTAGTTTTTAGGTGAAGAGATTTCATTTCCCAGCATAGGCCTCAAAGCGCTCCAAATATCCACTTGCAGATTCTACGAAAAGAGTGTTTCAAAGCTGCTCTTTGAAAAGCAAGGTTCAAGTCTGTGTGTTGAATGCACTCATCAGAAAGAAGTTTCTGAGAATGCCTCTGTCTAGTTCTTACGTGAAGATATTTCCTTTTCCAGCTTAGGCTTCATAGCGCTCCAAATAAACACTTGCAAATTCTACAAAAGGAGTGTTTCAAAAGAGTTCTATCAAAAGGAACGTTCAAGTCTGTGAGTTGAATGCACTTATCATACAGAAGTTTCCTGGAATGCTTCTGTCTAGTTTTTATGTGAAGACATTTCCTTTTCCAGCATAGGCCTCAAAGCGCTCCAAATATCCACTTGCAGATTCTACCAAAAGAGTGTCCCAAAACTGCTCAATCAAAAGCAAGCTTCAACACTGTGAGTAGAATGCACTCATCCCAAAGAAGTTTCTGAGAATGCGTCTGTCTAGTTTTTATGTGAAGATATTTCCTTTTCCAACATAGGCCTCAAAGCGCTCCAAATAAACACTTGCAGATTCTAGAAAAGGAGTGTTCCAAAACTGCTCTTTTGGGAGGAACGTTCAAGTCTGTGAGTTGAATGCACTCATCACACAGAAGTTTCTGAGAATGCTTCTGTCTAGTTTTTATGTGAAGATATTTCCTTTTCCAGCATAGGCCTCAAAACACTCCAAATATCTTCTTGCAGATTCTACAAAAAGAGTGTTTCAAATCTGTTCTATCAAAAGGAAGGTTGAACTCTGTGAGTTGAATGAATGCATCGTGAAGAACTTTCTGAGAATGCTTCTCTGTAGTTTTTAGGTGAAGATATTCCATATTCCAGCAAAGGCCTCGAAGTGCTCCAAATAACCACTTGCAGAATTTACCAAAAGAGTGTTTCAAAACTGCTCTTTCTATATGTAAGTTCAAGTCTGTGAGTTGAATGCACTCAACACAAAGAAGTTTCTGAGAATGCTTCTGGTTCAGTTTTTATGTGAAGATATTTCCTTTTCCAGCATAGGCCTCAAACGGCTCCAAATATCCCCTTGCAGATTCTACAAAAAGAGTGTTTCCAAACTTCTCTATCAATTGGCAGGTTCAACACTATGAGTTGAATGAACTCATCACAAAGAAGTTTCTGAGAATCCTTCTCTCTTGTTTTTATGTGAAGATATTTCCTTTTCCAAAATAGGCCTCAAGGTGCTCCGAATAAACACTTGCAGATTGTATAAAAGGAATGTTTCAAAACTGTTCCATCAAAGGGAACGTTCAAGTCTGCGAGTTGAATGCACTCATCACACAGAAGATTCTCAGAATGCTTCTGTCTAGTTTTTAGGTGAAGAGATTTCATTTCCCAGCATAGGCCTCAAAGCGCTCCAAATATCCACTTGCTGATTCTACGAAAAGAGTGTTTCAAAGCTGCTCTTTCAAAAGCAAGGTTCAAGTCTGTGTGTTGAATGCACTCATCAGAAAGCAGTTTCTGAGAATGCTTCCGTCTCGTTTCTATATGAATATCTTTCCTTTTCCAACATAGGCCTCAAAGTGCTCCAAATAAAATTTGCAGATTCTACAAAAGGAGTGTTTCAAAACTGCTCTTTCTATAGGTAAGTTCAAGTCTGTGAGTTGAATGCACTCAACACAAAGAAGTTTCTGAGAATGCTTCTGTTCAGTTTTTATGTGAAGACATTTCCTTTTCCAGCATAGGCCTCAAAGCGCTCCAAATATCCACTTGCAGATTCTACCAAAAGAGTGTTTCAAAACTGCTCTATCAAAAACAAGCTTCAACACTGTGAGTAGAATGCACTCATCACAAAGAAGTTTCTGCGAATGCTTCTGTCCAGTTTTTATGTGAAGATATTTCCTTTTCCAGCATAGGCCTCAGAACGCTCCAAATATCCACTTGCAGATTCTATAAGAAGAGTGTTTCCAAACTGCTCTTTCGAAAGGAAGCTTCAATTCTGTGAGTTGAATGCACTCATCACAAAGAAGTTTCTGAGAATGCTTCCGTCTAGTTTCTATATGAAGATATTTCCTTTTCCAACATAGGCCTCAAGGCCCTCCAAATAAACACTTGCAGATTCTACAAAAGGAGTGTTTCAAAACTGCTCTTTTGAGAGGAACGTTCAAGTCTGTGAGTTGAATGCACTCATCACACAGAAGCTTCTGAGAATGCTTCTGTCTAGTTTTTATGTGAAGATATTTCCATTTCCAGCATAGGCCTCAAAACACTCCAAATATCTTCTTGCAGATTCCACAAAAAGAGTGTTTCAAATCTGTTCTATCAAAAGGAAGGTTCAACTCTGTGAGTTGAATGAATGCATCATGAAGAACTTTCTGAGAATGCTTCTCTGTAGTATTTAGGTGAAGATATTCCGTATCCCAGCACAGGCCTCGAAGTGCTCCAAATAACCACTTGCAGATTTTACCAAAAGAGTGTTTCAAAACTGCTTTTTCTATAGGTAAGTTAAAGTCTGTGAGTTGAATGCACTCAACACAAAGAAGTTTCTGAGAATGCTTCTGTTCAGTTTTTATGTGAAGATATTTCCTTTTCCAGCATAGGCCTCAAACGGCTCCAAATATCCCCTTGCAGATTCTACAAAAAGAGTGTTTCCAAACTTCTCTATCAATTGGTAGGTTCAACACTGTGAGTTGAATGAACTCGTCACAAAGAAGTTTCTGAGAATGCTTCTGTCTAGTTTTTATGTGAAGATATTTCCTTTTCCAACGTAGGCCACAAAGCGCTCCAAATAAACACTTGCAGATTCTACAAAAGGAGTGTTTCAAAACTGCTCTTTTGAGAGGAACGTTCAAGTCTGTGAGTTGAATGCACTCATCACACAGAAGTTTCTGAGAATGCTTCTATCTAGTTTTTATGTGAAGATATTTCCTTTTCCAGCATAGGCCTCAAAACACTCCAAATATCTTCTTGCAGATTCTACAAAAAGAGTGTTTCAAATCTGTTCTATCAAAAGGAAGGTTCAACTCTGTGAGCTGAATGAATGCATCGTGAAGAACTTTGTGAGAATGCTTCTCTGTAGTTTTTAGGTGAAGATATTCCATATCCCAGCACAGGCCTCGAAGTGCTCCAAATAACCACTTGCAGATTTTACCAAAAGAGTGTTTCAAAACTGCTCTTTCTATAGGTAAGTTCAAGTCTGTGAGTTGAATGCACTCAACACAAAGAAGTTTCTGAGAATGCTTCTGTTCAGTTTTTATGTGAAGATATTTCCTTTTCCAGCATAGGCCTCAAACGGCTCCAAATATGCCCTTGCAGATTCTACAAAAAGAGTGTTTCCAAACTTCTCTATCAATTGGCAGGTTCAACACTGTGAGTTGAATGAACTCATCACAAAGAAGTTTCTGAGAATCCTTCTCTCTAGTTTTTATGTGAAGATATTTCCTTTTCCAACATAGGCCTCAAGGTGCTCCGAATAAACACTTGCAGATTCTACAAAAGGAGTGTTTCAAAACTGTTCTATCAAAGGGAACGTTCAAGTCTGTGAGTTGAATGCACTCATCACACAGAAGTTTCTCAGAATGCTTCTGTCTAGTTTTTAGGTGAAGAGATTTCATTTCCCAGCATAGGCCTCAAAGCGCTCCAAATATCCACTTGCAGATTCTACGAAAAGAGTGTTTCAAAGCTGCTCTTTGAAAAGCAAGGTTCAAGTCTGTGTGTTGAATGCACTCATCAGAAAGAAGTTTCTGAGAATGCCTCTGTCTAGTTCTTACGTGAAGATATTTCCTTTTCCAGCTTAGGCTTCATAGCGCTCCAAATAAACACTTGCAAATTCTACAAAAGGAGTGTTTCAAAAGAGTTCTATCAAAAGGAACGTTCAAGTCTGTGAGTTGAATGCACTTATCATACAGAAGTTTCCTGGAATGCTTCTGTCTAGTTTTTATGTGAAGACATTTCCTTTTCCAGCATAGGCCTCAAAGCGCTCCAAATATCCACTTGCAGATTCTACCAAAAGAGTGTCCCAAAACTGCTCAATCAAAAGCAAGCTTCAACACTGTGAGTAGAATGCACTCATCCCAAAGAAGTTTCTGAGAATGCTTCTGTCTAGTTTTTATGTGAAGATATTTCCTTTTCCAACATAGGCCTCAAAGCGCTCCAAATAAACACTTGCAGATTCTAGAAAAGGAGTGTTCCAAAACTGCTCTTTCGGGAGGAACGTTCAAGTCTGTGAGTTGAATGCACTCATCACACAGAAGTTTCTGAGAATGCTTCTGTCTAGTTTTTATGTGAAGATATTTCCTTTTCCAGCATAGGCCTCAAAACACTCCAAATATCTTCTTGCAGATTCTACAAAAAGAGTGTTTCAAATCTGTTCTATCAAAAGGAAGGTTGAACTCTGTGAGTTGAATGAATGCATCGTGAAGAACTTTCTGAGAATGCTTCTCTGTAGTTTTTAGGTGAAGATATTCCATATTCCAGCACAGACCTCGAAGTGCTCCAAATAACCACTTGCAGAATTTACCAAAAGAGTGTTTCAAAACTGCTCTTTCTATAGGTAAGTTCAAGTCTGTGAGTTGAATGCACTCAACACAAAGAAGTTTCTGAGAATGCTTCTGGTTCAGTTTTTATGTGAAGATATTTCCTTTTCCAGCATAGGCCTCAAACGGCTCCAAATATCCCCTTGCAGATTCTACAAAAAGAGTGTTTCCAAACTTCTCTATCAATTGGCAGGTTCAACACTGTGAGTTGAATGAACTCATCACAAAGAAGTTTCTGAGAATCCTTCTCTCTTGTTTTTATGTGAAGATATTTCCTTTTCCAACATAGGCCTCAAGGTGCTCCGAATAAACACTTGCAGATTGTACAAAAGGAATGTTTCAAAACTGTTCTATCAAAGGGAACGTTCAAGTCTGTGAGTTGAATGCACTCATCACACAGAAGATTCTCAGAATGCTTCTGTCTAGTTTTTAGGTGAAGAGATTTCATTTCCCAGCATAGGCCTCAAAGCGCTCCAAATATCCACTTGCTGATTCTACGAAAAGAGTGTTTCAAAGCTGCTCTTTCAAAGGAAGGTTCAAGTCTGTGTGTTGAATGCACTCATCAGAAAGCAGTTTCTGAGAATGCTTCCGTCTCGTTTCTATATGAATATCTTTCCTTTTCCAACATAGGCCTCAAAGTGCTCCAAATAAAATTTGCAGATTCTACAAAAGGAGTGTTTCAAAACTGCTCTTTCTATAGGTAAGTTCAAGTCTGTGAATTGAATGCACTCAACACAAAGAAGTTTCTGAGAATGCTTCTGTTCAGTTTTTATGTGAAGACATTTCCTTTTCCAGCATAGGCCTCAAAGCGCTCCAAATATCCACTTGCAGATTCTACCAAAAGAGTGTTTCAAAACTGCTCTATCAAAAACAAGCTTCAACACTGTGAGTAGAATGCACTCATCACAAAGAAGTTTCTGCGAATGCTTCTGTCCAGTTTTTATGTGAAGATATTTCCTTTTCCAGCATAGGCCTCAGAACGCTCCAAATATCCACTTGCAGATTCTATAAGAAGAGTGTTTCCAAACTGCTCTTTCGAAAGGAAGCTTCAATTCGTGAGTTGAATGCACTCATCACAAAGAAGTTTCTGAGAATGCTTCTGTCTAGTTTTTATGTGAAGATATTTCCATTTCCAGCATAAGCCTCAAAACACTCCAAATATCTTCTTGCAGATTCCACAAAAAGAGTGTTTCAAATCTGTTCTATCAAAAGGAAGGTTCAACTCTGTGAGTTGAATGAATGCATCATGAAGAACTTTCTGAGAATGCTTCTCTGTAGTATTTAGGTGAAGATATTCCGTATCCCAGCACAGGCCTCGAAGTGCTCCAAATAACCACTTGCAGATTTTACCAAAAGAGTGTTTCAAAACTGCTTTTTCTATAGGTAAGTTTAAGTCTGTGAGTTGAATTCACTCAACACAAAGAAGTTTCTGAGAATGCTTCTGTTCAGTTTTTATGTGAAGATATTTCCTTTTCCAGCATAGGCCTCAAACGGCTCCAAATATCCCCTTGCAGATTCTACAAAAAGAGTGTTTCCAAACTTCTCTATCAATTGGTAGGTTCAACACTGTGAGTTGAATGAACTCGTCACAAAGAAGTTTCTGAGAATGCTTCTGTCTAGTTTTTATGTGAAGATATTTCCTTTTCCAACGTAGGCCTCAAAGCGCTCCAAATAAACACTTGCAGATTCTACAAAAGGAGTGTTTCAAAACTGCTCTTTTGAGAGGAACGTTCAAGTCTGTGAGTTGAATGCACTCATCACACAGAAGTTTCTGAGAATGCTTCTATCTAGTTTTTATGTGAAGATATTTCCTTTTCCAGCATAGGCCTCAAAACACTCCAAATATCTTCTTGCAGATTCTACAAAAAGAGTGTTTCAAATCTGTTCTATCAAAAGGAAGGTTCAACTCTGTGAGCTGAATGAATGCATCGTGAAGAACTTTCTGAGAATGCTTCTCTGTAGTTTTTAGGTGAAGATATTCCATATCCCAGCACAGGCCTCGAAGTGCTCCAAATAACCACTTGCAGATTTTACCAAAAGAGTGTTTCAAAACTGCTCTTTCTATAGGTAAGTTCAAGTCTGTGAGTTGAATGCACTCAACACAAAGAAGTTTCTGAGAATGCTTCTGTTCAGTTTTTATGTGAAGATATTTCCTTTTCCAGCATAGGCCTCAAGCGGCTCCAAATATGCCCTTGCAGATTCTACAAAAAGAGTGTTTCCAAACTTCTCTATCAATTGGCAGGTTCAACACTGTGAGTTGAATGAACTCATCACAAAGAAGTTTCTGAGAATCCTTCTCTCTAGTTTTTATGTGAAGATATTTCCTTTTCCAACATAGGCCTCAAGGTGCTCCGAAGAAACACTTGCAGATTCTACAAAAGGAGTGTTTCAAAACTGTTCTATCAAAGGGAACGTTCAAGTCTGTGAGTTGAATGCACTCATCACACAGAAGTTTCTCAGAATGCTTCTGTCTAGTTTTTAGGTGAAGAGATTTCATTTCCCAGCATAGGCCTCAAAGCGCTCCAAATATCCACTTGCAGATTCTACGAAAAGAGTGTTTCAAAGCTGCTCTTTGAAAAGCAAGGTTCAAGTCTGTGTGTTGAATGCACTCATCAGAAAGAAGTTTCTGAGAATGCCTCTGTCTAGTTCTTACGTGAAGATATTTCCTTTTCCAGCTTAGGCTTCATAGCGCTCCAAATAAACACTTGCAAATTCTACAAAAGGAGTGTTTCAAAAGAGTTCTATCAAAAGGAACGTTCAAGTCTGTGAGTTGAATGCACTTATCATACAGAAGTTTCCTGGAATGCTTCTGTCTAGTTTTTATGTGAAGACATTTCCTTTTCCAGCATAGGCCTCAAAGCGCTCCAAATATCCACTTGCAGATTCTACCAAAAGAGTGTCCCAAAACTGCTCAATCAAAAGCAAGCTTCAACACTGTGAGTAGAATGCACTCATCCCAAAGAAGTTTCTGAGAATGCTTCTGTCTAGTTTTTATGTGAAGATATTTCCTTTTCCAACATAGGCCTCAAAGCGCTCCAAATAAACACTTGCAGATTCTATAAAAGGAGTGTTCCAAAACTGCTCTTTTGGGAGGAACGTTCAAGTCTGTGAGTTGAATGCACTCATCACACAGAAGTTTCTGAGAATGCTTCTGTCTAGTTTTTATGTGAAGATACTTCCTTTTCCAGCATAGGCCTCAAAACACTCCAAATATCTTCTTGCAGATTCTACAAAAAGAGTGTTTCAAATCTGTTCTATCAAAAGGAAGGTTGAACTCTGTGAGTTGAATGAATGCATCGTGAAGAACTTTCTGAGAATGCTTCTCTGTAGTTTTTAGGTGAAGATATTCCATATTCCAGCACAGGCCTCGAAGTGCTCCAAATAACCACTTGCAGAATTTACCAAAAGAGTGTTTCAAAACTGCTCTTTCTATAGGTAAGTTCAAGTCTGTGAGTTGAATGCACTCAACACAAAGAAGTTGCTGAGAATGCTTCTGGTTCAGTTTTTATGTGAAGATATTTCCTTTTCCAGCATAGGCCTCAAACGGCTCCAAATATCCCCTTGCAGATTCTACAAAAAGAGTGTTTCCAAACTTCTCTATCAATTGGCAGGTTCGACACTATGAGTTGAATGAACTCATCACAAAGAAGTTTCTGAGAATCCTTCTCTCTAGTTTTTATGTGAAGATATTTCCTTTGCCAATATAGGCCTCAAGGTGCTCCGAATAAACACTTGCAGATTGTACAAAAGGAATGTTTCAAAACTGTTCTATCAAAGGGAGCGTTCAAGTCTGTGAGTTGAATGCACTCATCACACAGAAGTTTCTCAGAATGCTTCTGTCTAGTTTTTAGGTGAAGAGATTTCATTTCCCAGCATAGGCCTCAAAGCGCTCCAAATATCCACTTGCAGATTCTACGAAAAGAGTGTTTCAAAGCTGCTCTTTGAAAAGCAAGGTTCAAGTCTGTGTGTTGAATGCACTCATCAGAAAGAAGTTTCTGAGAATGCTTCTGTCTAGTTCTTACGTGAAGATATTTCCTTTTCCAGCTTAGGCTTCAAAGTGCTCGAAATAAACACTTGCAAATTCTACAAAAGGAGTGTTTCAAAAGAGTTCTATCAAAAGGAAAGTTCAAGTCTGTGAGTTGAATGCATTTATCATACAGAAGTTTCCTGGAATGCTTCTGTCTAGTTTTTATGTGAAGACATTTCCTTTTCCAGCATAGGCCTCAAAGCGCTCCAAATATCCACTTGCAGATTCTACTAAAAGAGTGTTTCAAAACTGCTCTATCAAAAACAAGCTTCAACACTGTGAGTAGAATGCACTCATCACAAAGAAGTTTCTGAGAATGCTTCTGTCTAGTTTTTATGTGAAGATATTTCCTTTTCCAGCTTAGGCCTCAGAACGCTCCAAATATCCACTTGCAGATTCTATAAGAAGAGTGTTTCCAAACTGCTCTTTCAAAAGGAAGCTTCAATTCTGTGAGTTGAATGCACTCATCACAAAGAAGTTTCTGAGAATGCTTGCGTCTAGTTTCTATATGAAGATCTTTCCTTTTCCAACATAGGCCTCAAAGTGCTCCAAATAAACACTTGCAGTTTCTACAAAAGGAGTGTTCCAAAACTGCTCTTTTGAGAGGAACGTTCAAGTCTGTGAGTTGAATGCACTCATCACACAGAAGTTTCTGAGAATGCTTCTGTCTAGTTTTTATGTGAAGATATTTCCTTTTCCAGCATAGGCCTCAAAACACTCCAAATATCTTCTTGCAGATTCTACAAAAAGAGTGTTTCAAATCTGTTCTATCCAAAGGAAGGTTCAACTCTGTGAGTTGAATGAATGCATCGTGAGGAACTTTCTGAGAATGCTTCTCTGTAGTTTTTAGGTGAAGATATTCCATATTCCAGCACAGGCCTCGAAGTGCTCCAAATAACCACTTGCAGATTTTGCCAAAAGAGTGTTTCAAAACTGCTCTTTCTATAGGCAAGTTCAAGTCTGTGAGTTGAATGCACTCAACACAAAGAAGTTTCTGAGAATGCTTCTGTTCAGTTTTTATGTGAAGATATTTCCTTTTCCAGCATAGGTCTCAAACGGCTCCAAATATCCCCTTGCAGATTCTACAAAGAGAGTGTTTCCAAACTTCCCTATCAATTGGTAGGTTCAACACTGTGAGTTGAATGAACTCATCACAAAGAAGTTTCTGAGAATCCTTCTCTCTAGTTTTTATGTGAAGATATTTCCTTTTTCAACATAGGCCTCAAGGTGCTCCGAATAAACACTTGCAGATTCTACAAAAGGAGTTTTTCAAAACTGTTCTATCAAAGGGAACGTTCAAGTCTGTGAGTTGAATGCACTCATCACACAGAAGTTTCTCAGAATGCTTCTGTCTAGTTTTTAGGTGAAGAGATTTCATTTCCCAGCATAGGCCTCAAAGCGCTCCAAATATCCACTTGCAGAATCTACGAAAAGAGTGTTTCAAAGCTGCTCTTTCAAAAGCAAGGTTCAAGTCTGTGTGTTGAATGCACTCATCAGAAAGAAGTTTCTGAGAATGCTTCTGTCTAGTTCTTACGTGAAGATATTTCCTTTTCCAGCTTAGGGCTCAAAGCGCTCCAAATAAACACTTGCAAATTCTACAAAAGGAGTGTTTCAAAAGAATTCTATCAAAAGGAACTTTCAAGTCTGTGAGTTGAATGCACTTATCATACAGAAGTTTCCTGGAATGCTTCTGTCTAGTTTTTATGTGAAGACATTTCCTTTTCCAGCATAGGCCTCAAAGCGCTCCAAATATCCACTTGCAGATTTTACCAAAAGAGTGTTTCAAAACTGCTCTTTCTATACGTAAGTTCAAGTCTGTGAGTTGAATGCACTCAACACAAAGAAGTTTCTGAGAATGCTTCTGTTTATTTTTTATGTGAAGATATTTCCTTTTCCAGCATAGGCCTCAAACGGCTCCAAATATCCCCTTGCAGATTCTACAAAAAGAGTGTTTCCAAACTTCTCTATCAATTGGTAGGTTCAACACTGTGAGTTGAATGAACTCATCACAAAGAAGTTTCTGAGAATGCTTCTCTCTAGTTTTTATGTGAAGATATTTCCTTTTCCAACATAGGCCTCATGGTGCTCTGAATAAACACTTGCAGATTCTACAAAAGGAGTGTTTCAAAACTGTTCTATCAAAGGGAACGTTCAAGTCTGTGAGTTGAATGCACTCATCACACAGAAGTTTCTCAGAATGCTTCTGTCTAATTTTCAGGTGAAGAGATTTCATTTCCCAGCATAGGCCTCAAAGCGCTCCAAATATCCACTTGCAGATTTTACGAAAAGAGTGTTTCAAAGCTGCTCTTTCAAAAGTAAGGTTCAAGTCTGTGTGTTGAATGCACTCATCAGAAAGAAGTTTCTGAGAATTCTTCTGTCTAGTTCTTACGTGAAGATATTTCCTTTTCCAGCTTAGGCCTCAAAGCGCTCGATATAAACACTTGCAAATTCTACAAAAGGAGTGTTTCAAAAGAGTTCTATCAAAAGGAACGTTCAAGTCTGTGAGTTGAATGCATTTATCATACAGAAGTTTCCTGGAATGCTTCTGTCTAGTTTTTATGTGAAGACATTTCCTTTTCCAGCATAGGCCTCAAAGCGCTCCAAATATCCACTTGCAGATTCTACCGAAAGAGTGTTTCAAAACTGCTCTATCAAAAACAGGCTTCAACACTGTGAGTAGAATGCACTCATCCCAAAGAAGCTTCTGAGAATTCTTCTGTCTAGTTTTTATGTGAAGATATTTCCTTTTCCAACGTAGGCCTCAAACACTCCAAATAAACACTTGCAGATTCTACAAAAGGAGTGTTTCAAAACTGCTCTTTTGAGAGGAACGTTCAAGTCTGTGAGTTGAAAGCACTCATCACACAGAAGTTTCTGAGAATGCTTCTGTCTAGTTTTTATGTGAAGATATTTCCTTTTCCAGCATAGGCCTCAAAACACTCCAAATATCTTCTTGCAGATTCTACAAAAAGAGTGTTTCAAATCTGTTCTATCAAAAGGAAGGTTCAACTCTGTGAGCTGAATGAATGCATCGTGAAGAACTTTCTGAGAATGCTTCTCTGTAGTTTTTAGGTGAAGATATTCCATATCCCAGCACAGGCCTCGAAGTGCTCCAAATAACCACTTGCAGATTTTACCAAAAGAGTGTTTCAAAACTGCTCTTTCTATAGGTAAGTTCAAGTTTGTGAGTTGAATGCACTCAACACAAAGAAGTTTCTGAGAATGCTTCTGTTCAGTTTTTATGTGAAGATATTTCCTTTTCCAGCATAGGCCTCAAACGGCTCTAAATATCCCCTTGCAGATTCTACAAAAAGAGTGTTTCCAAACTTCTCTATCAATTGGTAGGTTCAACACTGTGAGTTGAATGAAGTCATCATAAAGAAGTTTCTGAGAATCCTTCTCTCTAGTTTTTATGTGAAGATATTTCCTTTTCCAACATAGGCCTCAAGGTGCTCCGAATAAACACTTGCAGATTCTACAAAAGGAGTGTTTCAAAACTGTTCTATCAAAGGGAACGTTCAAGTCTGTGAGTTCAATGCGCTTATCACACAGAAGTTTCTCAGAATGCTTCTGTCTAGTTTTTAGGTGAAGAGATCTCATTTCCCAGCATAGGCCTCAAAGCGCTCCAAATATCCACTTGCTGATTCTACGAAAAGGGTGTTTCAAAGCTGTTTTTTCAAAAGCAAGGTTCAAGTCTGTGTGTTGAATGCACTCATCAGAAAGAAGTTTCTGAGAATGCTTCTGTCTAGTTCTTACGTGAAGATATTTCCTTTTCCAGCTTAGGCCTCAAAGCGCTCCAAATAAACACTTGCAAATTCTACAAAAGGAGTGTTTCAAAAGAGTTCTATCAATAGAAACGTTCAAGTCCGTGAGTTGAATGCACTTATCATACAGAAGTTTCCTGGAATGCTTCTGTCTAGTTTTTATGTGAAGACATTTCCTTTTCCAGCATAGGCCTCAAAGCGCTCCAAATATCCACTTGCAGATTCTACCAAAAGAGTGTTTCAAAACTGCTCTATCAAAAACAAGCTTCAGCACTGTGAGTAGAATGCACTCATCACAAAGAAGTTTCTGAGAGTGCTTCTGTCTAGTTTTCATGCGAATATATTTCCTTTTCCAGCATAGGCCTCTGAACGCTCCAAATATCCACTTGCAGATTCTATAAGAAGAGTGTTTCCAAACTGCTCTTTCGAAAGGAAGCTTCAATTCTGTGAGTTGAATGCACTCATCACAAAGAAGTTTCTCAGAATGCTTCCGTCTAGTTTCTATATGAAGGTCTTTCCTTTTCCAACATATGCCTCAAAGCGCTCCAAATAAACACTTGCAGATTCTACAAAAGGAGTGCTTCAAAACTGCTCTTTTGAGAGGAACGTTCAAGTCTGTGAGTTGAATGCACTCATCACACAGAAGTTTCTGAGAATGCTTCTGTCTAGTTTTTATGTGAAGATATTTCCATTTCCAGCATAAGCCTCAAAACACTCCAAATATCTTCTTGCAGATTCCACAAAAAGAGTGTTTCAAATCTGTTCTATCAAAAGGAAGGTTCAACTCTGTGAGTTGAATGAATGCATCATGAAGAACTTTCTGAGAATGCTTCTCTGTAGTATTTAGGTGAAGATATTCCGTATCCCAGCACAGGCCTCGAAGTGCTCCAAATAACCACTTGCAGATTTTACCAAAAGAGTGTTTCAAAACTGCTTTTTCTATAGGTAAGTTTAAGTCTGTGAGTTGAATGCACTCAACACAAAGAAGTTTCTGAGAATGCTTCTGTTCAGTTTTTATGTGAAGATATTTCCTTTTCCAGCATAGGCCTCAAACGGCTCCAAATATCCCCTTGCAGATTCTACAAAAAGAGTGTTTCCAAACTTCTCTATCAATTGGTAGGTTCAACACTGTGAGTTGAATGAACTCGTCACAAAGAAGTTTCTGAGAATGCTTCTGTCTAGTTTTTATGTGAAGATATTTCCTTTTCCAACGTAGGCCTCAAAGCGCTCCAAATAAACACTTGCAGATTCTACAAAAGGAGTGTTTCAAAACTGCTCTTTTGAGAGGAACGTTCAAGTCTGTGAGTTGAATGCACTCATCACACAGAAGTTTCTGAGAATGCTTCTATCTAGTTTTTATGTGAAGATATTTCCTTTTCCAGCATAGGCCTCAAAACACTCCAAATATCTTCTTGCAGATTCTACAAAAAGAATGTTTCAAATCTGTTCTATCAAAAGGAAGGTTCAACTCTGTGAGCTGAATGAATGCATCGTGAAGAACTTTGTGAGAATGCTTCTCTGTAGTTTTTAGGTGAAGATATTCCATATCCCAGCACAGGCCTCGAAGTGCTCCAAATAACCACTTGCAGATTTTACCAAAAGAGTGTTTCAAAACTGCTCTTTCTATAGGTAAATTCAAGTCTGTGAGTTGAATGCACTCATCACACAGAAGTTTCTGAGAATGCTTCTATCTAGTTTTTATGTGAAGATATTTCCTTTTCCAGCATAGGCCTCAAACGGCTCCAAATATCCCCTTGCAGATTCTACAAAAAGAGTGTTTCCAAACTTCTCTATCAATTGGTAGGTTCAACACTGTGAGTTGAATGAACTCGTCACAAAGAAGTTTCTGAGAATGCTTCTGTCTAGTTTTTATGTGAAGATATTTCCTTTTCCAACATAGGCCTCAAGGTGCTCCGAATAAACACTTGCAGATTCTACAAAAGGAGTGTTTCAAAACTGTTCTATCAAAGGGAACGTTCAAGTCTGTGAGATGAATGCACTCATCACACAGAAGTTTCTCAGAATGCTTCTGTCTAGTTTTTAGGTGAAGAGATTTCATTTCCCAGCATAGGCCTCAAAGCGCTCCAAATATCCACTTGCAGATTCTACGAAAAGAGTGTTTCAAAGCTGCTCTTTGAAAAGCAAGGTTCAAGTCTGTGTGTTGAATGCACTCATCAGAAAGAAGTTTCTGAGAATGCCTCTGTCTAGTTCTTACGTGAAGATATTTCCTTTTCCAGCTTAGGCTTCATAGCGCTCCAAATAAACACTTGCAAATTCTACAAAAGGAGTGTTTCAAAAGAGTTCTATCAAAAGGAACGTTCAAGTCTGTGAGTTGAATGCACTTATCATACAGAAGTTTCCTGGAATGCTTCTGTCTAGTTTTTATGTGAAGACATTTCCTTTTCCAGCATAGGCCTCAAAGCGCTCCAAATATCCACTTGCAGATTCTACCAAAAGAGTGTCCCAAAACTGCTCAATCAAAAGCAAGCTTCAACACTGTGAGTAGAATGCACTCATCCCAAAGAAGTTTCTGAGAATGCTTCTGTCTAGTTTTTATGTGAAGATATTTCCTTTTCCAACATAGGCCTCAAAGCGCTCCAAATAAACACTTGCAGATTCTAGAAAAGGAGTGTTCCAAAACTGCTCTTTCGGGAGGAACGTTCAAGTCTGTGAGTTGAATGCACTCATCACACAGAAGTTTCTGAGAATGCTTCTGTCTAGTTTTTATGTGAAGATATTTCCTTTTCCAGCATAGGCCTCAAAACACTCCAAATATCTTCTTGCAGATTCTACAAAAAGAGTGTTTCAAATCTGTTCTATCAAAAGGAAGGTTGAACTCTGTGAGTTGAATGAATGCATCGTGAAGAACTTTCTGAGAATGCTTCTCTGTAGTTTTTAGGTGAAGATATTCCATATGCCAGCACAGGCCTCGAAGTGCTCCAAATAACCACTTGCAGAATTTACCAAAAGAGTGTTTCAAAACTGCTCTTTCTATAGGTAAGTTCAAGTCTGTGAGTTGAATGCACTCAACACAAAGAAGTTTCTGAGAATGCTTCTGGTTCAGTTTTTATGTGAAGATATTTCCTTTTCCAGCATAGGCCTCAAACGGCTCCAAATATCCCCTTGCAGATTCTACAAAAAGAGTGTTTCCAAACTTCTCTGTCAATTGGCAGGTTCAACACTGTGAGTTGAATGAACTCATCACAAAGAAGTTTCTGAGAATCCTTCTCTCTTGTTTTTATGTGAAGATATTTCCTTTTCCAAAATAGGCCTCAAGGTGCTCCGAATAAACACTTGCAGATTGTACAAAAGGAATGTTTCAAAACTGTTCTATCAAAGGGAACGTTCAAGTCTGTGAGTTGAATGCACTCATCACACAGAAGATTCTCAGAATGCTTCTGTCTAGTTTTTAGGTGAAGAGATTTCATTTCCCAGCATAGGCCTCAAAGCGCTCCTAATATCCACTTGCTGATTCTACGAAAAGAGTGTTTCAAAGCTGCTCTTTCAAAAGCAAGGTTCAAATCTGTGTGTTGAATGCACTCATCAGAAAGCAGTTTCTGAGAATGCTTCCGTCTCGTTTCTATATGAATATCTTTCCTTTTCCAACATAGGCCTCAAAGTGCTCCAAATAAAATTTGCAGATTCTACAAAAGGAGTGTTTCAAAACTGCTCTTTCTATAGGTAAGTTCAAGTCTGTGAGTTGAATGCACTCAACACAAAGAAGTTTCTGAGAATGCTTCTGTTCAGTTTTTATGTGAAGACATTTCCTTTTCCAGCATAGGCCTCAAAGCGCTCCAAATATCCACTTGCAGATTCTACCAAAAGAGTGTTTCAAAACTGCTCTATCAAAAACAAGCTTCAACACTGTGAGTAGAATGCACTCATCACAAAGAAGTTTCTGCGAATGCTTCTGTCCAGTTTTTATGTGAAGATATTTCCTTTTCCAGCATAGGCCTCAGAACGCTCCAAATATCCACTTGCAGATTCTATAAGAAGAGTGTTTCCAAACTGCTCTTTCGAAAGGAAGCTTCAATTCTGTGAGTTGAATGCACTCATCACAAAGAAGTTTCTGAGAATGCTTCCGTCTAGTTTCTATATGAAGATATTTCCTTTTCCAACATAGGCCTCAAAGCCCTCCAAATAAACACTTGCAGATTCTACAAAAGGAGTGTTTCAAAACTGCTCTTTTGAGAGGAACTTTCAAGTCTGTGAGTTGAATGCACTCATCACACAGAAGTTTCTGAGAATGCTTCTGTCTAGTTTTTATGTGAAGATATTTCCATTTCCAGCATAGGCCTCAAAACACTCCAAATATCTTCTTGCAGATTCCACAAAAAGAGTGTTTCAAATCTGTTCTATCAACAGGAAGGTTCAACTCTGTGAGTTGAATGAATGCATCATGAAGAACTTTCTGAGAATGCTTCTCTGTAGTATTTAGGTGAAGATATTCCGTATCCCAGCACAGGCCTCGAAGTGCTCCACATAACCACTTGCAGATTTTACCAAAAGAGTGTTTCAAAACTGCTTTTTCTATAGGTAAGTTTAAGTCTGTGAGTTGAATGCACTCAACACAAAGAAGTTTCTGAGAATGCTTCTGTTCAGTTTTTATGTGAAGATATTTCCTTTTCCAGCATAGGCCTCAAACGGCTCCAAATATCCCCTTGCAGATTCTACAAAAAGAGTGTTTCCAAACTTCTCTATCAATTGGTAGGTTCAACACTGTGAGTTGAATGAACTCGTCACAAAGAAGTTTCTGAGAATGCTTCTGTCTAGTTTTTATGTGAAGATATTTCCTTTTCCAACGTAGGCCTCAAAGCGCTCCAAATAAACACTTGCAGATTCTACAAAAGGAGTGTTTCAAAACTGCTCTTTTGAGAGGAACGTTCAAGTCTGTGAGTTGAATGCACTCATCACACAGAAGTTTCTGAGAATGCTTCTATCTAGTTTTTATGTGAAGATATTTCCTTTTCCAGCATAGGCCTCAAAACACTCCAAATATCTTCTTGCAGATTCTACAAAAAGAGTGTTTCAAATCTGTTCTATCAAAAGGAAGGTTCAACTCTGTGAGCTGAATGAATGCATCGTGAAGAACTTTCTGAGAATGCTTCTCTGTAGTTTTTAGGTGAAGATATTCCATATCCCAGCACAGGCCTCGAAGTGCTCCAAATAACCACTTGCAGATTTTACCAAAAGAGTGTTTCAAAACTGCTCTTTCTATAGGTAAGTTCAAGTCTGTGAGTTGAATGCACTCAACACAAAGAAGTTTCTGAGAATGCTTCTGTTCAGTTTTTATGTGAAGATATTTCCTTTTCCAGCATAGGCCTCAAACGGCTCCAAATATCCCCTTGCAGATTCTACAAAAAGAGTGTTTCCAAACTTCTCTATCAATTGGCAGGTTCAACACTGTGAGTTGAATGAACTCATCACAAAGAAGTTTCTGAGAATCCTTCTCTCTAGTTTTTATGTGAAGATATTTCCTTTTCCAACATAGGCCTCAAGGTGCTCCGAATAAACACTTGCAGATTCTACAAAAGGAGTGTTTCAAAACTGTTCTATCAAAGGGAACGTTCAAGTCTGTGAGTTGAATGCACTCATCACACAGAAGTTTCTCAGAATGCTTCTGTCTAGTTTTTAGGTGAAGAGATTTCATTTCCCAGCATAGGCCTCAAAGCGCTCCAAATATCCACTTGCAGATTCTACGAAAAGAGTGTTTCAAAGCTGCTCTTTGAAAAGCAAGGTTCAAGTCTGTGTGTTGAATGCACTCATCAGAAAGAAGTTTCTGAGAATGCCTCTGTCTAGTTCTTACGTGAAGATATTTCCTTTTCCAGCTTAGGCTTCATAGCGCTCCAAATAAACACTTGCAAATTCTACAAAAGGAGTGTTTCAAAAGAGTTCTATCAAAAGGAACGTTCAAGTCTGTGAGTTGAATGCACTTATCATACAGAAGTTTCCTGGAATGCTTCTGTCTAGTTTTTATGTGAAGACATTTCCTTTTCCAGCATAGGCCTCAAAGCGCTCCAAATATCCACTTGCAGATTCTACCAAAAGAGTGTCCCAAAACTGCTCAATCAAAAGCAAGCTTCAACACTGTGAGTAGAATGCACTCATCCCAAAGAAGTTTCTGAGAATGCTTCTGTCTAGTTTTTATGTGAAGATATTTCCTTTTCCAACATAGGCCTCAAAGCGCTCCAAATAAACACTTGCAGATTCTAGAAAAGGAGTGTTCCAAAACTGCTCTTTCAGGAGGAACGTTCAAGTCTGTGAGTTGAATGCACTCATCACACAGAAGTTTCTGAGAATGCTTCTGTCTATTTTTTATGTGAAGATATTTCCTTTTCCAGCATAGGCCTCAAAACACTCCAAATATCTTCTTGCAGATTCTACAAAAAGAGTGTTTCAAATCTGTTCTATCAAAAGGAAGGTTGAACTCTGTGAGTTGAATGAATGCATCGTGAAGAACTTTCTGAGAATGCTTCTCTGTAGTTTTTAGGTGAAGATATTCCATATTCCAGCACAGGCCTCGAAGTGCTCCAAATAACCACTTGCAGAATTTACCAAAAGAGTGTTTCAAAACTGCTCTTTCTATAGGTAAGTTCAAGTCTGTGAGTTGAATGCACTCAACACAAAGAAGTTTCTGAGAATGCTTCTGGTTCAGTTTTTATGTGAAGATATTTCCTTTTCCAGCATAGGCCTCAAACGGCTCCAAATATCCCCTTGCAGATTCTACAAAAAGAGTGTTTCCAAACTTCTCTGTCAATTGGCAGGTTCAACACTGTGAGTTGAATGAACTCATCACAAAGAAGTTTCTGAGAATCCTTCTCTCTTGTTTTTATGTGAAGATACTTCCTTTTCCAAAATAGGCCTCAAGGTGCTCCGAATAAACACTTGCAGATTGTACAAAAGGAATGTTTCAAAACTGTTCTATCAAAGGGAACGTTCAAGTCTGTGAGTTGAATGCACTCATCACACAGAAGATTCTCAGAATGCTTCTGTCTAGTTTTTAGGTGAAGAGATTTCATTTCCCAGCATAGGCCTCAAAGCGCTCCTAATATCCACTTGCTGATTCTACGAAAAGAGTGTTTCAAAGCTGCTCTTTCAAAAGCAAGGTTCAAGTCTGTGTGTTGAATGCACTCATCAGAAAGCAGTTTCTGAGAATGCTTCCGTCTCGTTTCTATATGAATATCTTTCCTTTTCCAACATAGGCCTCAAAGTGCTCCAAATAAAATTTGCAGATTCTACAAAAGGAGTGTTTCAAAACTGCTCTTTCTATAGGTAAGTTCAAGTCTGTGAGTTGAATGCACTCAACACAAAGAAGTTTCTGAGAATGCTTCTGTTCAGTTTTTATGTGAAGACATTTCCTTTTCCAGCATAGGCCTCAAAGCGCTCCAAATATCCACTTGCAGATTCTACCAAAAGAGTGTTTCAAAACTGCTCTATCAAAAACAAGCTTCAACACTGTGAGTAGAATGCACTCATCACAAAGAAGTTTCTGCGAATGCTTCTGTCCAGTTTTTATGTGAAGATATTTCCTTTTCCAGCATAGGCCTCAGAACGCTCCAAATATCCACTTGCAGATTCTATAAGAAGAGTGTTTCCAAACTGCTCTTTCGAAAGGAAGCTTCAATTCTGTGAGTTGAATGCACTCATCACAAAGAAGTTTCTGAGAATGCTTCCGTCTAGTTTCTATATGAAGATATTTCCTTTTCCAACATAGGCCTCAAAGCCCTCCAAATAAACACTTGTAGATTCTACAAAAGGAGTGTTTCAAAACTGCTCTTTTGAGAGGAACTTTCAAGTCTGTGAGTTGAATGCACTCATCACACAGAAGTTTCTGAGAATGCTTCTGTCTAGTTTTTATGTGAAGATATTTCCATTTCCAGCATAGGCCTCAAAACACTCCAAATATCTTCTTGCAGATTCCACAAAAAGAGTGTTTCAAATCTGTTCTATCAAAAGGAAGGTTCAACTCTGTGAGTTGAATGAATGCATCATGAAGAACTTTCTGAGAATGCTTCTCTGTAGTATTTAGGTGAAGATATTCCGTATCCCAGCACAGGCCTCGAAGTGCTCCACATAACCACTTGCAGATTTTACCAAAAGAGTGTTTCAAAACTGCTTTTTCTATAGGTAAGTTTAAGTCTGTGAGTTGAATGCACTCAACACAAAGAAGTTTCTGAGAATGCTTCTGTTCAGTTTTTATGTGAAGATATTTCCTTTTCCAGCATAGGCCTCAAACGGCTCCAAATATCCCCTTGCAGATTCTACAAAAAGAGTGTTTCCAAACTTCTCTATCAATTGGTAGGTTCAACACTGTGAGTTGAATGAACTCGTCACAAAGAAGTTTCTGAGAATGCTTCTGTCTAGTTTTTATGTGAAGATATTTCCTTTTCCAACGTAGGCCTCAAAGCGCTCCAAATAAACACTTGCAGATTCTACAAAAGGAGTGTTTCAAAACTGCTCTTTTGAGAGGAACGTTCAAGTCTGTGAGTTGAATGCACTCATCACACAGAAGTTTCTGAGAATGCTTCTATCTAGTTTTTATGTGAAGATATTTCCTTTTCCAGCATAGGCCTCAAAACACTCCAAATATCTTCTTGCAGATTCTACAAAAAGAGTGTTTCAAATCTGTTCTATCAAAAGGAAGGTTCAACTCTGTGAGCTGAATGAATGCATCGTGAAGAACTTTCTGAGAATGCTTCTCTGTAGTTTTTAGGTGAAGATATTCCATATCCCAGCACAGGCCTCGAAGTGCTCCAAATAACCACTTGCAGATTTTACCAAAAGAGTGTTTCAAAACTGCTCTTTCTATAGGTAAGTTCAAGTCTGTGAGTTGAATGCACTCAACACAAAGAAGTTTCTGAGAATGCTTCTGTTCAGTTTTTATGTGAAGATATTTCCTTTTCCAGCATAGGCCTCAAACGGCTCCAAATATGCCCTTGCAGATTCTACAAAAAGAGTGTTTCCAAACTTCTCTATCAATTGGCAGGTTCAACACTGTGAGTTGAATGAACTCATCACAAAGAAGTTTCTGAGAATCCTTCTCTCTAGTTTTTATGTGAAGATATTTCCTTTTCCAACATAGGCCTCAAGGTGCTCCGAATAAACACTTGCAGATTCTACAAAAGGAGTGTTTCAAAACTGTTCTATCAAAGGGAACGTTCAAGTCTGTGAGTTGAATGCACTCATCACACAGAAGTTTCTCAGAATGCTTCTGTCTAGTTTTTAGGTGAAGAGATTTCATTTCCCAGCATAGGCCTCAAAGCGCTCCAAATATCCACTTGCAGATTCTACGAAAAGAGTGTTTCAAAGCTGCTCTTTGAAAAGCAAGGTTCAAGTCTGTGTGTTGAATGCACTCATCAGAAAGAAGTTTCTGAGAATGCCTCTGTCTAGTTCTTACGTGAAGATATTTCCTTTTCCAGCTTAGGCTTCATAGCGCTCCAAATAAACACTTGCAAATTCTACAAAAGGAGTGTTTCAAAAGAGTTCTATCAAAAGGAACGTTCAAGTCTGTGAGTTGAATGCACTTATCATACAGAAGTTTCCTGGAATGCTTCTGTCTAGTTTTTATGTGAAGACATTTCCTTTTCCAGCATAGGCCTCAAAGCGCTCCAAATATCCACTTGCAGATTCTACCAAAAGAGTGTCCCAAAACTGCTCAATCAAAAGCAAGCTTCAACACTGTGAGTAGAATGCACTCATCCCAAAGAAGTTTCTGAGAATGCTTCTGTCTAGTTTTTATGTGAAGATATTTCCTTTTCCAACATAGGCCTCAAAGCGCTCCAAATAAACACTTGCAGATTCTAGAAAAGGAGTGTTCCAAAACTGCTCTTTCGGGAGGAACGTTCAAGTCTGTGAGTTGAATGCACTCATCACACAGAAGTTTCTGAGAATGCTTCTGTCTAGTTTTTATGTGAAGATATTTCCTTTTCCAGCATAGGCCTCAAAACACTCCAAATATCTTCTTGCAGATTCTACAAAAAGAGTGTTTCAAATCTGTTCTATCAAAAGGAAGGTTGAACTCTGTGAGTTGAATGAATGCATCGTGAAGAACTTTCTGAGAATGCTTCTCTGTAGTTTTTAGGTGAAGATATTCCATATTCCAGCACAGGCCTCGAAGTGCTCCAAATAACCACTTGCAGAATTTACCAAAAGAGTGTTTCAAAACTGCTCTTTCTATAGGTAAGTTCAAGTCTGTGAGTTGAATGCACTCAACACAAAGAAGTTTCTGAGAATGCTTCTGGTTCAGTTTTTATGTGAAGATATTTCCTTTTCCAGCATAGGCCTCAAACGGCTCCAAATATCCCCTTGCAGATTCTACAAAAAGAGTGTTTCCAAACTTCTCTGTCAATTGGCAGGTTCAACACTGTGAGTTGAATGAACTCATCACAAAGAAGTTTCTGAGAATCCTTCTCTCTTGTTTTTATGTGAAGATATTTCCTTTTCCAAAATAGGCCTCAAGGTGCTCCGAATAAACACTTGCAGATTCTACAAAAGGAGTGTTTCAAAACTGTTCTATCAAAGGGAACGTTCAAGTCTGTGAGTTCAATGCGCTTATCACACAGAAGTTTCTCAGAATGCTTCTGTCTAGTTTTTAGGTGAAGAGATCTCATTTCCCAGCATAGGCCTCAAAGCGCTCCAAATATCCACTTGCTGATTCTACGAAAAGAGTGTTTCAAAGCTGTTCTTTCAAAAGCAAGGTTCAAGTCTGTGTGTTGAATGCACTCATCAGAAAGAAGATTCTGAGAATGCTTCTGTCTAGTTCTTACGTGAAGATATTTCCTTTTCCAGCTTAGGCCTCAAAGCGCCCCTAATAAACACTTGCAAATTCTACAAAAGGAGTGTTTCAAAAGAGTTCTATCAAAAGAAACGTTCAAGTCCGTGAGTTGAATGCACTTATCATACAGAAGTTTCCTGGAATGCTTCTGTCTAGTTTTTATGTGAAGACATTTCCTTTTCCAGCATAGGCCTCAAAGCGCTCCAAATATCCACTTGCAGATTCTACCAAAAGAGTGTTTCAAAACTGCTCTATCAAAAACAAGCTTCAACACTGTGAGTAGAATGCACTCATCACAAAGAAGTTTCTGAGAATGCTTCTGTCTAGTTTTTATGTGAAGATATTTCCTTTTCCAGCATAGGCCTCAGAACGCTCCAAATATCCACTTGCAGATTCTATAAGAAGAGTGTTTCCAAACTGCTCTTTCGAAAGGAAGCTTCAATTCTGTGAGTTGAATGCACTCATCACAAAGAAGTTTCTGAGAATGCTTCCGTCTAGTTTCTATATGAAGATCTTTCCTTTTCCAACATAGGCCTCAAAGTGCTCCAAATAAACACTTGCAGTTTCTACAAAAGGAGTGTTTCAAAACTGCTCTTTTGAGAGGAACGTTCAAGTCTGTGAGTTGAATGCACTCATCACACAGAAGTTTCTGAGAATGCTTCTGTCTAGTTTTTATGTGAAGATATTTCCTTTTCCAGCATAGGCCTCAAAACACTCCAAATATCTTCTTGCAGATTCTACAAAAAGAGTGTTTCAAATCTGTTCTATCAAAAGGAAGGTTCAACTCTGTGAGTTGAATGAATGCATCGTGAGGAACGTTCTGAGAATGCTTCTCTGTAGTTTTTAGGTGAAGATATTCCATATTCCAGCACAGGCCTCGAAGTGCTCCAAATAACCACTTGCAGATTTTACCAAAAGAGTGTTTCAAAACTGCACTTTCTATAGGCAAGTTCAAGTCTGTGAGTTGAATGCACTCAACACAAAGAAGTTTCTGAGAATGCTTCTGTTCAGTTTTTATGTGAAGATATTTCCTTTTCCAGCATAGGCCTCAAACGGCTCCAAATATCCCCTTGCAGATTCTACAAAAAGAGTGTTTCCAAACTTCCCTATCAATTGGTAGGTTCAACACTGTGAGTTGAATGAACTCATCACAAAGAAGTTTCTGAGAATCCTTCTCTCTAGTTTTTATGTGAAGATATTTCCTTTTTCAACATAGGCCTCAAGGTGCTCTGAATAAATACTTGCAGATTCTATAAAAGTAGTGTTTCAAAACTGTTCTATCAAAGGGAACGTTGAAGTCTGTGAGTTGAATGCACTCATCACCCAGAAGTTTCTCAGAATGCTTCTGTCTGGCTTTTAGGTGAAGAGATTTTATTTCCCAGCATAGGCCTCAAATCGCCCCAAATGTCCACTTGCAGATTCTACGAAAAGAGTGTTTCGAAGCTGCTCTTTCAAAAGCAAGGTTCAAGTCTGTGTGTTGAATGCACTCATGAGAAAGAAGTTTCTGAGAATGCTTCTGTCTAGTTCTTACGTGAAGATATTTCCTTTTCCAGCTTAGGCCTCAAAGCGCTCCAAATAAACACTTGCAAATTCTACAAAAGGAGTGTTTCAAAAGAGTTCTATCAAAAGGAACGTTCAAGTCTGTGAGTTGAATGCACTTATCATACAGAAGTTTCCTGGAATGCTTCTGTCTAGTTTTTATGTGAAGACATTTCCTTTTCCAGCATAGGCCTCAAAGCGCTCCAAATATCCACTTGCAGATTCTACCAAAAGAGTGTTTCAAAACTGCTCTATCAAAAACAAACTTTAGCAGTGTGAGTAGAATGCACTCATCACAAAGAAGTTTCTGAGAATGCTTCTGTCTAGTTTTTATGTGAAGATATTTCCTTTTCCAGCATAGGCCTCAGAACGCTCCAAATATCCATTTGCAGATTCTATAAGAAGAGTGTTTCCAAACTGCTCTTTCGAAAGGAAGCTTCAATTCTGTGAGTTGAATGCACTCATCACAAAGAAGTTTCTGAGAATGCTTCCGTCTAGTTTCTATATGAAGATATTTCCTTTTCCAACATAGGCCTCAAAGTGCTCCAAATAAACACTTGCAGTTTCTACAAAAGGAGTGTTTCAAAACTGCTCTTTTGAGAGGAACGTTCAAGTCTGTGAGTTGAATGCACTCATCACACAGAAGTTTCTGAGAATGCTTCTGTCTAGTTTTTATGTGAAGATATTTCCTTTTCCAGCATAGGCCTCAAAACACTCCAAATATCTTCTTGCAGATTCTACAAAAAGAGTGTTTCAAATCTGTTCTATCAAAAGGAAGGTTCAACTCTGTGAGTTGAATGAATGCATCGTGAAGAACTTTCTGAGAATGCTTCTCTGTAGTTTTTAGGTGAAGATATTCCATATCCCAGCACAGGCCTCGAAGTGCTCCAAATAACCACTTGCAGATTTTACCAAAAGAGTGTTTCAAAACTGCTCTTTCTATAGGTAAGTTCAAGTCTGTGAGTTGAATGCACTCAACACAAAGAAGTTTCCGAGAATGCTTCTGTTCAGTTTTTATGTGAAGATATTTCCTTTTCCAGCATAGGCCTCAAACGGCTCCAAATATCCCCTTGCAGATCCTGCAAAAAGAGTGTTTCCAAACTTCTCTATCAATTGGCAGGTTCAACACTGTGAGTTGAATGAACTCATCACAAAGAAGTTTCTGAGAATCCTTCTCTCTAGTTTTTATGTGAAGATATTTCCTTTTCCAACATAGGCCTCATGGTGCTCCGAATAAACACTTGCAGATTCTACAAAAGGAGTGTTTCAAAACTGTTCTATCAAAGGGAGCGTTCAAGTCAGTGAGTTGAATGCACTCATCACACAGAAGTTTCTCAGAATGCTTCTGTCTAGTTTTTAGGTGAAAAGATTTCATTTCCCAGCATACGCCTCAAAGCGCTCCAAATATCCACTTGCAGATTCTACGAAAAGAGTGTTTCAAAGCTGCTCTTTCAAAAGCAAGGTTCAAGTCTGTGTGTTGAATGCACTCATCAGAAAGAAGTTTCTGAGAATGCTTCTGTCTAGTTCTTACGTGAAGTTATTTCCTTTTCCAGCTTAGGCCTCAAAGCGCTCGAAATAAACACTTGCAAATTCTACAAAAGGAGTGTTTCAAAAGAGTTCTATCAAAAGGAACGTTCAAGTCTGTGAGTTGAATGCATTTATCATACAGAAGTTTCCTGGAATGCTTCTGTCTAGTTTTTATGTGAAGACATTTCCTTTTCCAGCATAGGCCTCAAAGCGCTCCAAATATCCACTTGCAGATTCTACCGAAAGAGTGTTTCAAAACTGCTCTATCAAAAGCAAGCTTCAACACTGTGAGTAGAATGCACTCATCACAAAGAAGTTTCTGAGAATGCTTCTGTCTAGTTTTTATGTGAAGATATTTCCTTTTCCAACATTGGCCTCAAAGCGCTCCAAATAAACACTTGCAGATTCTACAAAAGGAGTGTTTCAAAACTGCTCTTTTGAGAGGAACGTTCAAGTCTGTGAGTTGAATGCACTCATCACACAGAAGTTTCTGAGAATGCTTCTGTCTAGTTTTTATGTGAAGATATTTCCTTTTCCAGCATTGGCCTCAAAACACTCCAAATATCTTCTTGCAGATTCTACAAAAAGAGTGTTTCAAATCTGTTCTATCAAAAGGAAGGTTCAACTCTGTGAGTTGAATGAATGCATCGTGAAGACCTTTCTGAGAATGCTTCTCTGTAGTTTTTAGGTGAAGATATTCCATATCCCAGCACAGGCCTCGAAGTGCTCCAAATAACCACTTGCAGATTTTACCAAAAGAGTGTTTCAAAA
The DNA here is from genome assembly GCF_028885625.2 of Pongo pygmaeus. Lineage (NCBI taxonomy): Eukaryota > Metazoa > Chordata > Mammalia > Primates > Hominidae > Pongo > Pongo pygmaeus. The sequence continues at coordinate 24,122,721 of NC_072379.2, read as the reverse complement.
CTGCTCTTTCTATAGGTAAGTTCAAGTCTGTGAGTTGAATGCACTCAACACAAAGAAGTTTCTGAGAATGCTTCTGTTCAGTTTTTATGTGAAGATATTTCCTTTTCCAGCATAGGCCTCAAACGGCTCCAAATATCCCCTTGCAGATTCTACAAAAAGAGTGTTTCCAAACTTCTCTATCAATTGGTAGGTTCAACACTGTGAGTTGAATGAACTCATCACAAAGAAGTTTCTGAGAATCCTTCTCTCTAGTTTTTATGTGAAGATAATTCCTTTTCCAACATAGGCCTCAAGGTGCTCCGAATAAACACTTGCAGATTCTACAAAAGGAGTGTTTCAAAACTGTTCTATCAAAGGGAACGTTCAAGTCTGTGAGTTGAATGCACTCATCACACAGAAGTTTCTCAGAATGCTTCTGTCTAGTTTTTAGGTGAAGAGATTTCATTACCCAGCATAGGCCTCAAAGCGCTCCAAATATCCACTTACAGAATCTACGAAAAGAGTGTTTCAAAGCTGCTCTTTCAAAAGCAAGGTTCAAGTCCCTGTGTTGAATGCACTCATCAGAGAGAAGTTTCTGAGAATGCTTCTGTCTAGTTCTTACGTGAAGATATTTCCTTTTCCAGCTGAGGCCTCAAAGCGCTCGAAATAAACATTTGCAAATTCTACAAAAGGAGTGTTTCAAAAGAGTTCTATCAAGAGGAACGTTCAAGTCTGTGAGTTGAATGCACTTATCATACAGAAGTTTCCTGGAATGCTTCTGTCTAGTTTTTATGTGAAGACATTTCCTTTTCCAGCATAGGCCTCAAAGCGCTCCAAATATCCACTTGCAGATTCTACCAAAAGAGTGTCTCAAAGCTGCTCAATCAAAAGCAAGCTTCAATACTGTGAGTAGAATGCACTCATCCCAAAGTAGTTTCTGCGAATGCTTCTGTCTAGTTTTTATGTGAAGATATTTCCTTTTCCAACATAGGCCTCAAAGCGCTCCAAATAAACACTTGCAGATTCTACAAAAGGAGTGTTCCAAAACTGCTCTTTTGAGAGGAACGTTGAAGTCCGTGAGTTGAACGCACTCATCACACAGAAGTTTCTGAGAATGCTTCTGTCTAGTTTTTATGTGAAGATATTTCCTTTTCCAGCATAGGCCTCAAAACACTCCAAATATCTTCTTGCAGATTCTACAAAAAGAGTGTTTCAAATATGTTCTATCAAAAGGAAGGTTTATCTCTGTGAGTTGAATGAATGCATCGTGAAGAACTTTCTGAGAATGCTTCTCTGTAGTTTTTAGGTGAAGATATTTCCTTTTCCAACATAGGCCTCAAGGTGCTCTGAATAAATACTTGCAGATTCTATAAAAGTAGTGTTTCAAAACTGTTCTATCAAAGGGAACGTTGAAGTCTGTGAGTTGAATGCACTCATCACACAGAAGTTTCTCAGAATCCTTCTGTCTGGCTTTTAGTTGAAGAGACTTTATTTCCCAGCATAGGCCTCAAATCGCTCCAAATATCCACTTGCAGATTCTACGAAAAGAGTGTTTCGAAGCTGCTCTTTCAAAAGCAAGGTTCAAGTCTGTGTGTTGAATGCACTCATGAGAAAGAAGTTTCTGAGAATGCTTCTGTCTAGTTCTTACCTGAAGATATTTCCTTTTCCAGCTTAGGCCTCAAAGCGCTCCAAATAAACACTTGCAAATTCTACAAAAGGAGTGTTTCAAAAGAGTTCTATCAAAAGGAACGTTCAAGTCTGTGAGTTGAATGCACTTATCATACAGAAGTTTCCTGGAATGCTTCTGTCTAGTTTTTATGTGAAGACATTTCGTTTTCCAGCATAGGCCTCAAAGCGCTCCAAATATCCACTTGCAGATTCTACCAAAAGAGTGTTTCAAAACTGCTCTATCAAAAGCAAGCATCAACACTGTGAGTAGAATGCACTCATCACAAAGAAGTATCTGAGAATGCTTCTGTCTAGTTTTATGTGAAGATATTTCCTTTTCCAACATTGGCCTCAAAGCGCTCCAAATAAACACTTGCAGATTCTACAAAAGGAGTGTTTCAAAACTGCTCTTTTGAGAGGAACGTTCAAGTCTGTGAGTTGAATGCACTCATCACACAGAAGTTTCTGAGAATGCTTCTGTCTAGTTTTTATGTGAAGATATTTCCTTTTCCAGCATTGGCCTCAAAACACTCCAAATATCTTCTTGCAGATTCTACAAAAAGAGTGTTTCAAATCTGTTCTATCAAAAGGAAGGTTCAACTCTGTGAGTTGAATGAATGCATCGTGAAGAACTTTCTGAGAATGCTTCTCTGTAGTTTTTAGGTGAAGATATTCCATATCCCAGCACAGGCCTCGAAGTGCTCCAAATAACCACTTGCAGATTTTACCAAAAGAGTGTTTCAAAACTGCTCTTTCTATAGGTAAGATCAAGTCTGTGAGTTGAATGCACTCAACACAAAGAAGTTTCTGAGAATGCTTCTGTTCAGTTTTTATGTGAAGATATTTCCTTTTCCAGCATAGGCCTCAAACGGCTCCAAATATCCCCTTGCAGATTCTACAAAAAGAGTGTTTCCAAACTTCTCCATCAATTGGTAGGTTCAACACTGTGAGTTGAATGACCTCATCACAAAGAAGTTTCTGAGAATCCTTCTCTCTAGTTTTTATGTGAAGATATTTCCTTTTCCAACATAGGCATCAAGGTGCTCCGAAGAAACACTTGCAGATTCTACAAAAGGAGTCTTTCAAAACTGTTCTGTGAAAGGGAACGTTCAAGTCTGTGAGTTGAATGCACTCATCACACAGAAGTTTCTCAGAATGCTTCTGTCTAGTTTTTAGGTGAAGAGATTTCATTACCCAGCATAGGCCTCAAAGCGCTCCAAATATCCACTTGCAGAATCTACGAAAAGAGTGTTTCAAAGCTGCTCTTTCAAAAGCAAGTTTCAAGTCCGTGTGTTGAATGCACTCATCAGAAACAAGTTTCTGAGAATGCTTCTGTCTAGTTCTTACGTGAAGATATTTCCTTTTCCAGCTGAGGCCTCAAAGCGCTCCAAATAAACACTTGCAAATTCTACAAAAGGAGTGTTTCAAAAGAGTTCTATCAAAAGGAATGTTCAAGTCTGTGAGTTGAATGCACTTATCATACAGAAGTTTCCTGGTATGCTTCTGTCTAGTTTTTATGTGAAGACATTTCCTTTTCCAGCATAGGCCTCAAAGCGCTCCAAATATCCACTTGCAGATTCTACCAAAAGAGTGTATCAAAACTGCTCAATCAAAAGCAAGATTCAACACTGTGAGTAGAATGCACTCATCCCAAAGAAGTTTCTGAGAATGCTTCTGTCTAGTTTTTATGTGAAGATATTTCCTTTTCCAACATAGGCGTCAAAGCGCTCCAAATAAACACTTGCAGATTCTACAAAAGGAGTGTTCCAAAACTGCTCTTTTGAGAGGAACGTTCAAGTCTGTGAGTTGAATGCACTCATCACACAGAAGTTTCTGAGAATGCTTCTGTCTAGTTTTTATGTGAAGATATTTCCTTTTCCAGCATAGGCCTCAAAACACTCCAAATATCTTCTTGCAGATTCTACAAAAAGAGTGTTTCAAATCTGTTCTATCAAAAGGAAGGTTCAAATGTGTGAGTTGAATGAATGCATCGTGAAGAACTTTCTGAGAATGCTTCTCTGTAGTTTTTAGGTGAAGATATTCCATATTCCAGCACAGGCCTCGAAGTGCTCCAAATAACCACTTGCAGATTTTACCAAAAGAGTGTTTCAAAACTGCTCTTTCTATAGGTAAGTTCAAGTCTGTGAGTTGAATGCACTCAACACAAAGAAGTTTCTGAGAATGCTTCTGTTCAGTTTTTATGTGAAGATATTTCCTTTTCCAGCATAGGCCTCAAACGGCTCCAAATATCCCCTTGCAGATTCTACAAAAAGAGTGTTTCCAAACTTCTCTATCAATTGGCAGGTTCAGCACTGTGAGTGGAGTGAACTCATCACAAAGAAGTTTCTGAGAATCCTTCTCTCTAGATTTTATGTGAAGATATTTCCTTTTCCAACATAGGCCTCAAGGTACTCCGAATAAACACTTGCAGATTCTACAATAGGAGTGTTTCAAAACTGTTCTATCAAAGGGATCGTTCAAGTCTGTGAGTTGAATGCACTCGTCACACAGAAGTTTCTCAGAATGCTTCTGTCTAGTTTTTAGGTGAAGAGATTTCATTACCCAGCATAGGCCTCAAAGCGCTCCAAATATCCACTTACAGAATCTACGAAAAGAGTGTTTCAAAGCTGCTCTTTCAAAAGCAAGGTTCAAGTCCCTGTGTTGAATGCACTCATCAGAGAGAAGTTTCTGAGAATGCTTCTGTCTAGTTCTTACGTGAAGATATTTCCTTTTCCAGCTGAGGCCTCAAAGCGCTCGAAATAAACATTTGCAAATTCTACAAAAGGAGTGTTTCAAAAGAGTTCTATCAAGAGGAACGTTCAAGTCTGTGAGTTGAATGCACTTATCATACAGAAGTTTCCTGGAATGCTTCTGTCTAGTTTTTATGTGAAGACATTTCCTTTTCCAGCATAGGCCTCAAAGCGCTCCAAATATCCACTTGCAGATTCTACCAAAAGAGTGTCTCAAAGCTGCTCAATCAAAAGCAAGCTTCAATACTGTGAGTAGAATGCACTCATCCCAAAGTAGTTTCTGCGAATGCTTCTGTCTAGTTTTTATGTGAAGATATTTCCTTTTCCAACATAGGCCTCAAAGCGCTCCAAATAAACACTTGCAGATTCTACAAAAGGAGTGTTCCAAAACTGCTCTTTTGAGAGGAACGTTCAAGTCCGTGAGTTGAACGCACTCATCACACAGAAGTTTCTGAGAATGCTTCTGTCTAGTTTTTATGTGAAGATATTTCCTTTTCCAGCATAGGCCTCAAAACACTCCAAATATCTTCTTGCAGATTCTACAAAAAGAGTGTTTCAAATCTGTTCTATCAAAAGGAAGGTTTAACTCTGTGAGTTGAATGAATGCATCGTGAAGAACTTTCTGAGAATGCTTCTCTGTAGTTTTTAGGTGAAGATATTTCCTTTTCCAACATAGGCCTCAAGGTGCTCTGAATAAATACTTGCAGATTCTATAAAAGTAGTGTTTCAAAACTGTTCTATCAAAGGGAACGTTGAAGTCTGTGAGTTGAATGCACTTATCACCCAGAAGTTTCTCAGAATGCTTCTGTCTGGCTTTTAGGTGAAGAGACTTTATTTCCCAGCATAGGCCTCAAATCGCTCCAAATGTCCACTTGCAGATTCTACGAAAAGAGTGTTTCGAAGCTGCTCTTTCAAAAGCAAGGTTCAAGTCTGTGTGTTGAATGCACTCATGAGAAAGAAGTTTCTGAGAATGCTTCTGTCTAGTTCTTACCTGAAGATATTTCCTTTTCCAGCTTAGGCCTCAAAGCGCTCCAAATAAACACTTGCAAATTCTACAAAAGGAGTGTTTCAAAAGAGTTCTATCAAAAGGAACGTTCAAGTCTGTGAGTTGAATGCACTTATCATACAGAAGTTTCCTGGAATGCTTCTGTCTAGTTTTTATGTGAAGACATTTCCTTTTCCAGCATAGGCCTCAAAGCGCTCCAAATATCCACTTGCAGATTCTACCAAAAGAGTGTTTCCAAACTGCCCTATCAAAAGCAAGCTTCAACACTGTGAGTAGAATGCACTCATCACAAAGAAGTTTCTGAGAATGTTTCTGTCTAGTTTTTATGTGAAGATATTTCCTTTTCCAACATTGGCCTCAAAGCGCTCCAAATAAACACTTGCAGATTCTACAAAAGGAGTGTTTCAAAACTGCTCTTTTGAGAGGAACGTTCAAGTCTGTGAGTTGAATGCACTCATCACACAGAAGTTTCTGAGAATGCTTCTGTCTAGTTTTTATGTGAAGATATTTCCTTTTCCAGCATTGGCCTCAAAACACTCCAAATATCTTCTTGCAGATTCTACAAAAAGAGTGTTTCAAATCTGTTCTATCAAAAGGAAGGTTCAACTCTGTGAGTTGAATGAATGCATCGTGAAGAACTTTCTGAGAATGCTTCTCTGTAGTTTTTAGGTGAAGATATTCCATATCCCAGCACAGGCCTCGAAGTGCTCCAAATAACCACTTGCAGATTTTACCAAAAGAGTGTTTCAAAACTGCTCTTTCTATAGGTAAGTTCAAGTCTGTGAGTTGAATGCACTCAACACAAAGAAGTTTCTGAGAATGCTTCTGTTCAGTTTTTATGTGAAGATATTTCCTTTTCCAGCATAGGCCTCAAACGGCTCCAAATATCCCCTTGCAGATTCTACAAAAAGAGTGTTTCCAAACTTCTCTATCAATTGGTAGGTTCAACACTGTGAGTTGAATGAACTCATCACAAAGAAGTTTCTGAGAATCCTTCTCTCTAGTTTTTATGTGAAGATAATTCCTTTTCCAACATAGGCCTCAAGGTGTTCCGAATAAACACTTGCAGATTCTACAAAAGGAGTGTTTCAAAACTGTTCTATCAAAGGGAACGTTCAAGTCTGTGAGTTGAATGCACTCATCACACAGAAGTTTCTCAGAATGCTTCTGTCTAGTTTTCAGGTGAAGAGATTTCATTACCCAGCTTAGGCCTCAAAGCGCTCCAAATATCCACTTACAGAATCTACGAAAAGAGTGTTTCAAAGCTGCTCTTTCAAAAGCAAGGTTCAAGTCCGTGTGTTGAATGCACTCATCAGAGAGAAGTTTCTGAGAATGCTTCTGTCTAGTTCTTACGTGAAGATATTTCCTTTTCCAGCTGAGGCCTCAAAGCGCTCGAAAGAAACATTTGCAAATTCTACAAAAGGAGTGTTTCAAAAGAGTTCTATCAAGAGGAACGTTCAAGTCTGTGAGTTGAATGCACTTATCATACAGAAGTTTCCTGGAATGCTTCTGTCTAGTTTTTATGTGAAGACATTTCCTTTTCCAGCATAGGCCTCAAAGCGCTCCAAATATCCACTTGCAGATTCTACCAAAAGAGTGTCTCAAAGCTGCTCAATCAAAAGCAAGCTTCAATACTGTGAGTAGAATGCACTCATCCCAAAGTAGTTTCTGCGAATGCTTCTGTCTAGTTTTTATGTGAAGATATTTCCTTTTCCAACATAGGCCTCAAAGCGCTCCAAATAAACACTTGCAGATTCTACAAAAGGAGTGTTCCAAAACTGCTCTTTTGAGAGGAACGTTCAAGTCTGTGAGTTGAATGCACTCATCACACAGAAGTTTCTGAGAATGCTTCTGTCTAGTTTTTATGTGAAGATATTTCCTTTTCCAGCATAGGCCTCAAAACACTCCAAATATCTTCTTGCAGATTCTACAAAAAGAGTGTTTCAAATATGTTCTATCAAAAGGAAGGTTTATCTCTGTGAGTTGAATGAATGCATCGTGAAGAACTTTCTGAGAATGCTTCTCTGTAGTTTTTAGGTGAAGATATTTCCTTTTCCAACATAGGCCTCAAGGTGCTCTGAATAAATACTTGCAGATTCTATAAAAGTAGTGTTTCAAAACTGTTCTATCAAAGGGAACGTTGAAGTCTGTGAGTTGAATGCACTCATCACACAGAAGTTTCTCAGAATCCTTCTGTCTGGCTTTTAGTTGAAGAGACTTTATTTCCCAGCATAGGCCTCAAATCGCTCCAAATATCCACTTGCAGATTCTACGAAAAGAGTGTTTCGAAGCTGCTCTTTCAAAAGCAAGGTTCAAGTCTGTGTGTTGAATGCACTCATGAGAAAGAAGTTTCTGAGAATGCTTCTGTCTAGTTCTTACCTGAAGATATTTCCTTTTCCAGCTTAGGCCTCAAAGCGCTCCAAATAAACACTTGCAAATTCTACAAAAGGAGTGTTTCAAAAGAGTTCTATCAAAAGGAACGTTCAAGTCTGTGAGTTGAATGCACTTATCATACAGAAGTTTCCTGGAATGCTTCTGTCTAGTTTTTATGTGAAGACATTTCGTTTTCCAGCATAGGCCTCAAAGCGCTCCAAATATCCACTTGCAGATTCTACCAAAAGAGTGTTTCAAAACTGCTCTATCAAAAGCAAGCATCAACACTGTGAGTAGAATGCACTCATCACAAAGAAGTATCTGAGAATGCTTCTGTCTAGTTTTATGTGAAGATATTTCCTTTTCCAACATTGGCCTCAAAGCGCTCCAAATAAACACTTGCAGATTCTACAAAAGGAGTGTTTCAAAACTGCTCTTTTGAGAGGAACGTTCAAGTCTGTGAGTTGAATGCACTCATCACACAGAAGTTTCTGAGAATGCTTCTGTCTAGTTTTTATGTGAAGATATTTCCTTTTCCAGCATTGGCCTCAAAACACTCCAAATATCTTCTTGCAGATTCTACAAAAAGAGTGTTTCAAATCTGTTCTATCAAAAGGAAGGTTCAACTCTGTGAGTTGAATGAATGCATCGTGAAGAACTTTCTGAGAATGCTTCTCTGTAGTTTTTAGGTGAAGATATTCCATATCCCAGCACAGGCCTCGAAGTGCTCCAAATAACCACTTGCAGATTTTACCAAAAGAGTGTTTCAAAACTGCTCTTTCTATAGGTAAGATCAAGTCTGTGAGTTGAATGCACTCAACACAAAGAAGTTTCTGAGAATGCTTCTGTTCAGTTTTTATGTGAAGATATTTCCTTTTCCAGCATAGGCCTCAAACGGCTCCAAATATCCCCTTGCAGATTCTACAAAAAGAGTGTTTCCAAACTTCTCCATCAATTGGTAGGTTCAACACTGTGAGTTGAATGACCTCATCACAAAGAAGTTTCTGAGAATCCTTCTCTCTAGTTTTTATGTGAAGATATTTCCTTTTCCAACATAGGCATCAAGGTGCTCCGAAGAAACACTTGCAGATTCTACAAAAGGAGTCTTTCAAAACTGTTCTGTGAAAGGGAACGTTCAAGTCTGTGAGTTGAATGCACTCATCACACAGAAGTTTCTCAGAATGCTTCTGTCTAGTTTTTAGGTGAAGAGATTTCATTACCCAGCATAGGCCTCAAAGCGCTCCAAATATCCACTTGCAGAATCTACGAAAAGAGTGTTTCAAAGCTGCTCTTTCAAAAGCAAGTTTCAAGTCCGTGTGTTGAATGCACTCATCAGAAAGAAGTTTCTGAGAATGCTTCTGTCTAGTTCTTACGTGAAGATATTTCCTTTTCCAGCTGAGGCCTCAAAGCGCTCCAAATAAACACTTGCAAATTCTACAAAAGGAGTGTTTCAAAAGAGTTCTATCAAAAGGAATGTTCAAGTCTGTGAGTTGAATGCACTTATCATACAGAAGTTTCCTGGTATGCTTCTGTCTAGTTTTTATGTGAAGACATTTCCTTTTCCAGCATAGGCCTCAAAGCGCTCCAAATATCCACTTGCAGATTCTACCAAAAGAGTGTATCAAAACTGCTCAATCAAAAGCAAGATTCAACACTGTGAGTAGAATGCACTCATCCCAAAGAAGTTTCTGAGAATGCTTCTGTCTAGTTTTTATGTGAAGATATTTCCTTTTCCAACATAGGCGTCAAAGCGCTCCAAATAAACACTTGCAGATTCTACAAAAGGAGTGTTCCAAAACTGCTCTTTTGAGAGGAACGTTCAAGTCTGTGAGTTGAATGCACTCATCACACAGAAGTTTCTGAGAATGCTTCTGTCTAGTTTTTATGTGAAGATATTTCCTTTTCCAGCATAGGCCTCAAAACACTCCAAATATCTTCTTGCAGATTCTACAAAAAGAGTGTTTCAAATCTGTTCTATCAAAAGGAAGGTTCAAATGTGTGAGTTGAATGAATGCATCGTGAAGAACTTTCTGAGAATGCTTCTCTGTAGTTTTTAGGTGAAGATATTCCATATTCCAGCACAGGCCTCGAAGTGCTCCAAATAACCACTTGCAGATTTTACCAAAAGAGTGTTTCAAAACTGCTCTTTCTATAGGTAAGTTCAAGTCTGTGAGTTGAATGCACTCAACACAAAGAAGTTTCTGAGAATGCTTCTGTTCAGTTTTTATGTGAAGATATTTCCTTTTCCAGCATAGGCCTCAAACGGCTCCAAATATCCCCTTGCAGATTCTACAAAAAGAGTGTTTCCAAACTTCTCTATCAATTGGCAGGTTCAGCACTGTGAGTGGAGTGAACTCATCACAAAGAAGTTTCTGAGAATCCTTCTCTCTAGATTTTATGTGAAGATATTTCCTTTTCCAACATAGGCCTCAAGGTACTCCGAATAAACACTTGCAGATTCTACAATAGGAGTGTTTCAAAACTGTTCTATCAAAGGGATCGTTCAAGTCTGTGAGTTGAATGCACTCGTCACACAGAAGTTTCTCAGAATGCTTCTGTCTAGTTTTTAGGTGAAGAGATTTCATTTCCCAGCATAGGCCTCAAAGCGCTCAAAATATCCACTTGCTGATTCTACGAAAAGAGTGTTTCAAAGCTGCTCTTTCAAAAGCAAGGTTAAAGTCTGTGTGTTGAATGCACTCATCAGAAAGAAGTTTCTGAGAATGCTTCCGTCTAGTTTCTATATGAAGATCTTTCCTTTTCCAACATAGTCCTCAAAGTGCTCGAAATAAACACTTGCAGATTCTACAAAAGGAGTGTTTCAAAACTGCTCTTTCTATAGGTAAATTCAAGTCTGTGAGTTGAATGCACTCAACACAAAGAAGTTTCTGAGAATGCTTCTGTTCAGGTTTTATGTGAAGATATTTCCTTTTCCAGCATAGGCTTCAAACGGCTCCAAATATCCCCTTGCAGATTCTACAAAAAGAGTGTTTCCAAACTTCTCTATCAATTGGTAGGTTCACCTCTGTGAGTTGAATGAACTCATCCCAAAGAAGTTTCTTAGAATGCTTCTGTCTAGTTTTTATGTGAAGATATTTCCTTTTCCAACATAGGCCTCAAGGTGCTCTGAATAAATACTTGCAGATTCTACAAAAGGAGTGTTTCAAAACTGCTCTTTCTATACGTAAGTTCAAGTCTGTGAATTGAATGCACTCAACACAAAGAAGTTTCTGAGAATGCTTCTGTTCAGTTTTTATGTGAAGATATTTCCTTTTCCAGCATAGGCCTCAAACGGCTCCAAATATCCCCTTGCAGATTCTACAAAAAGAGTGTTTCCAAACTTCTCTATCAATTGGTAGGTTCAACACTGTGAGTTGAATGTACTCATCACCAAGAAGTTTCTGAGAATCCTTCTCTCTAGTTTTTATGTGAAGATACTTCCTTTTCCAACATAGGCCTCATGGTGCTCCGAATAAACACTTGCAGATTCTACAAAAGGAGTGTTTCAAAACTGTTCTATCAAAGGGAACGTTCAAGTCTGTGAGTTGAATGCACTCATCACACAGAAGTTTCTCAGAATGCTTCTGTCTAGTTTTTAGGTGAAGAGATTTCATTTCCCAGCATAGGCCTCAAAGCGCTCCAAATATCCACTTGCTGATTCTACGAAAAGAGTGTTTCAAAGCTGCTCTTTCAAAAGCAAGGTTCAAGTCTGTCTGTTGAATGCACTCATGAGAAAGAAGTTTGTGAGAATGCTTCTGTCTAGTTCTTACGTGAAGATATTTCCTTTTCCAGCTTAGGCCTCAAAGCGCTCCAAATAAACACTTGCAAATTCTACAAAAGGAGTGTTTCAAAAGAGTTCTATCAAAAGGAACGTTCAAGTCTGTGAGTTGAATGCATTTATCATACAGAAGTTTCCTGGAATGCTTCTGTCTAGTTTTTATGTGAAGACATTTCCTTTTCCAGCATAGGCCTCAAAACGCTCCAAATATCCACTTGCAGATTCTACCAAAAGAGTGTCTCAAAACTGCTCAATCAAAAGCAAGCTTCAACACTGTGAGTAGAATGCACTCATCCCAAAGAAGTTTCTGAGAATGCTTCTGTCTAGTTTTTATGTGAAGAGATTTCCTTTTCCAACATAGGCCTCAAAGCGCTCAAAATAAACACTTGCAGATTCTACAAAAGGAGTGTTCCAAAACTGCTCTTTTGAGAAGAACGTTCAAGTCTGTGAGTTGAGTGCACTCATCACACAGAAGTTTCTGAGAATGCTTCTGTCAAGTTTTTATGTGAAGATATTTCCTTTTCCAGCATAGGCCTCAAAACACTCCAAATATCTTCTTGCAGATTCTACAAAAAGAGTGTTTCAAATCTGTTCTATCAAAAGGAAGGTTCAACTCTGTGAGTTGAATGAATGCATCGTGAAGAACTTTCTGAGAATGCTTCTCTGTAGTTTTTAGGTGAAGATATTCCATATCCCAGCACAGGCCTCGAAGTGCTCCAAATAACCACTTGCAGATTTTACCAAAAGAGTGTTTCAAAACTGCTCTTTCTATAGGTAAGTTCAAGTCTGTGAGTTGAATGCACTCAACACAAAGAAGTTTCTGAGAATGTTTCTGTTCAGTTTTTATGTGAAGATATTTCCTTTTCCAGCATAGGCCTCAAACGGCTCCAAATATCCCCTTGCAGATTCTACAAAAAGAGTGTTTACAAACTTCTCTATCAATTGGTAGGTTCAACACTGTGAGTTGAATGAACTCATCACAAAGAAGTTTCTGAGAATCCTTCTCTCTAGTTTTTATGTGAAGATATTTCCTTTTCCAACATAGGCCTCAAGGTGCTCCGAATAAACACTTGCAGATTCTACAAAAGGAGTGTTTCAAAACTGTTCTATCAAAGGGAACGTTCAAGTTTGTGAGTTGAATGCACTCATCACACAGAAGTTTCTCAGAATGCTTCTGTCTAGTTTTTAGGTGAAGAGATTTCATTTCCCAGCATAGGCCTCAAAGCGCTCCAAATATCCACTTGCAGATTCTACGAAAAGAGTGTTTCAAAGCTGCTCTTTGAAAAGCAAGGTTCAAGTCTGTGTGTTGAATGCACTCATCAGAAAGAAGTTTCTGAGAATGCCTCTGTCTAGTTCTTACGTGAAGATATTTCCTTTTCCAGCTTAGGCTTCATAGCGCTCCAAATAAACACTTGCAAATTCTACAAAAGGAGTGTTTCAAAAGAGTTCTATCAAAAGGAACGTTCAAGTCTGTGAGTTGAATGCACTTATCATACAGAAGTTTCCTGGAATGCTTCTGTCTAGTTTTTATGTGAAGACATTTCCTTTTCCAGCATAGGCCTCAAAGCGCTCCAAATATCCACTTGCAGATTCTACCAAAAGAGTGTCCCAAAACTGCTCAATCAAAAGCAAGCTTCAACACTGTGAGTAGAATGCACTCATCCCAAAGAAGTTTCTGAGAATGCTTCTGTCTAGTTTTTATGTGAAGATATTTCCTTTTCCAACATAGGCCTCAAAGCGCTCCAAATAAACACTTGCAGATTCTAGAAAAGGAGTGTTCCAAAACTGCTCTTTCGGGAGTAACGTTCAAGTCTGTGAGATGAATGCACTCATCACACAGAAGTTTCTGAGAATGCTTCTGTCTAGTTTTTATGTGAAGATATTTCCTTTTCCAGCATAGGCCTCAAAACACTCCAAATATCTTCTTGCAGATTATACAAAAAGAGTGTTTCAAATCTGTTCTATCAAAAGGAAGTTTCAACTCTGTGAGTTGAATGAACGCATCGTGAAGAACTTTCTGAGAATGCTTCTCTGTAGTTTTTAGGTGAAGATATTCCATATCCCAGCACAGGCCTCGAAGTGCTCCAAATAACCACTTGCAGATTTTACCAAAAGAGTGTTTCAAAACTGCTCTTTCTATAGGTAAGTTCAAGTCCGTGAGTTGAATGCACTCAACACAAAGAAGTTTCTGAGAATGCTTCTGTTCAGTTTTTATGTGAAGATATTTCCTTTTCCAGCATAGGCCTCAAACGGCTCCAAATATCCCCTTGCAGATTCTACAAAAAGAGTGTTTCCAAACTTCTCTATCAATTGGTAGGTTCCACACTGTGAGTTGAATGAACTCTTCACAAAGAAGTTTCTGAGAATCCTTCTCTCTACTTTTTATGTGAAGATATTTCCTTTTCCAACATAGGCCTCAAGGTGCTCCGAATAAACACTTGCAGATTCAAGAAAAAGGAGTGTTTCAAAACTGTTCTATCAAAGGGAACGTTCAAGTCTGTGAGTTGAACGCAATCATCACACAGAAGTTTCTCAGAATGCTTCTGTCTAGTTTTTAGGTGAAGAGATTTCATTTCCCAGCATAGGCCTCAAAGCGCTCCAAATATCCACTTGCAGATTCTACGAAAAGAGTGTTTCAAAGCTGCTCTTTGAAAAGCAAGGTTCAAGTCTGTGTGTTGAATGCACTCATCAGAAAGAAGTTTCTGAGAATGCCTCTGTCTAGTTCTTACGTGAAGATATTTCCTTTTCCAGCTTAGGCTTCATAGCGCTCCAAATAAACACTTGCAAATTCTACAAAAGGAGTGTTTCAAAAGAGTTCTATCAAAAGGAACGTTCAAGTCTGTGAGTTGAATGCACTTATCATACAGAAGTTTCCTGGAATGCTTCTGTCTAGTTTTTATGTGAAGACATTTCCTTTTCCAGCATAGGCCTCAAAGCGCTCCAAATATCCACTTGCAGATTCAACCAAAAGAGTGTCCCAAAACTGCTCAATCAAAAGCAAGCTTCAACACTGTGAGTAGAATGCACTCATCCCAAAGAAGTTTCTGAGAATGCTTCTGTCTAGTTTTTATGTGAAGATATTTCCTTTTCCAACATAGGCCTCAAAGCGCTCCAAATAAACACTTGCAGATTCTAGAAAAGGAGTGTTCCAAAACTGCTCTTTTGGGAGGAACGTTCAAGTCTGTGAGTTGAATGCACTCATCACACAGAAGTTTCTGAGAATGCTTCTGTCTAGTTTTTATGTGAAGATATTTCCTTTTCCAGCATAGGCCTCAAAACACTCCAAATATCTTCTTGCAGATTCTACAAAAAGAGTGTTTCAAATCTGTTCTATCAAAAGGAAGGTTGAACTCTGTGAGTTGAATGAATGCATCGTGAAGAACTTTCTGAGAATGCTTCTCTGTAGTTTTTAGGTGAAGATATTCCATATTCCAGCACAGGCCTCGAAGTGCTCCAAATAACCACTTGCAGAATTTACCAAAAGAGTGTTTCAAAACTGCTCTTTCTATAGGTAAGTTCAAGTCTGTGAGTTGAATGCACTCAACACAAAGAAGTTTCTGAGAATGCTTCTGGTTCAGTTTTTATGTGAAGATATTTCCTTTTCCAGCATAGGCCTCAAACGGCTCCAAATATCCCCTTGCAGATTCTACAAAAAGAGTGTTTCCAAACTTCTCTATCAATTGGCAGGTTCAACACTATGAGTTGAATGAACTCATCACAAAGAAGTTTCTGAGAATCCTTCTCTCTAGTTTTTATGTGAAGATATTTCCTTTTCCAAAATAGGCCTCAAGGTGCTCCGAATAAACACTTGCAGATTGTACAAAAGGAATGTTTCAAAACTGTTCTATCAAAGGGAACGTTCAAGTCTGTGAGTTGAATGCACTCATCACACAGAAGATTCTCAGAATGCTTCTGTCTAGTTTTTAGGTGAAGAGATTTCATTTCCCAGCATAGGCCTCAAAGCGCTCCAAATATCCACTTGCTGATTCTACGAAAAGAGTGTTTCAAAGCTGCTCTTTCAAAAGCAAGGTTCAAGTCTGTGTGTTGAATGCACTCATCAGAAAGCAGTTTCTGAGAATGCTTCCGTCTAGTTTCTATGTGAATATCTTTCCTTTTCCAACATAGGCCTCAAAGTGCTCCAAATAAAATTTGCAGATTCTACAAAAGGAGTGTTTCAAAACTGCTCTTTCTATAGGTAAGTTCAAGTCTGTGAGTTGAATGCACTCAACACAAAGAAGTTTCTGAGAATGCTTCTGTTCAGTTTTTATGTGAAGACATTTCCTTTTCCAGCATAGGCCTCAAAGCGCTCCAAATATCCACTTGCAGATTCTACCAAAAGAGTGTTTCAAAACTGCTCTATTAAAAACAAGCTTCAACACTGTCAGTAGAATGCACTCATCACAAAGAAGTTTCTGCGAATGCTTCTGTCCAGTTTTTAAGTGAAGATATTTCCTTTTCCAGCATAGGCCTCAGAACGCTCCAAATATCCACTTGCAGATTCTATAAGAAGAGTGTTTCCAAACTGCTCTTTCGAAAGGAAGCTTCAATTCTGTGAGTTGAATGCACTCATCACAAAGAAGTTTCTGAGAATGCTTCTGTCTAGTTTTTATGTGAAGATATTTCCATTTCCAGCATAAGCCTCAAAACACTCCAAATATCTTCTTGCAGATTCCACAAAAAGAGTGTTTCAAATCTGTTCTATCAAAAGGAAGGTTCAACTCTGTGAGTTGAATGAATGCATCATGAAGAACTTTCTGAGAATGCTTCTCTGTAGTATTTAGGTGAAGATATTCTGTATCCCAGCACAGGCCTCGAAGTGCTCCAAATAACCACTTGCAGATATTACCAAAAGAGTGTTTCAAAACTGCTTTTTCTATAGGTAAGTTTAAGTCTCTGAGTTGAATGCACTCAACACAAAGAAGTTTCTGAGAATGCTTCTGTTCAGTTTTTATGTGAATATATTTCCTTTTCCAGCATAGGCCTCAAACGGCTCCAAATATCCCCTTGCAGATTCTACAAAAAGAGTGTTTCCAAACTTCTCTATCAATTGGTCGGTTCAACACTGTGAGTTGAATGAACTCGTCACAAAGAAGTTTCTGAGAATGCTTCTGTCTAGTTTTTATGTGAAGATATTTCCTTTTCCAACGTAGGCCTCAAAGCGCTCCAAATAAACACTTGCAGATTCTACAAAAGGAGAGTTTCAAAACTGCTCTTTTGAGAGGAACGTTCAAGTCTGTGAGTTGAATGCAGTCATCACACAGAAGTTTCTGAGAATGCTTCTATCTAGTTTTTATGTGAAGATATTTCCTTTTCCAGCATAGGCCTCAAAACACTCCAAATATCTTCTTGCAGATTCTACAAAAAGAGTGTTTCAAATCTGTTCTATCAAAAGGAAGGTTCAACTCTGTGAGCTGAATGAATGCATCGTGAAGAACTTTCTGAGAATGCTTCTCTGTAGTTTTTAGGTGAAGATATTCCATATCCCAGCACAGGCCTCGAAGTGCTCCAAATAACCACTTGCAGATTTTACCAAAAGAGTGTTTCAAAACTGCTCTTTCTATAGGTAAGTTCAAGTCTGTGAGTTGAATGCACTCAACACAAAGAAGTTTCTGAGAATGCTTCTGTTCAGTTTTTATGTGAAGATATTTCCTTTTCCAGCATAGGCCTCAAACGGCTCCAAATATGCCCTTGCAGATTCTACAAAAAGAGTGTTTCCAAACTTCTCTATCAATTGGCAGGTTCAACACTGTGAGTTGAATGAACTCATCACAAAGAAGTTTCTGAGAATCCTTCTCTCTAGTTTTTATGTGAAGATATTTCCTTTTCCAACATAGGCCTCAAGGTGCTCCGAATAAACACTTGCAGATTCTACAAAAGGAGTGTTTCAAAACTGTTCTATCAAAGGGAACGTTGAAGTCTGTGAGTTGAATGCACTCATCACACAGAAGTTTCTCAGAATCCTTCTGTCTGGCTTTTAGTTGAAGAGACTTTATTTCCCAGCATAGGCCTCAAATCGCTCCAAATATCCACTTGCAGATTCTACGAAAAGAGTGTTTCGAAGCTGCTCTTTCAAAAGCAAGGTTCAAGTCTGTGTGTTGAATGCACTCATGAGAAAGAAGTTTCTGAGAATGCTTCTGTCTAGTTCTTACCTGAAGATATTTCCTTTTCCAGCTTAGGCCTCAAAGCGCTCCAAATAAACACTTGCAAATTCTACAAAAGGAGTGTTTCAAAAGAGTTCTATCAAAAGGAACGTTCAAGTCTGTGAGTTGAATGCACTTATCATACAGAAGTTTCCTGGAATGCTTCTGTCTAGTTTTTATGTGAAGACATTTCCTTTTCCAGCATAGGCCTCAAAGCGCTCCAAATATCCACTTGCAGATTCTACCAAAAGAGTGTTTCAAAACTGCTCTATCAAAAGCAAGCATCAACACTGTGAGTAGAATGCACTCATCACAAAGAAGTATCTGAGAATGCTTCTGTCTAGTTTTATGTGAAGATATTTCCTTTTCCAACATTGGCCTCAAAGCGCTCCAAATAAACACTTGCAGATTCTACAAAAGGAGTGTTTCAAAACTGCTCTTTTGAGAGGAACGTTCAAGTCTGTGAGTTGAATGCACTCATCACACAGAAGTTTCTGAGAATGCTTCTGTCTAGTTTTTATGTGAAGATATTTCCTTTTCCAGCATTGGCCTCAAAACACTCCAAATATCTTCTTGCAGATTCTACAAAAAGAGTGTTTCAAATCTGTTCTATCAAAAGGAAGGTTCAACTCTGTGAGTTGAATGAATGCATCGTGAAGAACTTTCTGAGAATGCTTCTCTGTAGTTTTTAGGTGAAGATATTCCATATCCCAGCACAGGCCTCGAAGTGCTCCAAATAACCACTTGCAGATTTTACCAAAAGAGTGTTTCAAAACTGCTCTTTCTATAGGTAAGATCAAGTCTGTGAGTTGAATGCACTCAACACAAAGAAGTTTCTGAGAATGCTTCTGTTCAGTTTTTATGTGAAGATATTTCCTTTTCCAGCATAGGCCTCAAACGGCTCCAAATATCCCCTTGCAGATTCTACAAAAAGAGTGTTTCCAAACTTCTCCATCAATTGGTAGGTTCAACACTGTGAGTTGAATGACCTCATCACAAAGAAGTTTCTGAGAATCCTTCTCTCTAGTTTTTATGTGAAGATATTTCCTTTTCCAACATAGGCATCAAGGTGCTCCGAAGAAACACTTGCAGATTCTACAAAAGGAGTCTTTCAAAACTGTTCTGTGAAAGGGAACGTTCAAGTCTGTGAGTTGAATGCACTCATCACACAGAAGTTTCTCAGAATGCTTCTGTCTAGTTTTTAGGTGAAGAGATTTCATTACCCAGCATAGGCCTCAAAGCGCTCCAAATATCCACTTGCAGAATCTACGAAAAGAGTGTTTCAAAGCTGCTCTTTCAAAAGCAAGTTTCAAGTCCGTGTGTTGAATGCACTCATCAGAAACAAGTTTCTGAGAATGCTTCTGTCTAGTTCTTACGTGAAGATATTTCCTTTTCCAGCTGAGGCCTCAAAGCGCTCCAAATAAACACTTGCAAATTCTACAAAAGGAGTGTTTCAAAAGAGTTCTATCAAAAGGAATGTTCAAGTCTGTGAGTTGAATGCACTTATCATACAGAAGTTTCCTGGTATGCTTCTGTCTAGTTTTTATGTGAAGACATTTCCTTTTCCAGCATAGGCCTCAAAGCGCTCCAAATATCCACTTGCAGATTCTACCAAAAGAGTGTATCAAAACTGCTCAATCAAAAGCAAGATTCAACACTGTGAGTAGAATGCACTCATCCCAAAGAAGTTTCTGAGAATGCTTCTGTCTAGTTTTTATGTGAAGATATTTCCTTTTCCAACATAGGCGTCAAAGCGCTCCAAATAAACACTTGCAGATTCTACAAAAGGAGTGTTCCAAAACTGCTCTTTTGAGAGGAACGTTCAAGTCTGTGAGTTGAATGCACTCATCACACAGAAGTTTCTGAGAATGCTTCTGTCTAGTTTTTATGTGAAGATATTTCCTTTTCCAGCATAGGCCTCAAAACACTCCAAATATCTTCTTGCAGATTCTACAAAAAGAGTGTTTCAAATCTGTTCTATCAAAAGGAAGGTTCAAATGTGTGAGTTGAATGAATGCATCGTGAAGAACTTTCTGAGAATGCTTCTCTGTAGTTTTTAGGTGAAGATATTCCATATTCCAGCACAGGCCTCGAAGTGCTCCAAATAACCACTTGCAGATTTTACCAAAAGAGTGTTTCAAAACTGCTCTTTCTATAGGTAAGTTCAAGTCTGTGAGTTGAATGCACTCAACACAAAGAAGTTTCTGAGAATGCTTCTGTTCAGTTTTTATGTGAAGATATTTCCTTTTCCAGCATAGGCCTCAAACGGCTCCAAATATCCCCTTGCAGATTCTACAAAAAGAGTGTTTCCAAACTTCTCTATCAATTGGCAGGTTCAGCACTGTGAGTGGAGTGAACTCATCACAAAGAAGTTTCTGAGAATCCTTCTCTCTAGATTTTATGTGAAGATATTTCCTTTTCCAACATAGGCCTCAAGGTACTCCGAATAAACACTTGCAGACTCTACAATAGGAGTGTTTCAAAACTGTTCTATCAAAGGGATCGTTCAAGTCTGTGAGTTGAATGCACTCGTCACACAGAAGTTTCTCAGAATGCTTCTGTCTAGTTTTTAGGTGAAGAGATTTCATTTCCCAGCATAGGCCTCAAAGCGCTCAAAATATCCACTTGCTGATTCTACGAAAAGAGTGTTTCAAAGCTGCTCTTTCAAAAGCAAGGTTAAAGTCTGTGTGTTGAATGCACTCATCAGAAAGAAGTTTCTGAGAATGCTTCCGTCTAGTTTCTATATGAAGATCTTTCCTTTTCCAACATAGTCCTCAAAGTGCTCGAAATAAACACTTGCAGATTCTACAAAAGGAGTGTTTCAAAACTGCTCTTTCTATAGGTAAATTCAAGTCTGTGAGTTGAATGCACTCAACACAAAGAAGTTTCTGAGAATGCTTCTGTTCAGGTTTTATGTGAAGATATTTCCTTTTCCAGCATAGGCTTCAAACGGCTCCAAATATCCCCTTGCAGATTCTACAAAAAGAGTGTTTCCAAACTTCTCTATCAATTGGTAGGTTCACCTCTGTGAGTTGAATGAACTCATCCCAAAGAAGTTTCTTAGAATGCTTCTGTCTAGTTTTTATGTGAAGATATTTCCTTTTCCAACATAGGCCTCAAGGTGCTCTGAATAAATACTTGCAGATTCTACAAAAGGAGTGTTTCAAAACTGCTCTTTCTATAGGTAAGTTCAAGTCTGTGAATTGAATGCACTCAACACAAAGAAGTTTCTGAGAATGCTTCTGTTCAGTTTTTATGTGAAGATATTTCCTTTTCCAGCATAGGCCTCAAACGGCTCCAAATATCCCCTTGCAGATTCTACAAAAAGAGTGTTTCCGAACTTCTCTATCAATTGGTAGGTTCAACACTGTGAGTTGAATGTACTCATCACAAAGAAGTTTCTGAGAATCCTTCTCTCTAGTTTTTATGTGAAGATACTTCCTTTTCCAACATAGGCCTCATGGTGCTCCGAATAAACACTTGCAGATTCTACAAAAGGAGTGTTTCAAAACTGTTCTATCAAAGGGAACGTTCAAGTCTGTGAGTTGAATGCACTCATCACACAGAAGTTTCTCAGAATGCTTCTGTCTAGTTTTTAGGTGAAGAGATTTCATTTCCCAGCATAGGCCTCAAAGCGCTCCAAATATCCACTTGCTGATTCTACGAAAAGAGTGTTTCAAAGCTGCTCTTTCAAAAGCAAGTTTCAAGTCTGTCTGTTGAATGCACTCATGAGAAAGAAGTTTGTGAGAATGCTTCTGTCTAGTTCTTACGTGAAGATATTTCCTTTTCCAGCTTAGGCCTCAAAGCGATCCAAATAAACACTTGCAAATTCTACAAAAGGAGTGTTTCAAAAGAGTTCTATCAAAAGGAACGTTCAAGTCTGTGAGTTGAATGCATTTATCATACAGAAGTTTCCTGGAATGCTTCTGTCTAGTTTTTATGTGAAGACATTTCCTTTTCCAGCATAGGCCTCAAAGCGCTCCAAATATCCACTTGCAGATTCTACCAAAAGAGTGTCTCAAAACTGCTCAATCAAAAGCAAGCTTCAACACTGTGAGTAGAATGCACTCATCCCAAAGAAGTTTCTGAGAATGCTTCTGTCTAGTTTTTATGTGAAGAGATTTCCTTTTCCAACATAGGCCTCAAAGCGCTCAAAATAAACACTTGCAGATTCTAGAAAAGGAGTGTTCCAAAACTGCTCTTTTGAGAAGAACGTTCAAGTCTGTGAGTTGAGTGCACTCATCACACAGAAGTTTCTGAGAATGCTTCTGTCAAGTTTTTATGTGAAGATATTTCCTTTTCCAGCATAGGCCTCAAAACACTCCAAATATCTTCTTGCAGATTCTACAAAAAGAGTGTTTCAAATCTGTTCTATCAAAAGGAAGGTTCAACTCTGTGAGTTGAATGAATGCATCGTGAAGAACTTTCTGAGAATGCTTCTCTGTAGTTTTTAGGTGAAGATATTCCATATCCCAGCACAGGCCTCGAAGTGCTCCAAATAACCACTTGCAGATTTTACCAAAAGAGTGTTTCAAAACTGCTCTTTCTATAGGTAAGTTCAAGTCTGTGAGTTGAATGCACTCAACACAAAGAAGTTTCTGAGAATGTTTCTGTTCAGTTTTTATGTGAAGATATTTACTTTTCCAGCATAGGCCTCAAACGGCTCCAAATATCCCCTTGCAGATTCTACAAAAAGAGTGTTTCCAAACTTCTCTATCAATTGGCAGGTTCAACACTATGAGTTGAATGAACTCATCACAAAGAAGTTTCTGAGAATCCTTCTCTCTAGTTTTTATGTGAAGATATTTCCTTTTCCAAAATAGGCCTCAAGGTGCTCCGAATAAACACTTGCAGATTGTACAAAAGGAATGTTTCAAAACTGTTCTATCAAAGGGAACGTTCAAGTCTGTGAGTTGAATGCACTCATCACACAGAAGATTCTCAGAATGCTTCTGTCTAGTTTTTAGGTGAAGAGATTTCATTTCCCAGCATAGGCCTCAAAGCGCTCCAAATATCCACTTGCTGATTCTACGAAAAGAGTGTTTCAAAGCTGCTCTTTCAAAAGCAAGGTTCAAGTCTGTGTGTTGAATGCACTCATCAGAAAGCAGTTTCTGAGAATGCTTCCGTCTAGTTTCTATGTGAATATCTTTCCTTTTCCAACATAGGCCTCAAAGTGCTCCAAATAAAATTTGCAGATTCTACAAAAGGAGTGTTTCAAAACTGCTCTTTCTATAGGTAAGTTCAAGTCTGTGAGTTGAATGCACTCAACACAAAGAAGTTTCTGAGAATGCTTCTGTTCAGTTTTTATGTGAAGACATTTCCTTTTCCAGCATAGGCCTCAAAGCGCTCCAAATATCCACTTGCAGATTCTACCAAAAGAGTGTCCCAAAACTGCTCAATCAAAAACAAGCTTCAACACTGTGAGTAGAATGCACTCATCACAAAGAAGTTTCTGCGAATGCTTCTGTCCAGTTTTTATGTGAAGATATTTCCTTTTCCAGCATAGGCCTCAGAACGCTCCAAATATCCACTTGCAGATTCTATAAGAAGAGTGTTTCCAAACTGCTCTTTCGAAAGGAAGCTTCAATTCTGTGAGTTGAATGCACTCATCACAAAGAAGTTTCTGAGAATGCTTCTGTCTAGTTTTTATGTGAAGATATTTCCATTTCCAGCATAAGCCTCAAAACACTCCAAATATCTTCTTGCAGATTCCACAAAAAGAGTGTTTCAAATCTGTTCTATCAAAAGGAAGGTTCAACTCTGTGAGTTGAATGAATGCATCATGAAGAACTTTCTGAGAATGCTTCTCTGTAGTATTTAGGTGAAGATATTCCGTATCCCAGCACAGGCCTCGAAGTGCTCCAAATAACCACTTGCAGATATTACCAAAAGAGTGTTTCAAAACTGCTTTTTCTATAGGTAAGTTTAAGTCTGTGAGTTGAATGCACTCAACACAAAGAAGTTTCTGAGAATGCTTCTGTTCAGTTTTTATGTGAATATATTTCCTTTTCCAGCATAGGCCTCAAACGGCTCCAAATATCCCCTTGCAGATTCTACAAAAAGAGTGTTTCCAAACTTCTCTATCAATTGGTAGGTTCAACACTGTGAGTTGAATGAACTCGTCACAAAGAAGTTTCTGAGAATGCTTCTGTCTAGTTTTTATGTGAAGATATTTCCTTTTCCAACGTAGGCCTCAAAGCGCTCCAAATAAACACTTGCAGATTCTACAAAAGGAGAGTTTCAAAACTGCTCTTTTGAGAGGAACGTTCAAGTCTGTGAGTTGAATGCACTCATCACACAGAAGTTTCTGAGAATGCTTCTATCTAGTTTTTATGTGAAGATATTTCCTTTTCCAGCATAGGCCTCAAAACACTCCAAATATCTTCTTGCAGATTCTACAAAAAGAGTGTTTCAAATCTGTTCTATCAAAAGGAAGGTTCAACTCTGTGAGCTGAATGAATGCATCATGAAGAACTTTCTGAGAATGCTTCTCTGTAGTTTTTAGGTGAAGATATTCCATATCCCAGCACAGGCCTCGAAGTGCTCCAAATAACCACTTGCAGATTTTACCAAAAGAGTGTTTCAAAACTGCTCTTTCTATAGGTAAGTTCAAGTCTGTGAGTTGAATGCACTCAACACAAAGAAGTTTCTGAGAATGCTTCTGTTCAGTTTTTATGTGAAGATATTTCCTTTTCCAGCATAGGCCTCAAACGGCTCCAAATATGCCCTTGCAGATTCTACAAAAAGAGTGTTTCCAAACTTCTCTATCAATTGGCAGGTTCAACACTGTGAGTTGAATGAACTCATCACAAAGAAGTTTCTGAGAATCCTTCTCTCTAGTTTTTATGTGAAGATATTTCCTTTTCCAACATAGGCCTCAAGGTGCTCCGAATAAACACTTGCAGATTCTACAAAAGGAGTGTTTCAAAACTGTTCTATCAAAGGGAACGTTCAAGTCTGTGAGTTGAATGCACTCATCACACAGAAGTTTCTCAGAATGCTTCTGTCTAGTTTTTAGGTGAAGAGATTTCATTTCCCAGCATAGGCCTCAAAGCGCTCCAAATATCCACTTGCAGATTCTACGAAAAGAGTGTTTCAAAGCTGCTCTTTGAAAAGCAAGGTTCAAGTCTGTGTGTTGAATGCACTCATCAGAAAGAAGTTTCTGAGAATGCCTCTGTCTAGTTCTTACGTGAAGATATTTCCTTTTCCAGCTTAGGCTTCATAGCGCTCCAAATAAACACTTGCAAATTCTACAAAAGGAGTGTTTCAAAAGAGTTCTATCAAAAGGAACGTTCAAGTCTGTGAGTTGAATGCACTTATCATACAGAAGTTTCCTGGAATGCTTCTGTCTAGTTTTTATGTGAAGACATTTCCTTTTCCAGCATAGGCCTCAAAGCGCTCCAAATATCCACTTGCAGATTCTACCAAAAGAGTGTCCCAAAACTGCTCAATCAAAAGCAAGCTTCAACACTGTGAGTAGAATGCACTCATCCCAAAGAAGTTTCTGAGAATGCTTCTGTCTAGTTTTTATGTGAAGATATTTCCTTTTCCAACATAGGCCTCAAAGCGCTCCAAATAAACACTTGCAGATTCTAGAAAAGGAGTGTTCCAAAACTGCTCTTTTGGGAGGAACGTTCAAGTCTGTGAGTTGAATGCACTCATCACACAGAAGTTTCTGAGAATGCTTCTGTCTAGTTTTTATGTGAAGATATTTCCTTTTCCAGCATAGGCCTCAAAACACTCCAAATATCTTCTTGCAGATTCTACAAAAAGAGTGTTTCAAATCTGTTCTATCAAAAGGAAGGTTGAACTCTGTGAGTTGAATGAATGCATCGTGAAGAACTTTCTGAGAATGCTTCTCTGTAGTTTTTGGTGAAGATATTCCATATTCCAGCACAGGCCTCGAAGTGCTCCAAATAACCACTTGCAGAATTTACCAAAAGAGTGTTTCAAAACTGCTCTTTCTATAGGTAAGTTCAAGTCTGTGAGTTGAATGCACTCAACACAAAGAAGTTGCTGAGAATGCTTCTGGTTCAGTTTTTATGTGAAGATATTTCCTTTTCCAGCATAGGCCTCAAACGGCTCCGAATATCCCCTTGCAGATTCTACAAAAAGAGTGTTTCCAAACTTCTCTATCAATTGGCAGGTTCGACACTATGAGTTGAATGAACTCATCACAAAGAAGTTTCTGAGAATCCTTCTCTCTAGTTTTTATGTGAAGATATTTCCTTTGCCAATATAGGCCTCAAGGTGCTCCGAATAAACACTTGCAGATTGTACAAAAGGAATGTTTCAAAACTGTTCTATCAAAGGGAGCGTTCAAGTTTGTGAGTTGAATGCACTCATCATACAGAAGTTTCTCAGAATGCTTCTGTCTAGTTTTTAGGTGAAGAGATTTCATTTCCCAGCATAGGCCTCAAAGCGCTCCAAATATCCACTTGCAGATTCTACGAAAAGAGTGTTTCAAAGCTGCTCTTTGAAAAGCAAGGTTCAAGTCTGTGTGTTGAATGCACTCATCAGAAAGAAGTTTCTGAGAATGCTTCTGTCTAGTTCTTACGTGAAGATATTTCCTTTTCCAGCTTAGGCTTCAAAGTGCTCGAAATAAACACTTGCAAATTCTACAAAAGGAGTGTTTCAAAAGAGTTCTATCAAAAGGAAAGTTCAAGTCTGTGAGTTGAATGCGTTTATCATACAGAAGTTTCCTGGAATGCTTCTGTCTAGTTTTTATGTGAAGACATTTCCTTTTCCAGCATAGGCCTCAAAGCGCTCCAAATATCCACTTGCAGATTCTACCAAAAGAGTGTTTCAAAACTGCTCTATCAAAAACAAGCTTCAACACTGTGAGTAGAATGCACTCATCACAAAGAAGTTTCTGAGAATGCTTCTGTCTAGTTTTTATGTGAAGATATTTCCTTTTCCAGCTTAGGCCTCAGAACGCTCCAAATATCCACTTGCAGATTCTATAAGAAGAGTGTTTCCAAACTGCTCTTTCGAAAGGAAGCTTCAATTCTGTGAGTTGAATGCACTCATCACAAAGAAGTTTCTGAGAATGCTTCCGTCTAGTTTCTATATGAAGATATTTCCTTTTCCAACGTAGGCCTCAAACACTCCAAATAAACACTTGCAGATTCTACAAAAGGAGTGTTTCAAAACTGCTCTTTTGAGAGGAACTTTCAAGTCTGTGAGTTGAATGCACTCATCACACAGAAGTTTCTGAGAATGCTTCTGTCCAGTTTTTATGTGAAGATATTTCCTTTTCCAGCATAGGCCTCAAAACACTCCAAATATCTTCTTGCAGATTCTACAAAAAGAGTGTTTCAAATCTGTTCTATCAAAAGGAAGGTTCAACTCTGTGAGCTGAATGAATGCATCGTGAAGAACTTTCTGAGAATGCTTCTCTGTAGTTTTTAGGTGAAGATATTCCATATCCCAGCACAGGCCTCGAAGTGCTCCAAATAACCACTTGCAGATTTTACCAAAAGAGTGTTTCAAAACTGCTCTTTCTATAGGTAAGTTCAAGTTTGTGAGTTGAATGCACTCAACACAAAGAAGTTTCTGAGAATGCTTCTGTTCAGTTTTTATGTGAAGATATTTCCTTTTCCAGCATAGGCCTCAAACGGCTCTAAATATCCCCTTGCAGATTCTACAAAAAGAGTGTTTCCAAACTTCTCTATCAATTGGTAGGTTCAACACTGTGATTTGAATGAACTCATCATAAAGAAGTTTCTGAGAATCCTTCTCTCTAGTTTTTATGTGAAGATATTTCCTTTTCCAACATAGGCCTCAAGGTGCTCCGAATAAACACTTGCAGATTCTACAAAAGGAGTGTTTCAAAACTGTTCTATCAAAGGGAACGTTCAAGTCTGTGAGTTCAATGCGCTTATCACACAGAAGTTTCTCAGAATGCTTCTGTCTAGTTTTTAGGTGAAGAGATCTCATTTCCCAGCATAGGCCTCAAAGCGCTCCAAATATCCACTTGCTGATTCTACGAAAAGAGTGTTTCAAAGCTGTTCTTTCAAAAGCAAGGTTCAAGTCTGTGTGTTGAATGCACTCATCAGAAAGAAGTTTCTGAGAATGCTTCTGTCTAGTTCTTACGTGAAGATATTTCCTTTTCCAGCTTAGGCCTCAAAGCGCTCCAAATAAACACTTGCAAATTCTACAAAAGGAGTGTTTCAAAAGAGTTCTATCAAAAGAAACGTTCAAGTCCGTGAGTTGAATGCACTTATCATACAGAAGTTTCCTGGAATGCTTCTGTCTAGTTTTTATGTGAAGACATTTCCTTTTCCAGCATAGGCCTCAAAGCGCTCCAAATATGCACTTGCAGATTCTACCAAAAGAGTGTTTCAAAACTGCTCTATCAAAAACAAGCTTCAACACTGTGAGTAGAATGCACTCATCACAAAGAAGTTTCTGAGAATGCTTCTGTCTAGTTTTCATGCGAATATATTTCCTTTTCCAGCATAGGCCTCTGAACGCTCCAAATATCCACTTGCAGATTCTATAAAAAGAGTGTTTCCAAACTGCTCTTTCGAAAGGAAGCTTCAATTCTGTGAGTTGAATGAACTCATCACAAAGAAGTTTCTCAGAATGCTTCCGTCTAGTTTCTATATGAAGGTCTTTCCTTTTCCAACATATGCCTCAAAGCGCTCCAAATAAACACTTGCAGATTCTACAAAAGGAGTGTTTCAAAACTGCTCTTTTGAGAGGAACGTTCAAGTCTGTGAGTTGAATGCACTCATCACACAGAAGTTTCTGAGAATGCTTCTGTCTAGTTTTTATGTGAAGATATTTCCATTTCCAGCATAGGCCTCAAAACACTCCAAATATCTTCTTGCAGATTCTACAAAAAGAGTGTTTCAAATCTGTTCTCTCAAAAGGAAGGTTCAACTCTGTGAGTTGAATGAATGCATCGTGAAGAACTTTCTGAGAATGCTTCTCTGTAGTTTTTAGGTGAAGATATTCCATATTCCAGCACAGGCCTCGAAGTGCTCCAAATAACCACTTGCAGATTTTACGAAAAGAGTGTTTCAAAACTGCTCTTTCTATAGGTAAGTTCAAATCTGTGAGTTGAATGCACTCAACACAAAGAAGTTTCTGAGAATGATTCTGTTCAGTTTTTATGTGAAGATATTCTCTTTTCCAGAATAGGCCTCAAACGGCTCCAAATATCCCCTTGCAGATTCTTCAAAAAGAGTGTTTCCAAACTTCTCTATCAATTGGTAGGTTCAACACTGTGAGTTGAATGAACACATCACAAAGAAGTTTCTGAGAATCCTTCTCTCTAGTTTTTATGTGAAGATATTTCCTTTTCCAACATAGGCCTCAAGGTGCTCCGAATAAACACTTGCAGATTCTACAAAAGGAGTGTTTCAAAACTGTACTATCAAAGGGAACGTTCAAGTCTGTGAGTTGAATGCACTCATCACACAGAAGTTTCTCAGAATGCTTCTGTCTAGTTTTTAGGTGAAGAGATTTCATTTCCCAGCATAGGCCTCAAAGCGCTCCAAATATCCACTTGCAGATTCTACGAAAAGACTTTTTCAAAGCTGCTCTTTCAAAAGCAGGGTTCAAGTCTGTGTGTTGAATGCACTCATCAGAAAGAAGTTTCTGAGAATGCCTCTGTCTAGTTCTTACGTGAAAATATTTCCTTTTCCAGCTTAGGCTTCATAGCGCTCCAAATAAACACTTGCAAATTCTACAAAAGGAGTGTTTCAAAAGAGTTCTATCAAAAGGAACGTTCAAGTCTGTGAGTTGAATGCACTTATCATACAGAAGTTTCCTGGAATGCTTCTGTCTAGTTTTTATGTGAAGACATTTCCTTTTCCAGCATAGGCCTCAAAGCGCTCCAAATATCCACTTGCAGATTCTACCAAAAGAGTGTCCCAAAACTGCTCAATGAAAAGCAAGCTTCAACACTGTGAGTAGAATGCACTCATCCCAAAGAAGTTTCTGAGAATGCTTCTGTCTAGTTTTTATGTGAAGATATTTCCTTTTCCAACATAGGCCTCAAAGCGCTCCAAATAAACACTTGCAGATTCTAGAAAAGGAGTGTTCCAAAACTGCTCTTTCGGGAGGAACGTTCAAGTCTGTGAGTTGAATGCACTCATCACACAGAAGTTTCTGAGAATGCTTCTGTCTAGTTTTTATGTGAAGATATTTCCTTTTCCAGCATAGGCCTCAAAACACTCCAAATATCTTCTTGCAGATTCTACAAAAAGAGTGTTTCAAAACTGTTCTATCAAAAGGA
Source organism: Pongo pygmaeus (assembly GCF_028885625.2). Lineage (NCBI taxonomy): Eukaryota > Metazoa > Chordata > Mammalia > Primates > Hominidae > Pongo > Pongo pygmaeus. The sequence continues at coordinate 24,092,783 of NC_072379.2, read as the reverse complement.
AGGTTCAACTCTGTGAGTTGAATGAATGCATCGGGAAGAACTTTCTGAGAATGCTTCTCTGCAGTTTTTAGGTGAAGATATTCCATATTCCAGCACAGGCCTCGAAGTGCTCCAAATAACCACTTGCAGAATTTACCAAAAGAGTGTTTCAAAACTGCTCTTTCTATAGGTAAGTTCAAGTCTGTGAGTTGAATGCACTCAACACAAAGAAGTTTCTGAGAATGCTTCTGGTTCAGTTTTTATGTGAAGATATTTCCTTTTCCAGCATAGGCCTCAAACGGCTCCAAATATCCCCTTGCAGATTCTACAAAAAGAGTGTTTCCAAACTTCTCTATCAATTGGCAGGTTCAACACTGTGAGTTGAATGAACTCATCACAAAGAAGTTTCTGAGAATCCTTCTCTCTTGTTTTTATGTGAAGATATTTCCTTTTCCAAAATAGGCCTCAAGGTGCTCCGAATAAACACTTGCAGATTGTACAAAAGGAATGTTTCAAAACTGTTCTATCAAAGGGAACGTTCAAGTCTGTGAGTTGAATGCACTCATCACACAGAAGATTCTCAGAATGCTTCTGTCTAGTTTTTAGGTGAAGAGATTTCATTTCCCAGCATAGGCCTCAAAGCGCTCCAAATATCCACTTGCTGATTCTACGAAAAGAGTGTTTCAAAGCTGCTCTTTCAAAAGCAAGGTTCAAGTCTGTGTGTTGAATGCACTCATCAGAAAGCAGTTTCTGAGAATGCTTCCGTCTCGTTTCTATATGAATATCTTTCTTTTTCCAACATAGGCCTCAAAGTGCTCCAAATAAAATTTGCAGATTCTACAAAAGGAGTGTTTCAAAACTGCTCTTTCTATAGGTAAGTTCAAGTCTGTGAGTTGAATGCACTCAACACCAAGAAGTTTCTGAGAATGCTTCTGTTCAGTTTTTATGTGAAGACATTTCCTTTTCCAGCATAGGCCTCAAAGCGCTCCAAATATCCACTTGCAGATTCTACCAAAAGAGTGTTTCAAAACTGCTCTATCAAAAACAAGCTTCAACACTGTGAGTAGAATGCACTCATCACAAAGAAGTTTCTGCGAATGCTTCTGTCCAGTTTTTATGTGAAGATATTTCCTTTTCCAGCATAAGCCTCAGAACGCTCCAAATATCCCCTTGCAGATTCTATAAGAAGAGTGTTTCCAAACTGCTCTTTCGAAAGGAAGCTTCAATTCTGTGAGTTGAATGTACTCATCACAAAGAAGTTTCTGAGAATGCTTCCGTCTAGTTTCTATATGAAGATATTTCCTTTTCCAACATAGGCCTCAAAGCCCTCCAAATAAACACTTGCAGATTCTACAAAAGGAGTGTTTCAAAACTGCTCTTTTGAGAGGAACTTTCAAGTCTGTGAGTTGAATGCACTCATCACACAGAAGTTTCTGAGAATGCTTCTGTCTAGTTTTTATGTGAAGATATTTCCATTTCCAGCATAGGCCTCAAAACACTCCAAATATCTTCTTGCAGATTCCACAAAAAGAGTGTTTCAAATCTGTTCTATCAAAAGGAAGGTTCAACTCTGTGAGTTGAATGAATGCATCATGAAGAACTTTCTGAGAATGCTTCTCTGTAGTATTTAGGTGAAGATATTCCGTATCCCAGCACAGGCCTCGAAGTGCTCCAAATAACCACTTGCAGATTTTACCAAAAGAGTGTTTCAAAACTGCTTTTTCTATAGGTAAGTTTAAGTCTGTGAGTTGAATGCACTCAACACAAAGAAGTTTCTGAGAATGCTTCTGTTCAGTTTTTATGTGAAGATATTTCCTTTTCCAGCATAGGCCTCAAACGGCTCCAAATATCCCCTTGCAGATTCTACAAAAAGAGTGTTTCCAAACTTCTCTATCAATTGGTAGGTTCAACACTGTGAGTTGAATGAACTCGTCACAAAGAAGTTTCTGAGAATGCTTCTGTCTAGTTTTTATGTGAAGATATTTCCTTTTCCAACGTAGGCCTCAAAGCGCTCCAAATAAACACTTGCAGATTCTACAAAAGGAGTGTTTCAAAACTGCTCTTTTGAGAGGAACGTTCAAGTCTGTGAGTTGAATGCACTCATCACACAGAAGTTTCTGAGAATGCTTCTATCTAGTTTTTATGTGAAGATATTTCCTTTTCCAGCATAGGCCTCAAAACACTCCAAATATCTTCTTGCAGATTCTACAAAAAGAGTGTTTCAAATCTGTTCTATCAAAAGGAAGGTTCAACTCTGTGAGCTGAATGAATTCATCGTGAAGAACTTTCTGAGAATGCTTCTCTGTAGTTTTTAGGTGAAGATATTCCATATCCCAGCACAGGCCTCGAAGTGCTCCAAATAACCACTTGCAGATTTTACCAAAAGAGTGTTTCAAAACTGCTCTTTCTATAGGTAAGTTCAAGTCTGTGAGTTGAATGCACTCAACACAAAGAAGTTTCTGAGAATGCTTCTGTTCAGTTTTTATGTGAAGATATTTCCTTTTCCAGCATAGGCCTCAAACGGCTCCAAATATGCCCTTGCAGATTCTACAAAAAGAGTGTTTCCAAACTTCTCTATCAATTGGCAGGTTCAACACTGTGAGTTGAATGAACTCATCACAAAGAAGTTTCTGAGAATCCTTCTCTCTAGTTTTTATGTGAAGATATTTCCTTTTCCAACATAGGCCTCAAGGTGCTCCGAATAAACACTTGCAGATTCTACAAAAGGAGTGTTTCAAAACTGTTCTATCAAAGGGAACGTTCAAGTCTGTGAGTTGAATGCACTCATCACACAGAAGTTTCTCAGAATGCTTCTGTCTAGTTTTTAGGTGAAGAGATTTCATTTCCCAGCATAGGCCTCAAAGCGCTCCAAATATCCACTTGCAGATTCTACGAAAAGAGTGTTTCAAAGCTGCTCTTTCAAAAGCAAGGTTCAAGTCTGTGTGTTGAATGCACTCATCAGAAAGCAGTTTCTGAGAATGTTTCCGTCTCGTTTCTATATGAATATCTTTCCTTTTCCAACATAGGCCTCAAAGTGCTCCAAATAAAATTTGCAGATTTTACAAAAGGAGTGTTTCAAAACTGCTCTTTCTATAGGTAAGTTCAAGTCTGTGAGTTGAATGCACTCAACACAATGAAGTTTCTGAGAATGCTTCTGTTCAGTTTTTATGTGAAGACATTTCCTTTTCCAGCATAGGCCTCAAAGCGCTCCAAATATCCACTTGCAGATTCTACCAAAAGAGTGTTTCAAAACTGCTCTATCAAAAACAAGCTTCAACACTGTGAGTAGAATGCACTCATCACAAAGAAGTTTCTGCGAATGCTTCTGTCCAGTTTTTATGTGAAGATATTTCCTTTTCCAGCATAGGCCTCAGAATGCTCCAAATATCCACTTGCAGATTCTATAAGAAGAGTGTTTCCAAACTGCTCTTTCGAAAGGAAGCTTCAATTCTGTGAGTTGAATGCACTCATCACAAAGAAGTTTCTGAGAATGCTTCCGTCTAGTTTCTATATGAAGATATTTCCTTTTCCAACATAGGCCTCAAAGCCCTCCAAATAAACACTTGCAGATTCTACAAAAGGAGTGTTTCAAAACTGCTCTTTTGAGAGGAACTTTCAAGTCTGTGAGTTGAATGCACTCATCACACAGAAGTTTCTGAGAATGCTTCTGTCTAGTTTTTATGTGAAGATATTTCCATTTCCAGCATAGGCCTCAAAACACTCCAAATATCTTCTTGCAGATTCCACAAAAAGAGTGTTTCAAATCTGTTCTATCAAAAGGAAGGTTCAACTCTGTGAGTTGAATGAATGCATCATGAAGAACTTTCTGAGAATGCTTCTCTGTAGTATTTAGGTGAAGATATTCCGTATCCCAGCACAGGCCTCGAAGTGCTCCAAATAACCACTTGCAGATTTTACCAAAAGAGTGTTTCAAAACTGCTTTTTCTATAGGTAAGTTTAAGTCTGTGAGTTGAATGCACTCAACACAAAGAAGTTTCTGAGAATGCTTCTGTTCAGTTTTTATGTGAAGATATTTCCTTTTCCAGCATAGGCCTCAAACGGCTCCAAATATCCCCTTGCAGATTCTACAAAAAGAGTGTTTCCAAACTTCTCTATCAATTGGTAGGTTCAACACTGTGAGTTGAATGAACTCGTCACAAAGAAGTTTCTGAGAATGCTTCTGTCTAGTTTTTATGTGAAGATATTTCCTTTTCCAACGTAGGCCTCAAAGCGCTCCAAATAAACACTTGCAGATTCTACAAAAGGAGTGTTTCAAAACTGCTCTTTTGAGAGGAACGTTCAAGTCTGTGAGTTGAATGCACTCATCACACAGAAGTTTCTGAGAATGCTTCTATCTAGTTTTTATGTGAAGATATTTCCTTTTCCAGCATAGGCCTCAAAACACTCCAAATATCTTCTTGCAGATTCTACAAAAAGAGTGTTTCAAATCTGTTCTATCAAAAGGAAGGTTCAACTCTGTGAGCTGAATGAATGCATCGTGAAGAACTTTCTGAGAATGCTTCTCTGTAGTTTTTAGGTGAAGATATTCCATATCCCAGCACAGGCCTCGAAGTGCTCCAAATAACCACTTGCAGATTTTACCAAAAGAGTGTTTCAAAACTGCTCTTTCTATAGGTAAGTTCAAGTCTGTGAGTTGAATGCACTCAACACAAAGAAGTTTCTGAGAATGCTTCTGTTCAGTTTTTATGTGAAGATATTTCCTTTTCCAGCATAGGCCTCAAACGGCTCCAAATATGCCCTTGCAGATTCTACAAAAAGAGTGTTTCCAAACTTCTCTATCAATTGGCAGGTTCAACACTGTGAGTTGAATGAACTCATCACAAAGAAGTTTCTGAGAATCCTTCTCTCTAGTTTTTATGTGAAGATATTTCCTTTTCCAACATAGGCCTCAAGGTGCTCCGAATAAACACTTGCAGATTCTACAAAAGGAGTGTTTCAAAACTGTTCTATCAAAGGGAACGTTCAAGTCTGTGAGTTGAATGCACTCATCACACAGAAGTTTCTCAGAATGCTTCTGTCTAGTTTTTAGGTGAAGAGATTTCATTTCCCAGCATAGGCCTCAAAGCGCTCCAAATATCCACTTGCAGATTCTACGAAAAGAGTGTTTCAAAGCTGCTCTTTGAAAAGCAAGGTTCAAGTCTGTGTGTTGAATGCACTCATCAGAAAGAAGTTTCTGAGAATGCCTCTGTCTAGTTCTTACGTGAAGATATTTCCTTTTCCAGCTTAGGCTTCATAGCGCTCCAAATAAACACTTGCAAATTCTACAAAAGGAGTGTTTCAAAAGAGTTCTATCAAAAGGAACGTTCAAGTCTGTGAGTTGAATGCACTTATCATACAGAAGTTTCCTGGAATGCTTCTGTCTAGTTTTTATGTGAAGACATTTCCTTTTCCAGCATAGGCCTCAAAGCGCTCCAAATATCCACTTGCAGATTCTACCAAAAGAGTGTCCCAAAACTGCTCAATCAAAAGCAAGCTTCAACACTGTGAGTAGAATGCACTCATCCCAAAGAAGTTTCTGAGAATGCTTCTGTCTAGTTTTTATGTGAAGATATTTCCTTTTCCAACATAGGCCTCAAAGCGCTCCAAATAAACACTTGCAGATTCTAGAAAAGGAGTGTTCCAAAACTGCTCTTTCGGGAGGAACGTTCAAGTCTGTGAGTTGAATGCACTCATCACACAGAAGTTTCTGAGAATGCTTCTGTCTAGTTTTTATGTGAAGATATTTCCTTTTCCAGCATAGGCCTCAAAACACTCCAAATATCTTCTTGCAGATTCTACAAAAAGAGTGTTTCAAATCTGTTCTATCAAAAGGAAGGTTGAACTCTGTGAGTTGAATGAATGCATCGTGAAGAACTTTCTGAGAATGCTTCTCTGTAGTTTTTAGGTGAAGATATTCCATATTCCAGCACAGGCCTCGAAGTGCTCCAAATAACCACTTGCAGAATTTACCAAAAGAGTGTTTCAAAACTGCTCTTTCTATAGGTAAGTTCAAGTCTGTGAGTTGAATGCACTCAACACAAAGAAGTTTCTGAGAATGCTTCTGGTTCAGTTTTTATGTGAAGATATTTCCTTTTCCAGCATAGGCCTCAAACGGCTCCAAATATCCCCTTGCAGATTCTACAAAAAGAGTGTTTCCAAACTTCTCTGTCAATTGGCAGGTTCAACACTGTGAGTTGAATGAACTCATCACAAAGAAGTTTCTGAGAATCCTTCTCTCTTGTTTTTATGTGAAGATATTTCCTTTTCCAAAATAGGCCTCAAGGTGCTCCGAATAAACACTTGCAGATTGTACAAAAGGAATGTTTCAAAACTGTTCTATCAAAGGGAACGTTCAAGTCTGTGAGTTGAATGCACTCATCACACAGAAGATTCTCAGAATGCTTCTGTCTAGTTTTTAGGTGAAGAGATTTCATTTCCCAGCATAGGCCTCAAAGCGCTCCAAATATCCACTTGCTGATTCTACGAAAAGAGTGTTTCAAAGCTGCTCTTTCAAAAGCAAGGTTCAAGTCTGTGTGTTGAATGCACTCATCAGAAAGCAGTTTCTGAGAATGCTTCCGTCTCGTTTCTATATGAATATCTTTCCTTTTCCAACATAGGCCTCAAAGTGCTCCAAATAAAATTTGCAGATTCTACAAAAGGAGTGTTTCAAAACTGCTCTTTCTATAGGTAAGTTCAAGTCTGTGAGTTGAATGCACTCAACACAAAGAAGTTTCTGAGAATGCTTCTGTTCAGTTTTTATGTGAAGACATTTCCTTTTCCAGCATAGGCCTCAAAGCGCTCCAAATATCCACTTGCAGATTCTACCAAAAGAGTGTTTCAAAACTGCTCTATCAAAAACAAGCTTCAACACTGTGAGTAGAATGCACTCATCACAAAGAAGTTTCTGCGAATGCTTCTGTCCAGTTTTTATGTGAAGATATTTCCTTTTCCAGCATAGGCCTCAGAACGCTCCAAATATCCACTTGCAGATTCTATAAGAAGAGTGTTTCCAAACTGCTCTTTCGAAAGGAAGCTTCAATTCTGTGAGTTGAATGCACTCATCACAAAGAAGTTTCTGAGAATGCTTCCGTCTAGTTTCTATATGAAGATATTTCCTTTTCCAACATAGGCCTCAAAGCCCTCCAAATAAACACTTGCAGATTCTACAAAAGGAGTGTTTCAAAACTGCTCTTTTGAGAGGAACTTTCAAGTCTGTGAGTTGAATGCACTCATCACACAGAAGTTTCTGAGAATGCTTCTGTCTAGTTTTTATGTGAAGATATTTCCATTTCCAGCATAGGCCTCAAAACACTCCAAATATCTTCTTGCAGATTCCACAAAAAGAGTGTTTCAAATCTGTTCTATCAAAAGGAAGGTTCAACTCTGTGAGTTGAATGAATGCATCACGAAGAACTTTCTGAGAATGCTTCTCTGTAGTATTTAGGTGAAGATATTCCGTATCCCAGCACAGGCCTCGAAGTGCTCCAAATAACCACTTGCAGATTTTACCAAAAGAGTGTTTCAAAACTGCTTTTTCTATAGGTAAGTTTAAGTCTGTGAGTTGAATGCACTCAACACAAAGAAGTTTCTGAGAATGCTTCTGTTCAGTTTTTATGTGAAGATATTTCCTTTTCCAGCATAGGCCTCAAACGGCTCCAAATATCCCCTTGCAGATTCTACAAAAAGAGTGTTTCCAAACTTCTCTATCAATTGGTAGGTTCAACACTGTGAGTTGAATGAACTCGTCACAAAGAAGTTTCTGAGAATGCTTCTGTCTAGTTTTTATGTGAAGATATTTCCTTTTCCAACGTAGGCCTCAAAGCGTTCCAAATAAACACTTGCAGATTCTACAAAAGGAGTGTTTCAAAACTGCTCTTTTGAGAGGAACGTTCAAGTCTGTGAGTTGAATGCACTCATCACACAGAAGTTTCTGAGAATGCTTCTATCTAGTTTTTATGTGAAGATATTTCCTTTTCCAGCATAGGCCTCAAAACACTCCAAATATCTTCTTGCAGATTCTACAAAAAGAGTGTTTCAAATCTGTTCTATCAAAAGGAAGGTTCAACTCTGTGAGCTGAATGAATGCATCGTGAAGAACTTTCTGAGAATGCTTCTCTGTAGTTTTTAGGTGAAGATATTCCATATCCCAGCACAGGCCTCGAAGTGCTCCAAATAACCACTTGCAGATTTTACCAAAAGAGTGTTTCAAAACTGCTCTTTCTATAGGTAAGTTCAAGTCTGTGAGTTGAATGCACTCAACACAAAGAAGTTTCTGAGAATGCTTCTGTTCAGTTTTTATGTGAAGATATTTCCTTTTCCAGCATAGGCCTCAAACGGCTCCAAATATGCCCTTGCAGATTCTACAAAAAGAGTGTTTCCAAACTTCTCTATCAATTGGCAGGTTCAACACTGTGAGTTGAATGAACTCATCACAAAGAAGTTTCTGAGAATCCTTCTCTCTAGTTTTTATGTGAAGATATTTCCTTTTCCAACATAGGCCTCAAGGTGCTCCGAATAAACACTTGCAGATTCTACAAAAGGAGTGTTTCAAAACTGTTCTATCAAAGGGAACGTTCAAGTCTGTGAGTTGAATGCACTCATCACACAGAAGTTTCTCAGAATGCTTCTGTCTAGTTTTTAGGTGAAGAGATTTCATTTCCCAGCATAGGCCTCAAAGCGCTCCAAATATCCACTTGCAGATTCTACGAAAAGAGTGTTTCAAAGCTGCTCTTTGAAAAGCAAGGTTCAAGTCTGTGTGTTGAATGCACTCATCAGAAAGAAGTTTCTGAGAATGCCTCTGTCTAGTTCTTACGTGAAGATATTTCCTTTTCCAGCTTAGGCTTCATAGCGCTCCAAGTAAACACTTGCAAATTCTACAAAAGGAGTGTTTCAAAAGAGTTCTATCAAAAGGAACGTTCAAGTCTGTGAGTTGAATGCACTTATCATACAGAAGTTTCCTGGAATGCTTCTGTCTAGTTTTTATGTGAAGACATTTCCTTTTCCAGCATAGGCCTCAAAGCGCTCCAAATATCCACTTGCAGATTCTACCAAAAGAGTGTCCCAAAACTGCTCAATCAAAAGCAAGCTTCAACACTGTGAGTAGAATGCACTCATCCCAAAGAAGTTTCTGAGAATGCTTCTGTCTAGTTTTTATGTGAAGATATTTCCTTTTCCAACATAGGCCTCAAAGCGCTCCAAATAAACACTTGCAGATTCTAGAAAAGGAGTGTTCCAAAACTGCTCTTTCGGGAGGAACGTTCAAGTCTGTGAGTTGAATGCACTCATCACACAGAAGTTTCTGAGAATGCTTCTGTCTAGTTTTTATGTGAAGATATTTCCTTTTCCAGCATAGGCCTCAAAACACTCCAAATATCTTCTTGCAGATTCTACAAAAAGAGTGTTTCAAATCTGTTCTATCAAAAGGAAGGTTGAACTCTGTGAGTTGAATGAATGCATCGTGAAGAACTTTCTGAGAATGCTTCTCTGTAGTTTTTAGGTGAAGATATTCCATATTCCAGCACAGGCCTCGAAGTGCTCCAAATAACCACTTGCAGAATTTACCAAAAGAGTGTTTCAAAACTGCTCTTTCTATAGGTAAGTTCAAGTCTGTGAGTTGAATGCACTCAACACAAAGAAGTTTCTGAGAATGCTTCTGGTTCAGTTTTTATGTGAAGATATTTCCTTTTCCAGCATAGGCCTCAAACGGCTCCAAATATCCCCTTGCAGATTCTACAAAAAGAGTGTTTCCAAACTTCTCTGTCAATTGGCAGGTTCAACACTGTGAGTTTAATGAACTCATCACAAAGAAGTTTCTGAGAATCCTTCTCTCTTGTTTTTATGTGAAGATATTTCCTTTTCCAAAATAGGCCTCAAGGTGCTCCGAATAAACACTTGCAGATTGTACAAAAGGAATGTTTCAAAACTGTTCTATCAAAGGGAACGTTCAAGTCTGTGAGTTGAATGCACTCATCACACAGAAGATTCTCAGAATGCTTCTGTCTAGTTTTTAGGTGAAGAGATTTCATTTCCCATCATAGGCCTCAAAGCGCTCCAAATATCCACTTGCTGATTCTACGAAAAGAGTGTTTCAAAGCTGCTCTTTCAAAAGCAAGGTTCAAGTCTGTGTGTTGAATGCACTCATCAGAAAGCAGTTTCTGAGAATGCTTCCGTCTCGTTTCTATATGAATATCTTTCCTTTTCCAACATAGGCCTCAAAGTGCTCCAAATAAAATTTGCAGATTCTACAAAAGGAGTGTTTCAAAACTGCTCTTTCTATAGGTAAGTTCAAGTCTGTGAGTTGAATGCACTCAACACAAAGAAGTTTCTGAGAATGCTTCTGTTCAGTTTTTATGTGAAGACATTTCCTTTTCCAGCATAGGCCTCAAAGCGCTCCAAATATCCACTTGCAGATTCTACCAAAAGAGTGTTTCAAAACTGCTCTATCAAAAACAAGCTTCAACACTGTGAGTAGAATGCACTCATCACAAAGAAGTTTCTGCGAATGCTTCTGTCCAGTTTTTATGTGAAGATATTTCCTTTTCCAGCATAGGCCTCAGAACGCTCCAAATATCCACTTGCAGATTCTATAAGAAGAGTGTTTCCAAACTGCTCTTTCGAAAGGAAGCTTCAATTCTGTGAGTTGAATGCACTCATCACAAAGAAGTTTCTGAGAATGCTTCCGTCTAGTTTCTATATGAAGATATTTCCTTTTCCAACATAGGCCTCAAAGCCCTCCAAATAAACACTTGCAGATTCTACAAAAGGAGTGTTTCAAAACTGCTCTTTTGAGAGGAACTTTCAAGTCTGTGAGTTGAATGCACTCATCACACAGAAGTTTCTGAGAATGCTTCTGTCTAGTTTTTATGTGAAGATATTTCCATTTCCAGCATAGGCCTCAAAACACTCCAAATATCTTCTTGCAGATTCCACAAAAAGAGTGTTTCAAATCTGTTCTATCAAAAGGAAGGTTCAACTCTGTGAGTTGAATGAATGCATCATGAAGAACTTTCTGAGAATGCTTCTCTGTAGTATTTAGGTGAAGATATTCCGTATCCCAGCACAGGCCTCGAAGTGCTCCAAATAACCACTTGCAGATTTTACCAAAAGAGTGTTTCAAAACTGCTTTTTCTATAGGTAAGTTTAAGTCTGTGAGTTGAATGCACTCAACACAAAGAAGTTTCTGAGAATGCTTCTGTTCAGTTTTTATGTGAAGATATTTCCTTTTCCAGCATAGGCCTCAAACGGCTCCAAATATCCCCTTGCAGATTCTACAAAAAGAGTGTTTCCAAACTTCTCTATCAATTGGTAGGTTCAACACTGTGAGTTGAATGAACTCGTCACAAAGAAGTTTCTGAGAATGCTTCTGTCTAGTTTTTATGTGAAGATATTTCCTTTTCCAACGTAGGCCTCAAAGCGCTCCAAATAAACACTTGCAGATTCTACAAAAGGAGTGTTTCAAAACTGCTCTTTTGAGAGGAACGTTCAAGTCTGTGAGTTGAATGCACTCATCACACAGAAGTTTCTGAGAATGCTTCTATCTAGTTTTTATGTGAAGATATTTCCTTTTCCAGCATAGGCCTCAAAACACTCCAAATATCTTCTTGCAGATTCTACAAAAAGAGTGTTTCAAATCTGTTCTATCAAAAGGAAGGTTCAACTCTGTGAGCTGAATGAATGCATCGTGAAGAACTTTCTGAGAATGCTTCTCTGTAGTTTTTAGGTGAAGATATTCCATATCCCAGCACAGGCCTCGAAGTGCTCCAAATAACCACTTGCAGATTTTACCAAAAGAGTGTTTCAAAACTGCTCTTTCTATAGGTAAGTTCAAGTCTGTGAGTTGAATGCACTCAACACAAAGAAGTTTCTGAGAATGCTTCTGTTCAGTTTTTATGTGAAGATATTTCCTTTTCCAGCATAGGCCTCAAACGGCTCCAAATATGCCCTTGCAGATTCTACAAAAAGAGTGTTTCCAAACTTCTCTATCAATTGGCAGGTTCAACACTGTGAGTTGAATGAACTCATCACAAAGAAGTTTCTGAGAATCCTTCTCTCTAGTTTTTATGTGAAGATATTTCCTTTTCCAACATAGGCCTCAAGGTGCTCCGAATAAACACTTGCAGATTCTACAAAAGGAGTGTTTCAAAACTGTTCTATCAAAGGGAACGTTCAAGTCTGTGAGTTGAATGCACTCATCACACAGAAGTTTCTCAGAATGCTTCTGTCTAGTTTTTAGGTGAAGAGATTTCATTTCCCAGCATAGGCCTCAAAGCGCTCCAAATATCCACTTGCAGATTCTACGAAAAGAGTGTTTCAAAGCTGCTCTTTGAAAAGCAAGGTTCAAGTCTGTGTGTTGAATGCACTCATCAGAAAGAAGTTTCTGAGAATGCCTCTGTCTAGTTCTTACGTGAAGATATTTCCTTTTCCAGCTTAGGCTTCATAGCGCTCCAAGTAAACACTTGCAAATTCTACAAAAGGAGTGTTTCAAAAGAGTTCTATCAAAAGGAACGTTCAAGTCTGTGAGTTGAATGCACTTATCATACAGAAGTTTCCTGGAATGCTTCTGTCTAGTTTTTATGTGAAGACATTTCCTTTTCCAGCATAGGCCTCAAAGCGCTCCAAATATCCACTTGCAGATTCTACCAAAAGAGTGTCCCAAAACTGCTCAATCAAAAGCAAGCTTCAACACTGTGAGTAGAATGCACTCATCCCAAAGAAGTTTCTGAGAATGCTTCTGTCTAGTTTTTATGTGAAGATATTTCCTTTTCCAACATAGGCCTCAAAGCGCTCCAAATAAACACTTGCAGATTCTAGAAAAGGAGTGTTCCAAAACTGCTCTTTCGGGAGGAACGTTCAAGTCTGTGAGTTGAATGCACTCATCACACAGAAGTTTCTGAGAATGCTTCTGTCTAGTTTTTATGTGAAGATATTTCCTTTTCCAGCATAGGCCTCAAAACACTCCAAATATCTTCTTGCAGATTCTACAAAAAGAGTGTTTCAAATCTGTTCTATCAAAAGGAAGGTTGAACTCTGTGAGTTGAATGAATGCATCGTGAAGAACTTTCTGAGAATGCTTCTCTGTAGTTTTTAGGTGAAGATATTCCATATTCCAGCACAGGCCTCGAAGTGCTCCAAATAACCACTTGCAGAATTTACCAAAAGAGTGTTTCAAAACTGCTCTTTCTATAGGTAAGTTCAAGTCTGTGAGTTGAATGCACTCAACACAAAGAAGTTTCTGAGAATGCTTCTGGTTCAGTTTTTATGTGAAGATATTTCCTTTTCCAGCATAGGCCTCAAACGGCTCCAAATATCCCCTTGCAGATTCTACAAAAAGAGTGTTTCCAAACTTCTCTGTCAATTGGCAGGTTCAACACTGTGAGTTGAATGAACTCATCACAAAGAAGTTTCTGAGAATCCTTCTCTCTAGTTTTTATGTGAAGATATTTCCTTTTCCAAAATAGGCCTCAAGGTGCTCCGAATAAACACTTGCAGATTGTACAAAAGGAATGTTTCAAAACTGTTCTATCAAAGGGAACGTTCAAGTCTGTGAGTTGAATGCACTCATCACACAGAAGATTCTCAGAATGCTTCTGTCTAGTTTTTAGGTGAAGAGATTTCATTTCCCATCATAGGCCTCAAAGCGCTCCAAATATCCACTTGCTGATTCTACGAAAAGAGTGTTTCAAAGCTGCTCTTTCAAAAGCAAGGTTCAAGTCTGTGTGTTGAATGCACTCATCAGAAAGCAGTTTCTGAGAATGCTTCCGTCTCGTTTCTATATGAATATCTTTCCTTTTCCAACATAGGCCTCAAAGTGCTCCAAATAAAATTTGCAGATTCTACAAAAGGAGTGTTTCAAAACTGCTCTTTCTATAGGTAAGTTCAAGTCTGTGAGTTGAATGCACTCAACACAAAGAAGTTTCTGAGAATGCTTCTGTTCAGTTTTTATGTGAAGACATTTCCTTTTCCAGCATAGGCCTCAAAGCGCTCCAAATATCCACTTGCAGATTCTACCAAAAGAGTGTTTCAAAACTGCTCTATCAAAAACAAGCTTCAACACTGTGAGTAGAATGCACTCATCACAAAGAAGTTTCTGCGAATGCTTCTGTCCAGTTTTTATGTGAAGATATTTCCTTTTCCAGCATAGGCCTCAGAACGCTCCAAATATCCACTTGCAGATTCTATAAGAAGAGTGTTTCCAAACTGCTCTTTCGAAAGGAAGCTTCAATTCTGTGAGTTGAATGCACTCATCACAAAGAAGTTTCTGAGAATGCTTCCGTCTAGTTTCTATATGAAGATATTTCCTTTTCCAACATAGGCCTCAAAGCCCTCCAAATAAACACTTGCAGATTCTACAAAAGGAGTGTTTCAAAACTGCTCTTTTGAGAGGAACTTTCAAGTCTGTGAGTTGAATGCACTCATCACACAGAAGTTTCTGAGAATGCTTCTGTCTAGTTTTTATGTGAAGATATTTCCATTTCCAGCATAGGCCTCAAAACACTCCAAATATCTTCTTGCAGATTCCACAAAAAGAGTGTTTCAAATCTGTTCTATCAAAAGGAAGGTTCAACTCTGTGAGTTGAATGAATGCATCATGAAGAACTTTCTGAGAATGCTTCTCTGTAGTATTTAGGTGAAGATATTCCGTATCCCAGCACAGGCCTCGAAGTGCTCCAAATAACCACTTGCAGATTTTACCAAAAGAGTGTTTCAAAACTGCTTTTTCTATAGGTAAGTTTAAGTCTGTGAGTTGAATGCACTCAACACAAAGAAGTTTCTGAGAATGCTTCTGTTCAGTTTTTATGTGAAGATATTTCCTTTTCCAGCATAGGCCTCAAACGGCTCCAAATATCCCCTTGCAGATTCTACAAAAAGAGTGTTTCCAAACTTCTCTATCAATTGGTAGGTTCAACACTGTGAGTTGAATGAACTCGTCACAAAGAAGTTTCTGAGAATGCTTCTGTCTAGTTTTTATGTGAAGATATTTCCTTTTCCAACGTAGGCCTCAAAGCGCTCCAAATAAACACTTGCAGATTCTACAAAAGGAGTGTTTCAAAACTGCTCTTTTGAGAGGAACGTTCAAGTCTGTGAGTTGAATGCACTCATCACACAGAAGTTTCTGAGAATGCTTCTATCTAGTTTTTATGTGAAGATATTTCCTTTTCCAGCATAGGCCTCAAAACACTCCAAATATCTTCTTGCAGATTCTACAAAAAGAGTGTTTCAAATCTGTTCTATCAAAAGGAAGGTTCAACTCTGTGAGCTGAATGAATGCATCGTGAAGAACTTTCTGAGAATGCTTCTCTGTAGTTTTTAGGTGAAGATATTCCATATCCCAGCACAGGCCTCGAAGTGCTCCAAATAACCACTTGCAGATTTTACCAAAAGAGTGTTTCAAAACTGCTCTTTCTATAGGTAAGTTCAAGTCTGTGAGTTGAATGCACTCAACACAAAGAAGTTTCTGAGAATGCTTCTGTTCAGTTTTTATGTGAAGATATTTCCTTTTCCAGCATAGGCCTCAAACGGCTCCAAATATGCCCTTGCAGATTCTACAAAAAGAGTGTTTCCAAACTTCTCTATCAATTGGCAGGTTCAACACTGTGAGTTGAATGAACTCATCACAAAGAAGTTTCTGAGAATCCTTCTCTCTAGTTTTTATGTGAAGATATTTCCTTTTCCAACATAGGCCTCAAGGTGCTCCGAATAAACACTTGCAGATTCTACAAAAGGAGTGTTTCAAAACTGTTCTATCAAAGGGAACGTTCAAGTCTGTGAGTTGAATGCACTCATCACACAGAAGTTTCTCAGAATGCTTCTGTCTAGTTTTTAGGTGAAGAGATTTCATTTCCCAGCATAGGCCTCAAAGCGCTCCAAATATCCACTTGCAGATTCTACGAAAAGAGTGTTTCAAAGCTGCTCTTTGAAAAGCAAGGTTCAAGTCTGTGTGTTGAATGCACTCATCAGAAAGAAGTTTCTGAGAATGCCTCTGTCTAGTTCTTACGTGAAGATATTTCCTTTTCCAGCTTAGGCTTCATAGCGCTCCAAATAAACACTTGCAAATTCTACAAAAGGAGTGTTTCAAAAGAGTTCTATCAAAAGGAACGTTCAAGTCTGTGAGTTGAATGCACTTATCATACAGAAGTTTCCTGGAATGCTTCTGTCTAGTTTTTATGTGAAGACATTTCCTTTTCCAGCATAGGCCTCAAAGCGCTCCAAATATCCACTTGCAGATTCTACCAAAAGAGTGTCCCAAAACTGCTCAATCAAAAGCAAGCTTCAACACTGTGAGTAGAATGCACTCATCCCAAAGAAGTTTCTGAGAATGCTTCTGTCTAGTTTTTATGTGAAGATATTTCCTTTTCCAACATAGGCCTCAAAGCGCTCCAAATAAACACTTGCAGATTCTAGAAAAGGAGTGTTCCAAAACTGCTCTTTCGGGAGGAACGTTCAAGTCTGTGAGTTGAATGCACTCATCACACAGAAGTTTCTGAGAATGCTTCTGTCTAGTTTTTATGTGAAGATATTTCCTTTTCCAGCATAGGCCTCAAAACACTCCAAATATCTTCTTGCAGATTCTACAAAAAGAGTGTTTCAAATCTGTTCTATCAAAAGGAAGGTTGAACTCTGTGAGTTGAATGAATGCATCGTGAAGAACTTTCTGAGAATGCTTCTCTGTAGTTTTTAGGTGAAGATATTCCATATTCCAGCACAGGCCTCGAAGTGCTCCAAATAACCACTTGCAGAATTTACCAAAAGAGTGTTTCAAAACTGCTCTTTCTATAGGTAAGTTCAAGTCTGTGAGTTGAATGCACTCAACACAAAGAAGTTTCTGAGAATGCTTCTGGTTCAGTTTTTATGTGAAGATATTTCCTTTTCCAGCATAGGCCTCAAACGGCTCCAAATATCCCCTTGCAGATTCTACAAAAAGAGTGTTTCCAAACTTCTCTGTCAATTGGCAGGTTCAACACTGTGAGTTGAATGAACTCATCACAAAGAAGTTTCTGAGAATCCTTCTCTCTTGTTTTTATGTGAAGATATTTCCTTTTCCAAAATAGGCCTCAAGGTGCTCCGAATAAACACTTGCAGATTGTACAAAAGGAATGTTTCAAAACTGTTCTATCAAAGGGAACGTTCAAGTCTGTGAGTTGAATGCACTCATCACACAGAAGATTCTCAGAATGCTTCTGTCTAGTTTTTAGGTGAAGAGATTTCATTTCCCAGCATAGGCCTCAAAGCGCTCCAAATATCCACTTGCTGATTCTACGAAAAGAGTGTTTCAAAGCTGCTCTTTCAAAAGCAAGGTTCAAGTCTGTGTGTTGAATGCACTCATCAGAAAGCAGTTTCTGAGAATGCTTCCGTCTCGTTTCTATATGAATATCTTTCCTTTTCCAACATAGGCCTCAAAGTGCTCCAAATAAAATTTGCAGATTCTACAAAAGGAGTGTTTCAAAACTGCTCTTTCTATAGGTAAGTTCAAGTCTGTGAGTTGAATGCACTCAACACAAAGAAGTTTCTGAGAATGCTTCTGTTCAGTTTTTATGTGAAGACATTTCCTTTTCCAGCATAGGCCTCAAAGCGCTCCAAATATCCACTTGCAGATTCTACCAAAAGAGTGTTTCAAAACTGCTCTATCAAAAACAAGCTTCAACACTGTGAGTAGAATGCACTCATCACAAAGAAGTTTCTGCGAATGCTTCTGTCCAGTTTTTATGTGAAGATATTTCCTTTTCCAGCATAGGCCTCAGAACGCTCCAAATATCCACTTGCAGATTCTATAAGAAGAGTGTTTCCAAACTGCTCTTTCGAAAGGAAGCTTCAATTCTGTGAGTTGAATGCACTCATCACAAAGAAGTTTCTGAGAATGCTTCCGTCTAGTTTCTATATGAAGATATTTCCTTTTCCAACATAGGCCTCAAAGCCCTCCAAATAAACACTTGCAGATTCTACAAAAGGAGTGTTTCAAAACTGCTCTTTTGAGAGGAACTTTCAAGTCTGTGAGTTGAATGCACTCATCACACAGAAGTTTCTGAGAATGCTTCTGTCTAGTTTTTATGTGAAGATATTTCCATTTCCAGCATAGGCCTCAAAACACTCCAAATATCTTCTTGCAGATTCCACAAAAAGAGTGTTTCAAATCTGTTCTATCAAAAGGAAGGTTCAACTCTGTGAGTTGAATGAATGCATCATGAAGAACTTTCTGAGAATGCTTCTCTGTAGTATTTAGGTGAAGATATTCCGTATCCCAGCACAGGCCTCGAAGTGCTCCAAATAACCACTTGCAGATTTTACCAAAAGAGTGTTTCAAAACTGCTTTTTCTATAGGTAAGTTTAAGTCTGTGAGTTGAATGCACTCAACACAAAGAAGTTTCTGAGAATGCTTCTGTTCAGTTTTTATGTGAAGATATTTCCTTTTCCAGCATAGGCCTCAAACGGCTCCAAATATCCCCTTGCAGATTCTACAAAAAGAGTGTTTCCAAACTTCTCTATCAATTGGTAGGTTCAACACTGTGAGTTGAATGAACTCGTCACAAAGAAGTTTCTGAGAATGCTTCTGTCTAGTTTTTATGTGAAGATATTTCCTTTTCCAACGTAGGCCTCAAAGCGCTCCAAATAAACACTTGCAGATTCTACAAAAGGAGTGTTTCAAAACTGCTCTTTTGAGAGGAACGTTCAAGTCTGTGAGTTGAATGCACTCATCACACAGAAGTTTCTGAGAATGCTTCTATCTAGTTTTTATGTGAAGATATTTCCTTTTCCAGCATAGGCCTCAAAACACTCCAAATATCTTCTTGCAGATTCTACAAAAAGAGTGTTTCAAATCTGTTCTATCAAAAGGAAGGTTCAACTCTGTGAGCTGAATGAATGCATCGTGAAGAACTTTCTGAGAATGCTTCTCTGTAGTTTTTAGGTGAAGATATTCCATATCCCAGCACAGGCCTCGAAGTGCTCCAAATAACCACTTGCAGATTTTACCAAAAGAGTGTTTCAAAACTGCTCTTTCTATAGGTAAGTTCAAGTCTGTGAGTTGAATGCACTCAACACAAAGAAGTTTCTGAGAATGCTTCTGTTCAGTTTTTATGTGAAGATATTTCCTTTTCCAGCATAGGCCTCAAACGGCTCCAAATATGCCCTTGCAGATTCTACAAAAAGAGTGTTTCCAAACTTCTCTATCAATTGGCAGGTTCAACACTGTGAGTTGAATGAACTCATCACAAAGAAGTTTCTGAGAATCCTTCTCTCTAGTTTTTATGTGAAGATATTTCCTTTTCCAACATAGGCCTCAAGGTGCTCCGAATAAACACTTGCAGATTCTACAAAAGGAGTGTTTCAAAACTGTTCTATCAAAGGGAACGTTCAAGTCTGTGAGTTGAATGCACTCATCACACAGAAGTTTCTCAGAATGCTTCTGTCTAGTTTTTAGGTGAAGAGATTTCATTTCCCAGCATAGGCCTCAAAGCGCTCCAAATATCCACTTGCAGATTCTACGAAAAGAGTGTTTCAAAGCTGCTCTTTGAAAAGCAAGGTTCAAGTCTGTGTGTTGAATGCACTCATCAGAAAGAAGTTTCTGAGAATGCCTCTGTCTAGTTCTTACGTGAAGATATTTCCTTTTCCAGCTTAGGCTTCATAGCGCTCCAAATAAACACTTGCAAATTCTACAAAAGGAGTGTTTCAAAAGAGTTCTATCAAAAGGAACGTTCAAGTCTGTGAGTTGAATGCACTTATCATACAGAAGTTTCCTGGAATGCTTCTGTCTAGTTTTTATGTGAAGACATTTCCTTTTCCAGCATAGGCCTCAAAGCGCTCCAAATATCCACTTGCAGATTCTACCAAAAGAGTGTCCCAAAACTGCTCAATCAAAAGCAAGCTTCAACACTGTGAGTAGAATGCACTCATCCCAAAGAAGTTTCTGAGAATGCTTCTGTCTAGTTTTTATGTGAAGATATTTCCTTTTCCAACATAGGCCTCAAAGCGCTCCAAATAAACACTTGCAGATTCTAGAAAAGGAGTGTTCCAAAACTGCTCTTTCGGGAGGAACGTTCAAGTCTGTGAGTTGAATGCACTCATCACACAGAAGTTTCTGAGAATGCTTCTGTCTAGTTTTTATGTGAAGATATTTCCTTTTCCAGCATAGGCCTCAAAACACTCCAAATATCTTCTTGCAGATTCTACAAAAAGAGTGTTTCAAATCTGTTCTATCAAAAGGAAGGTTGAACTCTGTGAGTTGAATGAATGCATCGTGAAGAACTTTCTGAGAATGCTTCTCTGTAGTTTTTAGGTGAAGATATTCCATATTCCAGCACAGGCCTCGAAGTGCTCCAAATAACCACTTGCAGATTTTACCAAAAGAGTGTTTCAAAACTGCTCTTTCTATAGGTAAGTTCAAGTCTGTGAGTTGAATGCACTCAACACAAAGAAGTTTCTGAGAATGCTTCTGTTCAGTTTTTATGTGAAGATATTTCCTTTTCCAGCATAGGCCTCAAACGGCTCCAAATATCCCCTTGCAGATTCTACAAAAAGAGTGTTTCCAAACTTCTCTATCAATTGGCAGGTTCAACACTATGAGTTGAATGAACTCATCACAAAGAAGTTTCTGAGAATCCTTCTCTCTAGTTTTTATGTGAAGATATTTCCTTTTCCAAAATAGGCCTCAAGGTGCTCCGAATAAACACTTGCAGATTGTACAAAAGGAATGTTTCAAAACTGTTCTATCAAAGGGAACGTTCAAGTCTGCTAGTTGAATGCACTCATCACACAGAAGATTCTCAGAATGCTTCTGTCTAGTTTTTAGGTGAAGAGATTTCATTTCCCAGCATAGGCCTCAAAGCGCTCCAAATATCCACTTGCTGATTCTACGAAAAGAGTGTTTCAAAGCTGCTCTTTCAAAAGCAAGGTTCAAGTCTGTGTGTTGAATGCACTCATCAGAAAGCAGTTTCTGAGAATGCTTCCGTCTAGTTTCTATATGAATATCTTTCCTTTTCCAACATAGGCCTCAAAGTGCTCCAAATAAAATTTGCAGATTCTACAAAAGGAGTGTTTCAAAACTGCTCTTTCTATAGGTAAGTTCAAGTCTGTGAGTTGAATGCACTCAACACAAAGAAGTTTCTGAGAATGCTTCTGTTCAGTTTTTATGTGAAGACATTTCCTTTTCCAGCATAGGCCTCAAAGCGCTCCAAATATCCACTTGCAGATTCTACCAAAAGAGTGTTTCAAAACTGCTCTATCAAAAACAAGCTTCAACACTGTGAGTAGAATGCACTCATCACAAAGAAGTTTCTGCGAATGCTTCTGTCCAGTTTTTATGTGAAGATATTTCCTTTTCCAGCATAGGCCTCAGAACGCTCCAAATATCCACTTGCAGATTCTATAAGAAGAGTGTTTCCAAACTGCTCTTTCGAAAGGAAGCTTCAATTCTGTGAGTTGAATGCACTCATCACAAAGAAGTTTCTGAGAATGCTTCCGACTAGTTTCTATATGAAGATATTTCCTTTTCCAACATAGGCCTCAAAGCCCTCCAAATAAACACTTGCAGATTCTACAAAAGGAGTGTTTCAAAACTGCTCTTTTGAGAGGAACGTTCAAGTCTGTGAGTTGAATGCACTCATCACACAGAAGTTTCTGAGAATGCTTCTGTCTAGTTTTTATGTGAAGATATTTCCATTTCCAGCATAGGCCTCAAAACACTCCAAATATCTTCTTGCAGATTCCACAAAAAGAGTGTTTCAAATCTGTTCTATCAAAAGGAAGGTTCAACTCTGTGAGTTGAATGAATGCATCATGAAGAACTTTCTGAGAATGCTTCTCTGTAGTATTTAGGTGAAGATATTCCGTATCCCAGCACAGGCCTCGAAGTGCTCCAAATAACCACTTGCAGATTTTACCAAAAGAGTGTTTCAAAACTGCTTTTTCTATAGGTAAGTTTAAGTCTGTGAGTTGAATGCACTCAACACAAAGAAGTTTCTGAGAATGCATCTGTTCAGTTTTTATGTGAAGATATTTCCTTTTCCAGCATAGGCCTCAAACGGCTCCAAATATCCCCTTGCAGATTCTACAAAAAGAGTGTTTCCAAACTTCTCTTTCAATTGGTAGGTTCAACACTGTGAGCTGAATGAACTCATCACAAAGAAGTTTCTGAGAATCCTTCTCTCTAGTTTTTATGTGAAGATATTTCCTTTTCCAACATAGGCCTCAAGGTGCTCCGAATAAACACTTGCAGATTCTACAAAAGGAGTGTTTCAAAACTGTTCTATCAAAGGGAACGTTCAAGTCTGTGAGTTGAATGCACTCATCACACAGAAGTTTCTCAGAATGCTTCTGTCTAGTTTTTAGGTGAAGAGATTTCATTTCCCAGCATAGGCCTCAAAGCGCTCCAAATATCCACTTGCAGATTCTACGAAAAGAGTGTTTCAAAGCTGCTCTTTGAAAAGCAAGGTTCAAGTCTGTGTGTTGAATGCACTCATCAGAAAGAAGTTTCTGAGAATGCCTCTGTCTAGTTCTTACGTGAAGATATTTCCTTTTCCAGCTTAGGCTTCATAGCGCTCCAAATAAACACTTGCAAATTCTACAAAAGGAGTGTTTCAAAAGAGTTCTATCAAAAGGAACGTTCAAGTCTGTGAGTTGAATGCACTTATCATACAGAAGTTTCCTGGAATGCTTCTGTCTAGTTTTTATGTGAAGACATTTCCTTTTCCAGCATAGGCCTCAAAGCGCTCCAAATATCCACTTGCAGATTCTACCAAAAGAGTGTCCCAAAACTGCTCAATCAAAAGCAAGCTTCAACACTGTGAGTAGAATGCACTCATCCCAAAGTAGTTTCTGAGAATGCTTCCGTCTAGTTTCTATATGAAGATATTTCCTTTTCCAACATAGGCCTCAAAGCCCTCCAAATAAACACTTGCAGATTCTACAAAAGGAGTGTTTCAAAACTGCTCTTTTGAGAGGAACGTTCAAGTCTGTGAGTTGAATGCACTCATCACACAGAAGCTTCTGAGAATGCTTCTGTCTAGTTTTTATGTGAAGATATTTCCATTTCCAGCATAGGCCTCAAAACACTCCAAATATCTTCTTGCAGATTCCACAAAAAGAGTGTTTCAAATCTGTTCTATCAAAAGGAAGGTTCAACTCTGTGAGTTGAATGAATGCATCATGAAGAACTTTCTGAGAATGCTTCTCTGTAGTATTTAGGTGAAGATATTCCGTATCCCAGCACAGGCCTCGAAGTGCTCCAAATAACCACTTGCAGATTTTACCAAAAGAGTGTTTCAAAACTGCTTTTTCTATAGGTAAGTTTAAGTCTGTGAGTTGAATGCACTCAACACAAAGAAGTTTCTGAGAATGCTTCTGTTCAGTTTTTATGTGAAGATATTTCCTTTTCCAGCATAGGCCTCAAACGGCTCCAAATATCCCCTTGCAGATTCTACAAAAAGAGTGTTTCCAAACTTCTCTATCAATTGGTAGGTTCAACACTGTGAGTTGAATGAACTCGTCACAAAGAAGTTTCTGAGAATGCTTCTGTCTAGTTTTTATGTGAAGATATTTCCTTTTCCAACGTAGGCCTCAAAGCGCTCCAAATAAACACTTGCAGATTCTACAAAAGGAGTGTTTCAAAACTGCTCTTTTGAGAGGAACGTTCAAGTCTGTGAGTTGAATGCACTCATCACACAGAAGTTTCTGAGAATGCTTCTATCTAGTTTTTATGTGAAGATATTTCCTTTTCCAGCATAGGCCTCAAAACACTCCAAATATCTTCTTGCAGATTCTACAAAAAGAGTGTTTCAAATCTGTTCTATCAAAAGGAAGGTTCAACTCTGTGAGCTGAATGAATGCATGGTGAAGAACTTTCTGAGAATGCTTCTCTGTAGTTTTTAGGTGAAGATATTCCATATCCCAGCACAGGCCTCGAAGTGCTCCAAATAACCACTTGCAGATTTTACCAAAAGAGTGTTTCAAAACTGCTCTTTCTATAGGTAAGTTCAAGTCTGTGAGTTGAATGCACTCAACACAAAGAAGTTTCTGAGAATGCTTCTGTTCAGTTTTTATGTGAAGATATTTCCTTTTCCAGCATAGGCCTCAAACGGCTCCAAGTATGCCCTTGCAGATTCTACAAAAAGAGTGTTTCCAAACTTCTCTATCAATTGGCAGGTTCAACACTGTGAGTTGAATGAACTCATCACAAAGAAGTTTCTGAGAATCCTTCTCTCTAGTTTTTATGTGAAGATATTTCCTTTTCCAACATAGGCCTCAAGGTGCTCCGAATAAACACTTGCAGATTCTACAAAAGGAGTGTTTCAAAACTGTTCTATCAAAGGGAACGTTCAAGTCTGTGAGTTGAATGCACTCATCACACAGAAGTTTCTCAGAATGCTTCTGTCTAGTTTTTAGGTGAAGAGATTTCATTTCCCAGCATAGGCCTCAAAGCGCTCCAAATATCCACTTGCAGATTCTACGAAAAGAGTGTTTCAAAGCTGCTCTTTGAAAAGCAAGGTTCAAGTCTGTGTGTTGAATGCACTCATCAGAAAGAAGTTTCTGAGAATGCCTCTGTCTAGTTCTTACGTGAAGATATTTCCTTTTCCAGCTTAGGCTTCATAGCGCTCCAAATAAACACTTGCAAATTCTACAAAAGGAGTGTTTCAAAAGAGTTCTATCAAAAGGAACGTTCAAGTCTGTGAGTTGAATGCACTTATCATACAGAAGTTTCCTGGAATGCTTCTGTCTAGTTTTTATGTGAAGACATTTCCTTTTCCAGCATAGGCCTCAAAGCGCTCCAAATATCCACTTGCAGATTCTACCAAAAGAGTGTCCCAAAACTGCTCAATCAAAAGCAAGCTTCAACACTGTGAGTAGAATGCACTCATCCCAAAGAAGTTTCTGAGAATGCTTCTGTCTAGTTTTTATGTGAAGATATTTCCTTTTCCAATATAGGCCTCAAAGCGCTCCAAATAAACACTTGCAGATTCTAGAAAAGGAGTGTTCCAAAACTGCTCTTTCGGGAGGAACGTTCAAGTCTGTGAGTTGAATGCACTCATCACACAGAAGTTTCTGAGAATGCTTCTGTCTAGTTTTTATGTGAAGATATTTCCTTTTCCAGCATAGGCCTCAAAACACTCCAAATATCTTCTTGCAGATTCTACAAAAAGAGTGTTTCAAATCTGTTCTATCAAAAGGAAGGTTCAACTCTGTGAGTTGAATGAATGCATCGTGAAGAACTTTCTGAGAATGCTTCTCTGTAGTTTTTAGGTGAAGATATTCCATATGCCAGCACAGGCCTCAAAGTGCTCCAAATAACCACTTGCAGATTTTACCAAAAGAGTGTTTCAAAACTGCTCTTTCTATAGGTAAGTTCAAGTCTGTGAGTTGAATGCACTCAACACAAAGAAGTTTCTGAGAATGCTTCTGTTCAGTTTTTATGTGAAGATATTTCCTTTTCCAGCATAGGCCTCAAACGGCTCCAAATATCCCCTTGCAGATTCTACAAAAAGAGTGTTTCCAAACTTCTCTATCAATTGGTAGGTTCCACACTGTGAGTTGAATGAACTCAACACAAAGAAGTTTCTGAGAATCCTTCTCTCTAGTTTTTATGTGAAGATATTTCCTTTTCCAACATAGGCCTCAAGGTGCTCCGAATAAACACTTGCAGATTCAAGAAAAAGGAGTGTTTCAAAACTGTTCTATCAAAGGGAACGTTCAAGTCTGTGAGTTGAACGCAATCATCACACAGAAGTTTCTCAGAATGCTTCTGTCTAGTTTTTAGGTGAAGAGATTTCATTTCCCAGCATAGGCCACAAAGCGCTCCAAATATCCACTTGCAGATTCTACGAAAAGTGTGTTTCAAAGCTGCTCTTTGAAAAGCAAGGTTCAAGTCTGTGTGTTGAATGCACTCATCAGAAAGAAGTTTCTGAGAATGCCTCTGTCTAGTTCTTACGTGAAGATATTTCCTTTTCCAGCTTAGGCTTCATAGCGCTCCAAATAAACACTTGCAAATTCTACAAAAGGAGTGTTTCAAAAGAGTTCTATCAAAAGGAACGTTCAAGTCTGTGAGTTGAATGCACTTATCATACAGAAGTTTCCTGGAATGCTTCTGTCTAGTTTTTATGTGAAGACATTTCCTTTTCCAGCATAGGCCTCAAAGCGCTCCAAATATCCACTTGCAGATTCAACCAAAAGAGTGTCCCAAAACTGCTCAATCAAAAGCAAGCTTCAACACTGTGAGTAGAATGCCCTCATCCCAAAGAAGTTTCTGAGAATGCTTCTGTCTAGTTTTTATGTGAAGATATTTCCTTTTCCAACATAGGCCTCAAAGCGCTCCAAATAAACACTTGCAGATTCTAGAAAAGGAGTGTTCCAAAACTGCTCTTTTGGGAGGAACGTTCAAGTCTGTGAGTTGAATGCACTCATCACACAGAAGTTTCTGAGAATGCTTCTGTCTAGTTTTTATGTGAAGATATTTCCTTTTCCAGCATAGGCCTCAAAACACTCCAAATATCTTCTTGCAGATTCTACAAAAAGAGTGTTTCAAATCTGTTCTATCAAAAGGAAGGTTGAACTCTGTGAGTTGAATGAATGCATCGTGAAGAACTTTCTGAGAATGCTTCTCTGTAGTTTTTAGGTGAAGATATTCCATATTCCAGCACAGGCCTCGAAGTGCTCCAAATAACCACTTGCAGAATTTACCAAAAGAGTGTTTCAAAACTGCTCTTTCTATAGGTAAGTTCAAGTCTGTGAGTTGAATGCACTCAACACAAAGAAGTTTCTGAGAATGCTTCTGGTTCAGTTTTTATGTGAAGATATTTCCTTTTCCAGCATAGGCCTCAAACGGCTCCAAATATCCCCTTGCAGATTCTACAAAAAGAGTGTTTCCAAACTTCTCTATCAATTGGCAGGTTCAACACTATGAGTTGAATGAACTCATCACAAAGAAGTTTCTGAGAATCCTTCTCTCTAGTTTTTATGTGAAGATATTTCCTTTTCCAAAATAGGCCTCAAGGTGCTCCGAATAAACACTTGCAGATTGTACAAAAGGAATGTTTCAAAACTGTTCTATCAAAGGGAACGTTCAAGTCTGTGAGTTGAATGCACTCATCACACAGAAGATTCTCAGAATGCTTCTGTCTAGTTTTTAGGTGAAGAGATTTCATTTCCCAGCATAGGCCTCAAAGCGCTCCAAATATCCACTTGCTGATTCTACGAAAAGAGTGTTTCAAAGCTGCTCTTTCAAAAGCAATGTTCAAGTCTGTGTGTTGAATGCACTCATCACAAAGCAGTTTCTGAGAATGCTTCCGTCTAGTTTCTATATGAATATCTTTCCTTTTCCAACATAGGCCTCAAAGTGCTCCAAATAAAATTTGCAGATTCTACAAAAGGAGTGTTTCAAAACTGCTCTTTCTATAGGTAAGTTCAAGTCTGTGAGTTGAATGCACTCAACACAAAGAAGTTTCTGAGAATGCTTCTGTTCAGTTTTTATGTGAAGACAATTCCTTTTCCAGCATAGGCCTCAAAGCGCTCCAAATATCCACTTGCAGATTCTACCAAAAGAGTGTTTCAAAACTGCTCTATCAAAAACAAGCTTCAACACTGTGAGTAGAATGCACTCATCACAAAGAAGTTTCTGCGAATGCTTCTGTCCAGTTTTTATGTGAAGATATTTCCTTTTCCAGCATAGGCCTCAGAACGCTCCAAATATCCACTTGCAGATTCTATAAGAAGAGTGTTTCCAAACTGCTCTTTCGAAAGGAAGCTTCAATTCTGTGAGTTGAATGCACTCATCACAAAGAAGTTTCTGAGAATGCTTCTGTCTAGTTTTTATGTGAAGATATTTCCATTTCCAGCATAGGCCTCAAAACACTCCAAATATCTTCTTGCAGATTCCACAAAAAGAGTGTTTCAAATCTGTTCTATCAAAAGGAAGGTTCAAGTCTGTGAGTTGAATGAATGCATCATGAAGAACTTTCTGAGAATGCTTCTCTGTAGTATTTAGGTGAAGATATTCCGTATCCCAGCACAGGCCTCGAAGTGCTCCAAATAACCACTTGCAGATTTTACCAAAAGAGTGTTTCAAAACTGCTTTTTCTATAGGTAAGTTTAATTCTGTGAGTTGAATGCACTCAACACAAAGAAGTTTCTGAGAATGCTTCTGTTCAGTTTTTATGTGAAGATATTTCCTTTTCCAGCATAGGCCTCAAACGGCTCCAAATATCCCCTTGCAGATTGTACAAAAAGAGTGTTTCCAAACTTCTCTATCAATTGGTAGGTTCAACACTGTGAGTTGAATGAACTCGTCACAAAGAAGTTTCTGAGAATGCTTCTGTCTAGTTTTTATGTGAAGATATTTCCTTTTCCAACGTAGGCCTCAAAGCGCTCCAAATAAACACTTGCAGATTCTACAAAAGGAGTGTTTCAAAACTGCTCTTTTGAGAGGAACGTTCAAGTCTGTGAGTTGAATGCACTCATCACACAGAAGTTTCTGAGAATGCTTCTATCTAGTTTTTATGTGAAGATATTTCCTTTTCCAGCATAGGCCTCAAAACACTCCAAATATCTTCTTGCAGATTCTACAAAAAGAGTGTTTCAAATCTGTTCTATCAAAAGGAAGGTTCAACTCTGTGAGCTGAATGAATGCATCGTGAAGAACTTTCTGAGAATGCTTCTCTGTAGTTTTTAGGTGAAGATATTCCATATCCCAGCACAGGCCTCGAAGTGCTCCAAATAACCACTTGCAGATTTTACCAAAAGAGTGTTTCAAAACTGCTCTTTCTATAGGTAAGTTCAAGTCTGTGAGTTGAATGCACTCAACACAAAGAAGTTTCTGAGAATGCTTCTGTTCAGTTTTTATGTGAAGATATTTCCTTTTCCAGCATAGGCCTCAAACGGCTCCAAATATGCCCTTGCAGATTCTACAAAAAGAGTGTTTCCAAACTTCTCTATCAATTGGCAGGTTCAACACTGTGAGTTGAATGAACTCATCACAAAGAAGTTTCTGAGAATCCTTCTCTCTAGTTTTTATGTGAAGATATTTCCTTTTCCAACATAGGCCTCAAGGTGCTCCGAATAAACACTTGCAGATTCTACAAAAGGAGTGTTTCAAAACTGTTCTATCAAAGGGAACGTTCAAGTCTGTGAGATGAATGCACTCATCACACAGAAGTTTCTCAGAATGCTTCTGTCTAGTTTTTAGGTGAAGAGATTTCATTTCCCAGCATAGGCCTCAAAGCGCTCCAAATATCCACTTGCAGATTCTACGAAAAGAGTGTTTCAAAGCTGCTCTTTGAAAAGCAAGGTTCAAGTCTGTGTGTTGAATGCACTCATCAGAAAGAAGTTTCTGAGAATGCCTCTGTCTAGTTCTTACGTGAAGATATTTCCTTTTCCAGCTTAGGCTTCATAGCGCTCCAAATAAACACTTGCAAATTCTACAAAAGGAGTGTTTCAAAAGAGTTCTATCAAAAGGAACATTCAAGTCTGTGAGTTGAATGCACTTATCATACAGAAGTTTCCTGGAATGCTTCTGTCTAGTTTTTATGTGAAGACATTTCCTTTTCCAGCATAGGCCTCAAAGCGCTCCAAATATCCACTTGCAGATTCTACCAAAAGAGTGTCCCAAAACTGCTCAATCAAAAGCAAGCTTCAACACTGTGAGTAGAATGCACTCATCCCAAAGAAGTTTCTGAGAATGCTTCTGTCTAGTTTTTATGTGAAGATATTTCCTTTTCCAACATAGGCCTCAAAGCGCTCCAAATAAACACTTGCAGATTCTAGAAAAGGAGTGTTCCAAAACTGCTCTTTCGGGAGGAACGTTCAAGTCTGTGAGTTGAATGCACTCATCACACAGAAGTTTCTGAGAATGCTTCTGTCTAGTTTTTATGTGAAGATATTTCCTTTTCCAGCATAGGCCTCAAAACACTCCAAATATCTTCTTGCAGATTCTACAAAAAGAGTGTTTCAAATCTGTTCTATCAAAAGGAAGGTTCAACTCCGTGAGTTGAATGAATGCATCGTGAAGAACTTTCTGAGAATGCTTCTCTGTAGTTTTTAGGTGAAGATATTCCATATGCCAGCACAGGCCTCAAAGTGCTCCAAATAACCACTTGCAGATTTTACCAAAAGAGTGTTTCAAAACTGCTCTTTCTATAGGTAAGTTCAAGTCTGTGAGTTGAATGCACTCAACACAAAGAAGTTTCTGAGAATGCTTCTGTTCAGTTTTTATGTGAAGATATTTCCTTTTCCAGCATAGGCCTCAAACGGCTCCAAATATCCCCTTGCAGATTCTACAAAAAGAGTGTTTCCAAACTTCTCTATCAATTGGCAGGTTCAACACTATGAGTTGAATGAACTCATCACAAAGAAGTTTCTGAGAATCCTTCTCTCTAGTTTTTATGTGAAGATATTTCCTTTTCCAAAATAGGCCTCAAGGTGCTCCGAATAAACACTTGCAGATTGTACAAAAGGAATGTTTCAAAACTGTTCTATCAAAGGGAACGTTCAAGTCTGCTAGTTGAATGCACTCATCACACAGAAGATTCTCAGAATGCTTCTGTCTAGTTTTTAGGTGAAGAGATTTCATTTCCCAGCATAGGCCTCAAAGCGCTCCAAATATCCACTTGCTGATTCTACGAAAAGAGTGTTTCAAAGCTGCTCTTTCAAAAGCAAGGTTCAAGTCTGTGTGTTGAATGCACTCATCAGAAAGCAGTTTCTGAGAATGCTTCCGTCTAGTTTCTATATGAATATCTTTCCTTTTCCAACATAGGCCTCAAAGTGCTCCAAATAAAATTTGCAGATTCTACAAAAGGAGTGTTTCAAAACTGCTCTTTCTATAGGTAAGTTCAAGTCTGTGAGTTGAATGCACTCAACACAAAGAAGTTTCTGAGAATGCTTCTGTTCAGTTTTTATGTGAAGACATTTCCTTTTCCAGCATAGGCCTCAAAGCGCTCCAAATATCCACTTGCAGATTCTACCAAAAGAGTGTTTCAAAACTGCTCTATCAAAAACAAGCTTCAACACTGTGAGTAGAATGCACTCATCACAAAGAAGTTTCTGCGAATGCTTCTGTCCAGTTTTTATGTGAAGATATTTCCTTTTCCAGCATAGGCCTCAGAACGCTCCAAATATCCACTTGCAGATTCTATAAGAAGAGTGTTTCCAAACTGCTCTTTCGAAAGGAAGCTTCAATTCTGTGAGTTGAATGCACTCATCACAAAGAAGTTTCTGAGAATGCTTCCGACTAGTTTCTATATGAAGATATTTCCTTTTCCAACATAGGCCTCAAAGCCCTCCAAATAAACACTTGCAGATTCTACAAAAGGAGTGTTTCAAAACTGCTCTTTTGAGAGGAACGTTCAAGTCTGTGAGTTGAATGCACTCATCACACAGTAGCTTCTGAGAATGCTTCTGTCTAGTTTTTATGTGAAGATATTTCCATTTCCAGCATAGGCCTCAAAACACTCCAAATATCTTCTTGCAGATTCCACAAAAAGAGTGTTTCAAATCTGTTCTATCAAAAGGAAGGTTCAACTCTGTGAGTTGAATGAATGCATCATGAAGAACTTTCTGAGAATGCTTCTCTGTAGTATTTAGGTGAAGATATTCCGTATCCCAGCACAGGCCTCGAAGTGCTCCAAATAACCACTTGCAGATTTTACCAAAAGAGTGTTTCAAAACTGCTTTTTCTAT
The DNA here is from genome assembly GCF_028885625.2 of Pongo pygmaeus. Lineage (NCBI taxonomy): Eukaryota > Metazoa > Chordata > Mammalia > Primates > Hominidae > Pongo > Pongo pygmaeus. The sequence continues at coordinate 24,061,154 of NC_072379.2, read as the reverse complement.
AGGTAAGTTTAAGTCTGTGAGTTGAATGCACTCAACACAAAGAAGTTTCTGAGAATGCTTCTGTTCAGTTTTTATGTGAAGATATTTCCTTTTCCAGCATAGGCCTCAAACGGCTCCAAATATCCCCTTGCAGATTCTACAAAAAGAGTGTTTCCAAACTTCTCTTTCAATTGGTAGGTTCAACACTGTGAGTTGAATGAACTCATCACAAAGAAGTTTCTGAGAATCCTTCTCTCTAGTTTTTATGTGAAGATATTTCCTTTTCCAACATAGGCCTCAAGGTGCTCCGAATAAACACTTGCAGATTCTACAAAAGGAGTGTTTCAAAACTGTTCTATCAAAGGGAACGTTCAAGTCTGTGAGTTGAATGCACTCATCACACAGAAGTTTCTCAGAATGCTTCTGTCTAGTTTTTAGGTGAAGAGATTTCATTTCCCAGCATAGGCCTCAAAGCGCTCCAAATATCCACTTGCAGATTCTACGAAAAGTGTGTTTCAAAGCTGCTCTTTGAAAAGCAAGGTTCAAGTCTGTGTGTTGAATGCACTCATCAGAAAGAAGTTTCTGAGAATGCCTCTGTCTAGTTCTTACGTGAAGATATTTCCTTTTCCAGCTTAGGCTTCATAGCGCTCCAAATAAACACTTGCAAATTCTACAAAAGGAGTGTTTCAAAAGAGTTCTATCAAAAGGAACGTTCAAGTCTGTGAGTTGAATGCACTTATCATACAGAAGTTTCCTGGAATGCTTCTGTCTAGTTTTTATGTGAAGACATTTCCTTTTCCAGCATAGGCCTCAAAGCGCTCCAAATATCCACTTGCAGATTCTACCAAAAGAGTGTCCCAAAACTGCTCAATCAAAAGCAAGCTTCAACACTGTGAGTAGAATGCACTCATCCCAAAGAAGTTTCTGAGAATGCTTCCGTCTAGTTTCTATATGAAGATATTTCCTTTTCCAACATAGGCCTCAAAGCCCTCCAAATAAACACTTGCAGATTCTACAAAAGGAGTGTTTCAAAACTGCTCTTTTGAGAGGAACGTTCAAGTCTGTGAGTTGAATGCACTCATCACACAGAAGCTTCTGAGAATGCTTCTGTCTAGTTTTTATGTGAAGATATTTCCATTTCCAGCATAGGCCTCAAAACACTCCAAATATCTTCTTGCAGATTCCACAAAAAGAGTGTTTCAAATCTGTTCTGTCAAAAGGAAGGTTCAACTCTGTGAGTTGAATGAATGCATCATGAAGAACTTTCTGAGAATGCTTCTCTGTAGTATTTAGGTGAAGATATTCCGTATCCCAGCACAGGCCTCGAAGTGCTCCAAATAACCACTTGCAGATTTTACCAAAAGAGTGTTTCAAAACTGCTTTTTCTATAGGTAAGTTTAAGTCTGTGAGTTGAATGCACTCAACACAAAGAAGTTTCTGAGAATGCTTCTGTTCAGTTTTTATGTGAAGATATTTCCTTTTCCAGCATAGGCCTCAAACGGCTCCAAATATCCCCTTGCAGATTCTACAAAAAGAGTGTTTCCAAACTTCTCTATCAATTGTTAGGTTCAACACTGTGAGTTGAATGAACTCGTCACAAAGAAGTTTCTGAGAATGCTTCTGTCTAGTTTTTATGTGAAGATATTTCCTTTTCCAACGTAGGCCTCAAAGCGCTCCAAATAAACACTTGCAGATTCTACAAAAGGAGTGTTTCAAAACTGCTCTTTTGAGAGGAACGTTCAAGTCTGTGAGTTGAATGCACTCATCACACAGAAGTTTCTGAGAATGCTTCTATCTAGTTTTTATGTGAAGATATTTCCTTTTCCAGCATAGGCCTCAAAACACTCCAAATATCTTCTTGCAGATTCTACAAAAAGAGTGTTTCAAATCTGTTCTATCAAAAGGAAGGTTCAACTCTGTGAGCTGAATGAATGCATGGTGAAGAACTTTCTGAGAATGCTTCTCTGTAGTTTTTAGGTGAAGATATTCCATATCCCAGCACAGGCCTCGAAGTGCTCCAAATAACCACTTGCAGATTTTACCAAAAGAGTGTTTCAAAACTGCTCTTTCTATAGGTAAGTTCAAGTCTGTGAGTTGAATGCACTCAACACAAAGAAGTTTCTGAGAATGCTTCTGTTCAGTTTTTATGTGAAGATATTTCCTTTTCCAGCATAGGCCTCAAACGGCTCCAAGTATGCCCTTGCAGATTCTACAAAAAGAGTGTTTCCAAACTTCTCTATCAATTGGCAGGTTCAACACTGTGAGTTGAATGAACTCATCACAAAGAAGTTTCTGAGAATCCTTCTCTCTAGTTTTTATGTGAAGATATTTCCTTTTCCAACATAGGCCTCAAGGTGCTCCGAATAAACACTTGCAGATTCTACAAAAGGAGTGTTTCAAAACTGTTCTATCAAAGGGAACGTTCAAGTCTGTGAGTTGAATGCACTCATCACACAGAAGTTTCTCAGAATGCTTCTGTCTAGTTTTTAGGTGAAGAGATTTCATTTCCCAGCATAGGCCTCAAAGCGCTCCAAATATCCACTTGCAGATTCTACGAAAAGAGTGTTTCAAAGCTGCTCTTTGAAAAGCAAGGTTCAAGTCTGTGTGTTGAATGCACTCATCAGAAAGAAGTTTCTGAGAATGCCTCTGTCTAGTTCTTACGTGAAGATATTTCCTTTTCCAGCTTAGGCTTCATAGCGCTCCAAATAAACACTTGCAAATTCTACAAAAGGAGTGTTTCAAAAGAGTTCTATCAAAAGGAACGTTCAAGTCTGTGAGTTGAATGCACTTATCATACAGAAGTTTCCTGGAATGCTTCTGTCTAGTTTTTATGTGAAGACATTTCCTTTTCCAGCATAGGCCTCAAAGCGCTCCAAATATCCACTTGCAGATTCTACCAAAAGAGTGTCCCAAAACTGCTCAATCAAAAGCAAGCTTCAACACTGTGAGTAGAATGCACTCATCCCAAAGAAGTTTCTGAGAATGCTTCTGTCTAGTTTTTATGTGAAGATATTTCCTTTTCCAACATAGGCCTCAAAGCGCTCCAAATAAACACTTGCAGATTCTAGAAAAGGAGTGTTCCAAAACTGCTCTTTCGGGAGGAACGTTCAAGTCTGTGAGTTGAATGCACTCATCACACAGAAGTTTCTGAGAATGCTTCTGTCTAGTTTTTATGTGAAGATATTTCCTTTTCCAGCATAGGCCTCAAAACACTCCAAATATCTTCTTGCAGATTCTACAAAAAGAGTGTTTCAAATCTGTTCTATCAAAAGGAAGGTTCAACTCTGTGAGTTGAATGAATGCATCGTGAAGAACTTTCTGAGAATGCTTCTCTGTAGTTTTTAGGTGAAGATATTCCATATGCCAGCACAGGCCTCAAAGTGCTCCAAATAACCACTTGCAGATTTTACCAAAAGAGTGTTTCAAAACTGCTCTTTCTATAGGTAAGTTCAAGTCTGTGAGTTGAATGCACTCAACACAAAGAAGTTTCTGAGAATGCTTCTGTTCAGTTTTTATGTGAAGATATTTCCTTTTCCAGCATAGGCCTCAAACGGCTCCAAATATCCCCTTGCAGATTCTACAAAAAGAGTGTTTCCAAACTTCTCTATCAATTGGTAGGTTCCACACTGTGAGTTGAATGAACTCAACACAAAGAAGTTTCTGAGAATCCTTCTCTCTAGTTTTTATGTGAAGATATTTCCTTTTCCAACATAGGCCTCAAGGTGCTCCGAATAAACACTTGCAGATTCAAGAAAAAGGAGTGTTTCAAAACTGTTCTATCAAAGGGAACGTTCAAGTCTGTGAGTTGAACGCAATCATCACACAGAAGTTTCTCAGAATGCTTCTGTCTAGTTTTTAGGTGAAGAGATTTCATTTCCCAGCATAGGCCTCAAAGCGCTCCAAATATCCACTTGCAGATTCTACGAAAAGAGTGTTTCAAAGCTGCTCTTTGAAAAGCAAGGTTCAAGTCTGTGTGTTGAATGCACTCATCAGAAAGAAGTTTCTGAGAATGCCTCTGTCTAGTTCTTACGTGAAGATATTTCCTTTTCCAGCTTAGGCTTCATAGCGCTCCAAATAAACACTTGCAAATTCTACAAAAGGAGTGTTTCAAAAGAGTTCTATCAAAAGGAACGTTCAATTCTGTGAGTTGAATGCACTTATCATACAGAAGTTTCCTGGAATGCTTCTGTCTAGTTTTTATGTGAAGACATTTCCTTTTCCAGCATAGGCCTCAAAGCGCTCCAAATATCCACTTGCAGATTCAACCAAAAGAGTGTCCCAAAACTGCTCAATCAAAAGCAAGCTTCAACACTGTGAGTAGAATGCACTCATCCCAAAGAAGTTTCTGAGAATGCTTCTGTCTAGTTTTTATGTGAAGATATTTCCTTTTACAACATAGGCCTCAAAGCGCTCCAAATAAACACTTGCAGATTCTAGAAAAGGAGTGTTCCAAAACTGCTCTTTTGGGAGGAACGTTCAAGTCTGTGAGTTGAATGCACTCATCACACAGAAGTTTCTGAGAATGCTTCTGTCTAGTTTTTATGTGAAGATATTTCCTTTTCCAGCATAGGCCTCAAAACACTCCAAATATCTTCTTGCAGATTCTACAAAAAGAGTGTTTCAAATCTGTTCTATCAAAAGGAAGGTTGAACTCTGTGAGTTGAATGAATGCATCGTGAAGAACTTTCTGAGAATGCTTCTCTGTAGTTTTTAGGTGAAGATATTCCATATTCCAGCACAGGCCTCGAAGTGCTCCAAATAACCACTTGCAGAATTTACCAAAAGAGTGTTTCAAAACTGCTCTTTCTATAGGTAAGTTCAAGTCTGTGAGTTGAATGCACTCATCACACAGAAGTTTCTCAGAATGCTTCTGTCTAGTTTTTAGGTGAAGAGATTTCATTTCCCAGCATAGGCCTCAAAGCGCTCCAAATATCCACTTGCAGATTCTACGAAAAGTGTGTTTCAAAGCTGCTCTTTGAAAAGCAAGGTTCAAGTCTGTGTGTTGAATGCACTCATCAGAAAGAAGTTTCTGAGAATGCCTCTGTCTAGTTCTTACGTGAAGATATTTCCTTTTCCAGCTTAGGCTTCATAGCGCTCCAAATAAACACTTGCAAATTCTACAAAAGGAGTGTTTCAAAAGAGTTCTATCAAAAGGAACGTTCAAGTCTGTGAGTTGAATGCACTTATCATACAGAAGTTTCCTGGAATGCTTCTGTCTAGTTTTTATGTGAAGACATTTCCTTTTCCAGCATAGGCCTCAAAGCGCTCCAAATATCCACTTGCAGATTCTACCAAAAGAGTGTCCCAAAACTGCTCAATCAAAAGCAAGCTTCAACACTGTGAGTAGAATGCACTCATCCCAAAGAAGTTTCTGAGAATGCTTCCGTCTAGTTTCTATATGAAGATATTTCCTTTTCCAACATAGGCCTCAAAGCCCTCCAAATAAACACTTGCAGATTCTACAAAAGGAGTGTTTCAAAACTGCTCTTTTGAGAGGAACGTTCAAGTCTGTGAGTTGAATGCACTCATCACACAGAAGCTTCTGAGAATGCTTCTGTCTAGTTTTTATGTGAAGATATTTCCATTTCCAGCATAGGCCTCAAAACACTCCAAATATCATCTTGCAGATTCCACAAAAAGAGTGTTTCAAATCTGTTCTGTCAAAAGGAAGGTTCAACTCTGTGAGTTGAATGAATGCATCATGAAGAACTTTCTGAGAATGCTTCTCTGTAGTATTTAGGTGAAGATATTCCGTATCCCAGCACAGGCCTCGAAGTGCTCCAAATAACCACTTGCAGATTTTACCAAAAGAGTGTTTCAAAACTGCTTTTTCTATAGGTAAGTTTAAGTCTGTGAGTTGAATGCACTCAACACAAAGAAGTTTCTGAGAATGCTTCTGTTCAGTTTTTATGTGAAGATATTTCCTTTTCCAGCATAGGCCTCAAACGGCTCCAAATATCCCCTTGCAGATTCTACAAAAAGAGTGTTTCCAAACTTCTCTATCAATTGTTAGGTTCAACACTGTGAGTTGAATGAACTCGTCACAAAGAAGTTTCTGAGAATGCTTCTGTCTAGTTTTTATGTGAAGATATTTCCTTTTCCAACGTAGGCCTCAAAGCGCTCCAAATAAACACTTGCAGATTCTACAAAAGGAGTGTTTCAAAACTGCTCTTTTGAGAGGAACGTTCAAGTCTGTGAGTTGAATGCACTCATCACACAGAAGTTTCTGAGAATGCTTCTATCTAGTTTTTATGTGAAGATATTTCCTTTTCCAGCATAGGCCTCAAAACACTCCAAATATCTTCTTGCAGATTCTACAAAAAGAGTGTTTCAAATCTGTTCTATCAAAAGGAAGGTTCAACTCTGTGAGCTGAATGAATGCATGGTGAAGAACTTTCTGAGAATGCTTCTCTGTAGTTTTTAGGTGAAGATATTCCATATCCCAGCACAGGCCTCGAAGTGCTCCAAATAACCACTTGCAGATTTTACCAAAAGAGTGTTTCAAAACTGCTCTTTCTATAGGTAAGTTCAAGTCTGTGAGTTGAATGCACTCAACACAAAGAAGTTTCTGAGAATGCTTCTGTTCAGTTTTTATGTGAAGATATTTCCTTTTCCAGCATAGGCCTCAAACGGCTCCAAATATCCCCTTGCAGATTCTACAAAAAGAGTGTTTCCAAACTTCTCTATCAATTGGCAGGTTCAACACTGTGAGTTGAATGAACTCATCACAAAGAAGTTTCTGAGAATCCTTCTCTCTAGTTTTTATGTGAAGATATTTCCTTTTCCAACATAGGCCTCAAGGTGCTCCGAATAAACACTTGCAGATTCTACAAAAGGAGTGTTTCAAAACTGTTCTATCAAAGGGAACGTTCAAGTCTGTGAGTTGAATGCACTCATCACACAGAAGTTTCTCAGAATGCTTCTGTCTAGTTTTTAGGTGAAGAGATTTCATTTCCCAGCATAGGCCTCAAAGCGCTCCAAATATCCACTTGCAGATTCTACGAAAAGAGTGTTTCAAAGCTGCTCTTTGAAAAGCAAGGTTCAAGTCTGTGTGTTGAATGCACTCATCAGAAAGAAGTTTCTGAGAATGCCTCTGTCTAGTTCTTACGTGAAGATATTTCCTTTTCCAGCTTAGGCTTCATAGCGCTCCAAATAAACACTTGCAAATTCTACAAAAGGAGTGTTTCAAAAGAGTTCTATCAAAAGGAACGTTCAAGTCTGTGAGTTGAATGCACTTATCATACAGAAGTTTCCTGGAATGCTTCTGTCTAGTTTTTATGTGAAGACATTTCCTTTTCCAGCATAGGCCTCAAAGCGCTCCAAATATCCACTTGCAGATTCTACCAAAAGAGTGTCCCAAAACTGCTCAATCAAAAGCAAGCTTCAACACTGTGAGTAGAATGCACTCATCCCAAAGAAGTTTCTGAGAATGCTTCTGTCTAGTTTTTATGTGAAGATATTTCCTTTTCCAACATAGGCCTCAAAGCGCTCCAAATAAACACTTGCAGATTCTAGAAAAGGAGTGTTCCAAAACTGCTCTTTCGGGAGGAACGTTCAAGTCTGTGAGTTGAATGCACTCATCACACAGAAGTTTCTGAGAATGCTTCTGTCTAGTTTTTATGTGAAGATATTTCCTTTTCCAGCATAGGCCTCAAAACACTCCAAATATCTTCTTGCAGATTCTACAAAAAGAGTGTTTCAAATCTGTTCTATCAAAAGGAAGGTTCAACTCTGTGAGTTGAATGAATGCATCGTGAAGAACTTTCTGAGAATGCTTCTCTGTAGTTTTTAGGTGAAGATATTCCATATGCCAGCACAGGCCTCAAAGTGCTCCAAATAACCACTTGCAGATTTTACCAAAAGAGTGTTTCAAAACTGCTCTTTCTATAGGTAAGTTCAAGTCTGTGAGTTGAATGCACTCAACACAAAGAAGTTTCTGAGAATGCTTCTGTTCAGTTTTTATGTGAAGATATTTCCTTTTCCAGCATAGGCCTCAAACGGCTCCAAATATCCCCTTGCAGATTCTACAAAAAGAGTGTTTCCAAACTTCTCTATCAATTGGTAGGTTCCACACTGTGAGTTGAATGAACTCAACACAAAGAAGTTTCTGAGAATCCTTCTCTCTAGTTTTTATGTGAAGATATTTCCTTTTCCAACATAGGCCTCAAGGTGCTCCGAATAAACACTTGCAGATTCAAGAAAAAGGAGTGTTTCAAAACTGTTCTATCAAAGGGAACGTTCAAGTCTGTGAGTTGAACGCAATCATCACACAGAAGTTTCTCAGAATGCTTCTGTCTAGTTTTTAGGTGAAGAGATTTCATTTCCCAGCATAGGCCTCAAAGCGCTCCAAATATCCACTTGCAGATTCTACGAAAAGAGTGTTTCAAAGCTGCTCTTTGAAAAGCAAGGTTCAAGTCTGTGTGTTGAATGCACTCATCAGAAAGAAGTTTCTGAGAATGCCTCTGTCTAGTTCTTACGTGAAGATATTTCCTTTTCCAGCTTAGGCTTCATAGCGCTCCAAATAAACACTTGCAAATTCTACAAAAGGAGTGTTTCAAAAGAGTTCTATCAAAAGGAACGTTCAATTCTGTGAGTTGAATGCACTTATCACACAGAAGTTTCCTGGAATGCTTCTGTCTAGTTTTTATGTGAAGACATTTCCTTTTCCAGCATAGGCCTCAAAGCGCTCCAAATATCCACTTGCAGATTCAACCAAAAGAGTGTCCCAAAACTGCTCAATCAAAAGCAAGCTTCAACACTGTGAGTAGAATGCACTCATCCCAAAGAAGTTTCTGAGAATGCTTCTGTCTAGTTTTTATGTGAAGATATTTCCTTTTCCAACATAGGCCTCAAAGCGCTCCAAATAAACACTTGCAGATTCTAGAAAAGGAGTGTTCCAAAACTGCTCTTTTGGGAGGAACGTTCAAGTCTGTGAGTTGAATGCACTCATCACACAGAAGTTTCTGAGAATGCTTCTGTCTAGTTTTTATGTGAAGATATTTCCTTTTCCAGCATAGGCCTCAAAACACTCCAAATATCTTCTTGCAGATTCTACAAAAAGAGTGTTTCAAATCTGTTCTATCAAAAGGAAGGTTGAACTCTGTGAGTTGAATGAATGCATCGTGAAGAACTTTCTGAGAATGCTTCTCTGTAGTTTTTAGGTGAAGATATTCCATATGCCAGCACAGGCCTCGAAGTGCTCCAAATAACCACTTGCAGAATTTACCAAAAGAGTGTTTCAAAACTGCTCTTTCTATAGGTAAGTTCAAGTCTGTGAGTTGAATGCACTCAACACAAAGAAGTTTCTGAGAATGCTTCTGGTTCAGTTTTTATGTGAAGATATTTCCTTTTCCAGCATAGGCCTCAAACGGCTCCAAATATCCCCTTGCAGATTCTACAAAAAGAGTGTTTCCAAACTTCTCTATCAATTGGCAGGTTCAACACTATGAGTTGAATGAACTCATCACAAAGAAGTTTCTGAGAATCCTTCTCTCTAGTTTTTATGTGAAGATATTTCCTTTTCCAAAATAGGCCTCAAGGTGCTCCGAATAAACACTTGCAGATTGTACAAAAGGAATGTTTCAAAACTGTTCTATCAAAGGGAACGTTCAAGTCTGTGAGTTGAATGCACTCATCACACAGAAGATTCTCAGAATGCTTCTGTCTAGTTTTTAGGTGAAGAGATTTCATTTCCCAGCATAGGCCTCAAAGCGCTCCAAATATCCACTTGCTGATTCTACGAAAAGAGTGTTTCAAAGCTGCTCTTTCAAAAGCAAGGTTCAAGTCTGTGTGTTGAATGCACTCATCAGAAAGCAGTTTCTGAGAATGCTTCCGTCTAGTTTCTATATGAATATCTTTCCTTTTCCAACATAGGCCTCAAAGTGCTCCAAATAAAATTTGCAGATTCTACAAAAGGAGTGTTTCAAAACTGCTCTTTCTATAGGTAAGTTCAAGTCTGTGAGTTGAATGCACTCAACACAAAGAAGTTTCTGAGAATGCTTCTGTTCAGTTTTTATGTGAAGACATTTCCTTTTCCAGCATAGGCCTCAAAGCGCTCCAAATATCCACTTGCAGATTCTACCAAAAGAGTGTTTCAAAACTGCTCTATCAAAAACAAGCTTCAACACTGTGAGTAGATTGCACTCATCACAAAGAAGTTTCTGCGAATGCTTCTGTCCAGTTTTTATGTGAAGATATTTCCTTTTCCAGCATAGGCCTCAGAACGCTCCAAATATCCACTTGCAGATTCTATAAGAAGAGTGTTTCCAAACTGCTCTTCCGAAAGGAAGCTTCAATTCTGTGAGTTGAATGCACTCATCACAAAGAAGTTTCTGAGAATGCTTCTGTCTAGTTTTTATGTGAAGATATTTCCATTTCCAGCATAGGCCTCAAAACACTCCAAATATCTTCTTGCAGATTCCACAAAAAGAGTGTTTCAAATCTGTTCTATCAAAAGGAAGGTTCAAGTCTGTGAGTTGAATGAATGCATCATGAAGAACTTTCTGAGAATGCTTCTCTGTAGTATTTAGGTGAAGATATTCCGTATCCCAGCGCAGGCCTCGAAGTGCTCCAAATAACCACTTGCAGATTTTACCAAAAGAGTGTTTCAAAACTGCTTTTTCTATAGGTAAGTTTAAGTCTGTGAGTTGAATGCACTCAACACAAAGAAGTTTCTGAGAATGCTTCTGTTCAGTTTTTATGTGAAGATATTTCCTTTTCCAGCATAGGCCTCAAACGGCTCCAAATATCCCCTTGCAGATTGTACAAAAAGAGTGTTTCCAAACTTCTCTATCAATTGGTAGGTTCAACACTGTGAGTTGAATGAACTTGTCACAAAGAAGTTTCTGAGAATGCTTCTGTCTAGTTTTTATTTGAAGACATTTCCTTTTCCAACGTAGGCCTCAAAGCGCTCCAAATAAACACTTGCAGATTCTACAAAAGGAGTGTTTCAAAACTGCTCTTTTGAGAGGAACGTTCAAGTCTGTGAGTTGAATGCACTCATCACACAGAAGTTTCTGAGAACGCTTCTATCTAGTTTTTATGTGAAGATATTTCCTTTTCCAGCATAGGCCTCAAAACACTCCAAATATCTTCTTGCAGATTCTACAAAAAGAGTGTTTCAAATCTGTTCTATCAAAAGGAAGGTTCAACTCTGTGAGCTGAATGAATGCATCGTGAAGAACTTTCTGAGAATGCTTCTCTGTAATTTTTAGGTGAAGATATTCCATATCCCAGCACAGGCCTCGAAGTGCTCCAAATAACCACTTGCAGATTTTACCAAAAGAGTGTTTCAAAACTGCTCTTTCTATAGGTAAGTTCAAGTCTGTGAGTTGAATGCACTCAACACAAAGAAGTTTCTGAGAATGCTTCTGTTCAGTTTTTATGTGAAGATATTTCCTTTTCCAGCATAGGCCTCAAACGGCTCCAAATATGCCCTTGCAGATTCTACAAAAAGAGTGTTTCCAAACTTCTCTATCAATTGGCAGGTTCAACACTGTGAGTTGAATGAACTCATCACAAAGAAGTTTCTGAGAATCCTTCTCTCTAGTTTTTATGTGAAGATATTTCCTTTTCCAACATAGGCCTCAAGGTGCTCCGAATAAACACTTGCAGATTCTACAAAAGGAGTGTTTCAAAACTGTTCTATCAAAGGGAACGTTCAAGTCTGTGAGATGAATGCACTCATCACACAGAAGTTTCTCAGAATGCTTCTGTCTAGTTTTTAGGTGAAGAGATTTCATTTCCCAGCATAGGCCTCAAAGCGCTCCAAATATCCACTTGCAGATTCTACGAAAAGAGTGTTTCAAAGCTGCTCTTTGAAAAGCAAGGTTCAAGTCTGTGTGTTGAATGCACTCATCAGAAAGAAGTTTCTGAGAATGCCTCTGTCTAGTTCTTACGTGAAGATATTTCCTTTTCCAGCTTAGGCTTCATAGCGCTCCAAATAAACACTTGCAAATTCTACAAAAGGAGTGTTTCAAAAGAGTTCTATCAAAAGGAACGTTCAAGTCTGTGAGTTGAATGCACTTATCATACAGAAGTTTCCTGGAATGCTTCTGTCTAGTTTTTATGTGAAGACATTTCCTTTTCCAGCATAGGCCTCAAAGCGCTCCAAATATCCACTTGCAGATTCTACCAAAAGAGTGTCCCAAAACTGCTCAATCAAAAGCAAGCTTCAACACTGTGAGTAGAATGCACTCATCCCAAAGAAGTTTCTGAGAATGCTTCTGTCTAGTTTTTATGTGAAGATATTTCCTTTTCCAACATAGGCCTCAAAGCGCTCCAAATAAACACTTGCAGATTCTAGAAAAGGAGTGTTCCAAAACTGCTCTTTCAGGAGGAACGTTCAAGTCTGTGAGTTGAATGCACTCATCACACAGAAGTTTCTGAGAATGCTTCTGTCTAGTTTTTATGTGAAGATATTTCCTTTTCCAGCATAGGCCTCAAAACACTCCAAATATCTTCTTGCAGATTCTACAAAAAGAGTGTTTCAAATCTGTTCTATCAAAAGGAAGGTTCAACTCTGTGAGTTGAATGAATGCATCGTGAAGAACTTTCTGAGAATGCTTCTCTGTAGTTTTTAGGTGAAGATATTCCATATGCCAGCACAGGCCTCAAAGTGCTCCAAATAACCACTTGCAGATTTTACCAAAACAGTGTTTCAAAACTGCTCTTTCTATAGGTAAGTTCAAGTCTGTGAGTTGAATGCACTCAACACAAAGAAGTTTCTGAGAATGCTTCTGTTCAGTTTTTATGTGAAGATATTTCCTTTTCCAGCATAGGCCTCAAACGGCTCCAAATATCCCCTTGCAGATTCTACAAAAAGAGTGTTTCCAAACTTCTCTATCAATTGGTAGGTTCCACACTGTGAGTTGAATGAACTCAACACAAAGAAGTTTCTGAGAATCCTTCTCTCTAGTTTTTATGTGAAGATATTTCCTTTTCCAACATAGGCCTCAAGGTGCTCCGAATAAACACTTGCAGATTCAAGAAAAAGGAGTGTTTCAAAACTGTTCTATCAAAGGGAACGTTCAAGTCTGTGAGTTGAACGCAATCATCACACAGAAGTTTCTCAGAATGCTTCTGTCTAGATTTTAGGTGAAGAGATTTCATTTCCCAGCATAGGCCTCAAAGCGCTCCAAATATCCACTTGCAGATTCTACGAAAAGTGTGTTTCAAAGCTGCTCTTTGAAAAGCAAGGTTCAAGTCTGTGTGTTGAATGCACTCATCAGAAAGAAGTTTCTGAGAATGCCTCTGTCTAGTTCTTACGTGAAGATATTTCCTTTTCCAGCTTAGGCTTCATAGCGCTCCAAATAAACACTTGCAAATTCTACAAAAGGAGTGTTTCAAAAGAGTTCTATCAAAAGGAACGTTCAATTCTGTGAGTTGAATGCACTTATCATACAGAAGTTTCCTGGAATGCTTCTGTCTAGTTTTTATGTGAAGACATTTCCTTTTCCAGCATAGGCCTCAAAGCGCTCCAAATATCCACTTGCAGATTCAACCAAAAGAGTGTCCCAAAACTGCTCAATCAAAAGCAAGCTTCAACACTGTGAGTAGAATGCACTCATCCCAAAGAAGTTTCTGAGAATGCTTCTGTCTAGTTTTTATGTGAAGATATTTCCTTTTCCAACATAGGCCTCAAAGCGCTCCAAATAAACACTTGCAGATTCTAGAAAAGGAGTGTTCCAAAACTGCTCTTTTGGGAGGAACGTTCAAGTCTGTGAGTTGAATGCACTCATCACACAGAAGTTTCTGAGAATGCTTCTGTCTAGTTTTTATGTGAAGATATTTCCTTTTCCAGCATAGGCCTCAAAACACTCCAAATATCTTCTTGCAGATTCTACAAAAAGAGTGTTTCAAATCTGTTCTATCAAAAGGAAGGTTGAACTCTGTGAGTTGAATGAATGCATCGTGAAGAACTTTCTGAGAATGCTTCTCTGTAGTTTTTAGGTGAAGATATTCCATATTCCAGCACAGGCCTCGAAGTGCTCCAAATAACCACTTGCAGAATTTACCAAAAGAGTGTTTCAAAACTGCTCTTTCTATAGGTAAGTTCAAGTCTGTGAGTTGAATGCACTCAACACAAAGAAGTTTCTGAGAATGCTTCTGGTTCAGTTTTTATGTGAAGATATTTCCTTTTCCAGCATAGGCCTCAAACGGCTCCAAATATCCCCTTGCAGATTCTACAAAAAGAGTGTTTCCAAACTTCTCTATCAATTGGCAGGTTCAACACTATGAGTTGAATGAACTCATCACAAAGAAGTTTCTGAGAATCCTTCTCTCTAGTTTTTATGTGAAGATATTTCCTTTTCCAAAATAGGCCTCAAGGTGCTCCGAATAAACACTTGCAGATTGTACAAAAGGAATGTTTCAAAACTGTTCTATCAAAGGGAACGTTCAAGTCTGTGAGTTGAATGCACTCATCACACAGAAGATTCTCAGAATGCTTCTGTCTAGTTTTTAGGTGAAGAGATTTCATTTCCCAGCATAGGCCTCAAAGCGTTCCAAATATCCACTTGCTGATTCTACGAAAAGAGTGTTTCAAAGCTGCTCTTTCAAAAGCAAGGTTCAAGTCTGTGTGTTGAATGCACTCATCAGAAAGCAGTTTCTGAGAATGCTTCCGTCTAGTTTCTATATGAATATCTTTCCTTTTCCAACATAGGCCTCAAAGTGCTCCAAATAAAATTTGCAGATTCTACAAAAGGAGTGTTTCAAAACTGCTCTTTCTATAGGTAAGTTCAAGTCTGTGAGTTGAATGCACTCAACACAAAGAAGTTTCTGAGAATGCTTCTGTTCAGTTTTTATGTGAAGACAATTCCTTTTCCAGCATAGGCCTCAAAGCGCTCCAAATATCCACTTGCAGATTCTACCAAAAGAGTGTTTCAAAACTGCTCTATCAAAAACAAGCTTCAACACTGTGAGTAGAATGCACTCATCACAAAGAAGTTTCTGCGAATGCTTCTGTCCAGTTTTTATGTGAAGATATTTCCTTTTCCAGCATAGGCCTCAGAACGCTCCAAATATCCACTTGCAGATTCTATAAGAAGAGTGTTTCCAAACTGCTCTTCCGAAAGGAAGCTTCAATTCTGTGAGTTGAATGCACTCATCACAAAGAAGTTTCTGAGAATGCTTCTGTCTAGTTTTTATGTGAAGATATTTCCATTTCCAGCATAGGCCTCAAAACACTCCAAATATCTTCTTGCAGATTCCACAAAAAGAGTGTTTCAAATCTGTTCTATCAAAAGGAAGGTTCAAGTCTGTGAGTTGAATGAATGCATCATGAAGAACTTTCTGAGAATGCTTCTCTGTAGTATTTAGGTGAAGATATTCCGTATCCCAGCGCAGGCCTCGAAGTGCTCCAAATAACCACTTGCAGATTTTACCAAAAGAGTGTTTCAAAACTGCTTTTTCTATAGGTAAGTTTAAGTCTGTGAGTTGAATGCACTCAACACAAAGAAGTTTCTGAGAATGCTTCTGTTCAGTTTTTATGTGAAGATATTTCCTTTTCCAGCATAGGCCTCAAACGGCTCCAAATATCCCCTTGCAGATTGTACAAAAAGAGTGTTTCCAAACTTCTCTATCAATTGGTAGGTTCAACACTGTGAGTTGAATGAACTCGTCACAAAGAAGTTTCTGAGAATGCTTCTGTCTAGTTTTTATTTGAAGACATTTCCTTTTCCAACGTAGGCCTCAAAGCGCTCCAAATAAACACTTGCAGATTCTACAAAAGGAGTGTTTCAAAACTGCTCTTTTGAGAGGAACGTTCAAGTCTGTGAGTTGAATGCACTCATCACACAGAAGTTTCTGAGAACGCTTCTATCTAGTTTTTATGTGAAGATATTTCCTTTTCCAGCATAGGCCTCAAAACACTCCAAATATCTTCTTGCAGATTCTACAAAAAGAGTGTTTCAAATCTGTTCTATCAAAAGGAAGGTTCAACTCTGTGAGCTGAATGAATGCATCGTGAAGAACTTTCTGAGAATGCTTCTCTGTAATTTTTAGGTGAAGATATTCCATATCCCAGCACAGGCCTCGAAGTGCTCCAAATAACCACTTGCAGATTTTACCAAAAGAGTGTTTCAAAACTGCTCTTTCTATAGGTAAGTTCAAGTCTGTGAGTTGAATGCACTCAACACAAAGAAGTTTCTGAGAATGCTTCTGTTCAGTTTTTATGTGAAGATATTTCCTTTTCCAGCATAGGCCTCAAACGGCTCCAAATATGCCCTTGCAGATTCTACAAAAAGAGTGTTTCCAAACTTCTCTATCAATTGGCAGGTTCAACACTGTGAGTTGAATGAACTCATCACAAAGAAGTTTCTGAGAATCCTTCTCTCTAGTTTTTATGTGAAGATATTTCCTTTTCCAACATAGGCCTCAAGGTGCTCCGAATAAACACTTGCAGATTCTACAAAAGGAGTGTTTCAAAACTGTTCTATCAAAGGGAACGTTCAAGTCTGTGAGATGAATGCA
This sequence comes from Pongo pygmaeus, assembly GCF_028885625.2. Lineage (NCBI taxonomy): Eukaryota > Metazoa > Chordata > Mammalia > Primates > Hominidae > Pongo > Pongo pygmaeus. The sequence goes on along the minus strand of NC_072379.2, from coordinate 24,044,705 downwards.
CTCATCACACAGAAGTTTCTCAGAATGCTTCTGTCTAGTTTTTAGGTGAAGAGATTTCATTTCCCAGCATAGGCCTCAAAGCGCTCCAAATATCCACTTGCAGATTCTACGAAAAGAGTGTTTCAAAGCTGCTCTTTGAAAAGCAAGGTTCAAGTCTGTGTGTTGAATGCACTCATCAGAAAGAAGTTTCTGAGAATGCCTCTGTCTAGTTCTTACGTGAAGATATTTCCTTTTCCAGCTTAGGCTTCATAGCGCTCCAAATAAACACTTGCAAATTCTACAAAAGGAGTGTTTCAAAAGAGTTCTATCAAAAGGAACGTTCAAGTCTGTGAGTTGAATGCACTTATCATACAGAAGTTTCCTGGAATGCTTCTGTCTAGTTTTTATGTGAAGACATTTCCTTTTCCAGCATAGGCCTCAAAGCGCTCCAAATATCCACTTGCAGATTCTACCAAAAGAGTGTCCCAAAACTGCTCAATCAAAAGCAAGCTTCAACACTGTGAGTAGAATGCACTCATCCCAAAGAAGTTTCTGAGAATGCTTCTGTCTAGTTTTTATGTGAAGATATTTCCTTTTCCAACATAGGCCTCAAAGCGCTCCAAATAAACACTTGCAGATTCTAGAAAAGGAGTGTTCCAAAACTGCTCTTTCGGGAGGAACGTTCAAGTCTGTGAGTTGAATGCACTCATCACACAGAAGTTTCTGAGAATGCTTCTGTCTAGTTTTTATGTGAAGATATTTCCTTTTCCAGCATAGGCCTCAAAACACTCCAAATATCTTCTTGCAGATTCTACAAAAAGAGTGTTTCAAATCTGTTCTATCAAAAGGAAGGTTCAACTCTGTGAGTTGAATGAATGCATCGTGAAGAACTTTCTGAGAATGCTTCTCTGTAGTTTTTAGGTGAAGATATTCCATATGCCAGCACAGGCCTCAAAGTGCTCCAAATAACCACTTGCAGATTTTACCAAAAGAGTGTTTCAAAACTGCTCTTTCTATAGGTAAGTTCAAGTCTGTGAGTTGAATGCACTCAACACAAAGAAGTTTCTGAGAATGCTTCTGTTCAGTTTTTATGTGAAGATATTTCCTTTTCCAGCATAGGCCTCAAACGGCTCCAAATATCCCCTTGCAGATTCTACAAAAAGAGTGTTTCCAAACTTCTCTATCAATTGGTAGGTTCCACACTGTGAGTTGAATGAACTCAACACAAAGAAGTTTCTGAGAATCCTTCTCTCTAGTTTTTATGTGAAGATATTTCCTTTTCCAACATAGGCCTCAAGGTGCTCCGAATAAACACTTGCAGATTCAAGAAAAAGGAGTGTTTCAAAACTGTTCTATCAAAGGGAACGTTCAAGTCTGTGAGTTGAACGCAATCATCACACAGAAGTTTCTCAGAATGCTTCTGTCTAGTTTTTAGGTGAAGAGATTTCATTTCCCAGCATAGGCCTCAAAGCGCTCCAAATATCCACTTGCAGATTCTACGAAAAGTGTGTTTCAAAGCTGCTCTTTGAAAAGCAAGGTTCAAGTCTGTGTGTTGAATGCACTCATCAGAAAGAAGTTTCTGAGAATGCCTCTGTCTAGTTCTTACGTGAAGATATTTCCTTTTCCAGCTTAGGCTTCATAGCGCTCCAAATAAACACTTGCAAATTCTACAAAAGGAGTGTTTCAAAAGAGTTCTATCAAAAGGAACGTTCAATTCTGTGAGTTGAATGCACTTATCATACAGAAGTTTCCTGGAATGCTTCTGTCTAGTTTTTATGTGAAGACATTTCCTTTTCCAGCATAGGCCTCAAAGCGCTCCAAATATCCCCTTGCAGATTCAACCAAAAGAGTGTCCCAAAACTGCTCAATCAAAAGCAAGCTTCAACACTGTGAGTAGAATGCACTCATCCCAAAGAAGTTTCTGAGAATGCTTCTGTCTAGTTTTTATGTGAAGATATTTCCTTTTCCAACATAGGCCTCAAAGCGCTCCAAATAAACACTTGCAGATTCTAGAAAAGGAGTGTTCCAAAACTGCTCTTTTGGGAGGAACGTTCAAGTCTGTGAGTTGAATGCACTCATCACACAGAAGTTTCTGAGAATGCTTCTGTCTAGTTTTTATGTGAAGATATTTCCTTTTCCAGCATAGGCCTCAAAACACTCCAAATATCTTCTTGCAGATTCTACAAAAAGAGTGTTTCAAATCTGTTCTATCAAAAGGAAGGTTGAACTCTGTGAGTTGAATGAATGCATCGTGAAGAACTTTCTGAGAATGCTTCTCTGTAGTTTTTAGGTGAAGATATTCCATATTCCAGCACAGGCCTCGAAGTGCTCCAAATAACCACTTGCAGAATTTACCAAAAGAGTGTTTCAAAACTGCTCTTTCTATAGGTAAGTTCAAGTCTGTGAGTTGAATGCACTCAACACAAAGAAGTTTCTGAGAATGCTTCTGGTTCAGTTTTTATGTGAAGATATTTCCTTTTCCAGCATAGGCCTCAAACGGCTCCAAATATCCCCTTGCAGATTCTACAAAAAGAGTGTTTCCAAACTTCTCTATCAATTGGCAGGTTCAACACTATGAGTTGAATGAACTCATCACAAAGAAGTTTCTGAGAATCCTTCTCTCTAGTTTTTATGTGAAGATATTTCCTTTTCCAAAATAGGCCTCAAGGTGCTCCGAATAAACACTTGCAGATTGTACAAAAGGAATGTTTCAAAACTGTTCTATCAAAGGGAACGTTCAAGTCTGTGAGTTGAATGCACTCATCACACAGAAGATTCTCAGAATGCTTCTGTCTAGTTTTTAGGTGAAGAGATTTCATTTCCCAGCATAGGCCTCAAAGCGCTCCAAATATCCACTTGCTGATTCTACGAAAAGAGTGTTTCAAAGCTGCTCTTTCAAAAGCAAGGTTCAAGTCTGTGTGTTGAATGCACTCATCAGAAAGCAGTTTCTGAGAATGCTTCCGTCTAGTTTCTATATGAATATCTTTCCTTTTCCAACATAGGCCTCAAAGTGCTCCAAATAAAATTTGCAGATTCTACAAAAGGAGTGTTTCAAAACTGCTCTTTCTATAGGTAAGTTCAAGTCTGTGAGTTGAATGCACTCAACACAAAGAAGTTTCTGAGAATGCTTCTGTTCAGTTTTTATGTGAAGACAATTCCTTTTCCAGCATAGGCCTCAAAGCGCTCCAAATATCCACTTGCAGATTCTACCAAAAGAGTGTTTCAAAACTGCTCTATCAAAAACAAGCTTCAACACTGTGAGTAGAATGCACTCATCACAAAGAAGTTTCTGCGAATGCTTCTGTCCAGTTTTTATGTGAAGATATTTCCTTTTCCAGCATAGGCCTCAGAACGCTCCAAATATCCACTTGCAGATTCTATAAGAAGAGTGTTTCCAAACTGCTCTTCCGAAAGGAAGCTTCAATTCTGTGAGTTGAATGCACTCATCACAAAGAAGTTTCTGAGAATGCTTCTGTCTAGTTTTTATGTGAAGATATTTCCATTTCCAGCATAGGCCTCAAAACACTCCAAATATCTTCTTGCAGATTCCACAAAAAGAGTGTTTCAAATCTGTTCTATCAAAAGGAAGGTTCAAGTCTGTGAGTTGAATGAATGCATCATGAAGAACTTTCTGAGAATGCTTCTCTGTAGTATTTAGGTGAAGATATTCCGTATCCCAGCACAGGCCTCGAAGTGCTCCAAATAACCACTTGCAGATTTTACCAAAAGAGTGTTTCAAAACTGCTTTTTCTATAGGTAAGTTTAAGTCTGTGAGTTGAATGCACTCAACACAAAGAAGTTTCTGAGAATGCTTCTGTTCAGTTTTTATGTGAAGATATTTCCTTTTCCAGCATAGGCCTCAAACGGCTCCAAATATCCCCTTGCAGATTGTACAAAAAGAGTGTTTCCAAACTTCTCTATCAATTGGTAGGTTCAACACTGTGAGTTGAATGAACTCGTCACAAAGAAGTTTCTGAGAATGCTTCTGTCTAGTTTTTATTTGAAGACATTTCCTTTTCCAACGTAGGCCTCAAAGCGCTCCAAATAAACACTTGCAGATTCTACAAAAGGAGTGTTTCAAAACTGCTCTTTTGAGAGGAACGTTCAAGTCTGTGAGTTGAATGCACTCATCACACAGAAGTTTCTGAGAACGCTTCTATCTAGTTTTTATGTGAAGATATTTCCTTTTCCAGCATAGGCCTCAAAACACTCCAAATATCTTCTTGCAGATTCTACAAAAAGAGTGTTTCAAATCTGTTCTATCAAAAGGAAGGTTCAACTCTGTGAGCTGAATGAATGCATCGTGAAGAACTTTCTGAGAATGCTTCTCTGTAATTTTTAGGTGAAGATATTCCATATCCCAGCACAGGCCTCGAAGTGCTCCAAATAACCACTTGCAGATTTTACCAAAAGAGTGTTTCAAAACTGCTCTTTCTATAGGTAAGTTCAAGTCTGTGAGTTGAATGCACTCAACACAAAGAAGTTTCTGAGAATGCTTCTGTTCAGTTTTTATGTGAAGATATTTCCTTTTCCAGCATAGGCCTCAAACGGCTCCAAATATGCCCTTGCAGATTCTACAAAAAGAGTGTTTCCAAACTTCTCTATCAATTGGCAGGTTCAACACTGTGAGTTGAATGAACTCATCACAAAGAAGTTTCTGAGAATCCTTCTCTCTAGTTTTTATGTGAAGATATTTCCTTTTCCAACATAGGCCTCAAGGTGCTCCGAATAAACACTTGCAGATTCTACAAAAGGAGTGTTTCAAAACTGTTCTATCAAAGGGAACGTTCAAGTCTGTGAGATGAATGCACTCATCACACAGAAGTTTCTCAGAATGCTTCTGTCTAGTTTTTAGGTGAAGAGATTTCATTTCCCAGCATAGGCCTCAAAGCGCTCCAAATATCCACTTGCAGATTCTACGAAAAGAGTGTTTCAAAGCTGCTCTTTGAAAAGCAAGGTTCAAGTCTGTGTGTTGAATGCACTCATCAGAAAGAAGTTTCTGAGAATGCCTCTGTCTAGTTCTTACGTGAAGATATTTCCTTTTCCAGCTTAGGCTTCATAGCGCTCCAAATAAACACTTGCAAATTCTACAAAAGGAGTGTTTCAAAAGAGTTCTATCAAAAGGAACGTTCAAGTCTGTGAGTTGAATGCACTTATCATACAGAAGTTTCCTGGAATGCTTCTGTCTAGTTTTTATGTGAAGACATTTCCTTTTCCAGCATAGGCCTCAAAGCGCTCCAAATATCCACTTGCAGATTCTACCAAAAGAGTGTCCCAAAACTGCTCAATCAAAAGCAAGCTTCAACACTGTGAGTAGAATGCACTCATCCCAAAGAAGTTTCTGAGAATGCTTCTGTCTAGTTTTTATGTGAAGATATTTCCTTTTCCAACATAGGCCTCAAAGCGCTCCAAATAAACACTTGCAGATTCTAGAAAAGGAGTGTTCCAAAACTGCTCTTTTGGGAGGAACGTTCAAGTCTGTGAGTTGAATGCACTCATCACACAGAAGTTTCTGAGAATGCTTCTGTCTAGTTTTTATGTGAAGATATTTCCTTTTCCAGCATAGGCCTCAAAACACTCCAAATATCTTCTTGCAGATTCTACAAAAAGAGTGTTTCAAATCTGTTCTATCAAAAGGAAGGTTCAACTCTGTGAGTTGAATGAATGCATCGTGAAGAACTTTCTGAGAATGCTTCTCTGTAGTTTTTAGGTGAAGATATTCCATATGCCAGCACAGGCCTCAAAGTGCTCCAAATAACCACTTGCAGATTTTACCAAAAGAGTGTTTCAAAACTGCTCTTTCTATAGGTAAGTTCAAGTCTGTGAGTTGAATGCACTCAACACAAAGAAGTTTCTGAGAATGCTTCTGTTCAGTTTTTATGTGAAGATATTTCCTTTTCCAGCATAGGCCTCAAACGGCTCCAAATATCCCCTTGCAGATTCTACAAAAAGAGTGTTTCCAAACTTCTCTATCAATTGGTAGGTTCCACACTGTGAGTTGAATGAACTCAACACAAAGAAGTTTCTGAGAATCCTTCTCTCTAGTTTTTATGTGAAGATATTTCCTTTTCCAACATAGGCCTCAAGGTGCTCCGATTAAACACTTGCAGATTCAAGAAAAAGGAGTGTTTCAAAACTGTTCTATCAAAGGGAACGTTCAAGTCTGTGAGTTGAACGCAATCATCACACAGAAGTTTCTCAGAATGCTTCTGTCTAGTTTTTAGGTGAAGAGATTTCATTTCCCAGCATAGGCCTCAAAGCGCTCCAAATATCCACTTGCAGATTCTACGAAAAGAGTGTTTCAAAGCTGCTCTTTGAAAAGCAAGGTTCAAGTCTGTGTGTTGAATGCACTCATCAGAAAGAAGTTTCTGAGAATGCCTCTGTCTAGTTCTTACGTGAAGATATTTCCTTTTCCAGCTTAGGCTTCATAGCGCTCCAAATAAACACTTGCAAATTCTACAAAAGGAGTGTTTCAAAAGAGTTCTATCAAAAGCAACGTTCAAGTCTGTGAGTTGAATGCACTTATCATACAGAAGTTTCCTGGAATGCTTCTGTCTAGTTTTTATGTGAAGACATTTCCTTTTCCAGCATAGGCCTCAAAGCGCTCCAAATATCCACTTGCAGATTCAACCAAAAGAGTGTCCCAAAACTGCTCAATCAAAAGCAAGCTTCAACACTGTGAGTAGAATGCACTCATCCCAAAGAAGTTTCTGAGAATGCTTCTGTCTAGTTTTTATGTGAAGATATTTCCTTTTCCAACATAGGCCTCAAAGCGCTCCAAATAAACACATGCAGATTCTAGAAAAGGAGTGTTCCAAAACTGCTCTTTTGGGAGGAACGTTCAAGTCTGTGAGTTGAATGCACTCATCCACAGAAGTTTCTGAGAATGCTTCTGTCTAGTTTTTATGTGAAGATATTTCCTTTTCCAGCATAGGCCTCAAAACACTCCAAATATCTTCTTGCAGATTCTACAAAAAGAGTGTTTCAAATCTGTTCTATCAAAAGGAAGGTTGAACTCTGTGAGTTGAATGAATGCATCGTGAAGAACTTTCTGAGAATGCTTCTCTGTAGTTTTTAGGTGAAGATATTCCATATTCCAGCACAGGCCTCGAAGTGCTCCAAATAACCACTTGCAGAATTTACCAAAAGAGTGTTTCAAAACTGCTCTTTCTATAGGTAAGTTCAAGTCTGTGAGTTGAATGCACTCAACACAAAGAAGTTTCTGAGAATGCTTCTGGTTCAGTTTTTATGTGAAGATATTTCCTTTTCCAGCATAGGCCTCAAACGGCTCCAAATATCCCCTTGCAGATTCTACAAAAAGAGTGTTTCCAAACTTCTCTATCAATTGGCAGGTTCAACACTATGAGTTGAATGAACTCATCACAAAGAAGTTTCTGAGAATCCTTCTCTCTAGTTTTTATGTGAAGATATTTCCTTTTCCAAAATAGGCCTCAAGGTGCTCCGAATAAACACTTGCAGATTGTACAAAAGGAATGTTTCAAAACTGTTCTATCAAAGGGAACGTTCAAGTCTGCTAGTTGAATGCACTCATCACACAGAAGATTCTCAGAATGCTTCTGTCTAGTTTTTAGGTGAAGAGATTTCATTTCCCAGCATAGGCCTCAAAGCGCTCCAAATATCCACTTGCTGATTCTACGAAAAGAGTGTTTCAAAGCTGCTCTTTCAAAAGCAAGGTTCAAGTCTGTGTGTTGAATGCACTCATCAGAAAGCAGTTTCTGAGAATGCTTCCGTCTAGTTTCTATATGAATATCTTTCCTTTTCCAACATAGGCCTCAAAGTGCTCCAAATAAAATTTGCAGATTCTACAAAAGGAGTGTTTCAAAACTGCTCTTTCTATAGGTAAGTTCAAGTCTGTGAGTTGAATGCACTCAACACAAAGAAGTTTCTGAGAATGCTTCTGTTCAGTTTTTATGTGAAGACATTTCCTTTTCCAGCATAGGCCTCAAAGCGCTCCAAATATCCACTTGCAGATTCTACCAAAAGAGTGTTTCAAAACTGCTCTATCAAAAACAAGCTTCAACACTGTGAGTAGAATGCACTCATCACAAAGAAGTTTCTGCGAATGCTTCTGTCCAGTTTTTATGTGAAGATATTTCCTTTTCCAGCATAGGCCTCAGAACGCTCCAAATATCCACTTGCAGATTCTATAAGAAGAGTGTTTCCAAACTGCTCTTTCGAAAGGAAGCTTCAATTCTGTGAGTTGAATGCACTCATCACAAAGAAGTTTCTGAGAATGCTTCCGACTAGTTTCTATATGAAGATATTTCCTTTTCCAACATAGGCCTCAAAGCCCTCCAAATAAACACTTGCAGATTCTACAAAAGGAGTGTTTCAAAACTGCTCTTTTGAGAGGAACGTTCAAGTCTGTGAGTTGAATGCACTCATCACACAGAAGCTTCTGAGAATGCTTCTGTCTAGTTTTTATGTGAAGATATTTCCATTTCCAGCATAGGCCTCAAAACACTCCAAATATCTTCTTGCAGATTCCACAAAAAGAGTGTTTCAAATCTGTTCTATCAAAAGGAAGGTTCAACTCTGTGAGTTGAATGAATGCATCATGAAGAACTTTCTGAGAATGCTTCTCTGTAGTATTTAGGTGAAGATATTCCGTATCCCAGCACAGGCCTCGAAGTGCTCCAAATAACCACTTGCAGATTTTACCAAAAGAGTGTTTCAAAACTGCTTTTTCTATAGGTAAGTTTAAGTCTGTGAGTTGAATGCACTCAACACAAAGAAGTTTCTGAGAATGCTTCTGTTCAGTTTTTATGTGAAGATATTTCCTTTTCCAGCATAGGCCTCAAACGGCTCCAAATATCCCCTTGCAGATTCTACAAAAAGAGTGTTTCCAAACTTCTCTTTCAATTGGTAGGTTCAACACTGTGAGTTGAATGAACTCATCACAAAGAAGTTTCTGAGAATCCTTCTCTCTAGTTTTTATGTGAAGATATTTCCTTTTCCAACATAGGCCTCAAGGTGCTCCGAATAAACACTTGCAGATTCTACAAAAGGAGTGTTTCAAAACTGTTCTATCAAAGGGAACGTTCAAGTCTGTGAGTTGAATGCACTCATCACACAGAAGTTTCTCAGAATGCTTCTGTCTAGTTTTTAGGTGAAGAGATTTCATTTCCCAGCATAGGCCTCAAAGCGCTCCAAATATCCACTTGCAGATTCTACGAAAAGTGTGTTTCAAAGCTGCTCTTTGAAAAGCAAGGTTCAAGTCTGTGTGTTGAATGCACTCATCAGAAAGAAGTTTCTGAGAATGCCTCTGTCTAGTTCTTACGTGAAGATATTTCCTTTTCCAGCTTAGGCTTCATAGCGCTCCAAATAAACACTTGCAAATTCTACAAAAGGAGTGTTTCAAAAGAGTTCTATCAAAAGGAACGTTCAAGTCTGTGAGTTGAATGCACTTATCATACAGAAGTTTCCTGGAATGCTTCTGTCTAGTTTTTATGTGAAGACATTTCCTTTTCCAGCATAGGCCTCAAAGCGCTCCAAATATCCACTTGCAGATTCTACCAAAAGAGTGTCCCAAAACTGCTCAATCAAAAGCAAGCTTCAACACTGTGAGTAGAATGCACTCATCCCAAAGAAGTTTCTGAGAATGCTTCCGTCTAGTTTCTATATGAAGATATTTCCTTTTCCAACATAGGCCTCAAAGCCCTCCAAATAAACACTTGCAGATTCTACAAAAAGAGTGTTTCAAAACTGCTCTTTTGAGAGGAACGTTCAAGTCTGTGAGTTGAATGCACTCATCACACAGAAGCTTCTGATAATGCTTCTGTCTAGTTTTTATGTGAAGATATTTCCATTTCCAGCATAGGCCTCAAAACACTCCAAATATCTTCTTGCAGATTCCACAAAAAGAGTGTTTCAAATCTGTTCTATCAAAAGGAAGGTTCAACTCTGTGAGTTGAATGAATGCATCATGAAGAACTTTCTGAGAATGCTTCTCTGTAGTATTTAGGTGAAGATATTCCGTATCCCAGCACAGGCCTCGAAGTGCTCCAAATAACCACTTGCAGATTTTACCAAAAGAGTGTTTCAAAACTGCTTTTTCTATAGGTAAGTTTAAGTCTGTGAGTTGAATGCACTCAACACAAAGAAGTTTCTGAGAATGCTTCTGTTCAGTTTTTATGTGAAGATATTTCCTTTTCCAGCATAGGCCTCAAACGGCTCCAAATATCCCCTTGCAGATTCTACAAAAAGAGTGTTTCCAAACTTCTCTATCAATTGGTAGGTTCAACACTGTGAGTTGAATGAACTCGTCACAAAGAAGTTTCTGAGAATGCTTCTGTCTAGTTTTTATGTGAAGATATTTCCTTTTCCAACGTAGGCCTCAAAGCGCTCCAAATAAACACTTGCAGATTCTACAAAAGGAGTCTTTCAAAACTGCTCTTTTGAGAGGAACGTTCAAGTCTGTGAGTTGAATGCACTCATCACACAGAAGTTTCTGAGAATGCTTCTATCTAGTTTTTATGTGAAGATATTTCCTTTTCCAGCATAGGCCTCAAAACACTCCAAATATCTTCTTGCAGATTCTACAAAAAGAGTGTTTCAAATCTGTTCTATCAAAAGGAAGGTTCAACTCTGTGAGCTGAATGAATGCATGGTGAAGAACTTTCTGAGAATGCTTCTCTGTAGTTTTTAGGTGAAGATAATCCATATCCCAGCACAGGCCTCGAAGTGCTCCAAATAACCACTTGCAGATTTTACCAAAAGAGTGTTTCAAAACTGCTCTTTCTATAGGTAAGTTCAAGTCTGTGAGTTGAATGCACTCAACACAAAGAAGTTTCTGAGAATGCTTCTGTTCAGTTTTTATGTGAAGATATTTCCTTTTCCAGCATAGGCCTCAAACGGCTCCAAATATGCCCTTGCAGATTCTACAAAAAGAGTGTTTCCAAACTTCTCTATCAATTGGCAGGTTCAACACTGTGAGTTGAATGAACTCATCACAAAGAAGTTTCTGAGAATCCTTCTCTCTAGTTTTTATGTGAAGATATTTCCTTTTCCAACATAGGCCTCAAGGTGCTCCGAATAAACACTTGCAGATTCTACAAAAGGAGTGTTTCAAAACTGTTCTATCAAAGGGAACGTTCAAGTCTGTGAGATGAATGCACTCATCACACAGAAGTTTCTCAGAATGCTTCTGTCTAGTTTTTAGGTGAAGAGATTTCATTTCCCAGCATAGGCCTCAAAGCGCTCCAAATATCCACTTGCAGATTCTACGAAAAGAGTGTTTCAAAGCTGCTCTTTGAAAAGCAAGGTTCAAGTCTGTGTGTTGAATGCACTCATCAGAAAGAAGTTTCTGAGAATGCCTCTGTCTAGTTCTTACGTGAAGATATTTCCTTTTCCAGCTTAGGCTTCATAGCGCTCCAAATAAACACTTGCAAATTCTACAAAAGGAGTGTTTCAAAAGAGTTCTATCAAAAGGAACGTTCAAGTCTGTGAGTTGAATGCACTTATCATACAGAAGTTTCCTGGAATGCTTCTGTCTAGTTTTTATGTGAAGACATTTCCTTTTCCAGCATAGGCCTCAAAGCGCTCCAAATATCCACTTGCAGATTCTACCAAAAGAGTGTCCCAAAACTGCTCAATCAAAAGCAAGCTTCAACACTGTGAGTAGAATGCACTCATCCCAAAGAAGTTTCTGAGAATGCTTCTGTCTAGTTTTTATGTGAAGATATTTCCTTTTCCAACATAGGCCTCAAAGCGCTAAAAATAAACACTTGCAGATTCTAGAAAAGGAGTGTTCCAAAACTGCTCTTTTGGGAGGAACGTTCAAGTCTGTGAGTTGAATGCACTCATCACACAGAAGTTTCTGAGAATGCTTCTGTCTAGTTTTTATGTGAAGATATTTCCTTTTCCAGCATAGGCCTCAAAACACTCCAAATATCTTCTTGCAGATTCTACAAAAAGAGTGTTTCAAATCTGTTCTATCAAAAGGAAGGTTCAACTCTGTGAGTTGAATGAATGCATCGTGAAGAACTTTCTGAGAATGCTTCTCTGTAGTTTTTAGGTGAAGATATTCCATATGCCAGCACAGGCCTCAAAGTGCTCCAAATAACCACTTGCAGATTTTACCAAAAGAGTGTTTCAAAACTGCTCTTTCTATAGGTAAGTTCAAGTCTGTGAGTTGAATGCACTCAACACAAAGAAGTTTCTGAGAATGCTTCTGTTCAGTTTTTATGTGAAGATATTTCCTTTTCCAGCATAGGCCTCAAACGGCTCCAAATATCCCCTTGCAGATTCTACAAAAAGAGTGTTTCCAAACTTCTCTATCAATTGGTAGGTTCCACACTGTGAGTTGAATGAACTCAACACAAAGAAGTTTCTGAGAATCCTTCTCTCTAGTTTTTATGTGAAGATATTTCCTTTTCCAACATAGGCCTCAAGGTGCTCCGATTAAACACTTGCAGATTCAAGAAAAAGGAGTGTTTCAAAACTGTTCTATCAAAGGGAACGTTCAAGTCTGTGAGTTGAACGCAATCATCACACAGAAGTTTCTCAGAATGCTTCTGTCTAGTTTTTAGGTGAAGAGATTTCATTTCCCAGCATAGGCCTCAAAGCGCTCCAAATATGCACTTGCAGATTCTACGAAAAGAGTGTTTCAAAGCTGCTCTTTGAAAAGCAAGGTTCAAGTCTGTGTGTTGAATGCACTCATCAGAAAGAAGTTTCTGAGAATGCCTCTGTCTAGTTCTTACGTGAAGATATTTCCTTTTCCAGCTTAGGCTTCATAGCGCTCCAAATAAACACTTGCAAATTCTACAAAAGGAGTGTTTCAAAAGAGTTCTATCAAAAGCAACGTTCAAGTCTGTGAGTTGAATGCACTTATCATACAGAAGTTTCCTGGAATGCTTCTGTCTAGTTTTTATGTGAAGACATTTCCTTTTCCAGCATAGGCCTCAAAGCGCTCCAAATATCCACTTGCAGATTCAACCAAAAGAGTGTCCCAAAACTGCTCAATCAAAAGCAAGCTTCAACACTGTGAGTAGAATGCACTCATCCCAAAGAAGTTTCTGAGAATGCTTCTGTCTAGTTTTTATGTGAAGATATTTCCTTTTCCAACATAGGCCTCAAAGCGCTCCAAATAAACACATGCAGATTCTAGAAAAGGAGTGTTCCAAAACTGCTCTTTTGGGAGGAACGTTCAAGTCTGTGAGTTGAATGCACTCATCCACAGAAGTTTCTGAGAATGCTTCTGTCTAGTTTTTATGTGAAGATATTTCCTTTTCCAGCATAGGCCTCAAAACACTCCAAATATCTTCTTGCAGATTCTACAAAAAGAGTGTTTCAAATCTGTTCTATCAAAAGGAAGGTTGAACTCTGTGAGTTGAATGAATGCATCGTGAAGAACTTTCTGAGAATGCTTCTCTGTAGTTTTTAGGTGAAGATATTCCATATTCCAGCACAGGCCTCGAAGTGCTCCAAATAACCACTTGCAGAATTTACCAAAAGAGTGTTTCAAAACTGCTCTTTCTATAGGTAAGTTCAAGTCTGTGAGTTGAATGCACTCAACACAAAGAAGTTTCTGAGAATGCTTCTGGTTCAGTTTTTATGTGAAGATATTTCCTTTTCCAGCATAGGCCTCAAACGGCTCCAAATATCCCCTTGCAGATTCTACAAAAAGAGTGTTTCCAAACTTCTCTATCAATTGGCAGGTTCAACACTATGAGTTGAATGAACTCATCACAAAGAAGTTTCTGAGAATCCTTCTCTCTAGTTTTTATGTGAAGATATTTCCTTTTCCAAAATAGGCCTCAAGGTGCTCCGAATAAACACTTGCAGATTGTACAAAAGGAATGTTTCAAAACTGTTCTATCAAAGGGAACGTTCAAGTCTGCTAGTTGAATGCACTCATCACACAGAAGATTCTCAGAATGCTTCTGTCTAGTTTTTAGGTGAAGAGATTTCATTTCCCAGCATAGGCCTCAAAGCGCTCCAAATATCCACTTGCTGATTCTACGAAAAGAGTGTTTCAAAGCTGCTCTTTCAAAAGCAAGGTTCAAGTCTGTGTGTTGAATGCACTCATCAGAAAGCAGTTTCTGAGAATGCTTCCGTCTAGTTTCTATATGAATATCTTTCCTTTTCCAACATAGGCCTCAAAGTGCTCCAAATAAAATTTGCAGATTCTACAAAAGGAGTGTTTCAAAACTGCTCTTTCTATAGGTAAGTTCAAGTCTGTGAGTTGAATGCACTCAACACAAAGAAGTTTCTGAGAATGCTTCTGTTCAGTTTTTATGTGAAGACATTTCCTTTTCCAGCATAGGCCTCAAAGCGCTCCAAATATCCACTTGCAGATTCTACCAAAAGAGTGTTTCAAAACTGCTCTATCAAAAACAAGCTTCAACACTGTGAGTAGAATGCACTCATCACAAAGAAGTTTCTGCGAATGCTTCTGTCCAGTTTTTATGTGAAGATATTTCCTTTTCCAGCATAGGCCTCAGAACGCTCCAAATATCCACTTGCAGATTCTATAAGAAGAGTGTTTCCAAACTGCTCTTTCGAAAGGAAGCTTCAATTCTGTGAGTTGAATGCACTCATCACAAAGAAGTTTCTGAGAATGCTTCCGACTAGTTTCTATATGAAGATATTTCCTTTTCCAACATAGGCCTCAAAGCCCTCCAAATAAACACTTGCAGATTCTACAAAAGGAGTGTTTCAAAACTGCTCTTTTGAGAGGAACGTTCAAGTCTGTGAGTTGAATGCACTCATCACACAGAAGCTTCTGAGAATGCTTCTGTCTAGTTTTTATGTGAAGATATTTCCATTTCCAGCATAGGCCTCAAAACACTCCAAATATCTTCTTGCAGATTCCACAAAAAGAGTGTTTCAAATCTGTTCTATCAAAAGGAAGGTTCAACTCTGTGAGTTGAATGAATGCATCATGAAGAACTTTCTGAGAATGCTTCTCTGTAGTATTTAGGTGAAGATATTCCGTATCCCAGCACAGGCCTCGAAGTGCTCCAAATAACCACTTGCAGATTTTACCAAAAGAGTGTTTCAAAACTGCTTTTTCTATAGGTAAGTTTAAGTCTGTGAGTTGAATGCACTCAACACAAAGAAGTTTCTGAGAATGCTTCTGTTCAGTTTTTATGTGAAGATATTTCCTTTTCCAGCATAGGCCTCAAACGGCTCCAAATATCCCCTTGCAGATTCTACAAAAAGAGTGTTTCCAAACTTCTCTTTCAATTGGTAGGTTCAACACTGTGAGTTGAATGAACTCATCACAAAGAAGTTTCTGAGAATCCTTCTCTCTAGTTTTTATGTGAAGATATTTCCTTTTCCAACATAGGCCTCAAGGTGCTCCGAATAAACACTTGCAGATTCTACAAAAGGAGTGTTTCAAAACTGTTCTATCAAAGGGAACGTTCAAGTCTGTGAGTTGAATGCACTCATCACACAGAAGTTTCTCAGAATGCTTCTGTCTAGTTTTTAGGTGAAGAGATTTCATTTCCCAGCATAGGCCTCAAAGCGCTCCAAATATCCACTTGCAGATTCTACGAAAAGTGTGTTTCAAAGCTGCTCTTTGAAAAGCAAGGTTCAAGTCTGTGTGTTGAATGCACTCATCAGAAAGAAGTTTCTGAGAATGCCTCTGTCTAGTTCTTACGTGAAGATATTTCCTTTTCCAGCTTAGGCTTCATAGCGCTCCAAATAAACACTTGCAAATTCTACAAAAGGAGTGTTTCAAAAGAGTTCTATCAAAAGGAACGTTCAAGTCTGTGAGTTGAATGCACTTATCATACAGAAGTTTCCTGGAATGCTTCTGTCTAGTTTTTATGTGAAGACATTTCCTTTTCCAGCATAGGCCTCAAAGCGCTCCAAATATCCACTTGCAGATTCTACCAAAAGAGTGTCCCAAAACTGCTCAATCAAAAGCAAGCTTCAACACTGTGAGTAGAATGCACTCATCCCAAAGAAGTTTCTGAGAATGCTTCCGTCTAGTTTCTATATGAAGATATTTCCTTTTCCAACATAGGCCTCAAAGCCCTCCAAATAAACACTTGCAGATTCTACAAAAGGAGTGTTTCAAAACTGCTCTTTTGAGAGGAACGTTCAAGTCTGTGAGTTGAATGCACTCATCACACAGAAGCTTCTGATAATGCTTCTGTCTAGTTTTTATGTGAAGATATTTCCATTTCCAGCATAGGCCTCAAAACACTCCAAATATCTTCTTGCAGATTCCACAAAAAGAGTGTTTCAAATCTGTTCTATCAAAAGGAAGGTTCAACTCTGTGAGTTGAATGAATGCATCATGAAGAACTTTCTGAGAATGCTTCTCTGTAGTATTTAGGTGAAGATATTCCGTATCCCAGCACAGGCCTCGAAGTGCTCCAAATAACCACTTGCAGATTTTACCAAAAGAGTGTTTCAAAACTGCTTTTTCTATAGGTAAGTTTAAGTCTGTGAGTTGAATGCACTCAACACAAAGAAGTTTCTGAGAATGCTTCTGTTCAGTTTTTATGTGAAGATATTTCCTTTTCCAGCATAGGCCTCAAACGGCTCCAAATATCCCCTTGCAGATTCTACAAAAAGAGTGTTTCCAAACTTCTCTATCAATTGGTAGGTTCAACACTGTGAGTTGAATGAACTCGTCACAAAGAAGTTTCTGAGAATGCTTCTGTCTAGTTTTTATGTGAAGATATTTCCTTTTCCAACGTAGGCCTCAAAGCGCTCCAAATAAACACTTGCAGATTCTACAAAAGGAGTCTTTCAAAACTGCTCTTTTGAGAGGAACGTTCAAGTCTGTGAGTTGAATGCACTCATCACACAGAAGTTTCTGAGAATGCTTCTATCTAGTTTTTATGTGAAGATATTTCCTTTTCCAGCATAGGCCTCAAAACACTCCAAATATCTTCTTGCAGATTCTACAAAAAGAGTGTTTCAAATCTGTTCTATCAAAAGGAAGGTTCAACTCTGTGAGCTGAATGAATGCATCGTGAAGAACTTTCTGAGAATGCTTCTCTGTAGTTTTTAGGTGAAGATATTCCATATCCCAGCACAGGCCTCGAAGTGCTCCAAATAACCACTTGCAGATTTTACCAAAAGAGTGTTTCAAAACTGCTCTTTCTATAGGTAAGTTCAAGTCTGTGAGTTGAATGCACTCAACACAAAGAAGTTTCTGAGAATGCTTCTGTTCAGTTTTTATGTGAAGATATTTCCTTTTCCAGCATAGGCCTCAAACGGCTCCAAATATGCCCTTGCAGATTCTACAAAAAGAGTGTTTCCAAACTTCTCTATCAATTGGCAGGTTCAACACTGTGAGTTGAATGAACTCATCACAAAGAAGTTTCTGAGAATCCTTCTCTCTAGTTTTTATGTGAAGATATTTCCTTTTCCAACATAGGCCTCAAGGTGCTCCGAATAAACACTTGCAGATTCTACAAAAGGAGTGTTTCAAAACTGTTCTATCAAAGGGAACGTTCAAGTCTGTGAGTTGAATGCACTCATCACACAGAAGTTTCTCAGAATGCTTCTGTCTAGTTTTTAGGTGAAGAGATTTCATTTCCCAGCATAGGCCTCAAAGCGCTCCAAATATCCACTTGCAGATTCTACGAAAAGAGTGTTTCAAAGCTGCTCTTTGAAAAGCAAGGTTCAAGTCTGTGTGTTGAATGCACTCATCAGAAAGAAGTTTCTGAGAATGCCTCTGTCTAGTTCTTACGTGAAGATATTTCCTTTTCCAGCTTAGGCTTCATAGCGCTCCAAATAAACACTTGCTAATTCTACAAAAGGAGTGTTTCAAAAGAGTTCTATCAAAAGGAACGTTCAAGTCTGTGAGTTGAATGCACTTATCATACAGAAGTTTCCTGGAATGCTTCTGTCTAGTTTTTATGTGAAGACATTTCCTTTTCCAGCATAGGCCTCAAAGCGCTCCAAATATCCACTTGCAGATTCTACCAAAAGAGTGTCCCAAAACTGCTCAATCAAAAGCAAGCTTCAACACTGTGAGTAGAATGCACTCATCCCAAAGAAGTTTCTGAGAATGCTTCTGTCTAGTTTTTATGTGAAGATATTTCCTTTTCCAACATAGGCCTCAAAGCGCTCCAAATAAACACTTGCAGATTCTAGAAAAGGAGTGTTCCAAAACTGCTCTTTCGGGAGGAACGTTCAAGTCTGTGAGTTGAATGCACTCATCACACAGAAGTTTCTGAGAATGCTTCTGTCTAGTTTTTATGTGAAGATATTTCCTTTTCCAGCATAGGCCTCAAAACACTCCAAATATCTTCTTGCAGATTCTACAAAAAGAGTGTTTCAAATCTGTTCTATCAAAAGGAAGGTTCAACTCTGTGAGTTGAATGAATGCATCGTGAAGAACTTTCTGAGAATGCTTCTCTGTAGTTTTTAGGTGAAGATATTCCATATGCCAGCACAGGCCTCAAAGTGCTCCAAATAACCACTTGCAGATTTTACCAAAAGAGTGTTTCAAAACTGCTCTTTCTATAGGTAAGTTCAAGTCTGTGAGTTGAATGCACTCAACACAAAGAAGTTTCTGAGAATGTTTCTGTTCAGTTTTTATGTGAAGATATTTCCTTTTCCAGCATAGGCCTCAAACGGCTCCAAATATCCCCTTGCAGATTCTACAAAAAGAGTGTTTCCAAACTTCTCTATCAATTGGTAGGTTCCACACTGTGAGTTGAATGAACTCAACACAAAGAAGTTTCTGAGAATCCTTCTCTCTAGTTTTTATGTGAAGATATTTCCTTTTCCAACATAGGCCTCAAGGTGCTCCGAATAAACACTTGCAGATTCAAGAAAAAGGAGTGTTTCAAAACTGTTCTATCAAAGGGAACGTTCAAGTCTGTGAGTTGAACGCAATCATCACACAGAAGTTTCTCAGAATGCTTCTGTCTAGTTTTTAGGTGAAGAGATTTCATTTCCCAGCATAGGCCTCAAAGCGCTCCAAATATCCACTTGCAGATTCTACGAAAAGTGTGTTTCAAAGCTGCTCTTTGAAAAGCAAGGTTCAAGTCTGTGTGTTGAATGCACTCATCAGAAAGAAGTTTCTGAGAATGCCTCTGTCTAGTTCTTACGTGAAGATATTTCCTTTTCCAGCTTAGGCTTCATAGCGCTCCAAATAAACACTTGCAAATTCTACAAAAGGAGTGTTTCAAAAGAGTTCTATCAAAAGGAACGTTCAAGTCTGTGAGTTGAATGCACTTATCCTACAGAAGTTTCCTGGAATGCTTCTGTCTAGTTTTTATGTGAAGACATTTCCTTTTCCAGCATAGGCCTCAAAGCGCTCCAAATATCCACTTGCAGATTCAACCAAAAGAGTGTCCCAAAACTGCTCAATCAAAAGCAAGCTTCAACACTGTGAGTAGAATGCACTCATCCCAAAGAAGTTTCTGAGAATGCTTCTGTCTAGTTTTTATGTGAAGATATTTCCTTTTCCAACATAGGCCTCAAAGCGCTCCAAATAAACACTTGCAGATTCTAGAAAAGGAGTGTTCCAAAACTGCTCTTTTGGGAGGAACGTTCAAGTCTGTGAGTTGAATGCACTCATCACACAGAAGTTTCTGAGAATGCTTCTGTCTAGTTTTTATGTGAAGATATTTCCTTTTCCAGCATAGGCCTCAAAACACTCCAAATATCTTCTTGCAGATTCTACAAAAAGAGTGTTTCAAATCTGTTCTATCAAAAGGAAGGTTGAACTCTGTGAGTTGAATGAATGCATCGTGAAGAACTTTCTGAGAATGCTTCTCTGTAGTTTTTAGGTGAAGATATTCCATATTCCAGCACAGGCCTCGAAGTGCTCCAAATAACCACTTGCAGAATTTACCAAAAGAGTGTTTCAAAACTGCTCTTTCTATAGGTAAGTTCAAGTCTGTGAGTTGAATGCACTCAACACAAAGAAGTTTCTGAGAATGCTTCTGGTTCAGTTTTTATGTGAAGATATTTCCTTTTCCAGCATAGGCCTCAAACGGCTCCAAATATCCCCTTGCAGATTCTACAAAAAGAGTGTTTCCAAACTTCTCTATCAATTGGCAGGTTCAACACTATGAGTTGAATGAACTCATCACAAAGAAGTTTCTGAGAATCCTTCTCTCTAGTTTTTATGTGAAGATATTTCCTTTTCCAAAATAGGCCTCAAGGTGCTCCGAATAAACACTTGCAGATTGTACAAAAGGAATGTTTCAAAACTGTTCTATCAAAGGGAACGTTCAAGTCTGCTAGTTGAATGCACTCATCACACAGAAGATTCTCAGAATGCTTCTGTCTAGTTTTTAGGTGAAGAGATTTCATTTCCCAGCATAGGCCTCAAAGCGCTCCAAATATCCACTTGCTGATTCTACGAAAAGAGTGTTTCAAAGCTGCTCTTTCAAAAGCAAGGTTCAAGTCTGTGTGTTGAATGCACTCATCAGAAAGCAGTTTCTGAGAATGCTTCCGTCTAGTTTCTATATGAATATCTTTCCTTTTCCAACATAGGCCTCAAAGTGCTCCAAATAAAATTTGCAGATTCTACAAAAGGAGTGTTTCAAAACTGCTCTTTCTATAGGTAAGTTCAAGTCTGTGAGTTGAATGCACTCAACACAAAGAAGTTTCTGAGAATGCTTCTGTTCAGTTTTTATGTGAAGACATTTCCTTTTCCAGCATAGGCCTCAAAGCGCTCCAAATATCCACTTGCAGATTCTACCAAAAGAGTGTTTCAAAACTGCTCTATCAAAAACAAGCTTCAACACTGTGAGTAGAATGCACTCATCACAAAGAAGTTTCTGCGAATGCTTCTGTCCAGTTTTTATGTGAAGATATTTCCTTTTCCAGCATAGGCCTCAGAACGCTCCAAATATCCACTTGCAGATTCTATAAGAAGAGTGTTTCCAAACTGCTCTTTCGAAAGGAAGCTTCAATTCTGTGAGTTGAATGCACTCATCACAAAGAAGTTTCTGAGAATGCTTCCGACTAGTTTCTATATGAAGATATTTCCTTTTCCAACATAGGCCTCAAAGCCCTCCAAATAAACACTTGCAGATTCTACAAAAGGAGTGTTTCAAAACTGCTCTTTTGAGAGGAACGTTCAAGTCCGTGAGTTGAATGCACTCATCACACAGAAGCTTCTGAGAATGCTTCTGTCTAGTTTTTATGTGAAGATATTTCCATTTCCAGCATAGGCCTCAAAACACTCCAAATATCTTCTTGCAGATTCCACAAAAAGAGTGTTTCAAATCTGTTCTATCAAAAGGAAGGTTCAACTCTGTGAGTTGAATGAATGCATCATGAAGAACTTTCTGAGAATGCTTCTCTGTAGTATTTAGGTGAAGATATTCCGTATCCCAGCACAGGCCTCGAAGTGCTCCAAATAACCACTTGCAGATTTTACCAAAAGAGTGTTTCAAAACTGCTTTTTCTATAGGTAAGTTTAAGTCTGTGAGTTGAATGCACTCAACACAAAGAAGTTTCTGAGAATGCTTCTGTTCAGTTTTTATGTGAAGATATTTCCTTTTCCAGCATAGGCCTCAAACGGCTCCAAATATCCCCTTGCAGATTCTACAAAAAGAGTGTTTCCAAACTTCTCTTTCAATTGGTAGGTTCAACACTGTGAGTTGAATGAACTCATCACAAAGAAGTTTCTGAGAATCCTTCTCTCTAGTTTTTATGTGAAGATATTTCCTTTTCCAACATAGGCCTCAAGGTGCTCCGAATAAACACTTGCAGATTCTACAAAAGGAGTGTTTCAAAACTGTTCTATCAAAGGGAACGTTCAAGTCTGTGAGTTGAATGCACTCATCACACAGAAGTTTCTCAGAATGCTTCTGTCTAGTTTTTAGGTGAAGAGATTTCATTTCCCAGCATAGGCCTCAAAGCGCTCCAAATATCCACTTGCAGATTCTACGAAAAGAGTGTTTCAAAGCTGCTCTTTGAAAAGCAAGGTTCAAGTCTGTGTGTTGAATGCACTCATCAGAAAGAAGTTTCTGAGAATGCCTCTGTCTAGTTCTTACGTGAAGATATTTCCTTTTCCAGCTTAGGCTTCATAGCGCTCCAAATAAACACTTGCAAATTCTACAAAAGGAGTGTTTCAAAAGAGTTCTATCAAAAGGAACGTTCAAGTCTGTGAGTTGAATGCACTTATCATACAGAAGTTTCCTGGAATGCTTCTGTCTAGTTTTTATGTGAAGACATTTCCTTTTCCAGCATAGGCCTCAAAGCGCTCCAAATATCCACTTGCAGATTCTACCAAAAGAGTGTCCCAAAACTGCTCAATCAAAAGCAAGCTTCAACACTGTGAGTAGAATGCACTCATCCCAAAGAAGTTTCTGAGAATGCTTCCGTCTAGTTTCTATATGAAGATATTTCCTTTTCCAACATAGGCCTCAAAGCCCTCCAAATAAACACTTGCAGATTCTACAAAAGGAGTGTTTCAAAACTGCTCTTTTGAGAGGAACGTTCAAGTCTGTGAGTTGAATGCACTCATCACACAGAAGCTTCTGAGAATGCTTCTGTCTAGTTTTTATGTGAAGATATTTCCATTTCCAGCATAGGCCTCAAAACACTCCAAATATCTTCTTGCAGATTCCACAAAAAGAGTGTTTCAAATCTGTTCTATCAAAAGGAAGGTTCAACTCTGTGAGTTGAATGAATGCATCATGAAGAACTTTCTGAGAATGCTTCTCTGTAGTATTTAGGTGAAGATATTCCGTATCCCAGCACAGGCCTCGAAGTGCTCCAAATAACCACTTGCAGATTTTACCAAAAGAGTGTTTCAAAACTGCTTTTTCTATAGGTAAGTTTAAGTCTGTGAGTTGAATGCACTCAACACAAAGAAGTTTCTGAGAATGCTTCTGTTCAGTTTTTATGTGAAGATATTTCCTTTTCCAGCATAGGCCTCAAACGGCTCCAAATATCCCCTTGCAGATTCTACAAAAAGAGTGTTTAAAAACTTCTCTATCAATTGGTAGGTTCAACACTGTGAGTTGAATGAACTCGTCACAAAGAAGTTTCTGAGAATGCTTCTGTCTAGTTTTTATGTGAAGATATTTCCTTTTCCAACGTAGGCCTCAAAGCGCTCCAAATAAACACTTGCAGATTCTACAAAAGGAGTGTTTCAAAACTGCTCTTTTGAGAGGAACGTTCAAGTCTGTGAGTTGAATGCACTCATCACACAGAAGTTTCTGAGAATGCTTCTATCTAGTTTTTATGTGAAGATATTTCCTTTTCCAGCATAGGCCTCAAAACACTCCAAATATCTTCTTGCAGATTCTACAAAAAGAGTGTTTCAAATCTGTTCTATCAAAAGGAAGGTTCAACTCTGTGAGCTGAATGAATGCATCGTGAAGAACTTTCTGAGAATGCTTCTCTGTAGTTTTTAGGTGAAGATATTCCATATCCCAGCACAGGCCTCGAAGTGCTCCAAATAACCACTTGCAGATTTTACCAAAAGAGTGTTTCAAAACTGCTCTTTCTATAGGTAAGTTCAAGTCTGTGAGTTGAATGCACTCAACACAAAGAAGTTTCTGAGAATGCTTCTGTTCAGTTTTTATGTGAAGATATTTCCTTTTCCAGCATAGGCCTCAAACGGCTCCAAATATCCCCTTGCAGATTCTACAAAAAGAGTGTTTCCAAACTTCTCTATCAATTGGCAGGTTCAACACTGTGAGTTGAATGAACTCATCACAAAGAAGTTTCTGAGAATCCTTCTCTCTAGTTTTTATGTGAAGATATTTCCTTTTCCAACATAGGCCTCAAGGTGCTCCGAATAAACACTTGCAGATTCTACAAAAGGAGTGTTTCAAAACTGTTCTATCAAAGGGAACGTTCAAGTCTGTGAGTTGAATGCACTCATCACACAGAAGTTTCTCAGAATGCTTCTGTCTAGTTTTTAGGTGAAGAGATTTCATTTCCCAGCATAGGCCTCAAAGCGCTCCAAATATCCACTTGCAGATTCTACGAAAAGAGTGTTTCAAAGCTGCTCTTTGAAAAGCAAGGTTCAAGTCTGTGTGTTGAATGCACTCATCAGAAAGAAGTTTCTGAGAATGCCTCTGTCTAGTTCTTACGTGAAGATACTTCCTTTTCCAGCTTAGGCTTCATAGCGCTCCAAATAAACACTTGCAAATTCTACAAAAGGAGTGTTTCAAAAGAGTTCTATCAAAAGGAACGTTCAAGTCTGTGAGTTGAATGCACTTATCATACAGAAGTTTCCTGGAATGCTTCTGTCTAGTTTTTATGTGAAGACATTTCCTTTTCCAGCATAGGCCTCAAAGCGCTCCAAATATCCACTTGCAGATTCTACCAAAAGAGTGTCCCAAAACTGCTCAATCAAAAGCAAGCTTCAACACTGTGAGTAGAATGCACTCATCCCAAAGAAGTTTCTGAGAATGCTTCTGTCTAGTTTTTATGTGAAGATATTTCCTTTTCCAACATAGGCCTCAAAGCGCTCCAAATAAACACTTGCAGATTCTAGAAAAGGAGTGTTCCAAAACTGCTCTTTTGGGAGGAACGTTCAAGTCTGTGAGTTGAATGCACTCATCACACAGAAGTTTCTGAGAATGCTTCTGTCTAGTTTTTATGTGAAGATATTTCCTTTTCCAGCATAGGCCTCAAAACACTCCAAATATCTTCTTGCAGATTCTACAAAAAGAGTGTTTCAAATCTGTTCTATCAAAAGGAAGGTTGAACTCTGTGAGTTGAATGAATGCATCGTGAAGAACTTTCTGAGAATGCTTCTCTGTAGTTTTTAGGTGAAGATATTCCATATGCCAGCACAGGCCTCAAAGTGCTCCAAATAACCACTTGCAGATTTTACCAAAACAGTGTTTCAAAACTGCTCTTTCTATAGGTAAGTTCAAGTCTGTGAGTTGAATGCACTCAATACAAAGAAGTTTCTGAGAATGCTTCTGTTCAGTTTTTATGTGAAGATATTTCCTTTTCCAGCATAGGCCTCAAACGGCTCCAAATATCCCCTTGCAGATTCTACAAAAAGAGTGTTTCCAAACTTCTCCATCAATTGGTAGGTTCAACACTGTGAGTTGAATGAACTCATCACAAAGAAGTTTCTGAGAATCCTTCTCTCTAGTTTTTATGTGAAGATATTTCCTTTTCCAACATAGGCCTTAAGGTGCTCCGAATAAACACTTGCAGATTCTACAAAAGGAGTGTTTCAAAACTGTTCTATCAAAGGGAACGTTCAAGTCTGTGAGTTGAACGCACTCATCAAACAGAAGTTTCTCAGAATGCTTCTGTCTAGTTTTTAGGTGAAGAGATTTCATTTCCCAGCATAGGCCTCAAAGCACTCCAAATATCCACTTGCAGATTCTACGAAAAGAGTGTTTCAAAGCTGCTCTTTGAAAAGCAAGGTTCAAGTCTGTGTGTTGAATGCACTCATCAGAAAGAAGTTTCTGAGAATGCCTCTGTCTAGTTCTTACGTGAAGATATTTCCTTTTCCAGCTTAGGCTTCATAGCGCTCCAAATAAACACTTGCAAATTCTACAAAAGGAGTGTTTCAAAAGAGTTCTATCAAAAGGAACGTTCAAGTCTGTGAGTTGAATGCACTTATCATACAGAAGTTTCCTGGAATGCTTCTGTCTAGTTTTTATGTGAAGACATTTCCTTTTCCAGCATAGGCCTCAAAGCGCTCCAAATATCCACTTGCAGATTCTACCAAAAGAGTGTCCCAAAACTGCTCAATCAAAAGCAAGCTTCAACACTGTGAGTAGAATGCACTCATCCCAAAGAAGTTTCTGAGAATGCTTCTGTCTAGTTTTTATGTGAAGATATTTCCTTTTCCAACATAGGCCTCAAAGCGCTCCAAATGAACACTTGCAGATTCTAGAAAAGGAGTGTTCCAAAACTGCTCTTTTGGGAGGAACGTTCAAGTCTGTGAGTTGAATGCACTCATCACACAGAAGTTTCTGAGAATGCTTCTGTCTAGTTTTTATGTGAAGATATTTCCTTTTCCAGCATAGGCCTCAAAACACTCCAAATATCTTCTTGCAGATTCTACAAAAAGAGTGTTTCAAATCTGTTCTATCAAAAGGAAAGTTCAACTCTGTGAGTTGAATGAATGCATCGTGAAGAACTTTCTGAGAATGCTTCTCTGTAGTTTTTAGGTGAAGATATTCCATATGCCAGCACAGGCCTCGAAGTGCTCCAAATAACCACTTGCAGATTTTACCAAAAGAGTGTTTCAAAACTGCTCTTTCTATACGTAAGTTCAAGTCTGTGAGTTGAATGCACTCAACACAAAGAAGTTTCTGAGAATGCTTCTGTTCAGTTTTTATGTGAAGATATTTCCTTTTCCAGCATAGGCCTCAAACGGCTCCAAATATGCCCTTGCAGATTCTACAAAAAGAGTGTTTCCAAACTTCTCTATCAATTGGTAGGTTCAACACTGTGAGTTGAATGAACTCATCACAAAGAAGTTTCTGAGAATCCTTCTCTCTAGTTTTTATGTGAAGATATTTCCTTTTCCAACATAGGCCTCAAGGTGCTCCGAATAAACACTTGCAGATTCTACAAAAGGAGTGTTTCAAAACTGTTCTATCAAAGGGAACGTTCAAGTCTGTGAGTTGAACGCACTCATCACACAGAAGTTTCTCAGAATGCTTCTGTCTAGTTTTTAGGTGAAGAGATTTCATTTCCCAGCATAGGCCTCAAAGCGCTCCAAATATCCACTTGCAGATTCTACGAAAAGAGTGTTTCAAAGCTGCTCTTTGAAAAGCAAGGTTCAAGTCTGTGTGTTGAATGCACTCATCAGAAAGAAGTTTCTGAGAATGCCTCTGTCTAGTTCTTACGTGAAGATATTTCCTTTTCCAGCTTAGGCTTCATAGCGCTCCAAATAAACACTTGCAAATTCTACAAAAGGAGTGTTTCAAAAGAGTTCTATCAAAAGGAACGTTCAAGTCTGTGAGTTGAATGCACTTATCATACAGAAGTTTCCTGGAATGCTTCTGTCTAGTTTTTATGTGAAGACATTTCCTTTTCCAGCATAGGCCTCAAAGCGCTCCAAATATCCACTTGCAGATTCTACCAAAAGAGTGTTTCAAAACTGCTCTATCAAAAACAAGCTTCAACACTGTGAGTAGAATGCACTCATCACAAAGAAGTTTCTGCGAATGCTTCTGTCCAGTTTTTATGTGAAGATATTTCCTTTTCCAGCATAGGCCTCAGAACGCTCCAAATATCCACTTGCAGATTCTATAAGAAGAGTGTTTCCAAACTGCTCTTTCGAAAGGAAGCTTCAATTCTGTGAGTTGAATGCACTCATCACAAAGAAGTTTCTGAGAATGCTTCCGTCTAGTTTCTATATGAAGATATTTCCTTTTCCAACATAGGCCTCAAAGCCCTCCAAATAAACACTTGCAGATTCTACAAAAGGAGTGTTTCAAAACTGCTCTTTTGAGAGGAACGTTCAAGTCTGTGAGTTGAATGCACTCATCACACAGAAGCTTCTGAGAATGCTTCTGTCTAGTTTTTATGTGAAGATATTTCCATTTCCAGCATAGGCCTCAAAACACTCCAAATATCTTCTTGCAGATTCCACAAAAAGAGTGTTTCAAATCTGTTCTATCAAAAGGAAGGTTCAACTCTGTGAGTTGAATGAATGCATCATGAAGAACTTTCTGAGAATGCTTCTCTGTAGTATTTAGGTGAAGATATTCCGTATCCCAGCACAGGCCTCGAAGTGCTCCAAATAACCACTTGCAGATTTTACCAAAAGAGTGTTTCAAAACTGCTTTTTCTATAGGTAAGTTTAAGTCTGTGAGTTGAATGCACTCAACACAAAGAAGTTTCTGAGAATGCTTCTGTTCAGTTTTTATGTGAAGATATTTCCTTTTCCAGCATAGGCCTCAAACGGCTCCAAATATCCCCTTGCAGATTCTACAAAAAGAGTGTTTCCAAACTTCTCTATCAATTGGTAGGTTCAACACTGTGAGTTGAATGAACTCGTCACAAAGAAGTTTCTGAGAATGCTTCTGTCTAGTTTTTATGTGAAGATATTTCCTTTTCCAACGTAGGCCTCAAAGCGCTCCAAATAAACACTTGCAGATTCTACAAAAGGAGTGTTTCAAAACTGCTCTTTTGAGAGGAACGTTCAAGTCTGTGAGTTGAATGCACTCATCACACAGAAGTTTCTGAGAATGCTTCTATCTAGTTTTTATGTGAAGATATTTCCTTTTCCAGCATAGGCCTCAAAACACTCCAAATATCTTCTTGCAGATTCTACAAAAAGAGTGTTTCAAATCTGTTCTATCAAAAGGAAGGTTCAACTCTGTGAGCTGAATGAATGCATCGTGAAGAACTTTGTGAGAATGCTTCTCTGTAGTTTTTAGGTGAAGATATTCCATATCCCAGCACAGGCCTCGAAGTGCTCCAAATAACCACTTGCAGATTTTACCAAAAGAGTGTTTCAAAACTGCTCTTTCTATAGGTAAGTTCAAGTCTGTGAGTTGAATGCACTCAACACAAAGAAGTTTCTGAGAATGCTTCTGTTCAGTTTTTATGTGAAGATATTTCCTTTTCCAGCATAGGCCTCAAACGGCTCCAAATATGCCCTTGCAGATTCTACAAAAAGAGTGTTTCCAAACTTCTCTATCAATTGGCAGGTTCAACACTGTGAGTTGAATGAACTCATCACAAAGAAGTTTCTGAGAAACCTTCTCTCTAGTTTTTATGTGAAGATATTTCCTTTTCCAACATAGGCCTCAAGGTGCTCCGAATAAACACTTGCAGATTCTACAAAAGGAGTGTTTCAAAACTGTTCTATCAAAGGGAACGTTCAAGTCTGTGAGTTGAATGCACTCATCACACAGAAGTTTCTCAGAATGCTTCTGTCTAGTTTTTAGGTGAAGAGATTTCATTTCCCAGCATAGGCCTCAAAGCGCTCCAAATATCCACTTGCAGATTCTACGAAAAGAGTGTTTCAAAGCTGCTCTTTGAAAAGCAAGGTTCAAGTCTGTGTGTTGAATGCACTCATCAGAAAGAAGTTTCTGAGAATGCCTCTGTCTAGTTCTTACGTGAAGATATTTCCTTTTCCAGCTTAGGCTTCATAGCGCTCCAAATAAACACTTGCAAATTCTACAAAAGGAGTGTTTCAAAAGAGTTCTATCAAAAGGAACGTTCAAGTCTGTGAGTTGAATGCACTTATCATACAGAAGTTTCCTGGAATGCTTCTGTCTAGTTTTTATGTGAAGACATTTCCTTTTCCAGCATAGGCCTCAAAGCGCTCCAAATATCCACTTGCAGATTCTACCAAAAGAGTGTCCCAAAACTGCTCAATCAAAAGCAAGCTTCAACACTGTGAGTAGAATGCACTCATCCCAAAGAAGTTTCTGAGAATGCTTCTGTCTAGTTTTTATGTGAAGATATTTCCTTTTCCAACATAGGCCTCAAAGCGCTCCAAATAAACACTTGCAGATTCCAGAAAAGGAGTGTTCCAAAACTGCTCTTTTGGGAGGAAGGTTCAAGTCTGTGTGTTGAATGCACTCATCAGAAAGCAGTTTCTGAGAATGCTTCCGTCTAGTTTCTATATGAATATCTTTCCTTTTCCAACATAGGCCTCAAAGTGCTCCAAATAAAATTTGCAGATTCTACAAAAGGAGTGTTTCAAAACTGCTCTTTCTATAGGTAAGTTCAAGTCTGTGAGTTGAATGCACTCAACACAAAGAAGTTTCTGAAAATGCTTCTGTTCAGTTTTTATGTGAAGACATTTCCTTTTCCAGCATAGGCCTCAAAGCGCTCCAAATATCCACTTGCAGATTCTACCAAAAGAGTGTTTCAAAACTGCTCTATCAAAAACAAGCTTCAACACTGTGAGTAGAATGCACTCATCACAAAGAAGTTTCTGCGAATGCTTCTGTCCAGTTTTTATGTGAAGATATTTCCTTTTCCAGCATAGGCCTCAGAACGCTCCAAATATCCACTTGCAGATTCTATAAGAAGAGTGTTTCCAAACTGCTCTTTCGAAAGGAAGCTTCAATTCTGTGAGTTGAATGCACTCATCACAAAGAAGTTTCTGAGAATGCTTCTGTCTAGTTTTTATGTGAAGATATTTCCATTTCCAGCATAAGCCTCAAAACACTCCAAATATCTTCTTGCAGATTCCACAAAAAGTGTGTTTCAAATCTGTTCTATCAAAAGGAAGGTTCAACTCTGTGAGTTGAATGAATGCATCATGAAGAACTTTCTGAGAATGCTTCTCTGTAGTATTTAGGTGAAGATATTCCGTATCCCAGCACAGGCCTCGAAGTGCTCCAAATAACCACTTGCAGATTTTACCAAAAGAGTGTTTCAAAACTGCTTTTTCTATAGGTAAGTTTAAGTCTGTGAGTTGAATGCACTCAACACAAAGAAGTTTCTGAGAATGCTTCTGTTCAGTTTTTATGTGAAGATATTTCCTTTTCCAGCATAGGCCTCAAACGGCTCCAAATATCCCCTTGCAGATTCTACAAAAAGAGTGTTTCCAAACTTCTCTATCAATTGGTAGGTTCAACACTGTGAGTTGAATGAACTCGTCACAAAGAAGTTTCTGAGAATGCTTCTGTCTAGTTTTTATGTGAAGATATTTCCTTTTCCAACGTAGGCCTCAAAGCGCTCCAAATAAACACTTGCAGATTCTACAAAAGGAGTGTTTCAAAACTGCTCTTTTGAGAGGAACGTTCAAGTCTGTGAGTTGAATGCACTCATCACACAGAAGTTTCTGAGAATGCTTCTATCTAGTTTTTATGTGAAGATATTTCCTTTTCCAGCATAGGCCTCAAAACACTCCAAATATCTTCTTGCAGATTCTACAAAAAGAGTGTTTCAAATCTGTTCTATCAAAAGGAAGGTTCAACTCTGTGAGCTGAAAGAATGCATCGTGAAGAACTTTCTGAGAATGCTTCTCTGTAGTTTTTAGGTGAAGATATTCCATATCCCATCACAGGCCTCGAAGTGCTCCAAATAACCACTTGCAGATTTTACCAAAAGAGTGTTTCAAAACTGCTCTTTCTATAGGTAAGTTCAAGTCTGTGAGTTGAATGCACTCAACACAAAGAAGTTTCTGAGAATGCTTCTGTTCAGTTTTTATGTGAAGATATTTCCTTTTCCAGCATAGGCCTCAAACGGCTCCAAATATGCCCTTGCAGATTCTACAAAAAGAGTGTTTCCAAACTTCTCTATCAATTGGCAGGTTCAACACTGTGAGTTGAATGAACTCATCACAAAGAAGTTTCTGAGAATCCTTCTCTCTAGTTTTTATGTGAAGATATTTCCTTTTCCAACATAGGCCTCAAGGTGCTCCGAATAAACACTTGCAGATTCTACAAAAGGAGTGTTTCAAAACTGTTCTATCAAAGGGAACGTTCAAGTCTGTGAGTTGAATGCACTCATCACACAGAAGTTTCTCAGAATGCTTCTGTCTAGTTTTTAGGTGAAGAGATTTCATTTCCCAGCATAGGCCTCAAAGCGCTCCAAATATCCACTTGCAGATTCTACGAAAAGAGTGTTTCAAAGCTGCTCTTTGAAAAGCAAGGTTCAAGTCTGTGTGTTGAATGCACTCATCAGAAAGAAGTTTCTGAGAATGCCTCTGTCTAGTTCTTACGTGAAGATATTTCCTTTTCCAGCTTAGGCTTCATAGCGCTCCAAATAAACACTTGCAAATTCTACAAAAGGAGTGTTTCAAAAGAGTTCTATCAAAAGGAACGTTCAAGTCTGTGAGTTGAATGCACTTATCATACAGAAGTTTCCTGGAATGCTTCTGTCTAGTTTTTATGTGAAGACATTTCCTTTTCCAGCATAGGCCTCAAAGCGCTCCAAATATCCACTTGCAGATTCTACCAAAAGAGTGTCCCAAAACTGCTCAATCAAAAGCAAGCTTCAACAC
The DNA here is from genome assembly GCF_028885625.2 of Pongo pygmaeus. NCBI lineage: Eukaryota > Metazoa > Chordata > Mammalia > Primates > Hominidae > Pongo > Pongo pygmaeus. The sequence goes on along the minus strand of NC_072379.2, from coordinate 24,012,913 downwards.
TGTGAGTAGAATGCACTCATCCCAAAGAAGTTTCTGAGAATGCTTCTGTCTAGTTTTTATGTGAAGATATTTCCTTTTCCAACATAGGCCTCAAAGCGCTCCAAATAAACACTTGCAGATTCTAGAAAAGGAGTGTTCCAAAACTGCTCTTTTGGGAGGAACGTTCAAGTCTGTGAGTTGAATGCACTCATCACACAGAAGTTTCTGAGAATGCTTCTGTCTAGTTTTTATGTGAAGATATTTCCTTTTCCAGCATAGGCCTCAAAACACTCCAAATATCTTCTTGCAGATTCTACAAAAAGAGTGTTTCAAATCTGTTCTATCAAAAGGAAGGTTCAACTCTGTGAGCTGAAAGAATGCATCGTGAAGAACTTTCTGAGAATGCTTCTCTGTAGTTTTTAGGTGAAGATATTCCATATCCCATCACAGGCCTCGAAGTGCTCCAAATAACCACTTGCAGATTTTACCAAAAGAGTGTTTCAAAACTGCTCTTTCTATAGGTAAGTTCAAGTCTGTGAGTTGAATGCACTCAACACAAAGAAGTTTCTGAGAATGCTTCTGTTCAGTTTTTATGTGAAGATATTTCCTTTTCCAGCATAGGCCTCAAACGGCTCCAAATATGCCCTTGCAGATTCTACAAAAAGAGTGTTTCCAAACTTCTCTATCAATTGGCAGGTTCAACACTGTGAGTTGAATGAACTCATCACAAAGAAGTTTCTGAGAATCCTTCTCTCTAGTTTTTATGTGAAGATATTTCCTTTTCCAACATAGGCCTCAAGGTGCTCCGAATAAACACTTGCAGATTCTACAAAAGGAGTGTTTCAAAACTGTTCTATCAAAGGGAACGTTCAAGTCTGTGAGTTGAATGCACTCATCACACAGAAGTTTCTCAGAATGCTTCTGTCTAGTTTTTAGGTGAAGAGATTTCATTTCCCAGCATAGGCCTCAAAGCGCTCCAAATATCCACTTGCAGATTCTACGAAAAGAGTGTTTCAAAGCTGCTCTTTGAAAAGCAAGGTTCAAGTCTGTGTGTTGAATGCACTCATCAGAAAGAAGTTTCTGAGAATGCCTCTGTCTAGTTCTTACGTGAAGATATTTCCTTTTCCAGCTTAGGCTTCATAGCGCTCCAAATAAACACTTGCAAATTCTACAAAAGGAGTGTTTCAAAAGAGTTCTATCAAAAGGAACGTTCAAGTCTGTGAGTTGAATGCACTTATCATACAGAAGTTTCCTGGAATGCTTCTGTCTAGTTTTTATGTGAAGACATTTCCTTTTCCAGCATAGGCCTCAAAGCGCTCCAAATATCCACTTGCAGATTCTACCAAAAGAGTGTCCCAAAACTGCTCAATCAAAAGCAAGCTTCAACACTGTGAGTAGAATGCACTCATCCCAAAGAAGTTTCTGAGAATGCTTCTGTCTAGTTTTTATGTGAAGATATTTCCTTTTCCAACATAGGCCTCAAAGCGCTCCAAATAAACACTTGCAGATTCTAGAAAAGGAGTGTTCCAAAACTGCTCTTTTGGGAGGAACGTTCAAGTCTGTGAGTTGAATGCACTCATCACACAGAAGTTTCTGAGAATGCTTCTGTCTAGTTTTTATGTGAAGATATTTCCTTTTCCAGCATAGGCCTCAAAACACTCCAAATATCTTCTTGCAGATTCTACAAAAAGAGTGTTTCAAATCTGTTCTATCAAAAGGAAGGTTGAACTCTGTGAGTTGAATGAATGCATCGTGAAGAACTTTCTGAGAATGCTTCTCTGTAGTTTTTAGGTGAAGATATTCCATATTCCAGCACAGGCCTCGAAGTGCTCCAAATAACCACTTGCAGAATTTACCAAAAGAGTGTTTCAAAACTGCTCTTTCTATAGGTAAGTTCAAGTCTGTGAGTTGAATGCACTCAACACAAAGAAGTTGCTGAGAATGCTTCTGGTTCAGTTTTTATGTGAAGATATTTCCTTTTCCAGCATAGGCCTCAAACGGCTCCAAATATCCCCTTGCAGATTCTACAAAAAGAGTGTTTCCAAACTTCTCTATCAATTGGCAGGTTCGACACTATGAGTTGAATGAACTCATCAGAAAGAAGTTTCTGAGAATCCTTCTCTCTAGTTTTTATGTGAAGATATTTCCTTTGCCAATATAGGCCTCAAGGTGCTCCGAATAAACACTTGCAGATTGTACAAAAGGAATGTTTCAAAACTGTTCTATCAAAGGGAGCGTTCAAGTTTGTGAGTTGAATGCACTCATCATACAGAAGTTTCTCAGAATGCTTCTGTCTAGTTTTTAGGTGAAGAGATTTCATTTCCCAGCATAGGCCTCAAAGCGCTCCAAATATCCACTTGCAGATTCTACGAAAAGAGTGTTTCAAAGCTGCTCTTTGAAAAGCAAGGTTCAAGTCTGTGTGTTGAATGCACTCATCAGAAAGAAGTTTCTGAGAATGCTTCTGTCTAGTTCTTACGTGAAGATATTTCCTTTTCCAGCTTAGGCTTCAAAGTGCTCGAAATAAACACTTGCAAATTCTACAAAAGGAGTGTTTCAAAAGAGTTCTATCAAAAGGAAAGTTCAAGTCTGTGAGTTGAATGCATTTATCATACAGAAGTTTCCTGGAATGCTTCTGTCTAGTTTTTATGTGAAGACATTTCCTTTTCCAGCATAGGCCTCAAAGCGCTCCAAATATCCACTTGCAGATTCTACCAAAAGAGTGTTTCAAAACTGCTCTATCAAAAACAAGCTTCAACACTGTGAGTAGAATGCACTCATCACAAAGAAGTTTCTGAGAATGCTTCTGTCTAGTTTTTATGTGAAGATATTTCCTTTTCCAGCTTAGGCCTCAGAACGCTCCAAATATCCACTTGCAGATTCTATAAGAAGAGTGTTTCCAAACTGCTCTTTCGAAAGGAAGCTTCAATTCTGTGAGTTGAATGCACTCATCACAAAGAAGTTTCTGAGAATGCTTCCGTCTAGTTTCTATATGAAGATCTTTCCTTTTCCAACATAGGCCTCAAAGTGCTCCAAATAAACACTTGCAGTTTCTACAAAAGGAGTGTTTCAAAACTGCTCTTTTGAGAGGAACGTTCAAGTCTGTGAGTTGAATGCACTCATCACACAGAAGTTTCTGAGAATGCTTCTGTCTAGTTTTTATGTGAAGATATTTCCTTTTCCAGCATAGGCCTCAAAACACTCCAAATATCTTCTTGCAGATTCTACAAAAAGAGTGTTTCAAATCTGTTCTATCAAAAGGAAGGTTCAACTCTGTGAGTTGAATGAATGCATCGTGAGGAACTTTCTGAGAATGCTTCTCTGTAGTTTTTAGGTGAAGATATTCCATATTCCAGCACAGGCCTCGAAGTGCTCCAAATAACCACTTGCAGATTTTACCAAAAGAGTGTTTCAAAACTGCACTTTCTATAGGCAAGTTCAAGTCTGTGAGTTGAATGCACTCAACACAAAGAAGTTTCTGATAATGCTTCTGTTCAGTTTTTATGAGAAGATATTTCCTTTTCCAGCATAGGCCTCAAACGGCTCCAAATATCCCCTTGCAGATTCTACAAAAAGAGTGTTTCCAAACTTCCCTATCAATTGGTAGGTTCAACACTGTGAGTTGAATGAACTCATCACAAAGAAGTTTCTGAGAATCCTTCTCTCTAGTTTTTATGTGAAGATATTTCCTTTTTCAACATAGGCCTCAAGGTGCTCCGAATAAACACTTGCAGATTCTACAAAAGGAGTTTTTCAAAACTGTTCTATCAAAGGGAACGTTCAAGTCTGTGAGTTGAATGCACTCATCACACAGAAGTTTCTCAGAATGCTTCTGTCTAGTTTTTAGGTGAAGAGATTTCATTTCCCAGCATAGGCCTCAAAGCGCTCCAAATATCCACTTGCAGAATCTACGAAAAGAGTGTTTCAAAGCTGCTCTTTCAAAAGCAAGGTTCAAGTCTGTGTGTTGAATGCACTCATCAGAAAGAAGTTTCTGAGAATGCTTCTGTCTAGTTCTTACGTGAAGATATTTCCTTTTCCAGCTTAGGGCTCAAAGCGCTCCAAATAAACACTTGCAAATTCTACAAAAGGAGTGTTTCAAAAGAATTCTATCAAAAGGAACTTTCAAGTCTGTGAGGTGAATGCACTTATCATACAGAAGTTTCCTGGAATGCTTCTGTCTAGTTTTTATGTGAAGACATTTCCTTTTCCAGCATAGGCCTCAAAGCGCTCCAAATATCCACTTGCAGATTTTACCAAAAGAGTGTTTCAAAACTGCTCTTTCTATAGGTAAGTTCAAGTCTGTGAGTTGAATGCACTCAACACAAAGAAGTTTCTGAGAATGCTTCTGTTCAGTTTTTATGTGAAGATATTTCCTTTTCCAGCATAGGCCTCAAACGGCTCCAAATATCCCCTTGCAGATTCTACAAAAAGAGTGTTTCCAAACTTCTCTATCAATTGGTAGGTTCAACACTGTGAGTTGAATGAACTCGTCACAAAGAAGTTTCTGAGAATGCTTCGGTCTAGTTTTTATGTGAAGATATTTCCTTTTCCAAGGTAGGCCTCAAAGCGCTCCAAATAAACACTTGCAGATTCTACAAAAGGAGTGTTTCAAAACTGCTCTTTTGAGAGGAACGTTCAAGTCTGTGAGTTGAATGCACTCATCACACAGAAGTTTCTGAGAATGCTTCTATCTAGTTTTTATGTGAAGATATTTCCTTTTCCAGCATAGGCCTCAAAACACTCCAAATATCTTCTTGCAGATTCTACAAAAAGAGTGTTTCAAATCTGTTCTATCAAAAGGAAGGTTCAACTCTGTGAGCTGAATGAATGCATCGTGAAGAACTTTCTGAGAATGCTTCTCTGTAGTTTTTAGGTGAAGATATTCCATATCCCAGCACAGGCCTCGAAGTGCTCCAAATAACCACTTGCAGATTTTACCAAAAGAGTGTTTCAAAACTGCTCTTTCTATAGGTAAGTTCAAGTCTGTGAGTTGAATGCACTCAACACAAAGAAGTTTCTGAGAATGCTTCTGTTCAGTTTTTATGTGAAGATATTTCCTTTTCCAGCATAGGCCTCAAACGGCTCCAAATATGCCCTTGCAGATTCTACAAAAAGAGTGTTTCCAAACTTCTCTATCAATTGGCAGGTTCAACACTGTGAGTTGAATGAACTCATCACAAAGAAGTTTCTGAGAATCCTTCTCTCTAGTTTTTATGTGAAGATATTTCCTTTTCCAACATAGGCCTCAAGGTGCTCCGAATAAACACTTGCAGATTCTACAAAAGGAGTGTTTCAAAACTGTTCTATCAAAGGGAACGTTCAAGTCTGTGAGTTGAATGCACTCATCACACAGAAGTTTCTCAGAATGCTTCTGTCTAGTTTTTAGGTGAAGAGATTTCATTTCCCAGCATAGGCCTCAAAGCGCTCCAAATATCCACTTGCAGATTCTACGAAAAGAGTGTTTCAAAGCTGCTCTTTGAAAAGCAAGGTTCAAGTCTGTGTGTTGAATGCACTCATCAGAAAGAAGTTTCTGAGAATGCCTCTGTCTAGTTCTTACGTGAAGATATTTCCTTTTCCAGCTTAGGCTTCATAGCGCTCCAAATAAACACTTGCAAATTCTACAAAAGGAGTGTTTCAAAAGAGTTCTATCAAAAGGAACGTTCAAGTCTGTGAGTTGAATGCACTTATCATACAGAAGTTTCCTGGAATGCTTCTGTCTAGTTTTTATGTGAAGACATTTCCTTTTCCAGCATAGGCCTCAAAGCGCTCCAAATATCCACTTGCAGATTCTACCAAAAGAGTGTCCCAAAACTGCTCAATCAAAAGCAAGCTTCAACACTGTGAGTAGAATGCACTCATCCCAAAGAAGTTTCTGAGAATGCTTCTGTCTAGTTTTTATGTGAAGATATTTCCTTTTCCAACATAGGCCTCAAAGCGCTCCAAATAAACACTTGCAGATTCTAGAAAAGGAGTGTTCCAAAACTGCTCTTTCGGGAGGAACGTTCAAGTCTGTGAGTTGAATGCACTCATCACACAGAAGTTTCTGAGAATGCTTCTGTCTAGTTTTTATGTGAAGATATTTCCTTTTCCAGCATAGGCCTCAAAACACTCCAAATATCTTCTTGCAGATTCTACAAAAAGAGTGTTTCAAATCTGTTCTATCAAAAGGAAGGTTGAACTCTGTGAGTTGAATGAATGCATCGTGAAGAACTTTCTGAGAATGCTTCTCTGTAGTTTTTAGGTGAAGATATTCCATATGCCAGCACAGGCCTCAAAGTGCTCCAAATAACCACTTGCAGATTTTACCAAAAGAGTGTTTCAAAACTGCTCTTTCTATAGGTAAGTTCAAGTCTGTGAGTTGAATGCACTCAACACAAAGAAGTTTCTGAGAATGCTTCTGTTCAGTTTTTATGTGAAGATATTTCCTTTTCCAGCATAGGCCTCAAACGGCTCCAAATATCCCCTTGCAGATTCTACAAAAAGAGTGTTTCCAAACTTCTCTATCAATTGGTAGGTTCCACACTGTGAGTTGAATGAACTCAACACAAAGAAGTTTCTGAGAATCCTTCTCTCTAGTTTTTATGTGAAGATATTTCCTTTTCCAACATAGGCCTCAAGGTGCTCCGAATAAACACTTGCAGATTCAAGAAAAAGGAGTGTTTCAAAACTGTTCTATCAAAGGGAACGTTCAAGTCTGTGAGTTGAACGCAATCATCACACAGAAGTTTCTCAGAATGCTTCTGTCTAGTTTTTAGGTGAAGAGATTTCATTTCCCAGCATAGGCCTCAAAGCGCTCCAAATATCCACTTGCAGATTCTACGAAAAGTGTGTTTCAAAGCTGCTCTTTGAAAAGCAAGGTTCAAGTCTGTGTGTTGAATGCACTCATCAGAAAGAAGTTTCTGAGAATGCCTCTGTCTAGTTCTTACGTGAAGATATTTCCTTTTCCAGCTTAGGCTTCATAGCGCTCCAAATAAACACTTGCAAATTCTACAAAAGGAGTGTTTCAAAAGAGTTCTATCAAAAGGAACGTTCAAGTCTGTGAGTTGAATGCACTTATCATACAGAAGTTTCCTGGAATGCTTCTGTCTAGTTTTTATGTGAAGACATTTCCTTTTCCAGCATAGGCCTCAAAGCGCTCCAAATATCCACTTGCAGATTCAACCAAAAGAGTGTCCCAAAACTGCTCAATCAAAAGCAAGCTTCAACACTGTGAGTAGAATGCACTCATCCCAAAGAAGTTTCTGAGAATGCTTCTGTCTAGTTTTTATGTGAAGATATTTCCTTTTCCAACATAGGCCTCAAAGCGCTCAAAATAAACACTTGCAGATTCTAGAAAAGGAGTGTTCCAAAACTGCTCTTTTGGGAGGAACGTTCAAGTCTGTGAGTTGAATGCACTCATCACACAGAAGTTTCTGAGAATGCTTCTGTCTAGTTTTTATGTGAAGATATTTCCTTTTCCAGCATAGGCCTCAAAACACTCCAAATATCTTCTTGCAGATTCTACAAAAAGAGTGTTTCAAATCTGTTCTATCAAAAGGAAGGTTGAACTCTGTGAGTTGAATGAATGCATCGTGAAGAACTTTCTGAGAATGCTTCTCTGTAGTTTTTAGGTGAAGATATTCCATATTCCAGCACAGGCCTCGAAGTGCTCCAACTAACCACTTGCAGAATTTACCAAAAGAGTGTTTCAAAACTGCTCTTTCTATAGGTAAGTTCAAGTCTGTGAGTTGAATGCACTCAACACAAAGAAGTTTCTGAGAATGCTTCTGGTTCAGTTTTTATGTGAAGATATTTCCTTTTCCAGCATAGGCCTCAAACGGCTCCAAATATCCCCTTGCAGATTCTACAAAAAGAGTGTTTCCAAACTTCTCTATCAATTGGCAGGTTCAACACTATGAGTTGAATGAACTCATCACAAAGAAGTTTCTGAGAATCCTTCTCTCTAGTTTTTATGTGAAGATATTTCCTTTTCCAAAATAGGCCTCAAGGTGCTCCGAATAAACACTTGCAGATTGTACAAAAGGAATGTTTCAAAACTGTTCTATCAAAGGGAACGTTCAAGTCTGCTAGTTGAATGCACTCATCACACAGAAGATTCTCAGAATGCTTCTGTCTAGTTTTTAGGTGAAGAGATTTCATTTCCCAGCATAGGCCTCAAAGCGCTCCAAATATCCACTTGCTGATTCTACGAAAAGAGTGTTTCAAAGCTGCTCTTTCAAAAGCAAGGTTCAAGTCTGTGTGTTGAATGCACTCATCAGAAAGCAGTTTCTGAGAATGCTTCCGTCTAGTTTCTATATGAATATCTTTCCTTTTCCAACATAGGCCTCAAAGTGCTCCAAATAAAATTTGCAGATTCTACAAAAGGAGTGTTTCAAAACTGCTCTTTCTATAGGTAAGTTCAAGTCTGTGAGTTGAATGCACTCAACACAAAGAAGTTTCTGAGAATGCTTCTGTTCAGTTTTTATGTGAAGACATTTCCTTTTCCAGCATAGGCCTCAAAGCGCTCCAAATATCCACTTGCAGATTCTACCAAAAGAGTGTTTCAAAACTGCTCTATCAAAAACAAGCTTCAACACTGTGAGTAGAATGCACTCATCACAAAGAAGTTTCTGCGAATGCTTCTGTCCAGTTTTTATGTGAAGATATTTCCTTTTCCAGCATAGGCCTCAGAACGCTCCAAATATCCACTTGCAGATTCTATAAGAAGAGTGTTTCCAAACTGCTCTTTCGAAAGGAAGCTTCAATTCTGTGAGTTGAATGCACTCATCACAAAGAAGTTTCTGAGAATGCTTCCGACTAGTTTCTATATGAAGATATTTCCTTTTCCAACATAGGCCTCAAAGCCCTCCAAATAAACACTTGCAGATTCTACAAAAGGAGTGTTTCAAAACTGCTCTTTTGAGAGGAACGTTCAAGTCTGTGAGTTGAATGCACTCATCACACAGAAGCTTCTGAGAATGCTTCTGTCTAGTTTTTATGTGAAGATATTTCCATTTCCAGCATAGGCCTCAAAACACTCCAAATATCTTCTTGCAGATTCCACAAAAAGAGTGTTTCAAATCTGTTCTATCAAAAGGAAGGTTCAACTCTGTGAGTTGAATGAATGCATCATGAAGAACTTTCTGAGAATGCTTCTCTGTAGTATTTAGGTGAAGATATTCCGTATCCCAGCACAGGCCTCGAAGTGCTCCAAATAACCACTTGCAGATTTTACCAAAAGAGTGTTTCAAAACTGCTTTTTCTATAGGTAAGTTTAAGTCTGTGAGTTGAATGCACTCAACACAAAGAAGTTTCTGAGAATGCTTCTGTTCAGTTTTTATGTGAAGATATTTCCTTTTCCAGCATAGGCCTCAAACGGCTCCAAATATCCCCTTGCAGATTCTACAAAAAGAGTGTTTCCAAACTTCTCTTTCAATTGGTAGGTTCAACACTGTGAGTTGAATGAACTCATCACAAAGAAGTTTCTGAGAATCCTTCTCTCTAGTTTTTATGTGAAGATATTTCCTTTTCCAACATAGGCCTCAAGGTGCTCCGAATAAACACTTGCAGATTCTACAAAAGGAGTGTTTCAAAACTGTTCTATCAAAGGGAACGTTCAAGTCTGTGAGTTGAATGCACTCATCACACAGAAGTTTCTCAGAATGCTTCTGTCTAGTTTTTAGGTGAAGAGATTTCATTTCCCAGCATAGGCCTCAAAGCGCTCCAAATATCCACTTGCAGATTCTACGAAAAGAGTGTTTCAAAGCTGCTCTTTGAAAAGCAAGGTTCAAGTCTGTGTGTTGAATGCACTCATCAGAAAGAAGTTTCTGAGAATGCCTCTGTCTAGTTCTTACGTGAAGATATTTCCTTTTCCAGCTTAGGCTTCATAGCGCTCCAAATAAACACTTGCAAATTCTACAAAAGGAGTGTTTCAAAAGAGTTCTATCAAAAGGAACGTTCAAGTCTGTGAGTTGAATGCACTTATCATACAGAAGTTTCCTGGAATGCTTCTGTCTAGTTTTTATGTGAAGACATTTCCTTTTCCAGCATAGGCCTCAAAGCGCTCCAAATATCCACTTGCAGATTCTACCAAAAGAGTGTCCCAAAACTGCTCAATCAAAAGCAAGCTTCAACACTGTGAGTAGAATGCACTCATCCCAAAGAAGTTTCTGAGAATGCTTCCGTCTAGTTTCTATATGAAGATATTTCCTTTTCCAACATAGGCCTCAAAGCCCTCCAAATAAACACTTGCAGATTCTACAAAAGGAGTGTTTCAAAACTGCTCTTTTGAGAGCGTTCAAGTCTGTGAGTTGAATGCACTCATCACACAGAAGCTTCTGAGAATGCTTCTGTCTAGTTTTTATGTGAAGATATTTCCATTTCCAGCATAGGCCTCAAAACACTCCAAATATCTTCTTGCAGATTCCACAAAAAGAGTGTTTCAAATCTGTTCTATCAAAAGGAAGGTTCAACTCTGTGAGTTGAATGAATGCATCATGAAGAACTTTCTGAGAATGCTTCTCTGTAGTATTTAGGTGAAGATATTCCGTATCCCAGCACAGGCCTCGAAGTGCTCCAAATAACCACTTGCAGATTTTACCAAAAGAGTGTTTCAAAACTGCTTTTTCTATAGGTAAGTTTAAGTCTGTGAGTTGAATGCACTCAACACAAAGAAGTTTCTGAGAATGCTTCTGTTCAGTTTTTATGTGAAGATATTTCCTTTTCCAGCATAGGCCTCAAACGGCTCCAAATATCCCCTTGCAGATTCTACAAAAAGAGTGTTTCCAAACTTCTCTATCAATTGGTAGGTTCAACACTGTGAGTTGAATGAAATCGTCACAAAGAAGTTTCTGAGAATGCTTCTGTCTAGTTTTTATGTGAAGATATTTCCTTTTCCAACGTAGGCCTCAAAGCGCTCCAAATAAACACTTGCAGATTCTACAAAAGGAGTGTTTCAAAACTGCTCTTTTGAGAGGAACGTTCAAGTCTGTGAGTTGAATGCACTCATCACACAGAAGTTTCTGAGAATGCTTCTATCTAGTTTTTATGTGAAGATATTTCCTTTTCCAGCATAGGCCTCAAAACACTCCAAATATCTTCTTGCAGATTCTACAAAAAGAGTGTTTCAAATCTGTTCTATCAAAAGGAAGGTTCAACTCTGTGAGCTGAATGAATGCATCGTGAAGAACTTTCTGAGAATGCTTCTCTGTAGTTTTTAGGTGAAGATATTCCATATCCCAGCACAGGCCTCGAAGTGCTCCAAATAACCACTTGCAGATTTTACCAAAAGAGTGTTTCAAAACTGCTCTTTCTATAGGTAAGTTCAAGTCTGTGAGTTGAATGCACTCAACACAAAGAAGTTTCTGAGAATGCTTCTGTTCAGTTTTTATGTGAAGATATTTCCTTTTCCAGCATAGGCCTCAAACGGCTCCAAATATGCCCTTGCAGATTCTACAAAAAGAGTGTTTCCAAACTTCTCTATCAATTGGCAGGTTCAACACTGTGAGTTGAATGAACTCATCACAAAGAAGTTTCTGAGAATCCTTCTCTCTAGATTTTATGTGAAGATATTTCCTTTTCCAACATAGGCCTCAAGGTGCTCCGAATAAACACTTGCAGATTCTACAAAAGGAGTGTTTCAAAACTGTTCTATCAAAGGGAACGTTCAAGTCTGTGAGTTGAATGCACTCATCACACAGAAGTTTCTCAGAATGCTTCTGTCTAGTTTTTAGGTGAAGAGATTTCATTTCCCAGCATAGGCCTCAAAGCGCTCCAAATATCCACTTGCAGATTCTACGAAAAGAGTGTTTCAAAGCTGCTCTTTGAAAAGCAAGGTTCAAGTCTGTGTGTTGAATGCACTCATCAGAAAGAAGTTTCTGAGAATGCCTCTGTCTAGTTCTTACGTGAAGATATTTCCTTTTCCAGCTTAGGCTTCATAGCGCTCCAAATAAACACTTGCAAATTCTACAAAAGGAGTGTTTCAAAAGAGTTCTATCAAAAGGAACGTTCAAGTCTGTGAGTTGAATGCACTTATCATACAGAAGTTTCCTGGAATGCTTCTGTCTAGTTTTTATGTGAAGACATTTCCTTTTCCAGCATAGGCCTCAAAGCGCTCCAAATATCCACTTGCAGATTCTACCAAAAGAGTGTCCCAAAACTGCTCAATCAAAAGCAAGCTTCAACACTGTGAGTAGAATGCACTCATCCCAAAGAAGTTTCTGAGAATGCTTCTGTCTAGTTTTTATGTGAAGATATTTCCTTTTCCAACATAGGCCTCAAAGCGCTCCAAATAAACACTTGCAGATTCTAGAAAAGGAGTGTTCCAAAACTGCTCTTTCCGGAGGAACGTTCAAGTCTGTGAGTTGAATGCACTCATCACACAGAAGTTTCTGAGAATGCTTCTGTCTAGTTTTTATGTGAAGATATTTCCTTTTCCAGCATAGGCCTCAAAACACTCCAAATATCTTCTTGCAGATTCTACAAAAAGAGTGTTTCAAATCTGTTCTATCAAAAGGAAGGTTGAACTCTGTGAGTTGAATGAATGCATCGTGAAGAACTTTCTGAGAATGCTTCTCTGTAGTTTTTAGGTGAAGATATTCCATATGCCAGCACAGGCCTCAAAGTGCTCCAAATAACCACTTGCAGATTTTACCAAAAGAGTGTTTCAAAACTGCTCTTTCTATAGGTAAGTTCAAGTCTGTGTGTTGAATGCACTCAATACAAAGAAGTTTCTGAGAATGCTTCTGTTCAGTTTTTATGTGAAGATATTTCCTTTTCCAGCATAGGCCTCAAACGGCTCCAAATATCCCCTTGCAGATTCTACAAAAAGAGTGTTTCCAAACTTCTCCATCAATTGGTAGGTTCAACACTGTGAGTTGAATGAACTCATCACAAAGAAGTTTCTGAGAATCCTTCTCTCTAGTTTTTATGTGAAGATATTTCCTTTTCCAACATAGGCCTCAAGGTGCTCCGAATAAACACTTGCAGATTCTACAAAAGGAGTGTTTCAAAACTGTTCTATCAAAGGGAACGTTCAAGTCTGTGAGTTGAACGCACTCATCACACAGAAGTTTCTCAGAATGCTTCTGTCTAGTTTTTAGGTGAAGAGATTTCATTTCCCAGCATAGGCCTCAAAGCGCTCCAAATATCCACTTGCAGATTCTACGAAAAGAGTGTTTCAAAGCTGCTCTTTGAAAAGCAAGGTTCAAGTCTGTGTGTTGAATGCACTCATCAGAAAGAAGTTTCTGAGAATGCCTCTGTCTAGTTCTTACGTGAAGATATTTCCTTTTCCAGCTTAGGCTTCAAAGTGCTCGAAATAAACACTTGCAAATTCTACAAAAGGAGTGTTTCAAAAGAGTTCTATCAAAAGGAAAGTTCAAGTCTGTGAGTTGAATGCATTTATCATACAGAAGTTTCCAGGAATGCTTCTGTCTAGTTTTTATGTGAAGACATTTCCTTTTCCAGCATAGGCCTCAAAGCGCTCCAAATATCCACTTGCAGATTCTACCAAAAGAGTGTTTCAAAACTGCTCTATCAAAAACAAGCTTCAACACTGTGAGTAGAATGCACTCATCACAAAGAAGTTTCTGAGAATGCTTCTGTCTAGTTTTTATGTGAAGATATTTCCTTTTCCAGCTTAGGCCTCAGAACGCTCCAAATATCCACTTGCAGATTCTATAAGAAGAGTGTTTCCAAACTGCTCTTTCGAAAGGAAGCTTCAATTCTGTGAGTTGAATGCACTCATCACAAAGAAGTTTCTGAGAATGCTTCCGTCTAGTTTCTATATGAAGATTTTCCTTTTCCAACATAGGCCTCAAAGTGCTCCAAATAAACACTTGCAGTTTCTACAAAAGGAGTGTTTCAAAACTGCTCTTTTGAGAGGAACGTTCAAGTCTGTGAGTTGAATGCACTCATCACACAGAAGTTTCTGAGAATGCTTCTGTCTAGTTTTTATGTGAAGATATTTCCTTTTCCAGCATAGGCCTCAAAACACTCCAAATATCTTCTTGCAGATTCTACAAAAAGAGTGTTTCAAATCTGTTCTATCAAAAGGAAGGTTCAACTCTGTGAGTTGAATGAATGCATCGTGAGGAACTTTCTGAGAATGCTTCTCTGTAGTTTTTAGGTGAAGATATTCCATATTCCAGCACAGGCCTCGAAGTGCTCCAAATAACCACTTGCAGATTTTACCAAAAGAGTGTTTCAAAACTGCACTTTCTATAGGCAAGTTCAATTCTGTGAGTTGAATGCACTCAACACAAAGAAGTTTCTGATAATGCTTCTGTTCAGTTTTTATGAGAAGATATTTCCTTTTCCAGCATAGGCCTCAAACGGCTCCAAATATCCCCTTGCAGATTCTACAAAAAGAGTGTTTCCAAACTTCCCTATCAATTGGTAGGTTCAACACTGTGAGTTGAATGAACTCATCACAAAGAAGTTTCTGAGAATCCTTCTCTCTAGTTTTTATGTGAAGATATTTCCTTTTTCAACATAGGCCTCAAGGTGCTCCGAATAAACACTTGCAGATTCTACAAAAGGAGTTTTTCAAAACTGTTCTATCAAAGGGAACGTTCAAGTCTGTGAGTTGAATGCACTCATCACACAGAAGTTTCTCAGAATGCTTCTGTCTAGTTTTTAGGTGAAGAGATTTCATTTCCCAGCATAGGCCTCAAAGCGCTCCAAATATCCACTTGCAGAATCTACGAAAAGAGTGTTTCAAAGCTGCTCTTTCAAAAGCAAGGTTCAAGTCTGTGTGTTGAATGCACTCATCAGAAAGAAGTTTCTGAGAATGCTTCTGTCTAGTTCTTACGTGAAGATATTTCCTTTTCCAGCTTAGGGCTCAAAGCGCTCCAAATAAACACTTGCAAATTCTACAAAAGGAGTGTTTCAAAAGAATTCTATCAAAAGGAACTTTCAAGTCTGTGAGGTGAATGCACTTATCATACAGAAGTTTCCTGGAATGCTTCTGTCTAGTTTTTATGTGAAGACATTTCCTTTTCCAGCATAGGCCTCAAAGCGCTCCAAATATCCACTTGCAGATTTTACCAAAAGAGTGTTTCAAAACTGCTCTTTCTATAGGTAAGTTCAAGTCTGTGAGTTGAATGCACTCAACACAAAGAAGTTTCTGAGAATGCTTCTGTTCAGTTTTTATGTGAAGATATTTCCTTTTCCAGCATAGGCCTCAAACGGCTCCAAATATCCCCTTGCAGATTCTACAAAAAGAGTGTTTCCAAACTTCTCTATCAATTGGTAGGTTCAACACTGTGAGTTGAATGAACTCGTCACAAAGAAGTTTCTGAGAATGCTTCTGTCTAGTTTTTATGTGAAGATATTTCCTTTTCCAACGTAGGCCTCAAAGCGCTCCAAATAAACACTTGCAGATTCTACAAAAGGAGTGTTTCAAAACTGCTCTTTTGAGAGGAACGTTCAAGTCTGTGAGTTGAATGCACTCATCACACAGAAGTTTCTGAGAATGCTTCTATCTAGTTTTTATGTGAAGATATTTCCTTTTCCAGCATAGGCCTCAAAACACTCCAAATATCTTCTTGCAGATTCTACAAAAAGAGTGTTTCAAATCTGTTCTATCAAAAGGAAGGTTCAACTCTGTGAGCTGAATGAATGCATCGTGAAGAACTTTCTGAGAATGCTTCTCTGTAGTTTTTAGGTGAAGATATTCCATATCCCAGCACAGGCCTCGAAGTGCTCCAAATAACCACTTGCAGATTTTACCAAAAGAGTGTTTCAAAACTGCTCTTTCTATAGGTAAGTTCAAGTCTCTGAGTTGAATGCACTCAACACAAAGAAGTTTCTGAGAATGCTTCTGTTCAGTTTTTATGTGAAGATATTTCCTTTTCCAGCATAGGCCTCAAACGGCTCCAAATATGCCCTTGCAGATTCTACAAAAAGAGTGTTTCCAAACTTCTCTATCAATTGGCAGGTTCAACACTGTGAGTTGAATGAACTCATCACAAAGAAGTTTCTGAGAATCCTTCTCTCTAGTTTTTATGTGAAGATATTTCCTTTTCCAACATAGGCCTCAAGGTGCTCCGAATAAACACTTGCAGATTCTACAAAAGGAGTGTTTCAAAACTGTTCTATCAAAGGGAACGTTCAAGTCTGTGAGTTGAATGCACTCATCACACAGAAGTTTCTCAGAATGCTTCTGTCTAGTTTTTAGGTGAAGAGATTTCATTTCCCAGCATAGGCCTCAAAGCGCTCCAAATATCCACTTGCAGATTCTACGAAAAGAGTGTTTCAAAGCTGCTCTTTGAAAAGCAAGGTTCAAGTCTGTGTGTTGAATGCACTCATCAGGAAGAAGTTTCTGAGAATGCCTCTGTCTAGTTCTTACGTGAAGATATTTCCTTTTCCAGCTTAGGCTTCATAGCGCTCCAAATAAACACTTGCAAATTCTACAAAAGGAGTGTTTCAAAAGAGTTCTATCAAAAGGAACGTTCAAGTCTGTGAGTTGAAGGCACTTATCATACAGAAGTTTCCTGGAATGCTTCTGTCTAGTTTTTATGTGAAGACATTTCCTTTTCCAGCATAGGCCTCAAAGCGCTCCAAATATCCACTTGCAGATTCTACCAAAAGAGTGTCCCAAAACTGCTCAATCAAAAGCAAGCTTCAACACTGTGAGTAGAATGCACTCATCCCAAAGAAGTTTCTGAGAATGCTTCTGTCTAGTTTTTATGTGAAGATATTTCCTTTTCCAACATAGGCCTCAAAGCGCTCCAAATAAACACTTGCAGATTCTAGAAAAGGAGTGTTCCAAAACTGCTCTTTCCGGAGGAACGTTCAAGTCTGTGAGTTGAATGCACTCATCACACAGAAGTTTCTGAGAATGCTTCTGTCTAGTTTTTATGTGAAGATATTTCCTTTTCCAGCATAGGCCTCAAAACACTCCAAATATCTTCTTGCAGATTCTACAAAAAGAGTGTTTCAAATCTGTTCTATCAAAAGGAAGGTTGAACTCTGTGAGTTGAATGAATGCATCGTGAAGAACTTTCTGAGAATGCTTCTCTGTAGTTTTTAGGTGAAGATATTCCATATGCCAGCACAGGCCTCAAAGTGCTCCAAATAACCACTTGCAGATTTTACCAAAAGAGTGTTTCAAAACTGCTCTTTCTATAGGTAAGTTCAAGTCTGTGAGTTGAATGCACTCAACACAAAGAAGTTTCTGAGAATGCTTCTGTTCAGTTTTTATGTGAAGATATTTCCTTTTCCAGCATAGGCCTCAAACGGCTCCAAATATCCCCTTGCAGATTCTACAAAAAGAGTGTTTCCAAACTTCTCTATCAATTGGTAGGTTCCACACTGTGAGTTGAATGAACTCAACACAAAGAAGTTTCTGAGAATCCTTCTCTCTAGTTTTTATGTGAAGATATTTCCTTTTCCAACATAGGCCTCAAGGTGCTCCGAATAAACACTTGCAGATTCAAGAAAAAGGAGTGTTTCAAAACTGTTCTATCAAAGGGAACGTTCAAGTCTGTGAGTTGAACGCAATCATCACACAGAAGTTTCTCAGAATGCTTCTGTCTAGTTTTTAGGTGAAGAGATTTCATTTCCCAGCATAGGCCTCAAAGCGCTCCAAATATCCACTTGCAGATTCTACGAAAAGTGTGTTTCAAAGCTGCTCTTTGAAAAGCAAGGTTCAAGTCTGTGTGTTGAATGCACTCATCAGAAAGAAGTTTCTGAGAATGCCTCTGTCTAGTTCTTACGTGAAGATATTTCCTTTTCCAGCTTAGGCTTCATAGCGCTCCAAATAAACACTTGCAAATTCTACAAAAGGAGTGTTTCAAAAGAGTTCTATCAAAAGGAACGTTCAAGTCTGTGAGTTGAATGCACTTATCATACAGAAGTTTCCTGGAATGCTTCTGTCTAGTTTTTATGTGAAGACATTTCCTTTTCCAGCATAGGCCTCAAAGCGCTCCAAATATCCACTTGCAGATTCAACCAAAAGAGTGTCCCAAAACTGCTCAATCAAAAGCAAGCTTCAACACTGTGAGTAGAATGCACTCATCCCAAAGAAGTTTCTGAGAATGCTTCTGTCTAGTTTTTATGTGAAGATATTTCCTTTTCCAACATAGGCCTCAAAGCGCTCCAAATAAACACTTGCAGATTCTAGAAAAGGAGTGTTCCAAAACTGCTCTTTTGGGAGGAACGTTCAAGTCTGTGAGTTGAATGCACTCATCACACAGAAGTTTCTGAGAATGCTTCTGTCTAGTTTTTATGTGAAGATATTTCCTTTTCCAGCATAGGCCTCAAAACACTCCAAATATCTTCTTGCAGATTCTACAAAAAGAGTGTTTCAAATCTGTTCTATCAAAAGGAAGGTTGAACTCTGTGAGTTGAATGAATGCATCGTGAAGAACTTTCTGAGAATGCTTCTCTGTAGTTTTTAGGTGAAGATATTCCATATTCCAGCACAGGCCTCGAAGTGCTCCAACTAACCACTTGCAGAATTTACCAAAAGAGTGTTTCAAAACTGCTCTTTCTATAGGTAAGTTCAAGTCTGTGAGTTGAATGCAATCAACACAAAGAAGTTTCTGAGAATGCTTCTGGTTCAGTTTTTATGTGAAGATATTTCCTTTTCCAGCATAGGCCTCAAACGGCTCCAAATATCCCCTTGCAGATTCTACAAAAAGAGTGTTTCCAAACTTCTCTATCAATTGGCAGGTTCAACACTATGAGTTGAATGAACTCATCACAAAGAAGTTTCTGAGAATCCTTCTCTCTAGTTTTTATGTGAAGATATTTCCTTTTCCAAAATAGGCCTCAAGGTGCTCCGAATAAACACTTGCAGATTGTACAAAAGGAATGTTTCAAAACTGTTCTATCAAAGGGAACGTTCAAGTCTGCTAGTTGAATGCACTCATCACACAGAAGATTCTCAGAATGCTTCTGTCTAGTTTTTAGGTGAAGAGATTTCATTTCCCAGCATAGGCCTCAAAGCGCTCCAAATATCCACTTGCTGATTCTACGAAAAGAGTGTTTCAAAGCTGCTCTTTCAAAAGCAAGGTTCAAGTCTGTGTGTTGAATGCACTCATCAGAAAGCAGTTTCTGAGAATGCTTCCGTCTAGTTTCTATATGAATATCTTTCCTTTTCCAACATAGGCCTCAAAGTGCTCCAAATAAAATTTGCAGATTCTACAAAAGGAGTGTTTCAAAACTGCTCTTTCTATAGGTAAGTTCAAGTCTGTGAGTTGAATGCACTCAACACAAAGAAGTTTCTGAGAATGCTTCTGTTCAGTTTTTATGTGAAGACATTTCCTTTTCCAGCATAGGCCTCAAAGCGCTCCAAATATCCACTTGCAGATTCTACCAAAAGAGTGTTTCAAAACTGCTCTATCAAAAACAAGCTTCAACACTGTGAGTAGAATGCACTCATCACAAAGAAGTTTCTGCGAATGCTTCTGTCCAGTTTTTATGTGAAGATATTTCCTTTTCCAGCATAGGCCTCAGAACGCTCCAAATATCCACTTGCAGATTCTATAAGAAGAGTGTTTCCAAACTGCTCTTTCGAAAGGAAGCTTCAATTCTGTGAGTTGAATGCACTCATCACAAAGAAGTTTCTGAGAATGCTTCCGACTAGTTTCTATATGAAGATATTTCCTTTTCCAACATAGGCCTCAAAGCCCTCCAAATAAACACTTGCAGATTCTACAAAAGGAGTGTTTCAAAACTGCTCTTTTGAGAGGAACGTTCAAGTCTGTGAGTTGAATGCACTCATCACACAGAAGCTTCTGAGAATGCTTCTGTCTAGTTTTTATGTGAAGATATTTCCATTTCCAGCATAGGCCTCAAAACACTCCAAATATCTTCTTGCAGATTCCACAAAAAGAGTGTTTCAAATCTGTTCTATCAAAAGGAAGGTTCAACTCTGTGAGTTGAATGAATGCATCATGAAGAACTTTCTGAGAATGCTTCTCTGTAGTATTTAGGTGAAGATATTCCGTATCCCAGCACAGGCCTCGAAGTGCTCCAAATAACCACTTGCAGATTTTACCAAAAGAGTGTTTCAAAACTGCTTTTTCTATAGGTAAGTTTAAGTCTGTGAGTTGAATGCACTCAACACAAAGAAGTTTCTGAGAATGCTTCTGTTCAGTTTTTATGTGAAGATATTTCCTTTTCCAGCATAGGCCTCAAACGGCTCCAAATATGCCCTTGCAGATTCTACAAAAAGAGTGTTTCCAAACTTCTCTATCAATTGGCAGGTTCAACACTGTGAGTTGAATGAACTCATCACAAAGAAGTTTCTGAGAATCCTTCTCTCTAGTTTTTATGTGAAGATATTTCCTTTTCCAACATAGGCCTCAAGGTGCTCCGAATAAACACTTGCAGATTCTACAAAAGGAGTGTTTCAAAACTGTTCTATCAAAGGGAACGTTCAAGTCTGTGAGTTGAATGCACTCATCACACAGAAGTTTCTCAGAATGCTTCTGTCTAGTTTTTAGGTGAAGAGATTTCATTTCCCAGCATAGGCCTCAAAGCGCTCCAAATATCCACTTGCAGATTCTACGAAAAGAGTGTTTCAAAGCTGCTCTTTGAAAAGCAAGGTTCAAGTCTGTGTGTTGAATGCACTCATCAGAAAGAAGTTTCTGAGAATGCCTCTGTCTAGTTCTTACGTGAAGATATTTCCTTTTCCAGCTTAGGCTTCATAGCGCTCCAAATAAACACTTGCAAATTCTACAAAAGGAGTGTTTCAAAAGAGTTCTATCAAAAGGAACGTTCAAGTCTGTGAGTTGAATGCACTTATCATACAGAAGTTTCCTGGAATGCTTCTGTCTAGTTTTTATGTGAAGACATTTCCTTTTCCAGCATAGGCCTCAAAGCGCTCCAAATATCCACTTGCAGATTCTACCAAAAGAGTGTCCCAAAACTGCTCAATCAAAAGCAAGCTTCAACACTGTGAGTAGAATGCACTCATCCCAAAGAAGTTTCTGAGAATGCTTCCGTCTAGTTTCTATATGAAGATATTTCCTTTTCCAACATAGGCCTCAAAGCCCTCCAAATAAACACTTGCAGATTCTACAAAAGGAGTGTTTCAAAACTGCTCTTTTGAGAGCGTTCAAGTCTGTGAGTTGAATGCACTCATCACACAGAAGCTTCTGAGAATGCTTCTGTCTAGTTTTTATGTGAAGATATTTCCATTTCCAGCATAGGCCTCAAAACACTCCAAATATCTTCTTGCAGATTCCACAAAAAGAGTGTTTCAAATCTGTTCTATCAAAAGGAAGGTTCAACTCTGTGAGTTGAATGAATGCATCATGAAGAACTTTCTGAGAATGCTTCTCTGTAGTATTTAGGTGAAGATATTCCGTATCCCAGCACAGGCCTCGAAGTGCTCCAAATAACCACTTGCAGATTTTACCAAAAGAGTGTTTCAAAACTGCTTTTTCTATAGGTAAGTTTAAGTCTGTGAGTTGAATGCACTCAACACAAAGAAGTTTCTGAGAATGCTTCTGTTCAGTTTTTATGTGAAGATATTTCCTTTTCCAGCATAGGCCTCAAACGGCTCCAAATATCCCCTTGCAGATTCTACAAAAAGAGTGTTTCCAAACTTCTCTATCAATTGGTAGGTTCAACACTGTGAGTTGAATGAACTCGTCACAAAGAAGTTTCTGAGAATGCTTCTGTCTAGTTTTTATGTGAAGATATTTCCTTTTCCAACGTAGGCCTCAAAGCGCTCCAAATAAACACTTGCAGATTCTAGAAAAGGAGTGTTCCAAAACTGCTCTTTTGGGAGGAACGTTCAAGTCTGTGAGTTGAATGCACTCATCACACAGAAGTTTCTGAGAATGCTTCTGTCTAGTTTTTATGTGAAGATATTTCCTTTTCCAGCATAGGCCTCAAAACACTCCAAATATCTTCTTGCAGATTCTACAAAAAGAGTGTTTCAAATCTGTTCTATCAAAAGGAAGGTTGAACTCTGTGAGTTGAATGAATGCATCGTGAAGAACTTTCTGAGAATGCTTCTCTGTAGTTTTTAGGTGAAGATATTCCATATGCCAGCACAGGCCTCAAAGTGCTCCAAATAACCACTTGCAGATTTTACCAAAAGAGTGTTTCAAAACTGCTCTTTCTATAGGTAAGTTCAAGTCTGTGAGTTGAATGCACTCAATACAAAGAAGTTTCTGAGAATGCTTCTGTTCAGTTTTTATGTGAAGATATTTCCTTTTCCAGCATAGGCCTCAAACGGCTCCAAATATCCCCTTGCAGATTCTACAAAAAGAGTGTTTCCAAACTTCTCCATCAATTGGTAGGTTCAACACTGTGAGTTGAATGAACTCATCACAAAGAAGTTTCTGAGAATCCTTCTCTCTAGTTTTTATGTGAAGATATTTCCTTTTCCAACATAGGCCTCAAGGTGCTCCGAATAAACACTTGCAGATTCTACAAAAGGAGTGTTTCAAAACTGTTCTATCAAAGGGAACGTTCAAGTCTGTGAGTTGAACGCACTCATCACACAGAAGTTTCTCAGAATGCTTCTGTCTAGTTTTTAGGTGAAGAGATTTCATTTCCCAGCATAGGCCTCAAAGCGCTCCAAATATCCACTTGCAGATTCTACGAAAAGAGTGTTTCAAAGCTGCTCTTTGAAAAGCAAGGTTCAAGTCTGTGTGTTGAATGCACTCATCAGAAAGAAGTTTCTGAGAATGCCTCTGTCTAGTTCTTACGTGAAGATATTTCCTTTTCCAGCTTAGGCTTCATAGCGCTCCAAATAAACACTTGCAAATTCTACAAAAGGAGTGTTTCAAAAGAGTTCTATCAAAAGGAACGTTCAAGTCTGTGAGTTGAATGCACTTATCATACAGAAGTTTCCTGGAATGCTTCTGTCTAGTTTTTATGTGAAGACATTTCCTTTTCCAGCATAGGCCTCAAAGCGCTCCAAATATCCACTTGCAGATTCTACCAAAAGAGTGTTTCAAAACTGCTCTATCAAAAACAAGCTTCAACACTGTGAGTAGAATGCACTCATCACAAAGAAGTTTCTGCGAATGCTTCTGTCCAGTTTTTATGTGAAGATATTTCCTTTTCCAGCATAGGCCTCAGAACGCTCCAAATATCCACTTGCAGATTCTATAAGAAGAGTGTTTCCAAACTGCTCTTTCGAAAGGAAGCTTCAATTTTGTGAGTTGAATGCACTCATCACAAAGAAGTTTCTGAGAATGCTTCCGTCTAGTTTCTATATGAAGATATTTCCTTTTCCAACATAGGCCTCAAATCCCTCCAAATAAACACTTGCAGATTCTACAAAAGGAGTGTTTCAAAACTGCTCTTTTGAGAGGAACGTTCAAGTCTGTGAGTTGAATGCACTCATCACACAGAAGCTTCTGAGAATGCTTCTGTCTAGTTTTTATGTGAAGATATTTCCATTTCCAGCATAGGCCTCAAAACACTCCAAATATCTTCTTGCAGATTCCACAAAAAGAGTGTTTCAAATCTGTTCTATCAAAAGGAAGGTTCAACTCTGTGAGTTGAATGAATGCATCATGAAGAACTTTCTGAGAATGCTTCTCTGTAGTATTTAGGTGAAGATATTCCGTATCCCAGCACAGGCCTCGAAGTGCTCCAAATAACCACTTGCAGATTTTACCAAAAGAGTGTTTCAAAACTGCTTTTTCTATAGGTAAGTTTAAGTCTGTGAGTTGAATGCACTCAACACAAAGAAGTTTCTGAGAATGCTTCTGTTCAGTTTTTATGTGAAGATATTTCCTTTTCCAGCATAGGCCTCAAACGGCTCCAAATATCCCCTTGCAGATTCTACAAAAAGAGTGTTTCCAAACTTCTCTATCAATTGGTAGGTTCAACACTGTGAGTTGAATGAACTCGTCACAAAGAAGTTTCTGAGAATGCTTCTGTCTAGTTTTTATGTGAAGATATTTCCTTTTCCAACGTAGGCCTCAAAGCGCTCCAAATAAACACTTGCAGATTCTACAAAAGGAGTGTTTCAAAACTGCTCTTTTGAGAGGAACGTTCAAGTCTGTGAGTTGAATGCACTCATCACACAGAAGTTTCTGAGAATGCTTCTATCTAGTTTTTATGTGAAGATATTTCCTTTTCCAGCATAGGCCTCAAAACACTCCAAATATCTTCTTGCAGATTCTACAAAAAGAGTGTTTCAAATCTGTTCTATCAAAAGGAAGGTTCCACTCTGTGAGCTGAATGAATGCATCGTGAAGAACTTTCTGAGAATGCTTCTCTGTAGTTTTTAGGTGAAGATATTCCATATCCCAGCACAGGCCTCGAAGTGCTCCAAATAACCACTTGCAGATTTTACCAAAAGAGTGTTTCAAAACTGCTCTTTCTATAGGTAAGTTCAAGTCTGTGAGTTGAATGCACTCAACACAAAGAAGTTTCTGAGAATGCTTCTGTTCAGTTTTTATGTGAAGATATTTCCTTTTCCAGCATAGGCCTCAAACGGCTCCAAATATGCCCTTGCAGATTCTACAAAAAGAGTGTTTCCAAACTTCTCTATCAATTGGCAGGTTCAACACTGTGAGTTGAATGAACTCATCACAAAGAAGTTTCTGAGAATCCTTCTCTCTAGTTTTTATGTGAAGATATTTCCTTTTCCAACATAGGCCTCAAGGTGCTCCGAATAAACACTTGCAGATTCTACAAAAGGAGTGTTTCAAAACTGTTCTATCAAAGGGAACGTTCAAGTCTGTGAGTTGAATGCACTCATCACACAGAAGTTTCTCAGAATGCTTCTGTCTAGTTTTTAGGTGAAGAGATTTCATTTCCCAGCATAGGCCTCAAAGCGCTCCAAATATCCACTTGCAGATTCTACGAAAAGAGTGTTTCAAAGCTGCTCTTTGAAAAGCAAGGTTCAAGTCTGTGTGTTGAATGCACTCATCAGAAAGAAGTTTCTGAGAATGCCTCTGTCTAGTTCTTACGTGAAGATATTTCCTTTTCCAGCTTAGGCTTCATAGCGCTCCAAATAAACACTTGCAAATTCTACAAAAGGAGTGTTTCAAAAGAGTTCTATCAAAAGGAACGTTCAAGTCTGTGAGTTGAATGCACTTATCATACAGAAGTTTCCTGGAATGCTTCTGTCTAGTTTTTATGTGAAGACATTTCCTTTTCCAGCATAGGCCTCAAAGCGCTCCAAATATCCACTTGCAGATTCTACCAAAAGAGTGTCCCAAAACTGCTCAATCAAAAGCAAGCTTCAACACTGTGAGTAGAATGCACTCATCCCAAAGAAGTTTCTGAGAATGCTTCTGTCTAGTTTTTATGTGAAGATATTTCCTTTTCCAACATAGGCCTCAAAGCGCTCCAAATAAACACTTGCAGATTCTAGAAAAGGAGTGTTCCAAAACTGCTCTTTTGGGAGGAACGTTCAAGTCTGTGAGTTGAATGCACTCATCACACAGAAGTTTCTGAGAATGCTTCTGTCTAGTTTTTATGTGAAGATATTTCCTTTTCCAGCATAGGCCTCAAAACACTCCAAATATCTTCTTGCAGATTCTACAAAAAGAGTGTTTCAAATCTGTTCTATCAAAAGGAAGGTTGAACTCTGTGAGTTGAATGAATGCATCGTGAAGAACTTTCTGAGAATGCTTCTCTGTAGTTTTTAGGTGAAGATATTCCATATGCCAGCACAGGCCTCAAAGTGCTCCAAATAACCACTTGCAGATTTTACCAAAAGAGTGTTTCAAAACTGCTCTTTCTATAGGTAAGTTCAAGTCTGTGAGTTGAATGCACTCAATACAAAGAAGTTTCTGAGAATGCTTCTGTTCAGTTTTTATGTGAAGATATTTCCTTTTCCAGCATAGGCCTCAAACGGCTCCAAATATGCCCTTGCAGATTCTACAAAAAGAGTGTTTCCAAACTTCTCTATCAATTGGTAGGTTCAACACTGTGAGTTGAATGAACTCATCACAAAGAAGTTTCTGAGAATCCTTCTCTCTAGTTTTTATGTGAAGATATTTCCTTTTCCAACATAGGCCTCAAGGTGCTCCGAATAAACACTCGCAGATTCTACAAAAGGAGTGTTTCAAAACTGTTCTATCAAAGGGAACGTTCAAGTCTGTGAGTTGAACGCACTCATCACACAGAAGTTTCTCAGAATGCTTCTGTCTAGTTTTTAGGTGAAGAGATTTCATTTCCCAGCATAGGCCTCAAAGCGCTCCAAAATATCCACTTGCAGATTCTACGAAAAGAGTGTTTCAAAGCTGCTCTTTGAAAAGCAAGGTTCAAGTCTGTGTGTTGAATGCACTCATCAGAAAGAAGTTTCTGAGAATGCCTCTGTCTAGTTCTTACGTGAAGATATTTCCTTTTCCAGCTTAGGCTTCATAGCGCTCCAAATAAACACTTGCAAATTCTACAAAAGGAGTGTTTCAAAAGAGTTCTATCAAAAGGAACGTTCAAGTCTGTGAGTTGAATGCACTTATCATACAGAAGTTTCCTGGAATGCTTCTGTCTAGTTTTTATGTGAAGACATTTCCTTTTCCAGCATAGGCCTCAAAGCGCTCCAAATATCCACTTGCAGATTCTACCAAAAGAGTGTCCCAAAACTGCTCAATCAAAAGCAAGCTTCAACACTGTGAGTAGAATGCACTCATCCCAAAGAAGTTTCTGAGAATGCTTCTGTCTAGTTTTTATGTGAAGATATTTCCTTTTCCAACATAGGCCTCAAAGCGCTCCAAATAAACACTTGCAGATTCTAGAAAAGGAGTGTTCCAAAACTGCTCTTTTGGGAGGAACGTTCAAGTCTGTGAGTTGAATGCACTCATCACACAGAAGTTTCTGAGAATGCTTCTGTCTAGTTTTTATGTGAAGATATTTCCTTTTCCAGCATAGGCCTCAAAACACTCCAAATATCTTCTTGCAGATTCTACAAAAAGAGTGTTTCAAATCTGTTCTATCAAAAGGAAGGTTGAACTCTGTGAGTTGAATGAATGCATCGTGAAGAACTTTCTGAGAATGCTTCTCTGTAGTTTTTAGGTGAAGATATTCCATATGCCAGCACAGGCCTCAAAGTGCTCCAAATAACCACTTGCAGATTTTACCAAAAGAGTGTTTCAAAACTGCTCTTTCTATAGGTAAGTTCAAGTCTGTGAGTTGAATGCACTCAATACAAAGAAGTTTCTGAGAATGCTTCTGTTCAGTTTTTATGTGAAGATATTTCCTTTTCCAGCATAGGCCTCAAACGGCTCCAAATATGCCCTTGCAGATTCTACAAAAAGAGTGTTTCCAAACTTCTCTATCAATTGGTAGGTTCAACACTGTGAGTTGAATGAACTCATCACAAAGAAGTTTCTGAGAATCCTTCTCTCTAGTTTTTATGTGAAGATATTTCCTTTTCCAACATAGGCCTCAAGGTGCTCCGAATAAACACTCGCAGATTCTACAAAAGGAGTGTTTCAAAACTGTTCTATCAAAGGGAACGTTCAAGTCTGTGAGTTGAACGCACTCATCACACAGAAGTTTCTCAGAATGCTTCTGTCTAGTTTTTAGGTGAAGAGATTTCATTTCCCAGCATAGGCCTCAAAGCGCTCCAAATATCCACTTGCAGATTCTACGAAAAGAGTGTTTCAAAGCTGCTCTTTGAAAAGCAAGGTTCAAGTCTGTGTGTTGAATGCACTCATCAGAAAGAAGTTTCTGAGAATGCCTCTGTCTAGTTCTTACGTGAAGATATTTCCTTTTCCAGCTTAGGCTTCATAGCGCTCCAAATAAACACTTGCAAATTCTACAAAAGGAGTGTTTCAAAAGAGTTCTATCAAAAGGAACGTTCAAGTCTGTGAGTTGAATGCACTTATCATACAGAAGTTTCCTGGAATGCTTCTGTCTAGTTTTTATGTGAAGACATTTCCTTTTCCAGCATAGGCCTCAAAGCGCTCCAAATATCCACTTGCAGATTCTACCAAAAGAGTGTTTCAAAACTGCTCTATCAAAAACAAGCTTCAACACTGTGAGTAGAATGCACTCATCACAAAGAAGTTTCTGCGAATGCTTCTGTCCAGTTTTTATGTGAAGATATTTCCTTTTCCAGCATAGGCCTCAGAACGCTCCAAATATCCACTTGCAGATTCTATAAGAAGAGTGTTTCCAAACTGCTCTTTCGAAAGGAAGCTTCAATTCTGTGAGTTGAATGCACTCATCACAAAGAAGTTTCTGAGAATGCTTCCGTCTAGTTTCTATATGAATATCTTTCCTTTTCCAACATAGGCCTCAAAGTGCTCCAAATAAAATTTGCAGATTCTACAAAAGGAGTGTTTCAAAACTGCTCTTTCTATAGGTAAGTTCAAGTCTGTGAGTTGAATGCACTCAACACAAAGAAGTTTCTGAGAATGCTTCTGTTCAGTTTTTATGTGAAGACATTTCCTTTTCCAGCATAGGTCTCAAAGCGCTCCAAATATCCACTTGCAGATTCTACCAAAAGAGTGTTTCAAAACTGCTCTATCAAAAACAAGCTTCAACACTGTGAGTAGAATGCACTCATCACAAAGAAGTTTCTGCGAATGCTTCTGTCCAGTTTTTATGTGAAGATATTTCCTTTTCCAGCATAGGCCTCAGAACGCCCCAAATATCCACTTGCAGATTCTATAAGAAGAGTGTTTCCAAACTGCTCTTTCGAAAGGAAGCTTCAATTCTGTGAGTTGAATGCACTCATCACAAAGAAGTTTCTGAGAATGCTTCCGTCTACTTTCTATATGAAGATATTTCCTTTTCCAACATAGGCCTCAAAGCCCTCCAAATAAACACTTGCAGATTCTACAAAAGGAGTGTTTCAAAACTGCTCTTTTGAGAGGAACTTTCAAGTCTGTGAGTTGAATGCACTCATCACACAGAAGTTTCTGAGAATGCTTCTGTCTAGTTTTTATGTGAAGATATTTCCATTTCCAGCATAGGCCTCAAAACACTCCAAATATCTTCTTGCAGATTCCACAAAAAGAGTGTTTCAAATCTGTTCTATCAAAAGGAAGGTTCAACTCTGTGAGTTGAATGAATGCATCATGAAGAACTTTCTGAGAATGCTTCTCTGTAGTATTTAGGTGAAGATATTCCGTATCCCAGCACAGGCCTCGAAGTGCTCCAAATAACCACTTGCAGATTTTACCAAAAGAGTGTTTCAAAACTGCTTTTTCTATAGGTAAGTTTAAGTCTGTGAGTTGAATGCACTCAACACAAAGAAGTTTCTGAGAATGCTTCTGTTCAGTTTTTATGTGAAGATATTTCCTTTTCCAGCATAGGCCTCAAACGGCTCCAAATATCCCCTTGCAGATTCTACAAAAAGAGTGTTTCCAAACTTCTCTATCAATTGGTAGGTTCAACACTGTGAGTTGAATGAACTCGTCACAAAGAAGTTTCTGAGAATGCTTCTGTCTAGTTTTTATGTGAAGATATTTCCTTTTCCAACGTAGGCCTCAAAGCGCTCCAAATAAACACTTGCAGATTCTACAAAAGGAGTGTTTCAAAACTGCTCTTTTGAGAGGAACGTTCAAGTCTGTGAGTTGAATGCACTCATCACACAGAAGTTTCTGAGAATGCTTCTATCTAGTTTTTATGTGAAGATATTTCCTTTTCCAGCATAGGCCTCAAAACACTCCAAATATCTTCTTGCAGATTCTACAAAAAGAGTGTTTCAAATCTGTTCTATCAAAAGGAAGGTTCAACTCTGTGAGCTGAATGAATGCATCGTGAAGAACTTTCTGAGAATGCTTCTCTGTAGTTTTTAGGTGAAGATATTCCATATCCCAGCACAGGCCTCGAAGTGCTCCAAATAACCACTTGCAGATTTTACCAAAAGAGTGTTTCAAAACTGCTCTTTCTATAGGTAAGTTCAAGTCTGTGAGTTGAATGCACTCAACACAAAGAAGTTTCTGAGAATGCTTCTGTTCAGTTTTTATGTGAAGATATTTCCTTTTCCAGCATAGGCCTCAAACGGCTCCAAATATGCCCTTGCAGATTCTACAGAAAGAGTGTTTCCAAACTTCTCTATCAATTGGCAGGTTCAACACTGTGAGTTGAATGAACTCATCACAAAGAAGTTTCTGAGAATCCTTCTCTCTAGTTTTTATGTGAAGATATTTCCTTTTCCAACATAGGCCTCAAGGTGCTCCGAATAAACACTTGCAGATTCTACAAAAAGAGTGTTTCAAAACTGTTCTATCAAAGGGAACGTTCAAGTCTGTGAGTTGAATGCACTCATCACACAGAAGTTTCTCAGAATGCTTCTGTCTAGTTTTTAGGTGAAGAGATTTCATTTCCCAGCATAGGCCTCAAAGCGCTCCAAATATCCACTTGCAGATTCTACGAAAAGAGTGTTTCAAAGCTGCTCTTTGAAAAGCAACGTTCAAGTCTGTGTGTTGAATGCACTCATCAGAAAGAAGTTTCTGAGAATGCCTCTGTCTAGTTCTTACGTGAAGATATTTCCTTTTCCAGCTTAGGCTTCATAGCGCTCCAAATAAACACTTGCAAATTCTACAAAAGGAGTGTTTCAAAAGAGTTCTATCAAAAGGAACGTTCAAGTCTGTGAGTTGAATGCACTTATCATACAGAAGTTTCCTGGAATGCTTCTGTCTAGTTTTTATGTGAAGACATTTCCTTTTCCAGCATAGGCCTCAAAGCGCTCCAAATATCCACTTGCAGATTCTACCAAAAGAGTGTCCCAAAACTGCTCAATCAAAAGCAAGCTTCAACACTGTGAGTAGAATGCACTCATCCCAAAGAAGTTTCTGAGAATGCTTCTGTCTAGTTTTTATGTGAAGATATTTCCTTTTCCAACATAGGCCTCAAAGCGCTCCAAATAAACACTTGCAGATTCTAGAAAAGGAGTGTTCCAAAACTGCTCTTTCGGGAGGAACGTTCAAGTCTGTGAGTTGAATGCACTCATCACACAGAAGTTTCTGAGAATGCTTCTGTCTAGTTTTTATGTGAAGATATTTCCTTTTCCAGCATAGGCCTCAAAACACTCCAAATATCTTCTTGCAGATTCTACAAAAAGAGTGTTTCAAATCTGTTCTATCAAAAGGAAGGTTGAACTCTGTGAGTTGAATGAATGCATCGTGAAGAACTTTCTGAGAATGCTTCTCTGTAGTTTTTAGGTGAGGATATTCCATATTCCAGCACAGGCCTCGAAGTGCTCCAAATAACCACTTGCAGAATTTACCAAAAGAGTGTTTCAAAACTGCTCTTTCTATAGGTAAGTTCAAGTCTGTGAGTTGAATGCACTCAACACAAAGAAGTTTCTGAGAATGCTTCTGGTTCAGTTTTTATGTGAAGATATTTCCTTTTCCAGCATAGGCCTCAAACGGCTCCAAATATCCCCTTGCAGATTCTACAAAAAGAGTGTTTCCAAACTTCTCTGTCAATTGGCAGGTTCAACACTGTGAGTTGAATGAACTCATCACAAAGATGTTTCTGAGAATCCTTCTCTCTTGTTTTTATGTGAAGATATTTCCTTTTCCAAAATAGGCCTCAAGGTGCTCCGAATAAACACTTGCAGATTGTACAAAAGGAATGTTTCAAAACTGTTCTATCAAAGGGAACGTTCAAGTCTGTGAGTTGAATGCACTCATCACACAGAAGATTCTCAGAATGCTTCTGTCTAGTTTTTAGGTGAAGAGATTTCATTTCCCAGCATAGGCCTCAAAGCGCTCCAAATATCCACTTGCTGATTCTACGAAAAGAGTGTTTCAAAGCTGCTCTTTCAAAAGCAAGGTTCAAGTCTGTGTGTTGAATGCACTCATCAGAAAGCAGTTTCTGAGAATGCTTCCGTCTCGTTTCTATATGAATATCTTTCCTTTTCCAACATAGGCCTCAAAGTGCTCCAAATAAAATTTGCAGATTCTACAAAAGGAGTGTTTCAAAACTGCTCTTTCTATAGGTAAGTTCAAGTCTGTGAGTTGAATGCACTCAACACAAAGAAGTTTCTGAGAATGCTTCTGTTCAGTTTTTATGTGAAGACATTTCCTTTTCCAGCATAGGCCTCAAAGCGCTCCAAATATCCACTTGCAGATTCTACCAAAAGAGTGTTTCAAAACTGCTTTTTCTATAGGTAAGTTTAAGTCTGTGAGTTGAATGCACTCAACACAAAGAAGTTTCTGAGAATGCTTCTGTTCAGTTTTTATGTGAAGATATTTCCTTTTCCAGCATAGGCCTCAAACGGCTCCAAATATCCCCTTGCAGATTCTACAAAAAGAGTGTTTCCAAACTTCTCTATCAATTGGTAGGTTCAACACTGTGAGTTGAATGAACTCGTCACAAAGAAGTTTCTGAGAATGCTTCTGTCTAGTTTTTATGTGAAGATATTTCCTTTTCCAACATAGGCCTCAAAGCGCTCCAAATAAACACTTGCAGATTCTACAAAAGGAGTGTTTCAAAACTGCTCTTTTGAGAGGAACGTTCAAGTCTGTGAGTTGAATGCACTCATCACACAGAAGTTTCTGAGAATGCTTCTATCTAGTTTTTATGTGAAGATATTTCCTTTTCCAGCATAGGCCTCAAAACACTCCAAATATCTTCTTGCAGATTCTACAAAAAGAGTGTTTCAAATCTGTTCTATCAAAAGGAAGGTTCAACTCTGTGAGCTGAATGAATGCATCGTGAAGAACTTTCTGAGAATGCTTCTCTGTAGTTTTTAGGTGAAGATATTCCATATCCCAGCACAGGCCTCGAAGTGCTCCAAATAACCACTTGCAGATTTTACCAAAAGAGTGTTTCAAAACTGCTCTTTCTATAGGTAAGATCAAGTCTGTGAGTTGAATGCACTCAACACAAAGAAGTTTCTGAGAATGCTTCTGTTCAGTTTTTATGTGAAGATATTTCCTTTTCCAGCATAGGCCTCAAACGGCTCCAAATATCCCCTTGCAGATTCTACAAAAAGAGTGTTTCCAAACTTCTCTATCAATTGGTAGGTTCCACACTGTGAGTTGAATGAACTCAACACAAAGAAGTTTCTGAGAATCCTTCTCTCTAGTTTTTATGTGAAGATATTTCCTTTTCCAACATAGGCCTCAAGGTGCTCCGAATAAACACTTGCAGATTCAAGAAAAAGGAGTGTTTCAAAACTGTTCTATCAAAGGGAACGTTCAAGTCTGTGAGTTGAACACAATCATCACACAGAAGTTTCTCAGAATGCTTCTGTCTAGTTTTTAGGTGAAGAGATTTCATTTCCCAGCATAGGCCTCAAAGCGCTCCAAATATCCACTTGCAGATTCTACGAAAAGAGTGTTTCAAAGCTGCTCTTTGAAAAGCAAGGTTCAAGTCTGTGTGTTGAATGCACTCATCAGAAAGAAGTTTCTGAGAATGCCTCTGTCTAGTTCTTACGTGAAGATATTTCCTTTTCCAGCTTACGCTACATAGCGCTCCAAATAAACACTTGCAAATTCTACAAAAGGAGTGTTTCAAAAGAGTTCTATCAAAAGGAACGTTCAAGTCTGTGAGTTGAATGCACTTATCATACAGAAGTTTCCTGGAATGCTTCTGTCTAGTTTTTATGTGAAGACATTTCCTTTTCCAGCATAGGCCTCAAAGCGCTCCAAATATCCACTTGCAGATTCAACCAAAAGAGTGTCCCAAAACTGCTCAATCAAAAGCAAGCTTCAACACTGTGAGTAGAATGCACTCATCCCAAAGAAGTTTCTGAGAATGCTTCTGTCTAGTTTTTATGTGAAGATATTTCCTTTTCCAACATATGCCTCAAAGCGCTCCAAATAAACACTTGCAGATTCTAGAAAAGGAGTGTTCCAAAACTGCTCTTTTGGGAGGAACGTTCAAGTCTGTGAGTTGAATGCACTCATCACACAGAAGTTTCTGAGAATGCTTCTGTCTAGTTTTTATGTGAAGATATTTCCTTTTCCAGCATAGGCCTCAAAACACTCCAAATATCTTCTTGCAGATTCTACAAAAAGAGTGTTTCAAATCTGTTCTATCAAAAGGAAGGTTGAACTCTGTGAGTTGAATGAATGCATCGTGAAGAACTTTCTGAGAATGCTTCTCTGTAGTTTTTAGGTGAAGATATTCCATATTCCAGCACAGGCCTCGAAGTGCTCCAAATAACCACTTGCAGAATTTACCAAAAGAGTGTTTCAAAACTGCTCTTTCTATAGGTAAGTTCAAGTCTGTGAGTTGAATGCACTCAACACAAAGAAGTTGCTGAGAATGCTTCTGGTTCAGTTTTTATGTGAAGATATTTCCTTTTCCAGCATAGGCCTCAAACGGCTCCAAATATCCCCTTGCAGATTCTACAAAAAGAGTGTTTCCAAACTTCTCTATCAATTGGCAGGTTCAACACTATGAGTTGAATGAACTCATCACAAAGAAGTTTCTGAGAATCCTTCTCTCTAGTTTTTATGTGAAGATATTTCCTTTTCCAAAATAGGCCTCAAGGTGCTCCGAATAAACACTTGCAGATTGTACAAAAGGAATGTTTCAAAACTGTTCTACCAAAGGGAGCGTTGAAGTTTGTGAGTTGAATGCACTCATCATATGGAAGTTTCTCAGAATGCTTCTGTCTAGTTTTTAGGTGAAGAGATTTCATTTCCCAGCATAGGCCTCAAAGCGCTCCAAATATCCACTTGCAGATTCTACGAAAAGAGTGCTTCAATGCTGCTCTTTGAAAAGCAAGGTTCAAGTCTGTGTGTTGAATGCACTCATCAGAAAGAAGTTTCTGAGAATGCTTCTGTCTAGTTCTTACGTGAAGATATTTCCTTTTCCAGCTTAGGCTTCAAAGTGCTCGAAATAAACACTTGCAAATTCTACAAAAGGAGTGTTTCAAAAGAGTTCTATCAAAAGGAACGTTCAAGTCTGTGAGTTGAATGCATTTATCATACAGAAGTTTCCTGGAATGCTTCTGTCTAGTTTTTATGTGAAGACATTTCCTTTTCCAGCATAGGCCTCAAAGCGCTCCAAATATCCACTTGCAGATTCTACCAAAAGAGTGTTTCAAAACTGCTCTATCAAAAACAAGTTTCAACACTGTGAGTAGAATGCACTCATCACAAAGAAGTTTCTGAGAATGCTTCTGTCTAGTTTTTATGTGAAGATATTTCCTTTTCCAGCATAGGCCTCAGAACGCTCCAAATATCCACTTGCAGATTCTATAAGAAGAGTGTTTCCAAACTGCTCTTTCGAAAGGAAGCTTCAATTCTGTGAGTTGAATGCACTCATCACAAAGAAGTTTCTGAGAATGCTTCCGTCTAGTTTCTATATGAAGATCTTTCCTTTTCCAACACAGGCCTCAAAGTGCTCCAAATAAACACTTGCAGTTTCTACAAAAGGAGTGTTTCAAAACTGCTCTTTTGAGAGGAACGTTCAAGTCTGTGAGTTGAATGCACTCATCACACAGAAGTTTCTGAGAATGCTTCTGTCTAGTTTTTATGTGAAGATATTTCCTTTTCCAGCATAGGCCTCAAAACACTCCAAATATCTTCTTGCAGATTCTACAAAAAGAGTGTTTCAAATCTGTTCTATCAAAAGGAAGGTTCAACTCTGTGAGTTGAATGAATGCATCGTGAGGAACTTTCTGAGAATGCTTCTCTGTAGTTTTTAGGTGAAGATATTCCATATTCCAGCACAGGCCTCGAAGTGCTCCAAATAACCACTTGCAGATTTTACCAAAAGAGTGTTTCAAAACTGCACTTTCTATAGGCAAGTTCAAGTCTGTGAGTTGAATGCACTCAACACAAAGAAGTTTCTGAGAATGCTTCTGTTCAGTTTTTATGTGAAGATATTTCCTTTTCCAGCATAGGCCTCAAACGGCTCCAAATATCCCCTTGCAGATTCTACAAAAAGAGTGTTTCCAAACTTCCCTATCAATTGGTAGGTTCAACACTGTGAGTTGAATGAACTCATCACAAAGAAGTTTCTGAGAATCCTTCTCTCTAGTTTTTATGTGAAGATATTTCCTTTTTCAACATAGGCCTCAAGGTGCTCCGAATAAACACTTGCAGATTCTACAAAAGGAGTTTTTCAAAACTGTTCTATCAAAGGGAACGTTCAAGTCTGTGAGTTGAATGCACTCATCACACAGAAGTTTCTCAGAATGCTTCTGTCTAGTTTTTAGGTGAAGAGATTTCATTTCCCAGCATAGGCCTCAAAGCGCTCCAAATATCCACTTGCAGAATCTACGAAAAGAGTGTTTCAAAGCTGCTCTTTCAAAAGCAAAGTTCAAGTCTGTGTGTTGAATGCACTCATCAGAAAGAAGTTTCTGAGAATGCTTCTGTCTAGTTCTTACGTGAAGATATTTCCTTTTCCAGCTTAGGCCTCAAAGCGCTCCAAATAAACACTTGCAAATTCTACAAAAGGAGTGTTTCACAAGAATTCTATCAAAAGGAACTTTCAAGTCTGTGAGTTGAATGCACTTATCATACAGAAGTTTCCTGGAATGCTTCTGTCTAGTTTTTATGTGAAGACATTTCCTTTTCCAGCATAGGCCTCAAAGCGCTCCAAATATCCACTTGCAGATTTTACCAAAAGAGTGTTTCAAAACTGCTCTTTCTATAGGTAAGTTCAAGTCTGTGAGTTGAATGCACTCAACACAAAGAAGTTTCTGAGAATGCTTCTGTTCAGTTTTTATGTGAAGATATTTCCTTTTCCAGCATAGGCCTCAAACGGCTCCAAATATCCCCTTGCAGATTCTACAAAAAGAGTGTTTCCAAACTTCTCTATCAATTGGTAGGTTCAACTCTGTGAGTTGAATGAACTCATCACAAAGAAGTTTCTGAGAATCCTTCTCTCTAGTTTTTATGTGAAGATAATTCCTTTTCCAACATAGGCCTCAAGGTGCTCCGAATAAACACTTGCAGATTCTACAAAAGGAGTGTTTCAAAACTGTTCTATCAAAGGGAACGTTCAAGTCTGTGAGTTGAATGCACTCATCACACAGAAGTTTCTCAGAATGCTTCTGTCTAGTTTTTAGGTGAAGAGATTTCATTACCCAGCATAGGCCTCAAAGCGCTCCAAATATCCACTTACAGAATCTACGAAAAGAGTGTTTCAAAGCTGCTCTTTCAAAAGCAAGGTTCAAGTCCGTGTGTTGAATGCACTCATCAGAGAGAAGTTTCTGAGAATGCTTCTGTCTAGTTCTTACGTGAAGATATTTCCTTTTCCAGCTGAGGCCTCAAAGCGCTCGAAAGAAACATTTGCAAATTCTACAAAAGGAGTGTTTCAAAAGAGTTCTATCAAGAGGAACGTTCAAGTCTGTGAGTTGAATGCACTTATCATACAGAAGTTTCCTGGAATGCTTCTGTCTAGTTTTTATGTGAAGACATTTCCTTTTCCAGCATAGGCCTCAAAGCGCTCCAAATATCCACTTGCAGATTCTACCAAAAGAGTGTCTCAAAGCTGCTCAATCAAAAGCAAGCTTCAATACTGTGAGTAGAATGCACTCATCCCAAAGTAGTTTCTGCGAATGCTTCAGTCTAGTTTTTATGTGAAGATATTTCCTTTTCCAGCATAGGCCTCAAACGGCTCCAAATATCCCCTTGCAGATTCTACAAAAAGAGTGTTTCCAAACTTCTCTATCAATTGGCAGGTTCAACACTATGAGTTGAATGAACTCATCACAAAGAAGTTTCTGAGAATCCTTCTCTCTAGTTTTTATGTGAAGATATTTCCTTTTCCAAAATAGGCCTCAAGGTGCTCCGAATAAACACTTGCAGATTGTACAAAAGGAATGTTTCAAAACTGTTCTACCAAAGGGAGCGTTCAAGTTTGTGAGTTGAATGCACTCATCATACGGAAGTTTCTCAGAATGCTTCTGTCTAGTTTTTAGGTGAAGAGATTTCATTTCCCAGCATAGGCCTCAAAGCGCTCCAAATATCCACTTGCAGATTCTACGAAAAGAGTGCTTCCATGCTGCTCTTTGAAAAGCAAGGTTCAAGTCTGTGTGTTGAATGCACTCATCAGAAAGAAGTTTCTGAGAATGCTTCTGTCTAGTTCTTACGTGAAGATATTTCCTTTTCCAGCTTAGGCTTCAAAGTGCTCGAAATAAACACTTGCAAATTCTACAAAAGGAGTGTTTCAAAAGAGTTCTATCAAAAGGAACGTTCAAGTCTGTGAGTTGAATGCATTTATCATACAGAAGTTTCCTGGAATGCTTCTGTCTAGTTTTTATGTGAAGACATTTCCTTTTCCAGCATAGGCCTCAAAGCGCTCCAAATATCCACTTGCAGATTCTACCAAAAGAGTGTTTCAAAACTGCTCTATCAAAAACAAGCTTCAACACTGTGAGTAGAATGCACTCATCACAAAGAAGTTTCTGAGAATGCTTCTGTCTAGTTTTTATGTGAAGATATTTCCTTTTCCAGCATAGGCCTCAGAACGCTCCAAATATCCACTTGCAGATTCTATAAGAAGAGTGTTTCCAAACTGCTCTTTCGAAAGGAAGCTTCAATTCTGTGAGATGAATGCACTCATCACAAAGAAGTTTCTGAGAATGCTTCCGTCTAGTTTCTATATGAAGATCTTTCCTTTTCCAACACAGGCCTCAAAGTGCTCCAAATAAACACTTGCAGTTTCTACAAAAGGAGTGTTTCAAAACTGCTCTTTTGAGAGGAATGTTCAAGTCTGTGAGTTGAATGCACTCATCACACAGAAGTTTCTGAGAATGCTTCTGTCTAGTTTTTATGTGAAGATATTTCCTTTTCCAGCATAGGCCTCAAAACACTCCAAATATCTTCTTGCAGATTCTACAAAAAGAGTGTTTCAAATCTGTTCTATCAAAAGGAAGGTTCAACTCTGTGAGTTGAATGAATGCATCGTGAGGAACTTTCTGAGAATGCTTCTCTGTAGTTTTTAGGTGAAGATATTCCATATTCCAGCACAGGCCTCGAAGTGCTCCAAATAACCACTTGCAGATTTTACCAAAAGAGTGTTTCAAAACTGCACTTTCTATAGGCAAGTTCAAGTCTGTGAGTTGAATGCACTCAACACAAAGAAGTTTCTGAGAATGCTTCTGTTCAGTTTTTATGTGAAGATATTTCCTTTTCCAGCATAGGCCTCAAACGGCTCCAAATATCCCCTTGCAGATTCTACAAAAAGAGTGTTTCCAAACTTCCCTATCAATTGGTAGGTTCAACACTGTGAGTTGAATGAACTCATCACAAAGAAGTTTCTGAGAATCCTTCTCTCTAGTTTTTATGTGAAGATATTTCCTTTTTCAACATAGGCCTCAAGGTGCTCCGAATAAACACTTGCAGATTCTACAAAAGGAGTTTTTCAAAACTGTTCTATCAAAGGGAACGTTCAAGTCTGTGAGTTGAATGCACTCATCACACAGAAGTTTCTCAGAATGCTTCTGTCTAGTTTTTAGGTGAAGAGATTTCATTTCCCAGCATAGGCCTCAAAGCGCTCCAAATATCCACTTGCAGAATCTACGAAAAGAGTGTTTCAAAGCTGCTCTTTCAAAAGCAAGGTTCAAGTCTGTGTGTTGAATGCACTCATCAGAAAGAAGTTTCTGAGAATGCTTCTGTCTAGTTCTTACGTGAAGATATTTCCTTTTCCAGCTTAGGCCTCAAAGCGCTCTAAATAAACACTTGGAAATTCTACAAAAGGAGTGTTTCACAAGAATTCTATCAAAAGGAACTTTCAAGTCTGTGAGTTGAATGCACTTATCATACAGAAGTTTCCTGGAATGCTTCTGTCTAGTTTTTATGTGAAGACATTTCCTTTTCCAGCATAGGCCTCAAAGCGCTCCAAATATCCACTTGCAGATTTTACCAAAAGAGTGTTTCAAAACTGCTCTTTCTATAGGTAAGTTCAAGTCTGTGAGTTGAATGCACTCAACACAAAGAAGTTTCTGAGAATGCTTCTGTTTATTTTTTATGTGAAGATATTTCCTTTTCCAGCATAGGCCTCAAACGGCTCCAAATATCCCCTTGCAGATTCTACAAAAAGAGTGTTTCCAAACTTCTCTATCAATTGGTAGGTTCAACACTGTGAGTTGAATGAACTCATCACAAAGAAGTTTCTGAGAATGCTTCTCTCTAGTTTTTATGTGAAGATATTTCCTTTTCCAACATAGGCCTCATGGTGCTCTGAATAAACACTTGCAGATTCTACAAAAGGAGTGTTTCAAAACTGTTCTATCAAAGGGAACGTTCAAGACTGTGAGTTGAATGCACTCATCACACAGAAGTTTCTCAGAATGCTTCTGTCTAGTTTTCAGGTGAAGAGATTTCATTTCCCAGCATAGGCCTCAAAGCGCTCCAAATATCCACTTGCAGATTTTACGAAAAGAGTGTTTCAAATCTGTTCTTTCAAAAGCAAGGTTCAAGTCTGTGTGTTGAATGCACTCATCAGAAAGAAGTTTCTGAGAATGCTTCTGTCTAGTTCTTACGTGAAGATATTTCCTTTTCCAGCTTAGGCCTCCAAGCGCTCCAAATAAACACTTGCAAATTCTACAAAAGGAGTGTTTCAAAAGAGTTCTATCAAAAGAAACGTTCAAGTCCGTGAGTTGAATGCACTTATCATACAGAAGTTTCCTGGAATGCTTCTGTCTAGTTTTTATGTGAAGACATTTCCTTTTCCAGCATAGGCCTCAAAGCGCTCCAAATATCCACTTGCAGATTCTACCAAAAGAGTGTTTCAAAACTGCTCTATCAAAAACAAGCTTCAACACTGTGAGTAGAATGCACTCATCACAAAGAAGTTTCTGAGAATGCTTCTGTCTAGTTTTCATGCGAATATATTTCCTTTTCCAGCATAGGCCTCTGAACGCTCCAAATATCCACTTGCAGATTCTATAAGAAGAGTGTTTCCAAACTGCTCTTTCGAAAGGAAGCTTCAATTCTGTGAGTTGAATGCACTCATCACAAAGAAGTTTCTGAGAATGCTTCCGTCTAGTTTCTATATGAAGGTCTTTCCTTTTCCAACATAGGCCTCAAAGCGCTCCAAATAAACACTTGCAGATTCTACAAAAGGAGTGTTTCAAAACTGCTCTTTTGAGAGGAACGTTCAAGTCTGTGAGTTGAATGCACTCATCACACAGAAGTTTCTGAGAATGCTTCTGTCTAGTTTTTTTGTGAAGATATTTCCTTTTCCAGCATAGGCCTCAAAACACTCCAAATATCTTCTTGCATATTCTACAAAAAGAGTGTTTCAAATCTGTTCTCTCAAAAGGAAGGTTCAACTCTGTGAGTTGAATGAATGCATGATGAAGAACTTTCTGAGAATGCTTCTCTGTAGTTTTTAGGTGAAGATATTCCATATTCCAGCACAGGCCTCGAAGTGCTCCAAATAACCACTTGCAGATTTTACCAAAAGAGTGTTTCAAAACTGCTCTTTCTATAGGTAAGTTCAAATCTGTGAGTTGAATGCACTCAACACAAAGAAGTTTCTGAGAATGCTTCTGTTCAGTTTTTATGTGAAGATATTCTCTTTTCCAGCATAGGCCTCAAACGGCTCCAAATATCCCCTTGCAGATTCTTCAAAAAGAGTGTTTCCAAACTTCTCTATCAATTGGTAGGTTCAACACTGTGAGTTGAATGAACTCATCACAAAGAAGTTTCTGAGAATCCTTCTCTCTAGTTTTTATGTGAAGATATTTCCTTTTCCAACATAGGCCTCAAGGTGCTCCGAATAAACACTTGCAGATTCTACAAAAGGAGTGTTTCAAAACTGTACTATCAAAGGGAACGTTCAAGTCTGTGAGTTGAATGCACTCATCACACAGAAGTTTCTCAGAATGCTTCTGTCTAGTTTTTAGGTGAAGAGATTTCATTTCCCAGCATAGGCCTCAAAGCGCTCCAAATATCCACTTGCAGATTCTACGAAAAGAGTGTTTCAAAGCTGCTCTTTCAAAAGCAGGGTTCAAGTCTGTGTGTTGAATGCACTCATCAGAAAGAAGTTTCTGAGAATGCTTCTGTCTAGTTCTTACGTGAAGATATTTCCTTTTCCAGCTTAGGCCTCAAAGCACTCCAAATAAACACTTGCAAATTCTACAAAAGGAGTGTTTCAAAAGAGTTCTATCAAAAGGAACGTTCAAGTCTGTGAGTTGAATGCACTTATAATACAGAAGTTTCCTGGAATGCTTCTGTCTAGTTTTTATGTGAAGACATTTCCTTTTCCAGCATAGGCCTCAAAGCGCTCCAAATATCCACTTGCAGATTCTACCAAAAGAGTGTTTCAAAACTGCTCTATCAAAAACAAACTTCAGCACTGTGAGTAGAATGCACTCATCTCAAAGAAGATTCTGAGAATGCTTCTGTCTAGTTTTTATGTGAAGATATTTCCTTTTCCAGCATAGGCCTCAGAACGCTCCAAATATCCACTTGCAGATTCTATAAGAAGAGTGTTTCCAAACTGCTCTTTCGAAAGGAAGCTTCAATTCTGTGAGTTGAATGCACTCATCACAAAGAAGTTTCTGAGAATGCTTCCGTCTAGTTTCTATATGAAGATATTTCCTTTTCCAACATAGGCCTCAAAGTGCTCCAAATAAACACTTGCAGATTCTACAAAAGGAGTGTTTCAAAACTGCTCTTTTGAGAGGAACGTTCAAGTCTGTGAGTTGAATGCACTCATCACACAGAAGTTTCTGAGAATGCTTCTGTCTAGTTTTTATGTGAAGATATTTCCTTTTCCAGCATAGGCCTCAAAACACTCCAAATATCTTCTTGCAGATTCTACAAAAAGAGTGTTTCAAATCTGTTCTATCAAAAGGAAGGTTCAACTCTGTGAGTTGAATGAATGCATCGTGAAGAACTTTCTGAGAATGCTTCTCTGTAGTTTTTAGGTGAAGATATTCCATATCCCAGCACAGGCCTCGAAGTGCTCCAAATAACCACTTGCAGATTTTACCAAAAGAGTGTTTCAAAACTGCACTTTCTATAGGTAAGTTCAAGTCTGTGAGTTGAATGCACTCAACACAAAGAAGTTTCTGAGAATGCTTCTGTTCAGTTTTTATGTGAAGATATTTCCTTTTCCAGCATAGGCCTCAAACGGCTCCAAATATCCCCTTGCAGATTCCACAAAAAGAGTGTTTCCAAACTTCTCTATCAATTGGCAGGTTCAACACTGTGAGTTGAATGAACTCATCACAAAGAAGTTTCTGAGAATCCTTCTCTCTAGTTTTTATGTGAAGATATTTCCTTTTCCAACATAGGCCTCATGGTGCTCCGAATAAACACTTGCAGATTCTACAAAAGGAGTGTTTCAAAACTGTTCTATCAAAGGGAGCGTTCAAGTCTGTGAGTTGCATGCACTCATCACACAGAAGTTTCTCAGAATGCTTCTGTCTAGTTTTTAGGTGAAAAGATTTCATTTCCCAGCATAGGCCTCAAAGCGCTCCAAATATCCACTTGCAGATTCTACGAAAAGAGTGTTTCAAAGCTGCTCTTTCAAAAGCAAGGTTCAAGTCTGTGTGTTGAATGCACTCATCAGAAAGAAGTTTCTGAGAATGCCTCTGTCTAGTTCTTACGTGAAGATATTTCCTTTTCCAGCTTAGGCTTCATAGCGCTCCAAATAAACACTTGCAAATTCTACAAAAGGAGTGTTTCAAAAGAGTTCTATCAAGAGGAACGTTCAAGTCTGTGAGTTGAATGCATTTATCATACAGAAGTTTCCTGGAATGCTTCTGTCTAGTTTTTATGTGAAGACATTTCCTTTTCCAGCATAGGCCTCAAAGCGCTCCAAATATCCACTTGCAGATTCTACCGAAAGAGTGTTTCAAAACTGCTCTATCAAAAGCAAGCTTCAACACTGTGAGTAGAATGCACTCATCACAAAGAAGTTTCTGAGAATGCTTCTGTCTAGTTTTTATGTGAAGATATTTCCTTTTCCAACATTGGCCTCAAAGCGCTCCAAATAAACACTTGCAGATTCTACAAAAGGAGTGTTTCAAAACTGCTCTTTTGAGAGGAACGTTCAAGTCTGTGAGTTGAATGCACTCATCACACAGAAGT
This sequence comes from Pongo pygmaeus, assembly GCF_028885625.2. Lineage (NCBI taxonomy): Eukaryota > Metazoa > Chordata > Mammalia > Primates > Hominidae > Pongo > Pongo pygmaeus. The sequence goes on along the minus strand of NC_072379.2, from coordinate 23,969,108 downwards.
TTCTGAGAATGCTTCTGTCTAGTTTTTATGTGAAGATATTTCCTTTTCCAGCATTGGCCTCAAAACACTCCAAATATCTTCTTGCAGATTCTACAAAAAGAGTGTTTCAAATCTGTTCTATCAAAAGGAAGGTTCAACTCTGTGAGTTGAATGAATGCATCGTGAAGAACTTTCTGAGAATGCTTCTCTGTAGTTTTTAGGTGAAGATATTCCATATCCCAGCACAGGCCTCGAAGTGCTCCAAATAACCACTTGCAGATTTTACCAAAAGAGTGTTTCAAAACTGCTCTTTCTATAGGTAAGTTCAAGTCTGTGAGTTGAATGCACTCAACACAAAGAAGTTTCTGAGAATGCTTCTGTTCAGTTTTTATGTGAAGATATTTCCTTTTCCAGCATAGGCCTCAAACGGCTCCAAATATCCCCTTGCAGATTCTACAAAAAGAGTGTTTCCAAACTTCTCTATCAATTGGTAGGTTCAACTCTGTGAGTTGAATGAACTCATCACAAAGAAGTTTCTGAGAATCCTTCTCTCTAGTTTTTATGTGAAGATAATTCCTTTTCCAACATAGGCCTCAAGGTGCTCCGAATAAACACTTGCAGATTCTACAAAAGGAGTGTTTCAAAACTGTTCTATCAAAGGGAACGTTCAAGTCTGTGAGTTGAATGCACTCATCACACAGAAGTTTCTCAGAATGCTTCTGTCTAGTTTTTAGGTGAAGAGATTTCATTACCCAGCATAGGCCTCAAAGCGCTCCAAATATCCACTTACAGAATCTACGAAAAGAGTGTTTCAAAGCTGCTCTTTCAAAAGCAAGGTTCAAGTCCGTGTGTTGAATGCACTCATCAGAGAGAAGTTTCTGAGAATGCTTCTGTCTAGTTCTTACGTGAAGATATTTCCTTTTCCAGCTGAGGCCTCAAAGCGCTCGAAAGAAACATTTGCAAATTCTACAAAAGGAGTGTTTCAAAAGAGTTCTATCAAGAGGAACGTTCAAGTCTGTGAGTTGAATGCACTTATCATACAGAAGTTTCCTGGAATGCTTCTGTCTAGTTTTTATGTGAAGACATTTCCTTTTCCAGCATAGGCCTCAAAGCGCTCCAAATATCCACTTGCAGATTCTACCAAAAGAGTGTCTCAAAGCTGCTCAATCAAAAGCAAGCTTCAATACTGTGAGTAGAATGCACTCATCCCAAAGTAGTTTCTGCGAATGCTTCTGTCTAGTTTTTATGTGAAGATATTTCCTTTTCCAACATAGGCCTCAAAGCGCTCCAAATAAACACTTGCAGATTCTACAAAAGGAGTGTTCCAAAACTGCTCTTTTGAGAGGAACGTTCAAGTCTGTGAGTTGAATGCACTCATCACACAGAAGTTTCTGAGAATGCTTCTGTCTAGTTTTTATGTGAAGATATTTCCTTTTCCAGCATAGGCCTCAAAACACTCCAAATATCTTCTTGCAGATTCTACAAAAAGAGTGTTTCAAATCTGTTCTATCAAAAGGAAGGTTTAACTCTGTGAGTTGAATGAATGCATCGTGAAGAACTTTCTGAGAATGCTTCTCTGTAGTTTTTAGGTGAAGATATTTCCTTTTCCAACATAGGCCTCAAGGTGCTCTGAATAAATACTTGCAGATTCTATTAAAGTAGTGTTTCAAAACTGTTCTATCAAAGGGAACGTTGAAGTCTGTGAGTTGAATGCACTCATCACCCAGAAGTTTCTCAGAATGCTTCTGTCTGGCTTTTAGGTGAAGAGACTTTATTTCCCAGCATAGGCCTCAAATCGCTCCAAATGTCCACTTGCAGATTCTACGAAAAGAGTGTTTCGAAGCTGCTCTTTCAAAAGCAAGGTTGAAGTCTGTGTGTTGAATGCACTCATGAGAAAGAAGTTTCTGAGAATGCTTCTGTCTAGTTCTTACGTGAAGATATTTCCTTTTCCAGCTTAGTCCTCAAAGCGCTCCAAATAAACACTTGCAAATTCTACAAAAGGAGTGTTTCAAAAGAGTTCTATCAAAAGGAACGTTCAAGTCTGTGAGTTGAATGCACTTATCATACAGAAGTTTCCTGGAATGCTTCTGTCTAGTTTTTATGTGAAGACATTTCCTTTTCCAGCATAGGCCTCAAAGCGCTCCAAATATCCACTTGCAGATTCTACCGAAAGAGTGTTTCAAAACTGCTCTATCAAAAGCAAGCTTCAACACTGTGAGTAGAATGCACTCATCACAAAGAAGTTTCTGAGAATGCTTCTGTCTAGTTTTTATGTGAAGATATTTCCTTTTCCAACATTGGCCTCAAAGCGCTCCAAATAAACACTTGCAGATTCTACAAAAGGAGTGTTTCAAAACTGCTCTTTTGAGAGGAACGTTCAAGTCTGTGAGTTGAATGCACTCATCACACAGAAGTTTCTGAGAATGCTTCTGTCTAGTTTTTATGTGAAGATATTTCCTTTTCCAGCATTGGCCTCAAAACACTCCAAATATCTTCTTGCAGATTCTACAAAAAGAGTGTTTCAAATCTGTTCTATCAAAAGGAAGGTTCAACTCTGTGAGTTGAATGAATGCATCGTGAAGAACTTTCTGAGAATGCTTCTCTGTAGTTTTTAGGTGAAGATATTCCATATCCCAGCACAGGCCTCGAAGTGCTCCAAATAACCACTTGCAGATTTTACCAAAAGAGTGTTTCAAAACTGCTCTTTCTATAGGTAAGTTCAAGGCTGTGAGTTGAATGCACTCAACAGAAAGAAGTTTCTGAGAATGCTTCTGTTCAGTTTTTATGTGAAGATATTTCCTTTTCCAGCATAGGCCTCAAACGGCTCCAAATATCCCCTTGCAGATTCTACAAAAAGAGTGTTTCCAAACTTCTCTATCAATTGGTAGGTTCCACACTGTGAGTTGAATGAACTCATCACAAAGAAGTTTCTGAGAATCCTTCTCTCTAGTTTTTATGTGAAGATATTTCCTTTTCCAACATAGGCCTCAAGGTGCTCCGAATAAACACTTGCAGATTCTACAAAAGGAGTGTTTCAAAACTGTTCTATCAAAGGGAACGTTCAAGTCTGTGAGTTGAATGCACTCATCACACAGAAGTTTCTCAGAATGCTTCTGTCTAGTTTTTAGGTGAAGAGATTTCATTACCCAGCATAGGCCTCAAAGCGCTCCAAATATCCACTTACAGAATCTACGAAAAGAGTGTTTCAAAGCTGCTCTTTCAAAAGCAAGGTTCAAGTCCGTGTGTTGAATGCACTCATCAGAGAGAAGTTTCTGAGAATGCTTCTGTCTAGTTCTTACGTGAAGATATTTCCTTTTCCAGCTGAGGCCTCAAAGCGCTCGAAAGAAACATTTGCAAATTCTACAAAAGGAGTGTTTCAAAAGAGTTCTATCAAGAGGAACGTTCAAGTCTGTGAGTTGAATGCACTTATCATACAGAAGTTTCCTGGAATGCTTCTGTCTAGTTTTTATGTGAAGACATTTCCTTTTCCAGCATAGGCCTCAAAGCGCTCCAAATATCCACTTGCAGATTCTACCAAAAGAGTGTCTCAAAGCTGCTCAATCAAAAGCAAGCTTCAATACTGTGAGTAGAATGCACTCATCCCAAAGTAGTTTCTGCGAATGCTTCTGTCTAGTTTTTATGTGAAGATATTTCCTTTTCCAACATAGGCCTCAAAGCGCTCCAAATAAACACTTGCAGATTCTACAAAAGGAGTGTTCCAAAACTGCTCTTTTGAGAGGAACGTTCAAGTCTGTGAGTTGAATGCACTCATCACACAGAAGTTTCTGAGAATGCTTCTGTCTAGTTTTTATGTGAAGATATTTCCTTTTCCAGCATAGGCCTCAAAACACTCCAAATATCTTCTTGCAGATTCTACAAAAAGAGTGTTTCAAATCTGTTCTATCAAAAGGAAGGTTTAACTCTGTGAGTTGAATGAATGCATCGTGAAGAACTTTCTGAGAATGCTTCTCTGTAGTTTTTAGGTGAAGATATTTCCTTTTCCAACATAGGCCTCAAGGTGCTCTGAATAAATACTTGCAGATTCTATAAAAGTAGTGTTTCAAAACTGTTCTATCAAAGGGAACGTTGAAGTCTGTGAGTTGAATGCACTCATCACCCAGAAGTTTCTCAGAATCCTTCTGTCTGGCTTTTAGTTGAAGAGACTTTATTTCCCAGCATAGGCCTCAAATCGCTCCAAATATCCACTTGCAGATTCTACGAAAAGAGTGTTTCGAAGCTGCTCTTTCAAAAGCAAGGTTCAAGTCTGTGTGTTGAATGCACTCATGGGAAAGAAGTTTCTGAGAATGCTTCTGTCTAGTTCTTACCTGAAGATATTTCCTTTTCCAGCTTAGGCCTCAAAGCGCTCCAAATAAACACTTGCAAATTCTACAAAAGGAGTGTTTCAAAAGAGTTCTATCAAAAGGAACGTTCAAGTCTGTGAGTTGAATGCACTTATCATACAGAAGTTTCCTGGAATGCTTCTGTCTAGTTTTTATGTGAAGACATTTCCTTTTCCAGCATAGGCCTCAAAGCGCTCCAAGTATCCACTTGCAGATTCTACCAAAAGAGTGTTTCAAAACTGCCCTATCAAAAGCAAGCTTCAACACTGTGAGTAGAATGCACTCATCACAAAGAAGTTTCTGAGAATGTTTCTGTCTAGTTTTTATGTGAAGATATTTCCTTTTCCAACATTGGCCTCAAAGCGCTCCAAATAAACACTTGCAGATTCTACAAAAGGAGTGTTTCAAAACTGCTCTTTTGAGAGGAACGTTCAAGTCTGTGAGTTGAATGCACTCATCACACAGAAGTTTCTGAGAATGCTTCTGTCTAGTTTTTATGTGAAGATATTTCCTTTTCCAGCATTGGCCTCAAAACACTCCAAATATCTTCTTGCAGATTCTACAAAAAGAGTGTTTCAAATCTGTTCTATCAAAAGGAAGGTTCAACTCTGTGAGTTGAATGAATGCATCGTGAAGAACTTTCTGAGAATGCTTCTCTGTAGTTTTTAGGTGAAGATATTCCATATCCCAGCACAGGCCTCGAAGTGCTCCAAATAACCACTTGCAGATTTTACCAAAAGAGTGTTTCAAAACTGCTCTTTCTATAGGTAAGTTCAAGTCTGTGAGTTGAATGCACTCAACACAAAGAAGTTTCTGAGAATGCTTCTGTTCAGTTTTTATGTGAAGATATTTCCTTTTCCAGCATAGGCCTCAAACGGCTCCAAATATCCCCTTGCAGATTCTACAAAAAGAGTGTTTCCAAACTTCTCTATCAATTGGTAGTTTCAACACTGTGAGTTGAATGAACTCATCACAAAGAAGTTTCTGAGAATCCTTCTCTCTAGTTTTTATGTGAAGATATTTCCTTTTCCAACATAGGCCTCAAGGTGCTCCGAATAAACACTTGCAGATTCTACAAAAGGAGTGTTTCAAAACTGTTCTATCAAAGGGAACGTTCAAGTCTGTGAGTTGAATGCACTCATCACACAGAAGTTTCTCAGAATGCTTCTGTCTAGTTTTTAGGTGAAGAGATTTCATTACCCAGCATAGGCCTCAAAGCGCTCCAAATATCCACTTACAGAATCTACGAAAAGAGTGTTTCAAAGCTGCTCTTTCAAAAGCAAGGTTCAAGTCCGTGTGTTGAATGCACTCATCAGAGAGAAGTTTCTGAGAATGCTTCTGTCTAGTTCTTACGTGAAGATATTTCCTTTTCCAGCTGAGGCCTCAAAGCGCTCGAAAGAAACATTTGCAAATTCTACAAAAGGAGTGTTTCAAAAGAGTTCTATCAAGAGGAACGTTCAAGTCTGTGAGTTGAATGCACTTATCATACAGAAGTTTCCTGGAATGCTTCTGTCTAGTTTTTATGTGAAGACATTTCCTTTTCCAGCATAGGCCTCAAAGCGCTCCAAATATCCACTTGCAGATTCTACCAAAAGAGTGTCTCAAAGCTGCTCAATCAAAAGCAAGCTTCAATACTGTGAGTAGAATGCACTCATCCCAAAGTAGTTTCTGCGAATGCTTCTGTCTAGTTTTTATGTGAAGATATTTCCTTTTCCAACATAGGCCTCAAAGCGCTCCAAATAAACACTTGCAGATTCTACAAAAGGAGTGTTCCAAAACTGCTCTTTTGAGAGGAACGTTCAAGTCTGTGAGTTGAATGCACTCATCACACAGAAGTTTCTGAGAATGCTTCTGTCTAGTTTTTATGTGAAGATATTTCCTTTTCCAGCATAGGCCTCAAAACACTCCAAATATCTTCTTGCAGATTCTACAAAAAGAGTGTTTCAAATCTGTTCTATCAAAAGGAAGGTTTATCTCTGTGAGTTGAATGAATGCATCGTGAAGAACTTTCTGAGAATGCTTCTCTGTAGTTTTTAGGTGAAGATATTTCCTTTTCCAACATAGGCCTCAAGGTGCTCTGAATAAATACTTGCAGATTCTATAAAAGTAGTGTTTCAAAACTGTTCTATCAAAGGGAACGTTGAAGTCTGTGAGTTGAATGCACTCATCACACAGAAGTTTCTCAGAATCCTTCTGTCTGGCTTTTAGTTGAAGAGACTTTATTTCCCAGCATAGGCCTCAAATCGCTCCAAATATCCACTTGCAGATTCTACGAAAAGAGTGTTTCGAAGCTGCTCTTTCAAAAGCAAGGTTCAAGTCTGTGTGTTGAATGCACTCATGAGAAAGAAGTTTCTGAGAATGCTTCTGTCTAGTTCTTACCTGAAGATATTTCCTTTTCCAGCTTAGGCCTCAAAGCGCTCCAAATAAACACTTGCAAATTCTACAAAAGGAGTGTTTCAAAAGAGTTCTATCAAAAGGAACGTTCAAGTCTGTGAGTTGAATGCACTTATCATACAGAAGTTTCCTGGAATGCTTCTGTCTAGTTTTTATGTGAAGACATTTCCTTTTCCAGCATAGGCCTCAAAGCGCTCCAAGTATCCACTTGCAGATTCTACCAAAAGAGTGTTTCAAAACTGCCCTATCAAAAGCAAGCTTCAACACTGTGAGTAGAATGCACTCATCACAAAGAAGTTTCTGAGAATGTTTCTGTCTAGTTTTTATGTGAAGATATTTCCTTTTCCAACATTGGCCTCAAAGCGCTCCAAATAAACACTTGCAGATTCTACAAAAGGAGTGTTTCAAAACTGCTCTTTTGAGAGGAACGTTCAAGTCTGTGAGTTGAATGCACTCATCACACAGAAGTTTCTGAGAATGCTTCTGTCTAGTTTTTATGTGAAGATATTTCCTTTTCCAGCATTGGCCTCAAAACACTCCAAATATCTTCTTGCAGATTCTACAAAAAGAGTGTTTCAAATCTGTTCTATCAAAAGGAAGGTTCAACTCTGTGAGTTGAATGAATGCATCGTGAAGAACTTTCTGAGAATGCTTCTCTGTAGTTTTTAGGTGAAGATATTCCATATCCCAGCACAGGCCTCGAAGTGCTCCAAATAACCACTTGCAGATTTTACCAAAAGAGTGTTTCAAAACTGCTCTTTCTATAGGTAAGTTCAAGTCTGTGAGTTGAATGAACTCAACACAAAGAAGTTTCTGAGAATGCTTCTGTTCAGTTTTTATGTGAAGATATTTCCTTTTCCAGCATAGGCCTCAAACGGCTCCAAATATCCCCTTGCAGATTCTACAAAAAGAGTGTTTCCAAACTTCTCTATCAATTGGTAGGTTCAACACTGTGAGTTGAATGAACTCATCACAAAGAAGTTTCTGAGAATCCTTCTCTCTAGTTTTTATGTGAAGATATTTCCTTTTCCAACATAGGCCTCAAGGTGCTCCGAATAAACACTTGCAGATTCTACAAAAGGAGTGTTTCAAAACTGTTCTATCAAAGGGAACGTTCAAGTCTGTGTGTTGAATGCACTCATCACACAGAAGTTTCTCAGAATGCTTCTGTCTAGTTTTTAGGTGAAGAGATTTCATTTCCCAGCATAGGCCTCAAAGCGCTCCAAATATCCACTTGCAGATTCTACGAAAAGAGTGTTTCAAAGCTGCTCTTTGAAAAACAAGGTTCAAGTCTGTGTGTTGAATGCACTCATCAGAAAGAAGTTTCTGAGAATGCCTCTGTCTAGTTCTTACGTGAAGATATTTCCTTTTCCAGCTTAGGCTTCATAGCGCTCCAAATAAACACTTGCAAATTCTACAAAAGGAGTGTTTCAAAAGAGTTCTATCAAAAGGAACGTTCAAGTCTGTGAGTTGAATGCACTTATCATACAGAAGTTTCCTGGAATGCTTCTGTCTAGTTTTTATGTGAAGACATTTCCTTTTCCAGCATAGGCCTCAAAGCGCTCCAAATATCCACTTGCAGATTCTACCAAAAGAGTGTCCCAAAACTGCTCAATCAAAAGCAAGCTTCAACACTGTGAGTAGAATGCACTCATCCCAAAGAAGTTTCTGAGAATGCTTCTGTCTAGTTTTTATGTGAAGATATTTCCTTTTCCAACATAGGCCTCAAAGCGCTCCAAATAAACACTTGCAGATTCTAGAAAAGGAGTGTTCCAAAACTGCTCTTTCGGGAGGAACGTTCAAGTCTGTGAGTTGAATACACTCATCACACAGAAGTTTCTGAGAATGCTTCTGTCTAGTTTTTATGTGAAGATATTTCCTTTTCCAGCATAGGCCTCAAAACACTCCAAATATCTTCTTGCAGATTCTACAAAAAGAGTGTTTCAAATCTGTTCTATCAAAAGGAAGGTTCAACTCTGTGAGTTGAATGAATGCATCGTGAAGAACTTTCTGAGAATGCTTCTCTGTAGTTTTTAGGTGAAGATATTCCATATGCCAGCACAGGCCTCAAAGTGCTCCAAATAACCACTTGCAGATTTTACCAAAAGAGTGTTTCAAAACTGCTCTTTCTATAGGTAAGTTCAAGTCTGTGAGTTGAATGCACTCAACACAAAGAAGTTTCTGAGAATGCTTCTGTTCAGTTTTTATGTGAAGATATTTCCTTTTCCAGCATAGGCCTCAAACGGCTCCAAATATCCCCTTGCAGATTCTACAAAAAGAGTGTTTCCAAACTTCTCTATCAATTGGTAGGTTCCACACTGTGAGTTGAATGAACTCATCACAAAGAAGTTTCTGAGAATCCTTCTCTCTAGTTTTTATGTGAAGATATTTCCTTTTCCAACATAGGCCTCAAGGTGCTCCGAATAAACACTTGCAGATTCAAGAAAAAGGAGTGTTTCAAAACTGTTCTATCAAAGGGAACGTTCAAGTCTGTGAGTTGAACGCAATCATCACACAGAAGTTTCTCAGAATGCTTCTGTCTAGTTTTTAGGTGAAGAGATTTCATTTCCCAGCATAGGCCTCAAAGCGCTCCAAATATCCACTTGCAGATTCTACGAAAAGAGTGTTTCAAAGCTGCTCTTTGAAAAGCAAGGTTCAAGTCTGTGTGTTGAATGCACTCATCAGAAAGAAGTTTCTGAGAATGCCTCTGTCTAGTTCTTACGTGAAGATATTTCCTTTTCCAGCTTAGGCTTCATAGCGCTCCAAATAAACACTTGCAAATTCTACAAAAGGAGTGTTTCAAAAGAGTTCTATCAAAAGGAACGTTCAAGTCTGTGAGTTGAATGCACTTATCATACAGAAGTTTCCTGGAATGCTTCTGTCTAGTTTTTATGTGAAGACATTTCCTTTTCCAGCATAGGCCTCAAAGCGCTCCAAATATCCACTTGCAGATTCAACCAAAAGAGTGTCCCAAAACTGCTCAATCAAAAGCAAGCTTCAACACTGTGAGTAGAATGCACTCATCCCAAAGAAGTTTCTGAGAATGCTTCTGTCTAGTTTTTATGTGAAGATATTTCCTTTTCCAACATAGGCCTCAAAGCGCTCAAAATAAACACTTGCAGATTCTAGAAAAGGAGTGTTCCAAAACTGCTCTTTTGGGAGGAACGTTCAAGTCTGTGAGTTGAATGCACTCATCACACAGAAGTTTCTGAGAATGCTTCTGTCTAGTTTTTATGTGAAGATATTTCCATTTCCAGCATAGGCCTCAAAACACTCCAAATATCTTCTTGCAGATTATACAAAAAGAGTGTTTCAAATCTGTTCTATCAAAAGGAAGGTTGAACTCTGTGAGTTGAATGAATGCATCGTGAAGAACTTTCTGAGAATGCTTCTCTGTAGTTTTTAGGTGAAGATATTCCATATTCCAGCACAGGCCTCGAAGTGCTCCAAATAACCACTTGCAGAATTTACCAAAAGAGTGTTTCAAAACTGCTCTTTCTATAGGTAAGTTCAAGTCTGTGAGTTGAATGCACTCAACACAAAGAAGTTTCTGAGAATGCTTCTGGTTCAGTTTTTATGTGAAGATATTTCCTTTTCCAGCATAGGCCTCAAACGGCTCCAAATATCCCCTTTCAGATTCTACAAAAAGAGTGTTTCCAAACTTCTCTATCAATTGGCAGGTTCAACACTATGAGTTGAATGAACTCATCACAAAGAAGTTTCTGAGAATCCTTCTCTCTAGTTTTTATGTGAAGATATTTCCTTTTCCAAAATAGGCCTCAAGGTGCTCCGAATAAACACTTGCAGATTGTACAAAAGGAATGTTTCAAAACTGTTCTATCAAAGGGAACGTTCAAGTCTGTGAGTTGAATGCACTCATCACACAGAAGATTCTCAGAATGCTTCTGTCTAGTTTTTAGGTGAAGAGATTTCGTTTCCCAGCATAGGCCTCAAAGCGCTCCAAATATCCACTTGCTGATTCTACGAAAAGAGTGTTTCAAAGCTGCTCTTTCAAAAGCAAGGTTCAAGTCTGTGTGTTGAATGCACTCATCAGAAAGCAGTTTCTGAGAATGCTTCCGTCTAGTTTCTATATGAATATCTTTCCTTTTCCAACATAGGCCTCAAAGTGCTCCAAATAAAATTTGCAGATTCTACAAAAGGAGTGTTTCAAAACTGCTCTTTCTATAGGTAAGTTCAAGTCTGTGAGTTGAATGCACTCAACACAAAGAAGTTTCTGAGAATGCTTGTGTTCAGTTTTTATGTGAAGACATTTCCTTTTCCAGCATAGGCCTCAAAGCGCTCCAAATATCCACTTGCAGATTCTACCAAAAGAGTGTTTCAAAACTGCTCTATCAAAAACAAGCTTCAACACTGTGAGTAGAATGCACTCATCACAAAGAAGTTTCTGCGAATGCTTCTGTCCAGTTTTTATGTGAAGATATTTCCTTTTCCAGCATAGGCCTCAGAACGCTCCAAATATCCACTTGCAGATTCCATAAGAAGACTGTTTCCAAACTGCTCTTTCGAAAGGAAGCTTCAATTCTTTGAGTTGAATGCACTTATCATACAGAAGTTTCCTGGAATGCTTCTGTCTAGTTTTTATGTGAAGACATTTCCTTTTCCAGCATAGGCCTCAAAGCGCTCCAAATATCCACTTGCAGATTTTACCAAAAGAGTGTTTAAAACTGCTCTTTCTATAGGTAAGTTCAAGTCTGTGAGTTGAATGCACTCAACACAAAGAAGTTTCTGAGAATGCTTCTGTTTATTTTTTATGTGAAGATATTTCCTTTTCCAGCATAGGCCTCAAACGGCTCCAAATATCCCCTTGCAGATTCTACAAAAAGAGTGTTTCCAAACTTCTCTATCAGTTGGTAGGTTCAACACTGTGAGTTGAATGAACTCATCACAAAGAAGTTTCTGAGAATGCTTCTCTCTAGTTTTTATGTGAAGATATTTCCTTTTCCAACATAGGCCTCATGGTGCTCTGAATAAACACTTGCAGATTCTACAAAAGGAGTGTTTCAAAACTGTTCTATCAAAGGGAACGTTCAAGACTGTGAGTTGAATGCACTCATCACACAGAAGTTTCTCAGAATGCTTCTGTCTAGTTTTCAGGTGAAGAGATTTCATTTCCCAGCATAGGCCTCAAAGCGCTCCAAATATCCACTTGCAGATTTTACGAAAAGAGTGTTTCAAAGCTGCTCTTTCAAAAGCAAGGTTCAAGTCTGTGTGTTGAATGCACTCATCAGAAAGAAGTTTCTGATAATGCTTCTGTCTAGTTCTTACGTGAAGATATTTCCTTTTCCAGCTTAGGCCTCAAAGCGCTCGAAATAAACTCTTGCAAATTCTACAAAAGGAGTGTTTCAAAAGAGTTCTATCAAAAGGAACGTTCAAGTCTGTGAGTTGAATGCATTTATCATACAGAAGTTTCCTGGAATGCTTCTGTCTAGATTTTATGTGAAGACATTTCCTTTTCCAGCATAGGCCTCAAAGCGCTCCAAATATCCACTTGCAGATTCTACCAAAAGAGTGTTTCAAAACTGCTCTATCAAAAACAAACTTCAGCACTGTGAGTAGAATGCACTCATCACAAAGAAGTTTCTGAGAATGCTTCTGTCTAGTTTTTATGTGAAGATATTTCCTTTTCCAGCATAGGACTCAGAACGCTCCAAATATCCACTTGCAGATTCTACCAAAAGAGTGTCTCAAAACTGCTCAATCAAAAGCAAGCTTCAACACTGTGAGTAGAATGCACTCACCCCAAAGAAGTTTCTGAGAATGCTTCTGTCTAGTTTTTATGTGAAGATATTTCCTTTTCCAACATAGGCCTCAAAGCGCTCAAAATAAACACTTGCAGATTCTAGAAAAGGAGTGTTCCAAAACTGCTCTTTTGAGAAGAACGTTCAAGTCTGTGAGTTGAGTGCACTCATCACACAGAAGTTTCTGAGAATGCTTCTGTCAAGTTTTTATGTGAAGATATTTCCTTTTCCAGCATAGGCCTCAAAACACTCCAAATATCTTCTTGCAGATTCTACAAAAAGAGTGTTTCAAATCTGTTCTATCAAAAGGAAGGTTCAACTCTGTGAGTTGAATGAATGCATCGTGAAGAACTTTCTGAGAATGCTTCTCTGTAGTTTTTAGGTGAAGATATTCCATATCCCAGCACAGGCCTCGAAGTGCTCCAAATAACCACTTGCAGATTTTCCCAAAAGAGTGTTTCAAAACTGCTCTTTCTATAGGTAAGTTCAAGTCTGTGAGTTGAATGCACTCAACACAAAGAAGTTTCTGAGAATGCTTCTGTTCAGTTTTTATGTGAAGATATTTCCTTTTCCAGCATAGGCCTCAAACGGCTCCAAATATGCCCTTGCAGATTCTACAAAAAGAGTGTTTCCAAACTTCTCTATCAATTGGTAGGTTCAACACTGTGAGTTGAATGAACTCATCACAAAGAAGTTTCTGAGAATGCTTCTCTCTAGTTTTTATGTGAAGATATTTCCTTTTCTAACATAGGCCTCAAGGTGCTCTGAATAAATACTTGCAGATTCTATAAAAGTAGTGTTTCAAAACTGTTCTATCAAAGGGAACGTTGAAGTCTGTGAGTTGAATGCACTCATCACCCAGAAGTTTCTCAGAATGCTTCTGTCTGGCTTTTAGGTGAAGAGACTTTATTTCCCAGCATAGGCCTCAAATCGCCCCAAATGTCCACTTGCAGATTCTACGAAAAGAGTGTTTCGAAGCTGCTCTTTCAAAAGCAAGGTTCAAGTCTGTGTGTTGAATGCACTCATGAGAAAGAAGTTTCTGAGAATGCTTCTGTCTAGTTCTTACGTGAAGATATTTCCTTTTCCAGCTTAGGCCTCAAAGCGCTCCAAATAAACACTTGCAAATTCTACAAAAGGAGTGTTTCAAAAGAGTTCTATCAAAAGGAACGTTCAAGTCTGTGAGTTGAATGCACTTATCATACAGAAGTTTCCTGGAATGCTTCTGTCTAGTTTTTATGTGAAGACATTTCCTTTTCCAGCATAGGCCTCAAAGCGCTCCAAATATCCACTTGCAGATTCTACCAAAAGAGTGTTTCAAAACTGCTCTATCAAAAACAAACTTTAGCAGTGTGAGTAGAATGCACTCATCACAAAGAAGTTTCTGAGAATGCTTCTGTCTAGTTTTTATGTGAAGATATTTCCTTTTCCAGCATAGGCCTCAGAACGCTCCAAATATCCATTTGCAGATTCTATAAGAAGAGTGTTTCCAAACTGCTCTTTCGAAAGGAAGCTTCAATTCTGTGAGTTGAATGCACTCATCACAAAGAAGTTTCTGAGAATGCTTCCGTCTAGTTTCTATATGAAGATATTTCCTTTTCCAACATAGGCCTCAAAGTGCTCCAAATAAACACTTGCAGTTTCTACAAAAGGAGTGTTTCAAAACTGCTCTTTTGAGAGGAACGTTCAAGTCTGTGAGTTGAATGCACTCATCACACAGAAGTTTCTGAGAATGCTTCTGTCTAGTTTTTATGTGAAGATATTTCCTTTTCCAGCATAGGCCTCAAAACACTCCAAATATCTTCTTGCAGATTCTACAGAAAGAGTGTTTCAAATCTGTTCTATCAAAAGGAAGGTTCAACTCTGTGAGTTGAATGAATGCATCGTGAAGAACTTTCTGAGAATGCTTCTCTGTAGTTTTTAGGTGAAGATATTCCATATCCCAGCACAGGCCTCGAAGTGCTCCAAATAACCACTTGCAGATTTTACCAAAAGAGTGTTTCAAAACTGCTCTTTCTATAGGTAAGTTCAAGTCTGTGAGTTGAATGCACTCAACACAAAGAAGTTTCTGAGAATGCTTCTGTTCAGTTTTTATGTGAAGATATTTCCTTTTCCAGCATAGGCCTCAAACGGCTGCAAATATCCCCTTGCAGATTCTACAAAAAGAGTGTTTCCAAACTTCTCTATCAATTGGCAGGTTCAACACTGTGAGTTGAATGAACTCATCACAAAGAAGTTTCTGAGAATCCTTCTCTCTAGTTTTTATGTGAAGATATTTCCTTTTCCAACATAGGCCTCATTGTGCTCTGAATAAACACTTGGAGATTCTACAAAAGGAGTGTTTCAAAACTGTTCTATCAAAGAGAGCGTTCAAGTCAGTGAGTTGAATGCACTCATCACACAGAAGTTTCTCAGAATGCTTCTGTCTAGTTTTTAGGTGAAAAGATTTCATTTCCCAGCATACGCCTCAAAGCGCTCCAAATATCCACTTGCAGATTCTACGAAAAGAGTGTTTCAAAGCTGCTCTTTCAAAAGCAAGGTTCAAGTCTGTGTGTTGAATGCACTCATCAGAAAGAAGTTTCTGAGAATGCTTCTGTCTAGTTCTTACGTGAAGTTATTTCCTTTTCCAGCTTAGGCCTCAAAGCGCTCGAAATAAACACTTGCAAATTCTACAAAAAGAGTGTTTCAAAAGAGTTCTATCAAAAGGAACGTTCAAGTCTGTGAGTTGAATGCATTTATCATACAGAAGTTTCCTGGAATGCTTCTGTCTAGTTTTTATGTGAAGACATTTCCTTTTCCAGCATAGGCCTCAAAGCGCTCCAAATATCCACTTGCAGATTCTACCGAAAGAGTGTTTCAAAACTGCTCTATCAAAAGCAAGCTTCAACACTGTGAGTAGAATGCACTCATCACAAAGAAGTTTCTGAGAATGCTTCTGTCTAGTTTTTATGTGAAGATATTTCCTTTTCCAACATTGGCCTCAAAGCGCTCCAAATAAACACTTGCAGATTCTACAAAAGGAGTGTTTCAAAACTGCTCTTTTGAGAGGAACGTTCAAGTCTGTGAGTTGAATGCACTCATCACACAGAAGTTTCTGAGAATGCTTCTGTCTAGTTTTTATGTGAAGATATTTCCTTTTCCAGCATTGGCCTCAAAACACTCCAAATATCTTCTTGCAGATTCTACAAAAAGAGTGTTTCAAATCTGTTCTATCAAAAGGAAGGTTCAACTCTGTGAGTTGAATGAATGCATCGTGAAGAACTTTCTGAGAATGCTTCTCTGTAGTTTTTAGGTGAAGATATTCCATATCCCAGCACAGGCCTCGAAGTGCTCCAAATAACCACTTGCAGATTTTACCAAAAGAGTGTTTCAAAACTGCTCTTTCTATAGGTAAGTTCAAGTCTGTGAGTTGAATGCACTCAACACAAAGAAGTTTCTGAGAATGCTTCTGTTCAGTTTTTATGTGAAGATATTTCCTTTTCCAGCATAGGCCTCAAACGGCTCCAAATATCCCCTTGCAGATTCTACAAAAAGAGTGTTTCCAAACTTCTCTATCAATTGGTAGGTTCAACACTGTGAGTTGAATGAACTCATCACAAAGAAGTTTCTGAGAATCCTTCTCTCTAGTTTTTATGTGAAGATAATTCCTTTTCCAACATAGGCCTCAAGGTGCTCCGAATAAACACTTGCAGATTCTACAAAAGGAGTGTTTCAAAACTGTTCTATCAAAGGAAACGTTCAAGTCTGTGAGTTGAATGCACTCATCACACAGAAGTTTCTCAGAATGCTTCTGTCTAGTTTTTAGGTGAAGAGATTTCATTACCCAGCATAGGCCTCAAAGCGCTCCAAATATCCACTTACAGAATCTACGAAAAGAGTGTTTCAAAGCTGCTCTTTCAAAAGGAAGTTTCAAGTCCGTGTGTTGAATGCACTCATCAGAGAGAAGTTTCTGAGAATGCTTCTGTCTAGTTCTTACGTGAAGATATTTCCTTTTCCAGCTGAGGCCTCAAAGCGCTCGAAAGAAACATTTGCAAATTCTACAAAAGGAGTGTTTCAAAAGAGTTCTATCAAGAGGAACGTTCAAGTCTGTGAGTTGAATGCACTTATCATACAGAAGTTTCCTGGAATGCTTCTGTCTAGTTTTTATGTGAAGACATTTCCTTTTCCAGCATAGGCCTCAAAGCGCTCCAAATATCCACTTGCAGATTCTACCAAAAGAGTGTCTCAAAGCTGCTCAATCAAAAGCAAGCTTCAATACTGTGAGTAGAATGCACTCATCCCAAAGTAGTTTCTGCGAATGCTTCTGTCTAGTTTTTATGTGAAGATATTTCCTTTTCCAACATAGGCCTCAAAGCGCTCCAAATAAACACTTGCAGATTCTACAAAAGGAGTGTTCCAAAACTGCTCTTTTGAGAGGAACGTTCAAGTCTGTGAGTTGAATGCACTCATCACACAGAAGTTTCTGAGAATGCTTCTGTCTAGTTTTTATATGAAGATATTTCCTTTTCCAGCATAGGCCTCAAAACACTCCAAATATCTTCTTGCAGATTCTACAAAAAGAGTGTTTCAAATCTGTTCTATCAAAAGGAAGGTTCAACTCTGTGAGTTGAATGAATGCATCGTGAAGAACTTTCTGAGAATGCTTCTCTGTAGTTTTTAGGTGAAGATATTTCCCTTTCCAACATAGGCCTCAAGGTGCTCTGAATAAATACTTGCAGATTCTATAAAAGTAGTGTTTCAAAACTGTTCTATCAAAGGGAACGTTGAAGTCTGTGAGTTGAATGCACTCATCACCCAGAAGTTTCTCAGAATGCTTCTGTCTGGCTTTTAGGTGAAGAGACTTTATTTCCCAGCATAGGCCTCAAATCGCTCCAAATCTCCACTTGCAGATTCTACGAAAAGAGTGTTTCGAAGCTGCTCTTTCAAAAGCAAGGTTCAAGTCTGTGTGTTGAATGCACTCATGAGAAAGAAGTTTCTGAGAATGCTTCTGTCTAGTTCTTACGTGAAGATATTTCCTTTTCCAGCTTAGGCCTCAAAGCGCTCCAAATAAACACTTGCAAATTCTACAAAAGGAGTGTTTCAAAAGAGTTCTATCAAAAGGAACGTTCAAGTCTGTGAGTTGAATGCACTTATCATACAGAAGTTTCCTGGAATGCTTCTGTCTAGTTTTTATGTGAAGACATTTCCTTTTCCAGCATAGGCCTCAAAGCGCTCCAAATATCCACTTGCAGATTCTACCGAAAGAGTGTTTCAAAACTGCTCTATCAAAAGCAAGCTTCAACACTGTGAGTAGAATGCACTCATCACAAAGAAGTTTCTGAGAATGCTTCTGTCTAGTTTTTATGTGAAGATATTTCCTTTTCCAACATTGGCCTCAAAGCGCTCCAAATAAACACTTGCAGATTCTACAAAAGGAGTGTTTCAAAACTGCTCTTTTGAGAGGAACGTTCAAGTCTGTGAGTTGAATGCACTCATCACACAGAAGTTTCTGAGAATGCTTCTGTCTAGTTTTTATGTGAAGATATTTCCTTTTCCAGCATTGGCCTCAAAACACTCCAAATATCTTCTTGCAGATTCTACAAAAAGAGTGTTTCAAATCTGTTCTATCAAAAGGAAGGTTCAACTCTGTGAGTTGAATGAATGCATCGTGAAGAACTTTCTGAGAATGCTTCTCTGTAGTTTTTAGGTGAAGATATTCCATATCCCAGCACAGGCCTCGAAGTGCTCCAAATAACCACTTGCAGATTTTACCAAAAGAGTGTTTCAAAACTGCTCTTTCTATAGGTAAGTTCAAGTCTGTGAGTTGAATGCACTCAACACAAAGAAGTTTCTGAGAATGCTTCTGTTCAGTTTTTATGTGAAGATATTTCCTTTTCCAGCATAGGCCTCAAACGGCTCCAAATATCCCCTTGCAGATTCTACAAAAAGAGTGTTTCCAAACTTCTCTATCAATTGGTAGGTTCAACACTGTGAGTTGAATGAACTCATCACAAAGAAGTTTCTGAGAATCCTTCTCTCTAGTTTTTATGTGAAGATATTTCCTTTTCCAACATAGGCCTCAAGGTGCTCCGAATAAACACTTGCAGATTCTACAAAAGGAGTGTTTCAAAACTGTTCTATCAAAGGGAACGTTCAAGTCTGTGAGTTGAATGCACTCATCACACAGAAGTTTCTCAGAATGCTTCTGTCTAGTTTTTAGGTGAAGAGATTTCATTACCCAGCATAGGCCTCAAAGCGCTCCAAATATCCACTTACAGAATCTACGAAAAGAGTGTTTCAAAGCTGCTCTTTCAAAAGCAAGGTTCAAGTCCGTGTATTGAATGCACTCATCAGAGAGAAGTTTCTGAGAATGCTTCTGTCTAGTTCTTACGTGAAGATATTTCCTTTTCCAGCTGAGGCCTCAAAGCGCTCGAAAGAAACATTTGCAAATTCTACAAAAGGAGTGTTTCAAAAGAGTTCTATCAAGAGGAACGTTCAAGTCTGTGAGTTGAATGCACTTATCATACAGAAGTTTCCTGGAATGCTTCTGTCTAGTTTTTATGTGAAGACATTTCCTTTTCCAGCATAGGCCTCAAAGCGCTCCAAATATCCACTTGCAGATTCTACCAAAAGAGTGTCTCAAAGCTGCTCAATCAAAAGCAAGCTTCAATACTGTGAGTAGAATGCACTCATCCCAAAGTAGTTTCTGCGAATGCTTCTGTCTAGTTTTTATGTGAAGATATTTCCTTTTCCAACATAGGCCTCAAAGCGCTCCAAATAAACACTTGCAGATTCTACAAAAGGAGTGTTCCAAAACTGCTCTTTTGAGAGGAACGTTCAAGTCTGTGAGTTGAATGCACTCATCACACAGAAGTTTCTGAGAATGCTTCTGTCTAGTTTTTATGTGAAGATATTTCCTTTTCCAGCATTGGCCTCAAAACACTCCAAATATCTTCTTGCAGATTCTACAAAAAGAGTGTTTCAAATCTGTTCTATCAAAAGGAAGGTTGAACTCTGTGAGTTGAATGAATGCATCGTGAAGAACTTTCTGAGAATGCTTCTCTGTAGTTTTTAGGTGAAGATATTCCATATACCAGCAGAGGCCTCGAAGTGCTCCAAATAACCACTTGCAGATTTTACCAAAAGAGTGTTTCAAAACTGCCCTTTCTATAGGTAAGATCAAGTCTGTGAGTTGAATGCACTCAACACAAAGAAGTTTCTGAGAATGCTTCTGTTCAGTTTTTATGTGAAGATATTTCCTTTTCCAGCATAGGCCTCAAACGGCTCAAAATATCCCCTTGCAGATTCTACAAAAAGAGTGTTTCCAAACTTCTCCATCAATTGGTAGGTTCAACACTGTGAGTTGAATGACCTCATCACAAAGAAGTTTCTGAGAATCCTTCTCTCTAGTTTTTATGTGAAGATATTTCCTTTTCCAACATAGGCATCAAGGTGCTCCGAAGAAACACTTGCAGATTCTACAAAAGGAGTCTTTCAAAACTGTTCTGTGAAAGGGAACGTTCAAGTCTGTGAGTTGAATGCACTCATCACACAGAAGTTTCTCAGAATGCTTCTGTCTAGTTTTTAGGTGAAGAGATTTCATTTCCCAGCATAGGCCTCAAAGCGCTCCAAATATCCACTTGCTGATTCTACGAAAAGAGTGTTTCAAAGCTGCTCTTTCAAAAGCAAGGTTCAAGTCTGTGTGTTGAATGCACTCATGAGAAAGAAGTTTGTGAGAATGCTTCTGTCTAGTTCTTACGTGAAGATATTTCCTTTTCCAGCTTAGGCCTCAAAGCGCTCCAAATAAACACTTGCAAATTCTACGAAAGGAGTGTTTCAAAAGAGTTCTATCAAAAGGAACGTTCAAGTCTGTGAGTTGAATGCATTTATCATACAGAAGTTTCCTGGAATGCTTCTGTCTAGTTTTTATGTGAAGACATTTCCTTTTCCAGCATAGGCCTCAAAGCCCTCCAAATATCCACTTGCAGATTCTACCAAAAGAGTGTCTCAAAACTGCTCAATCAAAAGCAAGCTTCAACACTGTGAGTAGAATGCACTCATCCCAAAGAAGTTTCTGAGAATGCTTCTGTCTAGTTTTTATGTGAAGAGATTTCCTTTTCCAACATAGGCCTCAAAGCGCTCAAAATAAACACTTGCAGATTCTAGAAAAGGAGTGTTCCAAAACTGCTCTTTTGAGAAGAACGTTCAAGTCTGTGAGTTGAGTGCACTCATCACACAGAAGTTTCTGAGAATGCTTCTGTCAAGTTTTTATGTGAAGATATTTCCTTTTCCAGCATAGGCCTCAAAACACTCCAAATATCTTCTTGCAGATTCTACAAAAAGAGTGTTTCAAATCTGTTCTATCAAAAGGAAGGTTCAACTCTGTGAGTTGAATGAATGCATCGTGAAGAACTTTCTGAGAATGCTTCTCTGTAGTTTTTAGGTGAAGATATTCCATATCCCAGCACAGGCCTCGAAGTGATCCAAATAACCACTTGCAGATTTTACCAAAAGAGTGTTTCAAAACTGCTCTTTCTATAGGTAAGTTCAAGTCTGTGAGTTGAATGCACTCAACACAAAGAAGTTTCTGAGAATGTTTCTGTTCAGTTTTTATGTGAAGATATTTCCTTTTCCAGCATAGGCCTCAAACGGCTCCAAATATCCCCTTGCAGATTCTACAAAAAGAGTGTTTCCAAACTTCTCTATCAATTGGTAGGTTCAACACTGTGAGTTGAATGAACTCATCACAAAGAAGTTTCTGAGAATCCTTCTCTCTAGTTTTTATGTGAAGATATTTCCTTTTCCAACATAGGCCTCAAGGTGCTCCGAATAAACACTTGCAGATTCTACAAAAGGAGTGTTTCAAAACTGTTCTATCAAAGGGAACGTTCAAGTCTGTGTGTTGAATGCACTCATCACACAGAAGTTTCTCAGAATGCTTCTGTCTAGTTTTTAGGTGAAGAGATTTCATTTCCCAGCATAGGCCTCAAAGCGCTCCAAATATCCACTTGCAGATTCTACGAAAAGAGTGTTTCAAAGCTGCTCTTTGAAAAGCAAGGTTCAAGTCTGTGTGTTGAATGCACTCATCAGAAAGAAGTTTCTGAGAATGCCTCTGTCTAGTTCTTACGTGAAGATATTTCCTTTTCCAGCTTAGGCTTCATAGCGCTCCAAATAAACACTTGCAAATTCTACAAAAGGAGTGTTTCAAAAGAGTTCTATCAAAAGGAACGTTCAAGTCTGTGAGTTGAATGCACTTATCATACAGAAGTTTCCTGGAATGCTTCTGTCTAGTTTTTATGTGAAGACATTTCCTTTTCCAGCATAGGCCTCAAAGCGCTCCAAATATCCACTTGCAGATTCTACCAAAAGAGTGTCCCAAAACTGCTCAATCAAAAGCAAGCTTCAACACTGTGAGTAGAATGCACTCATCCCAAAGAAGTTTCTGAGAATGCTTCTGTCTAGTTTTTATGTGAAGATATTTCCTTTTCCAACATAGGCCTCAAAG
Source organism: Pongo pygmaeus (assembly GCF_028885625.2). Lineage (NCBI taxonomy): Eukaryota > Metazoa > Chordata > Mammalia > Primates > Hominidae > Pongo > Pongo pygmaeus. The sequence goes on along the minus strand of NC_072379.2, from coordinate 23,947,155 downwards.
CGCTCCAAATAAACACTTGCAGATTCTAGAAAAGGAGTGTTCCAAAACTGCTCTTTCGGGAGGAACGTTCAAGTCTGTGAGTTGAATACACTCATCACACAGAAGTTTCTGAGAATGCTTCTGTCTAGTTTTTATGTGAAGATATTTCCTTTTCCAGCATAGGCCTCAAAACACTCCAAATATCTTCTTGCAGATTCTACAAAAAGAGTGTTTCAAATCTGTTCTATCAAAAGGAAGGTTCAACTCTGTGAGTTGAATGAATGCATCGTGAAGAACTTTCTGAGAATGCTTCTCTGTAGTTTTTAGGTGAAGATATTCCATATGCCAGCACAGGCCTCAAAGTGCTCCAAATAACCACTTGCAGATTTTACCAAAAGAGTGTTTCAAAACTGCTCTTTCTATAGGTAAGTTCAAGTCTGTGAGTTGAATGCACTCAACACAAAGAAGTTTCTGAGAATGCTTCTGTTCAGTTTTTATGTGAAGATATTTCCTTTTCCAGCATAGGCCTCAAACGGCTCCAAATATCCCCTTGCAGATTCTACAAAAAGAGTGTTTCCAAACTTCTCTATCAATTGGTAGGTTCCACACTGTGAGTTGAATGAACTCATCACAAAGAAGTTTCTGAGAATCCTTCTCTCTAGTTTTTATGTGAAGATATTTCCTTTTCCAACATAGGCCTCAAGGTGCTCCGAATAAACACTTGCAGATTCAAGAAAAAGGAGTGTTTCAAAACTGTTCTATCAAAGGGAACGTTCAAGTCTGTGAGTTGAACGCAATCATCACACAGAAGTTTCTCAGAATGCTTCTGTCTAGTTTTTAGGTGAAGAGATTTCATTTCCCAGCATAGGCCTCAAAGCGCTCCAAATATCCACTTGCAGATTCTACGAAAAGAGTGTTTCAAAGCTGCTCTTTGAAAAGCAAGGTTCAAGTCTGTGTGTTGAATGCACTCATCAGAAAGAAGTTTCTGAGAATGCCTCTGTCTAGTTCTTACGTGAAGATATTTCCTTTTCCAGCTTAGGCTTCATAGCGCTCCAAATAAACACTTGCAAATTCTACAAAAGGAGTGTTTCAAAAGAGTTCTATCAAAAGGAACGTTCAAGTCTGTGAGTTGAATGCACTTATCATACAGAAGTTTCCTGGAATGCTTCTGTCTAGTTTTTATGTGAAGACATTTCCTTTTCCAGCATAGGCCTCAAAGCGCTCCAAATATCCACTTGCAGATTCAACCAAAAGAGTGTCCCAAAACTGCTCAATCAAAAGCAAGCTTCAACACTGTGAGTAGAATGCACTCATCCCAAAGAAGTTTCTGAGAATGCTTCTGTCTAGTTTTTATGTGAAGATATTTCCTTTTCCAACATAGGCCTCAAAGCGCTCAAAATAAACACTTGCAGATTCTAGAAAAGGAGTGTTCCAAAACTGCTCTTTTGGGAGGAACGTTCAAGTCTGTGAGTTGAATGCACTCATCACACAGAAGTTTCTGAGAATGCTTCTGTCTAGTTTTTATGTGAAGATATTTCCATTTCCAGCATAGGCCTCAAAACACTCCAAATATCTTCTTGCAGATTATACAAAAAGAGTGTTTCAAATCTGTTCTATCAAAAGGAAGGTTGAACTCTGTGAGTTGAATGAATGCATCGTGAAGAACTTTCTGAGAATGCTTCTCTGTAGTTTTTAGGTGAAGATATTCCATATTCCAGCACAGGCCTCGAAGTGCTCCAAATAACCACTTGCAGAATTTACCAAAAGAGTGTTTCAAAACTGCTCTTTCTATAGGTAAGTTCAAGTCTGTGAGTTGAATGCACTCAACACAAAGAAGTTTCTGAGAATGCTTCTGGTTCAGTTTTTATGTGAAGATATTTCCTTTTCCAGCATAGGCCTCAAACGGCTCCAAATATCCCCTTTCAGATTCTACAAAAAGAGTGTTTCCAAACTTCTCTATCAATTGGCAGGTTCAACACTATGAGTTGAATGAACTCATCACAAAGAAGTTTCTGAGAATCCTTCTCTCTAGTTTTTATGTGAAGATATTTCCTTTTCCAAAATAGGCCTCAAGGTGCTCCGAATAAACACTTGCAGATTGTACAAAAGGAATGTTTCAAAACTGTTCTATCAAAGGGAACGTTCAAGTCTGTGAGTTGAATGCACTCATCACACAGAAGATTCTCAGAATGCTTCTGTCTAGTTTTTAGGTGAAGAGATTTCGTCTCCCAGCATAGGCCTCAAAGCGCTCCAAATATCCACTTGCTGATTCTACGAAAAGAGTGTTTCAAAGCTGCTCTTTCAAAAGCAAGGTTCAAGTCTGTGTGTTGAATGCACTCATCAGAAAGCAGTTTCTGAGAATGCTTCCGTCTAGTTTCTATATGAATATCTTTCCTTTTCCAACATAGGCCTCAAAGTGCTCCAAATAAAATTTGCAGATTCTACAAAAGGAGTGTTTCAAAACTGCTCTTTCTATAGGTAAGTTCAAGTCTGTGAGTTGAATGCACTCAACACAAAGAAGTTTCTGAGAATGCTTGTGTTCAGTTTTTATGTGAAGACATTTCCTTTTCCAGCATAGGCCTCAAAGCGCTCCAAATATCCACTTGCAGATTCTACCAAAAGAGTGTTTCAAAACTGCTCTATCAAAAACAAGCTTCAACACTGTGAGTAGAATGCACTCATCACAAAGAAGTTTCTGCGAATGCTTCTGTCCAGTTTTTATGTGAAGATATTTCCTTTTCCAGCATAGGCCTCAGAACGCTCCAAATATCCACTTGCAGATTCTATAAGAAGAGTGTTTCCAAACTGCTCTTTCGAAAGGAAGCTTCAATTCTTTGAGTTGAATGCACTTATCATACAGAAGTTTCCTGGAATGCTTCTGTCTAGTTTTTATGTGAAGACATTTCCTTTTCCAGCATAGGCCTCAAAGCGCTCCAAATATCCACTTGCAGATTTTACCAAAAGAGTGTTTAAAACTGCTCTTTCTATAGGTAAGTTCAAGTCTGTGAGTTGAATGCACTCAACACAAAGAAGTTTCTGAGAATGCTTCTGTTTATTTTTTATGTGAAGATATTTCCTTTTCCAGCATAGGCCTCAAACGGCTCCAAATATCCCCTTGCAGATTCTACAAAAAGAGTGTTTCCAAACTTCTCTATCAGTTGGTAGGTTCAACACTGTGAGTTGAATGAACTCATCACAAAGAAGTTTCTGAGAATGCTTCTCTCTAGTTTTTATGTGAAGATATTTCCTTTTCCAACATAGGCCTCATGGTGCTCTGAATAAACACTTGCAGATTCTACAAAAGGAGTGTTTCAAAACTGTTCTATCAAAGGGAACGTTCAAGACTGTGAGTTGAATGCACTCATCACACAGAAGTTTCTCAGAATGCTTCTGTCTAGTTTTCAGGTGAAGAGATTTCATTTCCCAGCATAGGCCTCAAAGCGCTCCAAATATCCACTTGCAGATTTTACGAAAAGAGTGTTTCAAAGCTGCTCTTTCAAAAGCAAGGTTCAAGTCTGTGTGTTGAATGCACTCATCAGAAAGAAGTTTCTGAGAATGCTTCTGTCTAGTTCTTACGTGAAGATATTTCCTTTTCCAGCTTAGGCCTCAAAGCGCTCGAAATAAACTCTTGCAAATTCTACAAAAGGAGTGTTTCAAAAGAGTTCTATCAAAAGGAACGTTCAAGTCTGTGAGTTGAATGCATTTATCATACAGAAGTTTCCTGGAATGCTTCTGTCTAGATTTTATGTGAAGACATTTCCTTTTCCAGCATAGGCCTCAAAGCGCTCCAAATATCCACTTGCAGATTCTACCAAAAGAGTGTTTCAAAACTGCTCTATCAAAAACAAACTTCAGCACTGTGAGTAGAATGCACTCATCACAAAGAAGTTTCTGAGAATGCTTCTGTCTAGTTTTTATGTGAAGATATTTCCTTTTCCAGCATAGGACTCAGAACGCTCCAAATATCCACTTGCAGATTCTACCAAAAGAGTGTCTCAAAACTGCTCAATCAAAAGCAAGCTTCAACACTGTGAGTAGAATGCACTCACCCCAAAGAAGTTTCTGAGAATGCTTCTGTCTAGTTTTTATGTGAAGATATTTCCTTTTCCAACATAGGCCTCAAAGCGCTCAAAATAAACACTTGCAGATTCTAGAAAAGGAGTGTTCCAAAACTGCTCTTTTGAGAAGAACGTTCAAGTCTGTGAGTTGAGTGCACTCATCACACAGAAGTTTCTGAGAATGCTTCTGTCAAGTTTTTATGTGAAGATATTTCCTTTTCCAGCATAGGCCTCAAAACACTCCAAATATCTTCTTGCAGATTCTACAAAAAGAGTGTTTCAAATCTGTTCTATCAAAAGGAAGGTTCAACTCTGTGAGTTGAATGAATGCATCGTGAAGAACTTTCTGAGAATGCTTCTCTGTAGTTTTTAGGTGAAGATATTCCATATCCCAGCACAGGCCTCGAAGTGCTCCAAATAACCACTTGCAGATTTTCCCAAAAGAGTGTTTCAAAACTGCTCTTTCTATAGGTAAGTTCAAGTCTGTGAGTTGAATGCACTCAACACAAAGAAGTTTCTGAGAATGCTTCTGTTCAGTTTTTATGTGAAGATATTTCCTTTTCCAGCATAGGCCTCAAACGGCTCCAAATATGCCCTTGCAGATTCTACAAAAAGAGTGTTTCCAAACTTCTCTATCAATTGGTAGGTTCAACACTGTGAGTTGAATGAACTCATCACAAAGAAGTTTCTGAGAATGCTTCTCTCTAGTTTTTATGTGAAGATATTTCCTTTTCCAACATAGGCCTCAAGGTGCTCCGAATAAACACTTGCAGATTCTACAAAAGGAGTGTTTCAAAACTGTTCTATCAAAGGGAACGTTCAAGTCTGTGAGTTGAATGCACTCATCACACAGAAGTTTCTCAGAATGCTTCTGTCTAGTTTTTAGGTGAAGAGATTTCATTACCCAGCATAGGCCTCAAAGCGCTCCAAATATCCACTTACAGAATCTACGAAAAGAGTGTTTCAAAGCTGCTCTTTCAAAAGCAAGGTTCAAGTCCGTGTGTTGAATGCACTCATCAGAGAGAAGTTTCTGAGAATGCTTCTGTCTAGTTCTTACGTGAAGATATTTCCTTTTCCAGCTGAGGCCTCAAAGCGCTCGAAAGAAACATTTGCAAATTCTACAAAAGGAGTGTTTCAAAAGAGTTCTATCAAGAGGAACGTTCAAGTCTGTGAGTTGAATGCACTTATCATACAGAAGTTTCCTGGAATGCTTCTGTCTAGTTTTTATGTGAAGACATTTCCTTTTCCAGCATAGGCCTCAAAGCGCTCCAAATATCCACTTGCAGATTCTACCAAAAGAGTGTCTCAAAGCTGCTCAATCAAAAGCAAGCTTCAATACTGTGAGTAGAATGCACTCATCCCAAAGTAGTTTCTGCGAATGCTTCTGTCTAGTTTTTATGTGAAGATATTTCCTTTTCCAACATAGGCCTCAAAGCGCTCCAAATAAACACTTGCAGATTCTACAAAAGGAGTGTTCCAAAACTGCTCTTTTGAGAGGAACGTTCAAGTCTGTGAGTTGAATGCACTCATCACACAGAAGTTTCTGAGAATGCTTCTGTCTAGTTTTTATGTGAAGATATTTCCTTTTCCAGCATAGGCCTCAAAACACTCCAAATATCTTCTTGCAGATTCTACAAAAAGAGTGTTTCAAATCTGTTCTATCAAAAGGAAGGTTTAACTCTGTGAGTTGAATGAATGCATCGTGAAGAACTTTCTGAGAATGCTTCTCTGTAGTTTTTAGGTGAAGATATTTCCTTTTCCAACATAGGCCTCAAGGTGCTCTGAATAAATACTTGCAGATTCTATAAAAGTAGTGTTTCAAAACTGTTCTATCAAAGGGAACGTTCAAGTCTGTGAGTTGAATGCACTCATCACACAGAAGTTTCTCAGAATCCTTCTGTCTGGCTTTTAGTTGAAGAGACTTTATTTCCCAGCATAGGCCTCAAATCGCTCCAAATATCCACTTGCAGATTCTACGAAAAGAGTGTTTCGAAGCTGCTCTTTCAAAAGCAAGGTTCAAGTCTGTGTGTTGAATGCACTCATGAGAAAGAAGTTTCTGAGAATGCTTCTGTCTAGTTCTTACCTGAAGATATTTCCTTTTCCAGCTTAGGCCTCAAAGCGCTCCAAATAAACACTTGCAAATTCTACAAAAGGAGTGTTTCAAAAGAGTTCTATCAAAAGGAACGTTCAAGTCTGTGAGTTGAATGCATTTATCATACAGAAGTTTCCTGGAATGCTTCTGTCTAGTTTTTATGTGAAGACATTTCCTTTTCCAGCATAGGCCTCAAAGCGCTCCAAATATCCACTTGCAGATTCTACCAAAAGAGTGTCTCAAAACTGCTCAATCAAAAGCAAGCTTCAACACTGTGAGTAGAATGCACTCACCCCAAAGAAGTTTCTGAGAATGCTTCTGTCTAGTTTTTATGTGAAGAGATTTCCTTTTCCAACATAGGCCTCAAAGCGCTCAAAATAAACACTTGCAGATTCTAGAAAAGGAGTGTTCCAAAACTGCTCTTTTGAGAAGAACGTTCAAGTCTGTGAGTTGAGTGCACTCAAAACACAGAAGTTTCTGAGAATGCTTCTGTCAAGTTTTTATGTGAAGATATTTCCTTTTCCAGCATAGGCCTCAAAACACTCCAAATATCTTCTTGCAGATTCTACAAAAAGAGTGTTTCAAATCTGTTCTATCAAAAGGAAGGTTCAACTCTGTGAGTTGAATGAATGCATCGTGAAGAACTTTCTGAGAATGCTTCTCTGTAGTTTTTAGGTGAAGATATTCCATATCCCAGCACAGGCCTCGAAGTGCTCCAAATAACCACTTGCAGATTTTACCAAAAGAGTGTTTCAAAACTGCTCTTTCTATAGGTAAGTTCAAGTCTGTGAGTTGAATGCACTCAACACAAAGAAGTTTCTGAGAATGCTTCTGTTCAGTTTTTATGTGAAGATATTTCCTTTTCCAGCATAGGCCTCAAACGGCTCCAAATATGCCCTTGCAGATTCTACAAAAAGAGTGTTTCCAAACTTCTCTATCAATTGGTAGGTTCAACACTGTGAGTTGAATGAACTCATCACAAAGAAGTTTCTGAGAATCCTTCTCTCTAGTTTTTATGTGAAGATATTTCCTTTTCCAACATAGGCCTCAAGGTGCTCCGAATAAACACTTGCAGATTCTACAAAAGGAGTGTTTCAAAACTGTTCTATCAAAGGGAACGTTCAAGTCTGTGAGTTGAATGCACTCATCACACAGAAGTTTCTCAGAATGCTTCTGTCTAGTTTTTAGGTGAAGAGATTTCATTACCCAGCATAGGCCTCAAAGCGCTCCAAATATCCACTTACAGAATCTACGAAAAGAGTGTTTCAAAGCTGCTCTTTCAAAAGCAAGGTTCAAGTCCGTGTGTTGAATGCACTCATCAGAGAGAAGTTTCTGAGAATGCTTCTGTCTAGTTCTTACGTGAAGATATTTCCTTTTCCAGCTGAGGCCTCAAAGCGCTCGAAAGAAACATTTGCAAATTCTACAAAAGGAGTGTTTCAAAAGAGTTCTATCAAGAGGAACGTTCAAGTCTGTGAGTTGAATGCACTTATCATACAGAAGTTTCCTGGAATGCTTCTGTCTAGTTTTTATGTGAAGACATTTCCTTTTCCAGCATAGGCCTCAAAGCGCTCCAAATATCCACTTGCAGATTCTACCAAAAGAGTGTCTCAAAGCTGCTCAATCAAAAGCAAGCTTCAATACTGTGAGTAGAATGCACTCATCCCAAAGTAGTTTCTGCGAATGCTTCTGTCTAGTTTTTATGTGAAGATATTTCCTTTTCCAACATAGGCCTCAAAGCGCTCCAAATAAACACTTGCAGATTCTACAAAAGGAGTGTTCCAAAACTGCTCTTTTGAGAGGAACGTTCAAGTCTGTGAGTTGAATGCACTCATCACACAGAAGTTTCTGAGAATGCTTCTGTCTAGTTTTTATGTGAAGATATTTCCTTTTCCAGCATAGGCCTCAAAACACTCCAAATATCTTCTTGCAGATTCTACAAAAAGAGTGTTTCAAATCTGTTCTATCAAAAGGAAGGTTTAACTCTGTGAGTTGAATGAATGCATCGTGAAGAACTTTCTGAGAATGCTTCTCTGTAGTTTTTAGGTGAAGATATTTCCTTTTCCAACATAGGCCTCAAGGTGCTCTGAATAAATACTTGCAGATTCTATAAAAGTAGTGTTTCAAAACTGTTCTATCAAAGGGAACGTTGAAGTCTGTGAGTTGAATGCACTCATCACAGAGAAGTTTCTCAGAATCCTTCTGTCTGGCTTTTAGTTGAAGAGACTTTATTTCCCAGCATAGGCCTCAAATCGCTCCAAATATCCACTTGCAGATTCTACGAAAAGAGTGTTTCGAAGCTGCTCTTTCAAAAGCAAGGTTCAAGTCTGTGTGTTGAATGCACTCATGAGAAAGAAGTTTCTGAGAACTTACCTGAAGATATTTCCTTTTCCAGCTTAGGCCTCAAAGCGCTCCAAATAAACACTTGCAAATTCTACAAAAGGAGTGTTTCAAAAGAGTTCTATCAAAAGGAACGTTCAAGTCTGTGAGTTGAATGCATTTATCATACAGAAGTTTCCTGGAATGCTTCTGTCTAGTTTTTATGTGAAGACATTTCCTTTTCCAGCATAGGCCTCAAAGCGCTCCAAATATCCACTTGCAGATTCTACCAAAAGAGTGTCTCAAAACTGCTCAATCAAAAGCAAGCTTCAACACTGTGAGTAGAATGCACTCACCCCAAAGAAGTTTCTGAGAATGCTTCTGTCTAGTTTTTATGTGAAGAGATTTCCTTTTCCAACATAGGCCTCAAAGCGCTCAAAATAAACACTTGCAGATTCTAGAAAAGGAGTGTTCCAAAACTGCTCTTTTGAGAAGAACGTTCAAGTCTGTGAGTTGAGTGCACTCATCACACAGAAGTTTCTGAGAATGCTTCTGTCAAGTTTTTATGTGAAGATATTTCCTTTTCCAGCATAGGCCTCAAAACACTCCAAATATCTTCTTGCAGATTCTACAAAAAGAGTGTTTCAAATCTGTTCTATCAAAAGGAAGGTTCAACTCTGTGAGTTGAATGAATGCATCGTGAAGAACTTTCTGAGAATGCTTCTCTGTAGTTTTTAGGTGAAGATATTCCATATCCCAGCACAGGCCTCGAAGTGCTCCAAATAACCACTTGCAGATTTTACCAAAAGAGTGTTTCAAAACTGCTCTTTCTATAGGTAAGTTCAAGTCTGTGAGTTGAATGCACTCAACACAAAGAAGTTTCTGAGAATGCTTCTGTTCAGTTTTTATGTGAAGATATTTCCTTTTCCAGCATAGGCCTCAAACGGCTCCAAATATCCCCTTGCAGATTCTACAAAAAGAGTGTTTCCAAACTTCTCTATCAATTGGTAGGTTCAACACTGTGAGTTGAATGAACTCATCACAAAGAAGTTTCTGAGAATCCTTCTCTCTAGTTTTTATGTGAAGATATTTCCTTTTCCAACATAGGCCTCAAGGTGCCCCGAATAAACACTTGCAGATTCTACAAAAGGAGTGTTTCAAAACTGTTCTATCAAAGGGAACGTTCAAGTCTGTGAGTTGAATGCACTCATCACACAGAAGTTTCTCAGAATGCTTCTGTCTAGTTTTTAGGTGAAGAGATTTCATTACCCAGCATAGGCCTCAAAGCGCTCCAAATATCCACTTACAGAATCTACGAAAAGGGTGTTTCAAAGCTGCTCTTTCAAAAGCAAGGTTCAAGTCCGTGTGTTGAATGCACTCATCAGAGAGAAGTTTCTGAGAATGCTTCTGTCTAGTTCTTACGTGAAGATATTTCCTTTTCCAGCTGAGGCCTCAATGCGCTCGAAAGAAACATTTGCAAATTCTACAAAAGGAGTGTTTCAAAAGAGTTCTATCAAGAGGAACGTTCAAGTCTGTGAGTTGAATGCACTTATCATACAGAAGTTTCCTGGAATGCTTCTGTCTAGTTTTTATGTGAAGACATTTCCTTTTCCAGCATAGGCCTCAAAGCGCTCCAAATATCCACTTGCAGGTTCTACCAAAAGAGTGTCTCAAAGCTGCTCAATCAAAAGCAAGCTTCAATACTGTGAGTAGAATGCACTCATCCCAAAGTAGTTTCTGCGAATGCTTCTGTCTAGTTTTTATGTGAAGATATTTCCTTTTCCAACATAGGCCTCAAAGCGCTCCAAATAAACACTTGCAGATTCTACAAAAGGAGTGTTCCAAAACTGCTCTTTTGAGAGGAACGTTCAAGTCTGTGAGTTGAATGCACTCATCACACAGAAGTTTCTGAGAATGCTTCTGTCTAGTTTTTATGTGAAGATATTTCCTTTTCCAGCATAGGCCTCAAAACACTCCAAATATCTTCTTGCAGATTCTACAAAAAGAGTGTTTCAAATCTGTTCTATCAAAAGGAAGGTTTAACTCTGTGAGTTGAATGAATGCATCGTGAAGAACTTTCTGAGAATGCTTCTCTGTAGTTTTTAGGTGAAGATATTTCCTTTTCCAACATAGGCCTCAAGGTGCTCTGAATAAATACTTGCAGATTCTATAAAAGTAGTGTTTCAAAACTGTTCTATCAAAGGGAACGTTGAAGTCTGTGAGTTGAATGCACTCATCACACAGAAGTTTCTCAGAATCCTTCTGTCTGGCTTTGAGTTGAAGAGACTTTATTTCCCAGCATAGGCCTCAAATCGCTCCAAATATCCACTTGCAGATTCTACGAAAAGAGTGTTTCGAAGCTGCTCTTTCAAAAGCAAGGTTCAAGTCTGTGTGTTGAATGCACTCATGAGAAAGAAGTTTCTGAGAATGCTTCCGTCTAGTTCTTACCTGAAGATATTTCCTTTTCCAGCTTAGGCCTCAAAGCGCTCCAAATAAACACTTGCAAATTCTACAAAAGGAGTGTTTCAAAAGAGTTCTATCAAAAGGAACGTTCAAGTCTGTGAGTTGAATGCACTTATCATACAGAAGTTTCCTGGAATGCTTCTGTCTAGTTTTTATGTGAAGACATTTCCTTTTCCAGCATAGGCCTCAAAGCGCTCCAAGTATCCACTTGCAGATTCTACCAAAAGAGTGTTTCAAAACTGCCCTATCAAAAGCAAGCTTCAACACTGTGAGTAGAATGCACTCATCACAAAGAAGTTTCTGAGAATGTTTCTGTCTAGTTTTTATGTGAAGATATTTCCTTTTCCAACATTGGCCTCAAAGCGCTCCAAATAAACACTTGCAGATTCTACAAAAGGAGTGTTTCAAAACTGCTCTTTTGAGAGGAACGTTCAAGTCTGTGAGTTGAATGCACTCATCACACAGAAGTTTCTGAGAATGCTTCTGTCTAGTTTTTATGTGAAGATATTTCCTTTTCCAGCATTGGCCTCAAAACACTCCAAATATCTTCTTGCAGATTCTACAAAAAGAGTGTTTCAAATCTGTTCTATCAAAAGGAAGGTTCAACTCTGTGAGTTGAATGAATGCATCGTGAAGAACTTTCTGAGAATGCTTCTCTGTAGTTTTTAGGTGAAGATATTCCATATCCCAGCACAGGCCTCGAAGTGCTCCAAATAACCACTTGCAGATTTTACCAAAAGAGTGTTTCAAAACTGCTCTTTCTATAGGTAAGTTCAAGTCTGTGAGTTGAATGCACTCAACACAAAGAAGTTTCTGAGAATGCTTCTGTTCAGTTTTTATGTGAAGATATTTCCTTTTCCAGCATAGGCCTCAAACGGCTCCAAATATCCCCTTGCAGATTCTACAAAAAGAGTGTTTCCAAACTTCTCTATCAATTGGTAGGTTCAACACTGTGAGTTGAATGAACTCATCACAAAGAAGTTTCTGAGAATCCTTCTCTCTAGTTTTTATGTGAAGATAATTCCTTTTCCAACATAGGCCTCAAGGTGTTCCGAATAAACACTTGCAGATTCTACAAAAGGAGTGTTTCAAAACTGTTCTATCAAAGGGAACGTTCAAGTCTGTGAGTTGAATGCACTCATCACACAGAAGTTTCTCAGAATGCTTCTGTCTAGTTTTCAGGTGAAGAGATTTCATTACCCAGCATAGGCCTCAAAGCGCTCCAAATATCCACTTACAGAATCTACGAAAAGAGTGTTTCAAAGCTGCTCTTTCAAAAGCAAGGTTCAAGTCCGTGTGTTGAATGCACTCATCAGAGAGAAGTTTCTGAGAATGCTTCTGTCTAGTTCTTACGTGAAGATATTTCCTTTTCCAGCTGAGGCCTCAAAGCGCTCGAAAGAAACATTTGCAAATTCTACAAAAGGAGTGTTTCAAAAGAGTTCTATCAAGAGGAACGTTCAAGTCTGTGAGTTGAATGCACTTATCATACAGAAGTTTCCTGGAATGCTTCTGTCTAGTTTTTATGTGAAGACATTTCGTTTTCCAGCATAGGCCTCAAAGCGCTCCAAATATCCACTTGCAGATTCTACCAAAAGAGTGTCTCAAAGCTGCTCAATCAAAAGCAAGCTTCAATACTGTGAGTAGAATGCACTCATCCCAAAGTAGTTTCTGCGAATGCTTCTGTCTAGTTTTTATGTGAAGATATTTCCTTTTCCAACATAGGCCTCAAAGCGCTCCAAATAAACACTTGCAGATTCTACAAAAGGAGTGTTCCAAAACTGCTCTTTTGAGAGGAACGTTCAAGTCTGTGAGTTGAATGCACTCATCACACAGAAGTTTCTGAGAATGCTTCTGTCTAGTTTTTATGTGAAGATATTTCCTTTTCAAGCATAGGCCTCAAAACACTCCAAATATCTTCTTGCAGATTCTACAAAAAGAGTGTTTCAAATATGTTCTATCAAAAGGAAGGTTTATCTCTGTGAGTTGAATGAATGCATCGTGAAGAACTTTCTGAGAATGCTTCTCTGTAGTTTTTAGGTGAAGATATTTCCTTTTCCAACATAGGCCTCAAGGTGCTCTGAATAAATACTTGCAGATTCTATAAAAGTAGTGTTTCAAAACTGTTCTATCAAAGGGAACGTTGAAGTCTGTGAGTTGAATGCACTCATCACACAGAAGTTTCTCAGAATCCTTCTGTCTGGCTTTTAGTTGAAGAGACTTTATTTCCCAGCATAGGCCTCAAATCGCTCCAAATATCCACTTGCAGATTCTACGAAAAGAGTGTTTCGAAGCTGCTCTTTCAAAAGCAAGGTTCAAGTCTGTGTGTTGAATGCACTCATGAGAAAGAAGTTTCTGAGAATGCTTCTGTCTAGTTCTTACCTGAAGATATTTCCTTTTCCAGCTTAGGCCTCAAAGCGCTCCAAATAAACACTTGCAAATTCTACAAAAACAGTGTTTCAAAAGAGTTCTATCAAAAGGAACGTTCAAGTCTGTGAGTTGAATGCACTTATCATACAGAAGTTTCCTGGAATGCTTCTGTCTAGTTTTTATGTGAAGACATTTCCTTTTCCAGCATAGGCCTCAAAGCGCTCCAAATATCCACTTGCAGATTCTACCAAAAGAGTGTTTCAAAACTGCTCTATCAAAAGCAAGCATCAACACTGTGAGTAGAATGCACTCATCACAAAGAAGTTTCTGAGAATGCTTCTGTCTAGTTTTATGTGAAGATATTTCCTTTTCCAACATTGGCCTCAAAGCGCTCCAAATAAACACTTGCAGATTCTACAAAAGGAGTGTTTCAAAACTGCTCTTTTGAGAGGAACGTTCAAGTCTGTGAGTTGAATGCACTCATCACACAGAAGTTTCTGAGAATGCTTCTGTCTAGTTTTTATGTGAAGATATTTCCTTTTCCAGCATTGGCCTCAAAACACTCCAAATATCTTCTTGCAGATTCTACAAAAAGAGTGTTTCAAATCTGTTCTATCAAAAGGAAGGTTCAACTCTGTGAGTTGAATGAATGCATCGTGAAGAACTTTCTGAGAATGCTTCTCTGTAGTTTTTAGGTGAAGATATTTCCTTTTCCAACATAGGCCTCAAGGTGCTCTGAATAAATACTTGCAGATTCTATAAAAGTAGTGTTTCAAAACTGTTCTATCAAAGGGAACGTTGAAGTCTGTGAGTTGAATGCACTCATCACACAGAAGTTTCTCAGAATCCTTCTGTCTGGCTTTGAGTTGAAGAGACTTTATTTCCCAGCATAGGCCTCAAATCGCTCCAAATATCCACTTGCAGATTCTACGAAAAGAGTGTTTCGAAGCTGCTCTTTCAAAAGCAAGGTTCAAGTCTGTGTGTTGAATGCACTCATGAGAAAGAAGTTTCTGAGAATGCTTCCGTCTAGTTCTTACCTGAAGATATTTCCTTTTCCAGCTTAGGCCTCAAAGCGCTCCAAATAAACACTTGCAAATTCTACAAAAGGAGTGTTTCAAAAGAGTTCTATCAAAAGGAATGTTCAAGTCTGTGAGTTGAATGCACTTATCATACAGAAGTTTCCTGGTATGCTTCTGTCTAGTTTTTATGTGAAGACATTTCCTTTTCCAGCATAGGCCTCAAAGCGCTCCAAATATCCACTTGCAGATTCTACCAAAAGAGTGTCTCAAAACTGCTCAATCAAAAGCAAGATTCAACACTGTGAGTAGAATGCACTCATCCCAAAGAAGTTTCTGAGAATGCTTCTGTCTAGTTTTTATGTGAAGATATTTCCTTTTCCAACATAGGCGTCAAAGCGCTCCAAATAAACACTTGCAGATTCTACAAAAGGAGTGTTCCAAAACTGCTCTTTTGAGAGGAACGTTCAAGTCTGTGAGTTGAATGCACTCATCACACAGAAGTTTCTGAGAATGCTTCTGTCTAGTTTTTATGTGAAGATATTTCCTTTTCCAGCATAGGCCTCAAAACACTCCAAATATCTTCTTGCAGATTCTACAAAAAGAGTGTTTCAAATCTGTTCTATCAAAAGGAAGGTTCAAATTTGTGAGTTGAATGAATGCATCGTGAAGAACTTTCTGAGAATGCTTCTCTGTAGTTTTTAGGTGAAGATATTCCATATTCCAGCACAGGCCTCGAAGTGCTCCAAATAACCACTTGCAGATTTTACCAAAAGAGTGTTTCAAAACTGCTCTTTCTATAGGTAAGTTCAAGTCTGTGAGTTGAATGCACTCAACACAAAGAAGTTTCTGAGAATGCTTCTGTTCAGTTTTTATGTGAAGATATTTCCTTTTCCAGCATAGGCCTCAAACGGCTCCAAATATCCCCTTGCAGATTCTACAAAAAGAGTGTTTCCAAACTTCTCTATCAATTGGCAGGTTCAGCACTGTGAGTTGAGTGAACTCATCACAAAGAAGTTTCTGAGAATCCTTCTCTCTAGATTTTATGTGAAGATATTTCCTTTTCCAACATAGGCCTCAAGGTACTCCGAATAAACACTTGCAGATTCTACAATAGGAGTGTTTCAAAACTGTTCTATCAAAGGGATCGTTCAAGTCTGTGAGTTGAATGCAGTCGTCACACAGAAGTTTCTCAGAATGCTTCTGTCTAGTTTTTAGGTGAAGAGATTTCATTTCCCAGCATAGGCCTCAAAGCGCTCAAAATATCCACTTGCTGATTCTACGAAAAGAGTGTTTCAAAGCTGCTCTTTCAAAAGCAAGGTTAAAGTCTGTGTGTTGAATGCACTCATCAGAAAGAAGTTTCTGAGAATGCTTCCGTCTAGTTTCTATATGAAGATCTTTCCTTTTCCAACATAGTCCTCAAAGTGCTCCAAATAAACACTTGCAGATTCTACAAAAGGAGTGTTTCAAAACTGCTCTTTCTATAGGTAAATTCAAGTCTGTGAGTTGAATGCACTCAACACAAAGAAGTTTCTGAGAATGCTTCTGTTCAGGTTTTATGTGAAGATATTTCCTTTTCCAGCATAGGCTTCAAACGTCTCCAAATATCCCCTTGCAGATTCTACAAAAAGAGTGTTTCCAAACTTCTCTATCAATTGGTAGGTTCACCTCTGTGAGTTGAATGAACTCATCCCAAAGAAGTTTCTTAGAATGCTTCTGTCTAGTTTTTATGTGAAGATATTTCCTTTTCCAACATAGGCCTCAAGGTGCTCTGAATAAATACTTGCAGATTCTACAAAAGGAGTGTTTCAAAACTGCTCTTTCTATAGGTAAGTTCAAGTCTGTGAATTGAATGCACTCAACACAAAGAAGTTTCTGAGAATGCTTCTGTTCAGTTTTTATGTGAAGATATTTCCTTTTCCAGCATAGGCCTCAAACGGCTCCAAATATCCCCATGCAGATTCTACAAAAAGAGTGTTTCCAAACTTCTCTATCAATTGGTAGGTTCAACACTGTGAGTTGAATGTACTCATCACCAAGAAGTTTCTGAGAATCCTTCTCTCTAGTTTTTATGTGAAGATACTTCCTTTTCCAACATAGGCCTCATGGTGCTCCGAATAAACACTTGCAGATTCTACAAAAGGAGTGTTTCAAAACTGTTCTATCAAAGGGAACGTTCAAGTCTGTGAGTTGAATGCACTCATCACACAGAAGTTTCTCAGAATGCTTCTGTCTAGTTTTTAGGTGAAGAGATTTCATTTCCCAGCATAGGCCTCAAAGCGCTCCAAATATCCACTTGCTGATTCTACGAAAAGAGTGTTTCAAAGCTGCTCTTTCAAAAGCAAGGTTCAAGTCTGTGTGTTGAATGCACTCATGAGAAAGAAGTTTGTGAGAATGCTTCTGTCTAGTTCTTACGTGAAGATATTTCCTTTTCCAGCTTAGGCCTCAAAGCGCTCCAAATAAACACTTGCAAATTCTACAAAAGGAGTGTTTCAAAAGAGTTCTATCAAAAGGAACGTTCAAGTCTGTGAGTTGAATGCATTTATCATACAGAAGTTTCCTGGAATGCTTCTGTCTAGTTTTTATGTGAAGACATTCCCTTTTCCAGCATAGGCCTCAAAGCGCTCCAAATATGCACTTGCAGATTCTACCAAAAGAGTGTCTCAAAACTGCTCAATCAAAAGCAAGCTTCAACACTGTGAGTAGAATGCACTCACCCCAAAGAAGTTTCTGAGAATGCTTCTGTCTAGTTTTTATGTGAAGAGATTTCCTTTTCCAACATAGGCCTCAAAGCGCTCAAAATAAACACTTGCAGATTCTAGAAAAGGAGTGTTCCAAAACTGCTCTTTTGAGAAGAACGTTCAAGTCTGTGAGTTGAGTGCACTCATCACACAGAAGTTTCTGAGAATGCTTCTGTCAAGTTTTTATGTGAAGATATTTCCTTTTCCAGCATAGGCCTCAAAACACTCCAAATATCTTCTTGCAGATTCTACAAAAAGAGTGTTTCAAATCTGTTCTATCAAAAGGAAGGTTCAACTCTGTGAGTTGAATGAATGCATCGTGAAGAACTTTCTGAGAATGCTTCTCTGTAGTTTTTAGGTGAAGATATTCCATATCCCAGCACAGGCCTCGAAGTGCTCCAAATAACCACTTGCAGATTTTACCAAAAGAGTGTTTCAAAACTGCTCTTTCTATAGGTAAGTTCAAGTCTGTGAGTTGAATGCACTCAACACAAAGAAGTTTCTGAGAATGTTTCTGTTCAGTTTTTATGTGAAGATATTTCCTTTTCCAGCATAGGCCTCAAACGGCTCCAAATATCCCCTTGCAGATTCTACAAAAAGAGTGTTTCCAAACTTCTCTATCAATTGGTAGGTTCAACACTGTGAGTTGAATGAACTCATCACAAAGAAGTTTCTGAGAATCCTTCTCTCTAGTTTTTATGTGAAGATATTTCCTTTTCCAACATAGGCCTCAAGGTGCTCCGAGTAAACACTTGCAGATTCTACAAAAGGAGTGTTTCAAAACTGTTCTATCAAAGGGAACGTTCAAGTCTGTGAGTTGAATGCACTCATCACACAGACGTTTCTCAGAATGCTTCTGTCTAGTTCTTAGGTGAAGAGATTTCATTTCCCAGCATAGGCCTCAAAGCGCTCCAAATATCCACTTGCAGAATCTACGAAAAGAGTGTTTCAAAGCTGCTCTTTCAAAAGCAAGGTTCAAGTCTGTGTGTTGAATGCACTCATCAGAAAGAAGTTTCTGAGAATGCTTCTGTCTAGTTCTTACGTGAAGATATTTCCTTTTCCAGCTGAGGCCTCAAAGCGCTCGAAATAAACACTTGCAAATTCTACAAAAGGAGTGTTTCAAAAGAGTTCTATCAAAAGGAACGTTCAAGTCTGTGAGTTGAATGCACTTATCATACAGAAGTTTCCTGGAATGCTTCTGTCTAGTTTTTATGTGAAGACATTTCCTTTTCCAGCATAGGCCTCAAAGCGCTCCAAATATCCACTTGCAGATTCTACCAAAAGAGTGTTTCAAAACTGCTCTATCAAAAACAAACTTCAGCACTGTGAGTAGAATGCACTCATCACAAAGAAGTTTCTGAGAATGCTTCTGTCTAGTTTTTATGTGAAGATATTTCCTTTTCCAGCATAGGCCTCAGAACGCTCCAAATATCCACTTGCAGATTCTATAAGAAGAGTGTTTCCAAACTGCTCTTTCGAAAGGAAGCTTCAATTCTGTGAGTTGAATGCACTCATCACAAAGAAGTTTCTGAGAATGCTTCCGTCTAGTTTCTATATGAAGATATTTCCTTTTCCAACATAGGCCTCAAAGTGCTCCAAATAAACACTTGCAGTTTCTACAAAAGGAGTGTTTCAAAACTGCTCTTTTGAGAGGAACGTTCAAGTCTGTGAGTTGAATGCACTCATCACACAGAAGTTTCTGAGAATGCTTCTGTCTAGTTTTTATGTGAAGATATTTCCTTTTCCAGCATTGGCCTCAAAACACTCCAAATATCTTCTTGCAGATTCTACAAAAAGAGTGTTTCAAATCTGTTCTTTCAAAAGGAAGGTTCAACTCTGTGAGTTGAATGAATGCATCGTGAAGAACTTTCTGAGAATGCTTCTCTGTAGTTTTTAGGTGAAGATATTCCATATCCCAGCACAGGCCTCGAAGTGCTCCAAATAACCACTTGCAGATTTTACCAAAAGAGTGTTTCAAAACTGCTCTTTCTATAGGTAAGATCAAGTCTGTGAGTTGAATGCACTCAACACAAAGAAGTTTCTGAGAATGCTTCTGTTCAGTTTTTATGTGAAGATATTTCCTTTTCCAGCATAGGCCTCAAACGGCTCCAAATATCCCCTTGCAGATTCTACAAAAAGAGTGTTTCCAAACTTCTCCATCAATTGGTAGGTTCAACACTGTGAGTTGAATGACCTCATCACAAAGAAGTTTCTGAGAATCCTTCTCTCTAGTTTTTATGTGAAGATATTTCCTTTTCCAACATAGGCATCAAGGTGCTCCGAAGAAACACTTGCAGATTCTACAAAAGGAGTCTTTCAAAACTGTTCTGTGAAAGGGAACGTTCAAGTCTGTGAGTTGAATGCACTCATCACACAGAAGTTTCTCAGAATGCTTCTGTCTAGTTTTTAGGTGAAGAGATTTCATTACCCAGCATAGGCCTCAAAGCGCTCCAAATATCCACTTGCTGATTCTACGAAAAGAGTGTTTCAAAGCTGCTCTTTCAAAAGCAAGTTTCAAGTCCGTGTGTTGAATGCACTCATCAGAAAGAAGTTTCTGAGAATGCTTCTGTATAGTTCTTACGTGAAGATATTTCCTTTTCCAGCTGAGGCCTCAAAGCGCTCCAAATAAACACTTGCAAATTCTACAAAAGGAGTGTTTCAAAAGAGTTCTATCAAAAGGAATGTTCAAGTCTGTGAGTTGAATGCACTTATCATACAGAAGTTTCCTGGTATGCTTCTGTCTAGTTTTTATGTGAAGACATTTCCTTTTCCAGCATAGGCCTCAAAGCGCTCCAAATATCCACTTGCAGATTCTACCAAAAGAGTGTCTCAAAACTGCTCAATCAAAAGCAAGATTCAACACTGTGAGTAGAATGCACTCATCCCAAAGAAGTTTCTGAGAATGCTTCTGTCTAGTTTTTATGTGAAGATATTTCCTTTTCCAACATAGGCGTCAAAGCGCTCCAAATAAACACTTGCAGATTCTACAAAAGGAGTGTTCCAAAACTGCTCTTTTGAGAGGAACGTTCAAGTCTGTGAGTTGAATGCACTCATCACACAGAAGTTTCTGAGAATGCTTCTGTCTAGTTTTTATGTGAAGATATTTCCTTTTCCAGCATAGGCCTCAAAACACTCCAAATATCTTCTTGCAGATTCTACAAAAAGAGTGTTTCAAATCTGTTCTATCAAAAGGAAGGTTCAAATTTGTGAGTTGAATGAATGCATCGTGAAGAACTTTCTGAGAATGCTTCTCTGTAGTTTTTAGGTGAAGATATTCCATATTCCAGCACAGGCCTCGAAGTGCTCCAAATAACCACTTGCAGATTTTACCAAAAGAGTGTTTCAAAACTGCTCTTTCTATAGGTAAGTTCAAGTCTGTGAGTTGAATGCACTCAACACAAAGAAGTTTCTGAGAATGCTTCTGTTCAGTTTTTATGTGAAGATATTTCCTTTTCCAGCATAGGCCTCAAACGGCTCCAAATATCCCCTTGCAGATTCTACAAAAAGAGTGTTTCCAAACTTCTCTATCAATTGGCAGGTTCAGCACTGTGAGTTGAGTGAACTCATCACAAAGAAGTTTCTGAGAATCCTTCTCTCTAGATTTTATGTGAAGATATTTCCTTTTCCAACATAGGCCTCAAGGTACTCCGAATAAACACTTGCAGATTCTACAATAGGAGTGTTTCAAAACTGTTCTATCAAAGGGATCGTTCAAGTCTGTGAGTTGAATGCAGTCGTCACACAGAAGTTTCTCAGAATGCTTCTGTCTAGTTTTTAGGTGAAGAGATTTCATTTCCCAGCATAGGCCTCAAAGCGCTCAAAATATCCACTTGCTGATTCTACGAAAAGAGTGTTTCAAAGCTGCTCTTTCAAAAGCAAGGTTAAAGTCTGTGTGTTGAATGCACTCATCAGAAAGAAGTTTCTGAGAATGCTTCCGTCTAGTTTCTATATGAAGATCTTTCCTTTTCCAACATAGTCCTCAAAGTGCTCCAAATAAACACTTGCAGATTCTACAAAAGGAGTGTTTCAAAACTGCTCTTTCTATAGGTAAATTCAAGTCTGTGAGTTGAATGCACTCAACACAAAGAAGTTTCTGAGAATGCTTCTGTTCAGGTTTTATGTGAAGATATTTCCTTTTCCAGCATAGGCTTCAAACGTCTCCAAATATCCCCTTGCAGATTCTACAAAAAGAGTGTTTCCAAACTTCTCTATCAATTGGTAGGTTCACCTCTGTGAGTTGAATGAACTCATCCCAAAGAAGTTTCTTAGAATGCTTCTGTCTAGTTTTTATGTGAAGATATTTCCTTTTCCAACATAGGCCTCAAGGTGCTCTGAATAAATACTTGCAGATTCTACAAAAGGAGTGTTTCAAAACTGCTCTTTCTATAGGTAAGTTCAAGTCTGTGAATTGAATGCACTCAACACAAAGAAGTTTCTGAGAATGCTTCTGTTCAGTTTTTATGTGAAGATATTTCCTTTTCCAGCATAGGCCTCAAACGGCTCCAAATATCCCCTTGCAGATTCTACAAAAAGAGTGTTTCCAAACTTCTCTATCAATTGGTAGGTTCAACACTGTGAGTTGAATGTACTCATCACCAAGAAGTTTCTGAGAATCCTTCTCTCTAGTTTTTATGTGAAGATACTTCCTTTTCCAACATAGGCCTCATGGTGCTCCGAATAAACACTTGCAGATTCTACAAAAGGAGTGTTTCAAAACTGTTCTATCAAAGGGAACGTTCAAGTCTGTGAGTTGAATGCACTCATCACACAGAAGTTTCTCAGAATGCTTCTGTCAAGTTTTTATGTGAAGATATTTCCTTTTCCAGCATAGGCCTCAAAACACTCCAAATATCTTCTTGCAGATTCTACAAAAAGAGTGTTTCAAATCTGTTCTATCAAAAGGAAGGTTCAACTCTGTGAGTTGAATGAATGCATCGTGAAGAACTTTCTGAGAATGCTTCTCTGTAGTTTTTAGGTGAAGATATTCCATATCCCAGCACAGGCCTCGAAGTGCTCCAAATAACCACTTGCAGATTTTAACAAAAGAGTGTTTCAAAACTGCTCTTTCTATAGGTAAGTTCAAGTCTGTGAGTTGAATGCACTCAACACAAAGAAGTTTCTGAGAATGTTTCTGTTCAGTTTTTATGTGAAGATATTTCCTTTTCCAGCATAGGCCTCAAACGGCTCCAAATATCCCCTTGCAGATTCTACAAAAAGAGTGTTTCCAAACTTCTCTATCAATTGGCAGGTTCAACACAGTGAGTTGAATGAACTCATCACAAAGAAGTTTCTGAGAATCCTTCTCTCTAGTTTTTATGTGAAGATATTTCCTTTTCCAACATAGGCCTCATGGTGCTCCGAATAAACACTTGCAGATTCTACAAAAGGAGTGTTTCAAAACTGTTCTATCAAAGGGAGCGTTCAAGTCTGTGAGTTGAATGCACTCATCACACAGAAGTTTCTCAGAATGCTTCTGTCTAGTTTTTAGGTGAAAAGATTTCATTTCCCAGCATAGGCCTCAAAGCGCTCCAAATATCCACTTGCAGATTCTACGAAAAGAGTGTTTCAAAGCTGCTCTTTCAAAAGCAAGGTTCAAGTCTGTGTGTTGAATGCACTCATCAGAAAGAAGTTTCTGAGAATGCTTCTGTCTAGTTCTTACGTGAAGTTATTTCCTTTTCCAGCTTAGGCCTCAAAGCGCTCGAAATAAACACTTGCAAATTCTACAAAAGGAGTGTTTCAAAAGAGTTCTATCAAAAGGAACGTTCAAGTCTGTGAGTTGAATGCATTTATCATACAGAAGTTTCCTGGAATGCTTCTGTCTAGTTTTTATGTGAAGACATTTCCTTTTCCAGCATAGGCCTCAAAGCGCTCCAAATATCCACTTGCAGATTCTACCAAAAGAGTGTCTCAAAACTGCTCAATCAAAAGCAAGCTTCAACACTGTGAGTAGAATGCACTCACCCCAAAGAAGTTTCTGAGAATGCTTCTGTCTAGTTTTTATGTGAAGATATTTCCTTTTCCAACATAGGCCTCAAAGCGCTCAAAATAAACACTTGCAGATTCTAGAAAAGGAGTGTTCCAAAACTGCTCTTTTGAGAAGAACGTTCAAGTCTGTGAGTTGAGTGCACTCATCACACAGAAGTTTCTGAGAATGCTTCTGTCAAGTTTTTATGTGAAGATATTTCCTTTTCCAGCATAGGCCTCAAAACACTCCAAATATCTTCTTGCAGATTCTACAAAAAGAGTGTTTCAAATCTGTTCTATCAAAAGGAAGGTTCAACTCTGTGAGTTGAATGAATGCATCGTGAAGAACTTTCTGAGAATGCTTCTCTGTAGTTTTTAGGTGAAGATATTCCATATCCCAGCACAGGCCTCGAAGTGCTCCAAATAACCACTTGCAGATTTTCCCAAAAGAGTGTTTCAAAACTGCTCTTTCTATAGGTAAGTTCAAGTCTGTGAGTTGAATGCACTCAACACAAAGAAGTTTCTGAGAATGCTTCTGTTCAGTTTTTATGTGAAGATATTTCCTTTTCCAGCATAGGCCTCAAACGGCTCCAAATATCCCCTTGCAGATTCTACAAAAAGAGTGTTTCCAAACTTCTCTATCAATTGGCAGGTTCAGCACTGTGAGTTGAGTGAACTCATCACAAAGAAGTTTCTGAGAATCCTTCTCTCTAGATTTTATGTGAAGATATTTCCTTTTCCAACATAGGCCTCAAGGTACTCCGAATAAACACTTGCAGATTCTACAATAGGAGTGTTTCAAAACTGTTCTATCAAAGGGATCGTTCAAGTCTGTGAGTTGAATGCAGTCGTCACACAGAAGTTTCTCAGAATGCTTCTGTCTAGTTTTTAGGTGAAGAGATTTCATTTCCCAGCATAGGCCTCAAAGCGCTCAAAATATCCACTTGCTGATTCTACGAAAAGAGTGTTTCAAAGCTGCTCTTTCAAAAGCAAGGTTAAAGTCTGTGTGTTGAATGCACTCATCAGAAAGAAGTTTCTGAGAATGCTTCTGTCTAGTTCTTACGTGAAGATATTTCCTTTTCCAGCTGAGGCCTCAAAGCGCTCGAAATAAACACTTGCAAATTCTACAAAAGGAGTGTTTCAAAAGAGTTCTATCAAAAGGAACGTTCAAGTCTGTGAGTTGAATGCACTTATCATACAGAAGTTTCCTGGAATGCTTCTGTCTAGTTTTTATGTGAAGACATTTCCTTTTCCAGCATAGGCCTCAAAGCGCTCCAAATATCCACTTGCAGATTCTACCAAAAGAGTGTTTCAAAACTGCTCTATCAAAAACAAACTTCAGCACTGTGAGTAGAATGCACTCATCACAAAGAAGTTTCTGAGAATGCTTCTGTCTAGTTTTTATGTGAAGATATTTCCTTTTCCAACATAGGCGTCAAAGCGCTCCAAATAAACACTTGCAGATTCTACAAAGGGAGTGTTCCAAAACTGCTCTTTTGAGAGGAACGTTCAAGTCTGTGAGTTGAATGCACTCATCACACAGAAGTTTCTGAGAATGCTTCTGTCTAGTTTTTATGTGAAGATATTTCCTTTTCCAGCATAGGCCTCAAAACACTCCAAATATCTTCTTGCAGATTCTACAAAAAGAGTGTTTCAAATCTGTTCTATCAAAAGGAAGGTTCAAATTTGTGAGTTGAATGAATGCATCGTGAAGAACTTTCTGAGAATGCTTCTCTGTAGTTTTTAGGTGAAGATATTCCATATTCCAGCACAGGCCTCGAAGTGCTCCAAATAACCACTTGCAGATTTTACCAAAAGAGTGTTTCAAAACTGCTCTTTCTATAGGTAAATTCAAGTCTGTGAGTTGAATGCACTCAACACAAAGAAGTTTCTGAGAATGCTTCTGTTCAGGTTTTATGTGAAGATATTTCCTTTTCCAGCATAGGCTTCAAACGTCTCCAAATATCCCCTTGCAGATTCTACAAAAAGAGTGTTTCCAAACTTCTCTATCAATTGGTAGGTTCACCTCTGTGAGTTGAATGAACTCATCCCAAAGAAGTTTCTTAGAATGCTTCTGTCTAGTTTTTATGTGAACATATTTCCTTTTCCAACATAGGCCTCAAGGTGCTCTGAATAAATACTTGCAGATTCTACAAAAGGAGTGTTTCAAAACTGCTCTTTCTATAGGTAAGTTCAAGTCTGTGAATTGAATGCACTCAACACAAAGAAGTTTCTGAGAATGCTTCTGTTCAGTTTTTATGTGAAGATATTTCCTTTTCCAGCATAGGCCTCAAACGGCTCCAAATATCCCCTTGCAGATTCTACAAAAAGAGTGTTTCCAAACTTCTCTATCAATTGGTAGGTTCAACACTGTGAGTTGAATGTACTCATCACCAAGAAGTTTCTGAGAATCCTTCTCTCTAGTTTTTATGTGAAGATACTTCCTTTTCCAACATAGGCCTCATGGTGCTCCGAATAAACACTTGCAGATTCTACAAAAGGAGTGTTTCAAAACTGTTCTATCAAAGGGAACGTTCAAGTCTGTGAGTTGAATGCACTCATCACACAGAAGTTTCTCAGAATGCTTCTGTCAAGTTTTTATGTGAAGATATTTCCTTTTCCAGCATAGGCCTCAAAACACTCCAAATATCTTCTTGCAGATTCTACAAAAAGAGTGTTTCAAATCTGTTCTATCAAAAGGAAGGTTCAACTCTGTGAGTTGAATGAATGCATCGTGAAGAACTTTCTGAGAATGCTTCTCTGTAGTTTTTAGGTGAAGATATTCCATATCCCAGCACAGGCCTCGAAGTGCTCCAAATAACCACTTGCAGATTTTAACAAAAGAGTGTTTCAAAACTGCTCTTTCTATAGGTAAGTTCAAGACTGTGAGTTGAATGCACTCAACACAAAGAAGTTTCTGAGAATGTTTCTGTTCAGTTTTTATGTGAAGATATTTCCTTTTCCAGCATAGGCCTCAAACGGCTCCAAATATCCCCTTGCAGATTCTACAAAAAGAGTGTTTCCAAACTTCTCTATCAATTGGTAGGTTCAACACTGTGAGTTGAATGAACTCATCACAAAGAAGTTTCTGAGAATCCTTCTCTCTAGTTTTTATGTGAAGATATTTCCTTTTCCAACATAGGCCTCAAGGTGCTCCGAGTAAACACTTGCAGATTCTACAAAAGGAGTGTTTCAAAACTGTTCTATCAAAGGGAACGTTCAAGTCTGTGAGTTGAATGCACTCATCACACAGACGTTTCTCAGAATGCTTCTGTCTAGTTTTTAGGTGAAGAGATTTCATTTCCCAGCATAGGCCTCAAAGCGCTCCAAATATCCACTTGCAGAATCTACGAAAAGAGTGTTTCAAAGCTGCTCTTTCAAAAGCAAGGTTCAAGTCTGTGTGTTGAATGCACTCATCAGAAAGAAGTTTCTGAGAATGCTTCTGTCTAGTTCTTACGTGAAGATATTTCCTTTTCCAGCTGAGGCCTCAAAGCGCTCGAAATAAACACTTGCAAATTCTACAAAAGGAGTGTTTCAAAAGAGTTCTATCAAAAGGAACGTTCAAGTCTGTGAGTTGAATGCACTTATCATACAGAAGTTTCCTGGAATGCTTCTGTCTAGTTTTTATGTGAAGACATTTCCTTTTCCAGCATAGGCCTCAAAGCGCTCCAAATATCCACTTGCAGATTCTACCAAGAGTGTTTCAAAACTGCTCTATCAAAAACAAACTTCAGCACTGTGAGTAGAATGCACTCATCACAAAGAAGTTTCTGAGAATGCTTCTGTCTAGTTTTTATGTGAAGATATTTCCTTTTCCAGCATAGGCCTCAGAACGCTCCAAATATCCACTTGCAGATTCTATAAGAAGAGTGTTTCCAAACTGCTCTTTCGAAAGGAAGCTTCAATTCTGTGAGTTGAATGCACTCATCACAAAGAAGTTTCTGAGAATGCTTCCGTCTAGTTTCTATATGAAGATATTTCCTTTTCCAACATAGGCCTCAAAGTGCTCCAAATAAACACTTGCAGTTTCTACAAAAGGAGTGTTTCAAAACTGCTCTTTTGAGAGGAACGTTCAAGTCTGTGAGTTGAATGCACTCATCACACAGAAGTTTCTGAGAATGCTTCTGTCTAGTTTTTATGTGAAGATATTTCCTTTTCCAGCATAGGCCTCAAAACACTCCAAATATCTTCTTGCAGATTCTACAAAAAGAGTGTTTCAAATCTGTTCTATCAAAAGGAAGGTTCAACTCTGTGAGTTGAATGAATGCATCGTGAAGAACTTTCTGAGAATGCTTCTCTGTAGTTTTTAGGTGAAGATATTCCATATCCCAGCACAGGCCTCGAAGTGCTCCAAATAACCACTTGCAGATTTTACCAAAAGAGTGTTTCAAAACTGCACTTTCTATAGGTAAGTTCAAGTCTGTGAGTTGAATGCACTCAACACAAAGAAGTTTCTGAGAATGCTTCTGTTCAGTTTTTATGTGAAGATATTTCCTTTTCCAGCATAGGCCTCAAACGGCTCCAAATATCCCCTTGCAGATTCTACAAAAAGAGTGTTTCCAAACTTCTCTATCAATTGGCAGGTTCAACACTGTGAGTTGAATGAACTCATCACAAAGAAGTTTCTGAGAATCCTTCTCTCTAGTTTTTATGTGAAGATATTTCCTTTTCCAACATAGGCCTCATGGTGCTCCGAATAAACACTTGCAGATTCTACAAAAGGAGTGTTTCAAAACTGTTCTATCAAAGGGAGCGTTCAAGTCTGTGAGTTGAATGCACTCATCACACAGAAGTTTCTCAGAATGCTTCTGTCTAGTTTTTAGGTGAAAAGATTTCATTTCCCAGCATAGGCCTCAAAGCGCTCCAAATATCCACTTGCAGATTCTACGAAAAGAGTGTTTCAAAGCTGCTCTTTCAAAAGCAAGGTTCAAGTCTGTGTGTTGAATGCACTCATCAGAAAGAAGTTTCTGAGAATGCTTCTGTCTAGTTCTTACGTGAAGTTATTTCCTTTTCCAGCTTAGGCCTCAAAGCGCTCGAAATAAACACTTGCAAATTCTACAAAAGGAGTGTTTCAAAAGAGTTCTATCATAAGGAACGTTCAAGTCTGTGAGTTGAATGCATTTATCATACAGAAGTTTCCTGGAATGCTTCTGTCTAGTTTTTATGTGAAGACATTTCCTTTTCCAGCATAGGCCTCAAAGCGCTCCAAATATCCACTTGCAGATTCTACCAAAAGAGTGTCTCAAAACTGCTCAATCAAAAGCAAGCTTCAACACTGTGAGTAGAATGCACTCACCCCAAAGAAGTTTCTGAGAATGCTTCTGTCTAGTTTTTATGTGAAGATATTTCCTTTTCCAACATAGGCCTCAAAGCGCTCAAAATAAACACTTGCAGATTCTAGAAAAGGAGTGTTCCAAAACTGCTCTTTTGAGAAGAACGTTCAAGTCTGTGAGTTGAGTGCACTCATCACACAGAAGTTTCTGAGAATGCTTCTGTCAAGTTTTTATGTGAAGATATTTCCTTTTCCAGCATAGGCCTCAAAACACTCCAAATATCTTCTTGCAGATTCTACAAAAAGAGTGTTTCAAATCTGTTCTATCAAAAGGAAGGTTCAACTCTGTGAGTTGAATGAATGCATCGTGAAGAACTTTCTGAGAATGCTTCTCTGTAGTTTTTAGGTGAAGATATTCCATATCCCAGCACAGGCCTCGAAGTGCTCCAAATAACCACTTGCAGATTTTCCCAAAAGAGTGTTTCAAAACTGCTCTTTCTATAGGTAAGTTCAAGTCTGTGAGTTGAATGCACTCAACACAAAGAAGTTTCTGAGAATGCTTCTGTTCAGTTTTTATGTGAAGATATTTCCTTTTCCAGCATAGGCCTCAAACGGCTCCAAATATCCCCTTGCAGATTCTACAAAAAGAGTGTTTCCAAACTTCTCTATCAATTGGCAGGTTCAGCACTGTGAGTTGAGTGAACTCATCACAAAGAAGTTTCTGAGAATCCTTCTCTCTAGATTTTATGTGAAGATATTTCCTTTTCCAACATAGGCCTCAAGGTACTCCGAATAAACACTTGCAGATTCTACAATAGGAGTGTTTCAAAACTGTTCTATCAAAGGGATCGTTCAAGTCTGTGAGTTGAATGCAGTCGTCACACAGAAGTTTCTCAGAATGCTTCTGTCTAGTTTTTAGGTGAAGAGATTTCATTTCCCAGCATAGGCCTCAAAGCGCTCAAAATATCCACTTGCTGATTCTACGAAAAGAGTGTTTCAAAGCTGCTCTTTCAAAAGCAAGGTTAAAGTCTGTGTGTTGAATGCACTCATCAGAAAGAAGTTTCTGAGAATGCTTCTGTCTAGTTCTTACGTGAAGATATTTCCTTTTCCAGCTGAGGCCTCAAAGCGCTCGAAATAAACACTTGCAAATTCTACAAAAGGAGTGTTTCAAAAGAGTTCTATCAAAAGGAACGTTCAAGTCTGTGAGTTGAATGCACTTATCATACAGAAGTTTCCTGGAATGCTTCTGTCTAGTTTTTATGTGAAGACATTTCCTTTTCCAGCATAGGCCTCAAAGCGCTCCAAATATCCACTTGCAGATTCTACCAAAAGAGTGTTTCAAAACTGCTCTATCAAAAACAAACTTCAGCACTGTGAGTAGAATGCACTCATCACAAAGAAGTTTCTGAGAATGCTTCTGTCTAGTTTTTATGTGAAGATATTTCCTTTTCCAACATAGGCGTCAAAGCGCTCCAAATAAACACTTGCAGATTCTACAAAAGGAGTGTTCCAAAACTGCTCTTTTGAGAGGAACGTTCAAGTCTGTGAGTTGAATGCACTCATCACACAGAAGTTTCTGAGAATGCTTCTGTCTAGTTTTTATGTGAAGATATTTCCTTTTCCAGCATAGGCCTCAAAACACTCCAAATATCTTCTTGCAGATTCTACAAAAAGAGTGTTTCAAATCTGTTCTATCAAAAGGAAGGTTCAAATTTGTGAGTTGAATGAATGCATCGTGAAGAACTTTCTGAGAATGCTTCTCTGTAGTTTTTAGGTGAAGATATTCCATATTCCAGCACAGGCCTCGAAGTGCTCCAAATAACCACTTGCAGATTTTACCAAAAGAGTGTTTCAAAACTGCTCTTTCTATAGGTAAATTCAAGTCTGTGAGTTGAATGCACTCAACACAAAGAAGTTTCTGAGAATGCTTCTGTTCAGGTTTTATGTGAAGATATTTCCTTTTCCAGCATAGGCTTCAAACGTCTCCAAATATCCCCTTGCAGATTCTACAAAAAGAGTGTTTCCAAACTTCTCTATCAATTGGTAGGTTCACCTCTGTGAGTTGAATGAACTCATCCCAAAGAAGTTTCTTAGAATGCTTCTGTCTAGTTTTTATGTGAAGATATTTCCTTTTCCAACATAGGCCTCAAGGTGCTCTGAATAAATACTTGCAGATTCTACAAAAGGAGTGTTTCAAAACTGCTCTTTCTATAGGTAAGTTCAAGTCTGTGAATTGAATGCACTCAACACAAAGAAGTTTCTGAGAATGCTTCTGTTCAGTTTTTATGTGAAGATATTTACTTTTCCAGCATAGGCCTCAAACGGCTCCAAATATCCCCTTGCAGATTCTACAAAAAGAGTGTTTCCAAACTTCTCTATCAATTGGTAGGTTCAACACTGTGAGTTGAATGTACTCATCACCAAGAAGTTTCTGAGAATCCTTCTCTCTAGTTTTTATGTGAAGATACTTCCTTTTCCAACATAGGCCTCATGGTGCTCCGAATAAACACTTGCAGATTCTACAAAAGGAGTGTTTCAAAACTGTTCTATCAAAGGGAACGTTCAAGTCTGTGAGTTGAATGCACTCATCACACAGAAGTTTCTCAGAATGCTTCTGTCTAGTTTTTAGGTGAAGAGATTTCATTTCCCAGCATAGGCCTCAAAGCGCTCCAAATATCCACTTGCTGATTCTACGAAAAGAGTGTTTCAAAGCTGCTCTTTCAAAAGCAAGGTTCAAGTCTGTGTGTTGAATGCACTCATGAGAAAGAAGTTTGTGAGAATGCTTCTGTCTAGTTCTTACGTGAAGATATTTCCTTTTCCAGCTTAGGCCCCAAAGCGCTCCAAATAAACACTTGCAAATTCTACAAAAGGAGTGTTTCAAAAGAGTTCTATCAAAAGGAACGTTCAAGTCTGTGAGTTGAATGCATTTATCATACAGAAGTTTCCTGGAATGCTTCTGTCTAGTTTTCATGTGAAGACATTTCCTTTTCCAGCATAGGCCTCAAAGCGCTCCAAATATCCACTTGCAGATTCTACCAAAAGAGTGTCTCAAAACTGCTCAATCAAAAGCAAGCTTCAACACTGTGAGTAGAATGCACTCACCCCAAAGAAGTTTCTGAGAATGCTTCTGTCTAGTTTTTATGTGAAGAGATTTCCTTTTCCAACATAGGCCTCAAAGCGCTCAAAATAAACACTTGCAGATTCTAGAAAAGGAGTGTTCCAAAACTGCTCTTTTGAGAAGAACGTTCAAGTCTGTGAGTTGAGTGCACTCATCACACAGAAGTTTCTGAGAATGCTTCTGTCAAGTTTTTATGTGAAGATATTTCCTTTTCCAGCATAGGCCTCAAAACACTCCAAATATCTTCTTGCAGATTCTACAAAAAGAGTGTTTCAAATCTGTTCTATCAAAAGGAAGGTTCAACTCTGTGAGTTGAATGAATGCATCGTGAAGAACTTTCTGAGAATGCTTCTCTGTAGTTTTTAGGTGAAGATATTCCATATCCCAGCACAGGCCTCGAAGTGCTCCAAATAACCACTTGCAGATTTTAACAAAAGAGTGTTTCAAAACTGCTCTTTCTATAGGTAAGTTCAAGTCTGTGAGTTGAATGCACTCAACACAAAGAAGTTTCTGAGAATGTTTCTGTTCAGTTTTTATGTGAAGATATTTCCTTTTCCAGTATAGGCCTCAAACGGCTCCAAATATCCCCTTGCAGATTCTACAAAAAGAGTGTTTCCAAACTTCTCTATCAATTGGTAGGTTCAACACTGTGAGTTGAATGAACTCATCACAAAGAAGTTTCTGAGAATCCTTCTCTCTAGTTTTTATGTGAAGATATTTCCTTTTCCAACATAGGCCTCAAGGTGCTCCGAGTAAACACTTGCAGATTCTACAAAAGGAGTGTTTCAAAACTGTTCTATCAAAGGGAACGTTCAAGTCTGTGAGTTGAATGCACTCATCACACAGACGTTTCTCAGAATGCTTCTGTCTAGTTTTTAGGTGAAGAGATTTCATTTCCCAGCATAGGCCTCAAAGCGCTCCAAATATCCACTTGCAGAATCTACGAAAAGAGTGTTTCAAAGCTGCTCTTTCAAAAGCAAGGTTCAAGTCTGTGTGTTGAATGCACTCATCAGAAAGAAGTTTCTGAGAATGCTTCTGTCTAGTTCTTACGTGAAGATATTTCCTTTTCCAGCTGAGGCCTCAAAGCGCTCGAAATAAACACTTGCAAATTCTACAAAAGGAGTGTTTCAAAAGAGTTCTATCAAAAGGAACGTTCAAGTCTGTGAGTTGAATGCACTTATCATACAGAAGTTTCCTGGAATGCTTCTGTCTAGTTTTTATGTGAAGACATTTCCTTTTCCAGCATAGGCCTCAAAGCGCTCCAAATATCCACTTGCAGATTCTACCAAAAGAGTGTTTCAAAACTGCTCTATCAAAAACAAACTTCAGCACTGTGAGTAGAATGCACTCATCACAAAGAAGTTTCTGAGAATGCTTCTGTCTAGTTTTTATGTGAAGATATTTCCTTTTCCAGCATAGGCCTCAGAACGCTCCAAATATCCACTTGCAGATTCTATAAGAAGAGTGTTTCCAAACTGCTCTTTCGAAAGGAAGCTTCAATTCTGTGAGTTGAATGCACTCATCACAAAGAAGTTTCTGAGAATGCTTCCGTCTAGTTTCTATATGAAGATATTTCCTTTTCCAACATAGGCCTCAAAGTGCTCCAAATAAACACTTGCAGTTTCTACAAAAGGAGTGTTTCAAAACTGCTCTTTTGAGAGGAACGTTCAAGTCTGTGAGTTGAATGCACTCATCACACAGAAGTTTCTGAGAATGCTTCTGTCTAGTTTTTATGTGAAGATATTTCCTTTTCCAGCATAGGCCTCAAAACACTCCAAATATCTTCTTGCAGATTCTACAAAAAGAGTGTTTCAAATCTGTTCTATCAAAAGGAAGGTTCAACTCTGTGAGTTGAATGAATGCATCGTGAAGAACTTTCTGAGAATGCTTCTCTGTAGTTTTTAGGTGAAGATATTCCATATCCCAGCACAGGCCTCGAAGTGCTCCAAATAACCACTTGCAGATTTTACCAAAAGAGTGTTTCAAAACTGCACTTTCTATAGGTAAGTTCAAGTCTGTGAGTTGAATGCACTCAACACAAAGAAGTTTCTGAGAATGCTTCTGTTCAGTTTTTATGTGAAGATATTTCCTTTTCCAGCATAGGCCTCAAACGGCTCCAAATATCCCCTTGCAGATTCTACAAAAAGAGTGTTTCCAAACTTCTCTATCAATTGGCAGGTTCAACACTGTGAGTTGAATGAACTCATCACAAAGAAGTTTCTGAGAATCCTTCTCTCTAGTTTTTATGTGAAGATATTTCCTTTTCCAACATAGGCCTCATGGTGCTCCGAATAAACACTTGCAGATTCTACAAAAGGAGTGTTTCAAAACTGTTCTATCAAAGGGAGCGTTCAAGTCTGTGAGTTGAATGCACTCATCACACAGAAGTTTCTCAGAATGCTTCTGTCTAGTTTTTAGGTGAAAAGATTTCATTTCCCAGCATAGGCCTCAAAGCGCTCCAAATATCCACTTGCAGATTCTACGAAAAGAGTGTTTCAAAGCTGCTCTTTCAAAAGCAAGGTTCAAGTCTGTGTGTTGAATGCACTCATCAGAAAGAAGTTTCTGAGAATGCTTCTGTCTAGTTCTTACGTGAAGTTATTTCCTTTTCCAGCTTAGGCCTCAAAGCGCTCGAAATAAACACTTGCAAATTCTACAAAAGGAGTGTTTCAAAAGAGTTCTATCAAAAGGAACGTTCAAGTCTGTGAGTTGAATGCATTTATCATACAGAAGTTTCCTGGAATGCTTCTGTCTAGTTTTTATGTGAAGACATTTCCTTTTCCAGCATAGGCCTCAAAGCGCTCCAAATATCCACTTGCAGATTCTACCAAAAGAGTGTCTCAAAACTGCTCAATCAAAAGCAAGCTTCAACACTGTGAGTAGAATGCACTCACCCCAAAGAAGTTTCTGAGAATGCTTCTGTCTAGTTTTTATGTGAAGATATTTCCTTTTCCAACATAGGCCTCAAAGCGCTCAAAATAAACACTTGCAGATTCTAGAAAAGGAGTGTTCCAAAACTGCTCTTTTGAGAAGAACGTTCAAGTCTGTGAGTTGAGTGCACTCATCACACAGAAGTTTCTGAGAATGCTTCTGTCAAGTTTTTATGTGAAGATATTTCCTTTTCCAGCATAGGCCTCAAAACACTCCAAATATCTTCTTGCAGATTCTACAAAAAGAGTGTTTCAAATCTGTTCTATCAAAAGGAAGGTTCAACTCTGTGAGTTGAATGAATGCATCGTGAAGAACTTTCTGAGAATGCTTCTCTGTAGTTTTTAGGTGAAGATATTCCATATCCCAGCACAGGCCTCGAAGTGCTCCAAATAACCACTTGCAGATTTTCCCAAAAGAGTGTTTCAAAACTGCTCTTTCTATAGGTAAGTTCAAGTCTGTGAGTTGAATGCACTCAACACAAAGAAGTTTCTGAGAATGCTTCTGTTCAGTTTTTATGTGAAGATATTTCCTTTTCCAGCATAGGCCTCAAACGGCTCCAAATATCCCCTTGCAGATTCTACAAAAAGAGTGTTTCCAAACTTCTCTATCAATTGGCAGGTTCAGCACTGTGAGTTGAGTGAACTCATCACAAAGAAGTTTCTGAGAATCCTTCTCTCTAGATTTTATGTGAAGATATTTCCTTTTCCAACATAGGCCTCAAGGTACTCCGAATAAACACTTGCAGATTCTACAATAGGAGTGTTTCAAAACTGTTCTATCAAAGGGATCGTTCAAGTCTGTGAGTTGAATGCAGTCGTCACACAGAAGTTTCTCAGAATGCTTCTGTCTAGTTTTTAGGTGAAGAGATTTCATTTCCCAGCATAGGCCTCAAAGCGCTCAAAATATCCACTTGCTGATTCTACGAAAAGAGTGTTTCAAAGCTGCTCTTTCAAAAGCAAGGTTAAAGTCTGTGTGTTGAATGCACTCATCAGAAAGAAGTTTCTGAGAATGCTTCCGTCTAGTTTCTATATGAAGATCTTTCCTTTTCCAACATAGTCCTCAAAGTGCTCCAAATAAACACTTGCAGATTCTACAAAAGGAGTGTTTCAAAACTGCTCTTTCTATAGGTAAATTCAAGTCTGTGAGTTGAATGCACTCAACACAAAGAAGTTTCTGAGAATGCTTCTGTTCAGGTTTTATGTGAAGATATTTCCTTTTCCAGCATAGGCTTCAAACGTCTCCAAATATCCCCTTGCAGATTCTACAAAAAGAGTGTTTCCAAACTTCTCTATCAATTGGTAGGTTCACCTCTGTGAGTTGAATGAACTCATCCCAAAGAAGTTTCTTAGAATGCTTCTGTCTAGTTTTTATGTGAAGATATTTCCTTTTCCAACATAGGCCTCAAGGTGCTCTGAATAAATACTTGCAGATTCTACAAAAGGAGTGTTTCAAAACTGCTCTTTCTATAGGTAAGTTCAAGTCTGTGAATTGAATGCACTCAACACAAAGAAGTTTCTGAGAATGCTTCTGTTCAGTTTTTATGTGAAGATATTTCCTTTTCCAGCATAGGCCTCAAACGGCTCCAAATATCCCCTTGCAGATTCTACAAAAAGAGTGTTTCCAAACTTCTCTATCAATTGGTAGGTTCAACACTGTGAGTTGAATGTACTCATCACCAAGAAGTTTCTGAGAATCCTTCTCTCTAGATTTTATGTGAAGATACTTCCTTTTCCAACATAGGCCTCATGGTGCTCCGAATAAACACTTGCAGATTCTACAAAAGGAGTGTTTCAAAACTGTTCTATCAAAGGGAACGTTCAAGTCTGTGAGTTGAATGCACTCATCACACAGAAGTTTCTCAGAATGCTTCTGTCTAGTTTTTAGGTGAAGAGATTTCATTTCCCAGCATAGGCCTCAAAGCGCTCCAAATATCCACTTGCTGATTCTACGAAAAGAGTGTTTCAAAGCTGCTCTTTCAAAAGCAAGGTTCAAGTCTGTGTGTTGAATGCACTCATGAGAAAGAAGTTTGTGAGAATGCTTCTGTCTAGTTCTTACGTGAAGATATTTCCTTTTCCAGCTTAGGCCTCAAAGCGCTCCAAATAAACACTTGCAAATTCTACAAAAGGAGTGTTTCAAAAGAGTTCTATCAAAAGGAACGTTCAAGTCTGTGAGTTGAATGCATTTATCATACAGAAGTTTCCTGGAATGCTTCTGTCTAGTTTTCATGTGAAGACATTTCCTTTACCAGCATAGGCCTCAAAGCGCTCCAAATATCCACTTGCAGATTCTACCAAAAGAGTGTCTCAAAACTGCTCAATCAAAAGCAAGCTTCAACACTGTGAGTAGAATGCACTCACCCCAAAGAAGTTTCTGAGAATGCTTCTGTCTAGTTTTTATGTGAAGAGATTTCCTTTTCCAACATAGGCCTCAAAGCGCTCAAAATAAACACTTGCAGATTCTAGAAAAGGAGTGTTCCAAAACTGCTCTTTTGAGAAGAACGTTCAAGTCTGTGAGTTGAGTGCACTCATCACACAGAAGTTTCTGAGAATGCTTCTGTCAAGTTTTTATGTGAAGATATTTCCTTTTCCAGCATAGGCCTCAAAACACTCCAAATATCTTCTTGCAGATTCTACAAAAAGAGTGTTTCAAATCTGTTCTATCAAAAGGAAGGTTCAACTCTGTGAGTTGAATGAATGCATCGTGAAGAACTTTCTGAGAATGCTTCTCTGTAGTTTTTAGGTGAAGATATTCCATATCCCAGCACAGGCCTCGAAGTGCTCCAAATAACCACTTGCAGATTTTAACAAAAGAGTGTTTCAAAACTGCTCTTTCTATAGGTAAGTTCAAGTCTGTGAGTTGAATGCACTCAACACAAAGAAGTTTCTGAGAATGTTTCTGTTCAGTTTTTATGTGAAGATATTTCCTTTTCCAGCATAGGCCTCAAACGGCTCCAAATATCCCCTTGCAGATTCTACAAAAAGAGTGTTTCCAAACTTCTCTATCAATTGGTAGGTTCAACACTGTGAGTTGAATGAACTCATCACAAAGAAGTTTCTGAGAATCCTTCTCTCTAGTTTTTATGTGAAGATATTTCCTTTTCCAACATAGGCCTCAAGGTGCTCCGAGTAAACACTTGCAGATTCTACAAAAGGAGTGTTTCAAAACTGTTCTATCAAAGGGAACGTTCAAGTCTGTGAGTTGAATGCACTCATCACACAGACGTTTCTCAGAATGCTTCTGTCTAGTTTTTAGGTGAAGAGATTTCATTTCCCAGCATAGGCCTCAAAGCGCTCCAAATATCCACTTGCAGAATCTACGAAAAGAGTGTTTCAAAGCTGCTCTTTCAAAAGCAAGGTTCAAGTCTGTGTGTTGAATGCACTCATCAGAAAGAAGTTTCTGAGAATGCTTCTGTCTGGTTCTTACGTGAAGATATTTCCTTTTCCAGCTGAGGCCTCAAAGCGCTCGAAATAAACACTTGCAAATTCTACAAAAGGAGTGGTTCAAAAGAGTTCTATCAAAAGGAACGTTCAAGTCTGTGAGTTGAATGCACTTATCATACAGAAGTTTCCTGGAATGCTTCTGTCTAGTTTTTATGTGAAGACATTTCCTTTTCCAGCATAGGCCTCAAAGCGCTCCAAATATCCACTTGCAGATTCTACCAAAAGAGTGTTTCAAAACTGCTCTATCAAAAACAAACTTCAGCACTGTGAGTAGAATGCACTCATCACAAAGAAGTTTCTGAGAATGCTTCTGTCTAGTTTTTATGTGAAGATATTTCCTTTTCCAGCATAGGCCTCAGAACGCTCCAAATATCCACTTGCAGATTCTATAAGAAGAGTGTTTCCAAACTGCTCTTTCGAAAGGAAGCTTCAATTCTGTGAGTTGTATGCACTCATCACAAAGAAGTTTCTGAGAATGCTTCCGTCTAGTTTCTATATGAAGATATTTCCTTTTCCAACATAGGCCTCAAAGTGCTCCAAATAAACACTTGCAGTTTCTACAAAAGGAGTGTTT
The DNA here is from genome assembly GCF_028885625.2 of Pongo pygmaeus. Taxonomy (NCBI): domain Eukaryota; kingdom Metazoa; phylum Chordata; class Mammalia; order Primates; family Hominidae; genus Pongo; species Pongo pygmaeus. The sequence goes on along the minus strand of NC_072379.2, from coordinate 23,908,827 downwards.
CAAAACTGCTCTTTTGAGAGGAACGTTCAAGTCTGTGAGTTGAATGCACTCATCACACAGAAGTTTCTGAGAATGCTTCTGTCTAGTTTTTATGTGAAGATATTTCCTTTTCCAGCATAGGCCTCAAAACACTCCAAATATCTTCTTGCAGATTCTACAAAAAGAGTGTTTCAAATCTGTTCTATCAAAAGGAAGGTTCAACTCTGTGAGTTGAATGAATGCATCGTGAAGAACTTTCTGAGAATGCTTCTCTGTAGTTTTTAGGTGAAGATATTCCATATCCCAGCACAGGCCTCGAAGTGCTCCAAATAACCACTTGCAGATTTTACCAAAAGAGTGTTTCAAAACTGCACTTTCTATAGGTAAGTTCAAGTCTGTGAGTTGAATGCACTCAACACAAAGAAGTTTCTGAGAATGCTTCTGTTCAGTTTTTATGTGAAGATATTTCCTTTTCCAGCATAGGCCTCAAACGGCTCCAAATATCCCCTTGCAGATTCTACAAAAAGAGTGTTTCCAAACTTCTCTATCAATTGGCAGGTTCAACACTGTGAGTTGAATGAACTCATCACAAAGAAGTTTCTGAGAATCCTTCTCTCTAGTTTTTATGTGAAGATATTTCCTTTTCCAACATAGGCCTCATGGTGCTCCGAATAAACACTTGCAGATTCTACAAAAGGAGTGTTTCAAAACTGTTCTATCAAAGGGAGCGTTCAAGTCTGTGAGTTGAATGCACTCATCACACAGAAGTTTCTCAGAATGCTTCTGTCTAGTTTTTAGGTGAAAAGATTTCATTTCCCAGCATAGGCCTCAAAGCGCTCCAAATATCCACTTGCAGATTCTACGAAAAGAGTGTTTCAAAGCTGCTCTTTCAAAAGCAAGGTTCAAGTCTGTGTGTTGAATGCACTCATCAGAAAGAAGTTTCTGAGAATGCTTCTGTCTAGTTCTTACGTGAAGTTATTTCCTTTTCCAGCTTAGGCCTCAAAGCGCTCGAAATAAACACTTGCAAATTCTACAAAAGGAGTGTTTCAAAAGAGTTCTATCAAAAGGAACGTTCAAGTCTGTGAGTTGAATGCATTTATCATACAGAAGTTTCCTGGAATGCTTCTGTCTAGTTTTTATGTGAAGACATTTCCTTTTCCAGCATAGGCCTCAAAGCGCTCCAAATATCCACTTGCAGATTCTACCAAAAGAGTGTCTCAAAACTGCTCAATCAAAAGCAAGCTTCAACACTGTGAGTAGAATGCACTCACCCCAAAGAAGTTTCTGAGAATGCTTCTGTCTAGTTTTTATGTGAAGATATTTCCTTTTCCAACATAGGCCTCAAAGCGCTCAAAATAAACACTTGCAGATTCTAGAAAAGGAGTGTTCCAAAACTGCTCTTTTGAGAAGAACGTTCAAGTCTGTGAGTTGAGTGCACTCATCACACAGAAGTTTCTGAGAATGCTTCTGTCAAGTTTTTATGTGAAGATATTTCCTTTTCCAGCATAGGCCTCAAAACACTCCAAATATCTTCTTGCAGATTCTACAAAAAGAGTGTTTCAAATCTGTTCTATCAAAAGGAAGGTTCAACTCTGTGAGTTGAATGAATGCATCGTGAAGAACTTTCTGAGAATGCTTCTCTGTAGTTTTTAGGTGAAGATATTCCATATCCCAGCACAGGCCTCGAAGTGCTCCAAATAACCACTTGCAGATTTTCCCAAAAGAGTGTTTCAAAACTGCTCTTTCTATAGGTAAGTTCAAGTCTGTGAGTTGAATGCACTCAACACAAAGAAGTTTCTGAGAATGCTTCTGTTCAGTTTTTATGTGAAGATATTTCCTTTTCCAGCATAGGCCTCAAACGGCTCCAAATATCCCCTTGCAGATTCTACAAAAAGAGTGTTTCCAAACTTCTCTATCAATTGGCAGGTTCAGCACTGTGAGTTGAGTGAACTCATCACAAAGAAGTTTCTGAGAATCCTTCTCTCTAGATTTTATGTGAAGATATTTCCTTTTCCAACATAGGCCTCAAGGTACTCCGAATAAACACTTGCAGATTCTACAATAGGAGTGTTTCAAAACTGTTCTATCAAAGGGATCGTTCAAGTCTGTGAGTTGAATGCAGTCGTCACACAGAAGTTTCTCAGAATGCTTCTGTCTAGTTTTTAGGTGAAGAGATTTCATTTCCCAGCATAGGCCTCAAAGCGCTCAAAATATCCACTTGCTGATTCTACGAAAAGAGTGTTTCAAAGCTGCTCTTTCAAAAGCAAGGTTAAAGTCTGTGTGTTGAATGCACTCATCAGAAAGAAGTTTCTGAGAATGCTTCCGTCTAGATTCTATATGAAGATCTTTCCTTTTCCAACATAGTCCTCAAAGTGCTCCAAATAAACACTTGCAGATTCTACAAAAGGAGTGTTTCAAAACTGCTCTTTCTATAGGTAAATTCAAGTCTGTGAGTTGAATGCACTCAACACAAAGAAGTTTCTGAGAATGCTTCTGTTCAGGTTTTATGTGAAGATATTTCCTTTTCCAGCATAGGCTTCAAACGTCTCCAAATATCCCCTTGCAGATTCTACAAAAAGAGTGTTTCCAAACTTCTCTATCAATTGGTAGGTTCACCTCTGTGAGTTGAATGAACTCATCCCAAAGAAGTTTCTTAGAATGCTTCTGTCTAGTTTTTATGTGAAGATATTTCCTTTTCCAACATAGGCCTCAAGGTGCTCTGAATAAATACTTGCAGATTCTACAAAAGGAGTGTTTCAAAACTGCTCTTTCTATAGGTAAGTTCAAGTCTGTGAATTGAATGCACTCAACACAAAGAAGTTTCTGAGAATGCTTCTGTTCAGTTTTTATGTGAAGATATTTCCTTTTCCAGCATAGGCCTCAAACGGCTCCAAATATCCCCTTGCAGATTCTACAAAAAGAGTGTTTCCAAACTTCTCTATCAATTGGTAGGTTCAACACTGTGAGTTGAATGTACTCATCACCAAGAAGTTTCTGAGAATCCTTCTCTCTAGTTTTTATGTGAAGATACTTCCTTTTCCAACATAGGCCTCATGGTGCTCCGAATAAACACTTGCAGATACTACAAAAGGAGTGTTTCAAAACTGTTCTATCAAAGGGAACGTTCAAGTCTGTGAGTTGAATGCACTCATCACACAGAAGTTTCTCAGAATGCTTCTGTCTAGTTTTTAGGTGAAGAGATTTCATTTCCCAGCATAGGCCTCAAAGCGCTCCAAATATCCACTTGCTGATTCTACGAAAAGAGTGTTTCAAAGCTGCTCTTTCAAAAGCAAGGTTCAAGTCTGTGTGTTGAATGCACTCATGAGAAAGAAGTTTGTGAGAATGCTTCTGTCTAGTTCTTACGTGAAGATATTTCCTTTTCCAGCTTAGGCCTCAAAGCGCTCCAAATAAACACTTGCAAATTCTACAAAAGGAGTGTTTCAAAAGAGTTCTATCAAAAGGAACGTTCAAGTCTGTGAGTTGAATGCATTTATCATACAGAAGTTTCCTGGAATGCTTCTGTCTAGTTTTCATGTGAAGACATTTCCTTTTCCAGCATAGGCCTCAAAGCGCTCCAAATATCCACTTGCAGATTCTACCAAAAGAGTGTCTCAAAACTGCTCAATCAAAAGCAAGCTTCAACACTGTGAGTAGAATGCACTCACCCCAAAGAAGTTTCTGAGAATGCTTCTGTCTAGTTTTTATGTGAAGAGATTTCCTTTTCCAACATAGGCCTCAAAGCGCTCAAAATAAACACTTGCAGATTCTAGAAAAGGAGTGTTCCAAAACTGCTCTTTTGAGAAGAACGTTCAAGTCTGTGAGTTGAGTGCACTCATCACACAGAAGTTTCTGAGAATGCTTCTGTCAAGTTTTTATGTGAAGATATTTCCTTTTCCAGCATAGGCCTCAAAACACTCCAAATATCTTCTTGCAGATTCTACAAAAAGAGTGTTTCAAATCTGTTCTATCAAAAGGAAGGTTCAACTCTGTGAGTTGAATGAATGCATCGTGAAGAACTTTCTGAGAATGCTTCTCTGTAGTTTTTAGGTGAAGATATTCCATATCCCAGCACAGGCCTCGAAGTGCTCCAAATAACCACTTGCAGATTTTAACAAAAGAGTGTTTCAAAACTGCTCTTTCTATAGGTAAGTTCAAGTCTGTGAGTTGAATGCACTCAACACAAAGAAGTTTCTGAGAATGTTTCTGTTCAGTTTTTATGTGAAGATATTTCCTTTTCCAGCATAGGCCTCAAACGGCTCCAAATATCCCCTTGCAGATTCTACAAAAAGAGTGTTTCCAAACTTCTCTATCAATTGGTAGGTTCAACACTGTGAGTTGAATGAACTCATCACAAAGAAGTTTCTGAGAATCCTTCTCTCTAGTTTTTATGTGAAGATATTTCCTTTTCCAACATAGGCCTCAAGGTGCTCCGAGTAAACACTTGCAGATTCTACAAAAGGAGTGTTTCAAAACTGTTCTATCAAAGGGAACGTTCAAGTCTGTGAGTTGAATGCACTCATCACACAGACGTTTCTCAGAATGCTTCTGTCTAGTTTTTAGGTGAAGAGATTTCATTTCCCAGCATAGGCCTCAAAGCGCTCCAAATATCCACTTGCAGAATCTACGAAAAGAGTGTTTCAAAGCTGCTCTTTCAAAAGCAAGGTTCAAGTCTGTGTGTTGAATGCACTCATCAGAAAGAAGTTTCTGAGAATGCTTCTGTCTAGTTCTTACGTGAAGATATTTCCTTTTCCAGCTGAGGCCTCAAAGCGCTCGAAATAAACACTTGCAAATTCTACAAAAGGAGTGTTTCAAAAGAGTTCTATCAAAAGGAACGTTCAAGTCTGTGAGTTGAATGCACTTATCATACAGAAGTTTCCTGGAATGCTTCTGTCTAGTTTTTATGTGAAGACATTTCCTTTTCCAGCATAGGCCTCAAAGCGCTCCAAATATCCACTTGCAGATTCTACCAAAAGAGTGTTTCAAAACTGCTCTATCAAAAACAAACTTCAGCACTGTGAGTAGAATGCACTCATCACAAAGAAGTTTCTGAGAATGCTTCTGTCTAGTTTTTATGTGAAGATATTTCCTTTTCCAGCATAGGCCTCAGAACGCTCCAAATATCCACTTGCAGATTCTATAAGAAGAGTGTTTCCAAACTGCTCTTTCGAAAGGAAGCTTCAATTCCGTGAGTTGAATGCACTCATCACAAAGAAGTTTCTGAGAATGCTTCCGTCTAGTTTCTATATGAAGATATTTCCTTTTCCAACATAGGCCTCAAAGTGCTCCAAATAAACACTTGCAGTTTCTACAAAAGGAGTGTTTCAAAACTGCTCTTTTGAGAGGAACGTTCAAGTCTGTGAGTTGAATGCACTCATCACACAGAAGTTTCTGAGAATGCTTCTGTCTAGTTTTTATGTGAAGATATTTCCTTTTCCAGCATAGGCCTCAAAACACTCCAAATATCTTCTTGCAGATTCTACAAAAAGAGTGTTTCAAATCTGTTCTATCAAAAGGAAGGTTCAACTCTGTGAGTTGAATGAATGCATCGTGAAGAACTTTCTGAGAATGCTTCTCTGTAGTTTTTAGGTGAAGATATTCCATATCCCAGCACAGGCCTCGAAGTGCTCCAAATAACCACTTGCAGATTTTACCAAAAGAGTGTTTCAAAACTGCACTTTCTATAGGTAAGTTCAAGTCTGTGAGTTGAATGCACTCAACACAAAGAAGTTTCTGAGAATGCTTCTGTTCAGTTTTTATGTGAAGATATTTCCTTTTCCAGCATAGGCCTCAAACGGCTCCAAATATCCCCTTGCAGATTCTACAAAAAGAGTGTTTCCAAACTTCTCTATCAATTGGCAGGTTCAACACTGTGAGTTGAATGAACTCATCACAAAGAAGTTTCTGAGAATCCTTCTCTCTAGTTTTCATGTGAAGATATTTCCTTTTCCAACATAGGCCTCATGGTGCTCCGAATAAACTCTTGCAGATTCTACAAAAGGAGTGTTTCAAAACTGTTCTATCAAAGGGAGCGTTCAAGTCTGTGAGTTGAATGCACTCATCACACAGAAGTTTCTCAGAATGCTTCTGTCTAGTTTTTAGGTGAAAAGATTTCATTTCCCAGCATAGGCCTCAAAGCGCTCCAAATATCCACTTGCAGATTCTACGAAAAGAGTGTTTCAAAGCTGCTCTTTCAAAAGCAAGGTTCAAGTCTGTGTGTTGAATGCACTCATCAGAAAGAAGTTTCTGAGAATGCTTCTGTCTAGTTCTTACGTGAAGTTATTTCCTTTTCCAGCTTAGGCCTCAAAGCGCTCGAAATAAACACTTGCAAATTCTACAAAAGGAGTGTTTCAAAAGAGTTCTATCAAAAGGAACGTTCAAGTCTGTGAGTTGAATGCATTTATCATACAGAAGTTTCCTGGAATGCTTCTGTCTAGTTTTTATGTGAAGACATTTCCTTTTCCAGCATAGGCCTCAAAGCGCTCCAAATATCCACTTGCAGATTCTACCAAAAGAGTGTCTCAAAACTGCTCAATCAAAAGCAAGCTTCAACACTGTGAGTAGAATGCACTCACCCCAAAGAAGTTTCTGAGAATGCTTCTGTCTAGTTTTTATGTGAAGATATTTCCTTTTCCAACATAGGCCTCAAAGCGCTCAAAATAAACACTTGCAGATTCTAGAAAAGGAGTGTTCCAAAACTGCTCTTTTGAGAAGAACGTTCAAGTCTGTGAGTTGAGTGCACTCATCACACAGAAGTTTCTGAGAATGCTTCTGTCAAGTTTTTATGTGAAGATATTTCCTTTTCCAGCATAGGCCTCAAAACACTCCAAATATCTTCTTGCAGATTCTACAAAAAGAGTGTTTCAAATCTGTTCTATCAAAAGGAAGGTTCAACTCTGTGAGTTGAATGAATGCATCGTGAAGAACTTTCTGAGAATGCTTCTCTGTAGTTTTTAGGTGAAGATATTCCATATCCCAGCACAGGCCTCGAAGTGCTCCAAATAACCACTTGCAGATTTTCCCAAAAGAGTGTTTCAAAACTGCTCTTTCTATAGGTAAGTTCAAGTCTGTGAGTTGAATGCACTCAACACAAAGAAGTTTCTGAGAATGCTTCTGTTCAGTTTTTATGTGAAGATATTTCCTTTTCCAGCATAGGCCTCAAACGGCTCCAAATATCCCCTTGCAGATTCTACAAAAAGAGTGTTTCCAAACTTCTCTATCAATTGGCAGGTTCAGCACTGTGAGTTGAGTGAACTCATCACAAAGAAGTTTCTGAGAATCCTTCTCTCTAGATTTTATGTGAAGATATTTCCTTTTCCAACATAGGCCTCAAGGTACTCCGAATAAACACTTGCAGATTCTACAATAGGAGTGTTTCAAAACTGTTCTATCAAAGGGATCGTTCAAGTCTGTGAGTTGAATGCAGTCGTCACACAGAAGTTTCTCAGAATGCTTCTGTCTAGTTTTTAGGTGAAGAGATTTCATTTCCCAGCATAGGCCTCAAAGCGCTCAAAATATCCACTTGCTGATTCTACGAAAAGAGTGTTTCAAAGCTGCTCTTTCAAAAGCAAGGTTAAAGTCTGTGTGTTGAATGCACTCATCAGAAAGAAGTTTCTGAGAATGCTTCCGTCTAGTTTCTATATGAAGATCTTTCCTTTTCCAACATAGTCTTCAAAGTGCTCCAAATAAACACTTGCAGATTCTACAAAAGGAGTGTTTCAAAACTGCTCTTTCTATAGGTAAATTCAAGTCTGTGAGTTGAATGCACTCAACACAAAGAAGTTTCTGAGAATGCTTCTGTTCAGGTTTTATGTGAAGATATTTCCTTTTCCAGCATAGGCTTCAAACGTCTCCAAATATCCCCTTGCAGATTCTACAAAAAGAGTGTTTCCAAACTTCTCTATCAATTGGTAGGTTCACCTCTGTGAGTTGAATGAACTCATCCCAAAGAAGTTTCTTAGAATGCTTCTGTCTAGTTTTTATGTGAAGATATTTCCTTTTCCAACATAGGCCTCAAGGTGCTCTGAATAAATACTTGCAGATTCTACAAAAGGAGTGTTTCAAAACTGCTCTTTCTATAGGTAAGTTCAAGTCTGTGAATTGAATGCACTCAACACAAAGAAGTTTCTGAGAATGCTTCTGTTCAGTTTTTATGTGAAGATATTTCCTTTTCCAGCATAGGCCTCAAACGGCTCCAAATATCCCCTTGCAGATTCTACAAAAAGAGTGTTTCCAAACTTCTCTATCAATTGGTAGGTTCAACACTGTGAGTTGAATGTACTCATCACCAAGAAGTTTCTGAGAATCCTTCTCTCTAGTTTTTATGTGAAGATACTTCCTTTTCCAACATAGGCCTCATGGTGCTCCGAATAAACACTTGCAGATTCTACAAAAGGAGTGTTTCAAAACTGTTGTATCAAAGGGAACGTTCAAGTCTGTGAGTTGAATGCACTCATCACACAGAAGTTTCTCAGAATGCTTCTGTCTAGTTTTTAGGTGAAGAGATTTCATTTCCCAGCATAGGCCTCAAAGCGCTCCAAATATCCACTTGCTGATTCTACGAAAAGAGTGTTTCAAAGCTGCTCTTTCAAAAGCAAGGTTCAAGTCTGTGTGTTGAATGCACTCATGAGAAAGAAGTTTGTGAGAATGCTTTTGTCTAGTTCTTACGTGAAGATATTTCCTTTTCCAGCTTAGGCCTCAAAGCGCTCCAAATAAACACTTGCAAATTCTACAAAAGGAGTGTTTCAAAAGAGTTCTATCAAAAGGAACGTTCAAGTCTGTGAGTTGAATGCATTTATCATACAGAAGTTTCCTGGAATGCTTCTGTCTAGTTTTCATGTGAAGACATTTCCTTTTCCAGCATAGGCCTCAAAGCGCTCCAAATATCCACTTGCAGATTCTACCAAAAGAGTGTCTCAAAACTGCTCAATCAAAAGCAAGCTTCAACACTGTGAGTAGAATGCACTCACCCCAAAGAAGTTTCTGAGAATGCTTCTGTCTAGTTTTTATGTGAAGAGATTTCCTTTTCCAACATAGGCCTCAAAGCGCTCCAAATAAACACTTGCAGATTCTAGAAAAGGAGTGTTTCAAAACTGCTCTTTTGAGAAGAACGTTCAAGTCTGTGAGTTGAGTGCACTCATCACACAGAAGTTTCTGAGAATGCTTCTGTCAAGTTTTTATGTGAAGATATTTCCTTTTCCAGCATAGGCCTCAAAACACTCCAAATATCTTCTTGCAGATTCTACAAAAAGAGTGTTTCAAATCTGTTCTATCAAAAGGAAGGTTCAACTCTGTGAGTTGAATGAATGCATCGTGAAGAACTTTCTGAGAATGCTTCTCTGTAGTTTTTAGGTGAAGATATTCCATATCCCAGCACAGGCCTCGAAGTGCTCCAAATAACCACTTGCAGATTTTCCCAAAAGAGTGTTTCAAAACTGCTCTTTCTATAGGTAAGTTCAAGTCTGTGAGTTGAATGCACTCAACACAAAGAAGTTTCTGAGAATGCTTCTGTTCAGTTTTTATGTGAAGATATTTCCTTTTCCAGCATAGGCCTCAAACGGCTCCAAATATCCCCTTGCAGATTCTACAAAAAGAGTGTTTCCAAACTTCTCTATCAATTGGCAGGTTCAGCACTGTGAGTTGAGTGAACTCATCACAAAGAAGTTTCTGAGAATCCTTCTCTCTAGATTTTATGTGAAGATATTTCCTTTTCCAACATAGGCCTCAAGGTACTCCGAATAAACACTTGCAGATTCTACAATAGGAGTGTTTCAAAACTGTTCTATCAAAGGGATCGTTCAAGTCTGTGAGTTGAATGCAGTCGTCACACAGAAGTTTCTCAGAATGCTTCTGTCTAGTTTTTAGGTGAAGAGATTTCATTTCCCAGCCTAGGCCTCAAAGCGCTCAAAATATCCACTTGCTGATTCTACGAAAAGAGTGTTTCAAAGCTGCTCTTTCAAAAGCAAGGTTAAAGTCTGTGTGTTGAATGCACTCATCAGAAAGAAGTTTCTGAGAATGCTTCCGTCTAGTTTCTATATGAAGATCTTTCCTTTTCCAACATAGTCCTCAAAGTGCTCCAAATAAACACTTGCAGATTCTACAAAAGGAGTGTTTCAAAACTGCTCTTTCTATAGGTAAATTCAAGTCTGTGAGTTGAATGCACTCAACACAAAGAAGTTTCTGAGAATGCTTCTGTTCAGGTTTTATGTGAAGATATTTCCTTTTCCAGCATAGGCTTCAAACGTCTCCAAATATCCCCTTGCAGATTCTACAAAAAGAGTGTTTCCAAACTTCTCTATCAATTGGTAGGTTCACCTCTGTGAGTTGAATGAACTCATCCCAAAGAAGTTTCTTAGAATGCTTCTGTCTAGTTTTTATGTGAAGATATTTCCTTTTCCAACATAGGCCTCAAGGTGCTCTGAATAAATACTTGCAGATTCTACAAAAGGAGTGTTTCAAAACTGCTCTTTCTATAGGTAAGTTCAAGTCTGTGAATTGAATGCACTCAACACAAAGAAGTTTCTGAGAATGCTTCTGTTCAGTTTTTATGTGAAGATATTTCCTTTTCCAGCATAGGCCTCAAACGGCTCCAAATATCCCCTTGCAGATTCTACAAAAAGAGTGTTTCCAAACTTCTCTATCAATTGGTAGGTTCAACACTGTGAGTTGAATGTACTCATCACCAAGAAGTTTCTGAGAATCCTTCTCTCTAGTTTTTATGTGAAGATACTTCCTTTTCCAACATAGGCCTCATGGTGCTCCGAATAAACACTTGCAGATTCTACAAAAGGAGTGTTTCAAAACTGTTCTATCAAAGGGAACGTTCAAGTCTGTGAGTTGAATGCACTCATCACACAGAAGTTTCTCAGAATGCTTCTGTCTAGTTTTTAGGTGAAGAGATTTCATTTCCCAGCATAGGCCTCAAAGCGCTCCAAATATCCACTTGCTGATTCTACGAAAAGAGTGTTTCAAAGCTGCTCTTTCAAAAGCAAGGTTCAAGTCTGTGTGTTGAATGCACTCATGAGAGAGAAGTTTGTGAGAATGCTTCTGTCTAGTTCTTACGTGAAGATATTTCCTTTTCCAGCTTAGGCCTCAAAGCGCTCCAAATAAACACTTGCAAATTCTACAAAAGGAGTGTTTCAAAAGAGTTCTATCAAAAGGAACGTTCAAGTCTGTGAGTTGAATGCATTTATCATACAGAAGTTTCCTGGAATGCTTCTGTCTAGTTTTTATGTGAAGACATTCCCTTTTCCAGCATAGGCCTCAAAGCGCTCCAAATATCCACTTGCAGATTCTACCAAAAGAGTGTCTCAAAACTGCTCCATCAAAAGCAAGCTTCAACACTGTGAGTAGAATGCACTCACCCCAAAGAAGTTTCTGAGAATGCTTCTGTCTAGTTTTTATGTGAAGAGATTTCCTTTTCCAACATAGGCCTCAAAGCGCTCAAAATAAACACTTGCAGATTCTAGAAAAGGAGTGTTCCAAAACTGCTCTTTTGAGAAGAACGTTCAAGTCTGTGAGTTGAGTGCACTCATCACACAGAAGTTTCTGAGAATGCTTCTGTCAAGTTTTTATGTGAAGATATTTCCTTTTCCAGCATAGGCCTCAAAACACTCCAAATATCTTCTTGCAGATTCTACAAAAAGAGTGTTTCAAATCTGTTCTATCAAAAGGAAGGTTCAACTCTGTGAGTTGAATGAATGCATCGTGAAGAACTTTCTGAGAATGCTTCTCTGTAGTTTTTAGGTGAAGATATTCCATATCCCAGCACAGGCCTCGAAGTGCTCCAAATAACCACTTGCAGATTTTCCCAAAAGAGTGTTTCAAAACTGCTCTTTCTATAGGTAAGTTCAAGTCTGTGAGTTGAATGCACTCAACACAAAGAAGTTTCTGAGAATGTTTCTGTTCAGTTTTTATGTGAAGATATTTCCTTTTCCAGCATAGGCCTCAAACGGCTCCAAATATCCCCTTGCAGATTCTACAAAAAGAGTGTTTCCAAACTTCTCTATCAATTGGTAGGTTCAACACTGTGAGTTGAATGAACTCATCACAAAGAAGTTTCTGAGAATCCTTCTCTCTAGTTTTTATGTGAAGATATTTCCTTTTCCAACATAGGCCTCAAGGTGCTCCGAGTAAACACTTGCAGATTCTACAAAAGGAGTGTTTCAAAACTGTTCTATCAAAGGGAACGTTCAAGTCTGTGAGTTGAATGCACTCATCACACAGACGTTTCTCAGAATGCTTCTGTCTAGTTTTTAGGTGAAGAGATTTCATTTCCCAGCATAGGCCTCAAAGCGCTGCAAATATCCACTTGCAGAATCTACGAAAAGAGTGTTTCAAAGCTGCTCTTTCAAAAGCAAGGTTCAAGTCTGTGTGTTGAATGCACTCATCAGAAAGAAGTTTCTGAGAATGCTTCTGTCTAGTTCTTACGTGAAGATATTTCCTTTTCCAGCTGAGGCCTCAAAGCGCTCGAAATAAACACTTGCAAATTCTACAAAAGGAGTGTTTCAAAAGAGTTCTATCAAAAGGAACGTTCAAGTCTGTGAGTTGAATGCACTTATCATACAGAAGTTTCCTGGAATGCTTCTGTCTAGTTTTTATGTGAAGACATTTCCTTTTCCAGCATAGGCCTCAAAGCGCTCCAAATATCCACTTGCAGATTCTACCAAAAGAGTGTTTCAAAACTGCTCTATCAAAAACAAACTTCAGCACTGTGAGTAGAATGCACTCATCACAAAGAAGTTTCTGAGAATGCTTCTGTCTAGTTTTTATGTGAAGATATTTCCTTTTCCAGCATAGGCCTCAGAACGCTCCAAATATCCACTTGCAGATTCTATAAGAAGAGTGTTTCCAAACTGCTCTTTCGAAAGGAAGCTTCAATTCTGTGAGTTGAATGCACTCATCACAAAGAAGTTTCTGAGAATGCTTCCGTCTAGTTTCTATATGAAGATATTTCCTTTTCCAACATAGGCCTCAAAGTGCTCCAAATAAACACTTGCAGTTTCTACAAAAGGAGTGTTTCAAAACTGCTCTTTTGAGAGGAACGTTCAAGTCTGTGAGTTGAATGCACTCATCACACAGAAGTTTCTGAGAATGCTTCTGTCTAGTTTTTATGTGAAGATATTTCCTTTTCCAGCATAGGCCTCAAAACACTCCAAATATCTTCTTGCAGATTCTACAAAAAGAGTGTTTCAAATCTGTTCTATCAAAAGGAAGGTTCAACTCTGTGAGTTGAATGAATGCATCGTGAAGAACTTTCTGAGAATGCTTCTCTGTAGTTTTTAGGTGAAGATATTACATATCCCAGCACAGGCCTCGAAGTGCTCCAAATAACCACTTGCAGATTTTACCAAAAGAGTGTTTCAAAACTGCACTTTCTATAGGTAAGTTCAAGTCTGTGAGTTGAATGCACTCAACACAAAGAAGTTTCTGAGAATGCTTCTGTTCAGTTTTTATGTGAAGATATTTCCTTTTCCAGCATAGGCCTCAAACGGCTCCAAATATCCCCTTGCAGATTCTACAAAAAGAGTGTTTCCAAACTTCTCTATCAATTGGCAGGTTCAACACTGTGAGTTGAATGAACTCATCACAAAGAAGTTTCTGAGAATCCTTCTCTCTAGTTTTTATGTGAAGATATTTCCTTTTCCAACATAGGCCTCATGGTGCTCCGAATAAACACTTGCAGATTCTACAAAAGGAGTGTTTCAAAACTGTTCTATCAAAGGGAACGTTCAAGTCTGTGAGTTGAATGCACTCATCACACAGAAGTTTCTCAGAATGCTTCTGTCTAGTTTTTAGGTGAAGAGATTTCATTTCCCAGCATAGGCCTCAAAGCGCTCCAAATATCCACTTGCAGATTCTACGAAAAGAGTGTTTCAAAGCTGCTCTTTCAAAAGCAAGGTTCAAGTCTGTGTGTTGAATGCACTCATCAGAAAGAAGTTTCTGAGAATGCTTCTGTCTAGTTCTTACGTGAAGTTATTTCTTTTTCCAGCTTAGGCCTCAAAGCGCTCGAAATAAACACTTGCAAATTCTACAAAAGGAGTGTTTCAAAAGAGTTCTATCAAAAGGAACGTTCAAGTCTGTGAGTTGAATGCATTTATCATACAGAAGTTTCCTGGAATGCTTCTGTCTAGTTTTTATGTGAAGACATTTCCTTTTCCAGCATAGGCCTCAAAGCGCTCCAAATATCCACTTGCAGATTCTACCAAAAGAGTGTCTCAAAACTGCTCAATCAAAAGCAAGCTTCAACACTGTGAGTAGAATGCACTCACCCCAAAGAAGTTTCTGAGAATGCTTCTGTCTAGTTTTTATGTGAAGATATTTCCTTTTCCAACATAGGCCTCAAAGCGCTCAAAATAAACACTTGCAGATTCTAGAAAAGGAGTGTTCCAAAACTGCTCTTTTGAGAAGAACGTTCAAGTCTGTGAGTTGAGTGCACTCATCACACAGAAGTTTCTGAGAATGCTTCTGTCAAGTTTTTATGTGAAGATATTTCCTTTTCCAGCATAGGCCTCAAAACACTCCAAATATCTTCTTGCAGATTCTACAAAAAGAGTGTTTCAAATCTGTTCTATCAAAAGGAAGGTTCAACTCTGTGAGTTGAATGAATGCATCGTGAAGAACTTTCTGAGAATGCTTCTCTGTAGTTTTTAGGTGAAGATATTCCATATCCCAGCACAGGCCTCGAAGTGCTCCAAATAACCACTTGCAGATTTTCCCAAAAGAGTGTTTCAAAACTGCTCTTTCTATAGGTAAGTTCAAGTCTGTGAGTTGAATGCACTCAACACAAAGAAGTTTCTGAGAATGCTTCTGTTCAGTTTTTATGTGAAGATATTTCCTTTTCCAGCATAGGCCTCAAACGGCTCCAAATATCCCCTTGCAGATTCTACAAAAAGAGTGTTTCCAAACTTCTCTATCAATTGGCAGGTTCAGCACTGTGAGTTGAGTGAACTCATCACAAAGAAGTTTCTGAGAATCCTTCTCTCTAGATTTTATGTGAAGATATTTCCTTTTCCAACATAGTCCTCAAGGTACTCCGAATAAACACTTGCAGATTCTACAATAGGAGTGTTTCAAAACTGTTCTATCAAAGGGATCGTTCAACTCTGTGAGTTGAATGCAGTCGTCACACAGAAGTTTCTCAGAATGCTTCTGTCTAGTTTTTAGGTGAAGAGATTTCATTTCCCAGCATAGGCCTCAAAGCGCTCAAAATATCCACTTGCTGATTCTACGAAAAGAGTGTTTCAAAGCTGCTCTTTCAAAAGCAAGGTTAAAGTCTGTGTGTTGAATGCACTCATCAGAAAGAAGTTTCTGAGAATGCTTCCGTCTAGTTTCTATATGAAGATCTTTCCTTTTCCAACATAGTCCTCAAAGTGCTCCAAATAAACACTTGCAGATTCTACAAAAGGAGTGTTTCAAAACTGCTCTTTCTATAGGTAAATTCAAGTCTGTGAGTTGAATGCACTCAACACAAAGAAGTTTCTGAGAATGCTTCTGTTCAGGTTTTATGTGAAGATATTTCCTTTTCCAGCATAGGCTTAAAACGTCTCCAAATATCCCCTTGCAGATTCTACAAAAAGAGTGTTTCCAAACTTCTCTATCAATTGGTAGGTTCACCTCTGTGAGTTGAATGAACTCATCCCAAAGAAGTTTCTTAGAATGCTTCTGTCTAGTTTTTATGTGAAGATATTTCCTTTTCCAACATAGGCCTCAAGGTGCTCTGAATAAATACTTGCAGATTCTACAAAAGGAGTGTTTCAAAACTGCTCTTTCTATAGGTAAGTTCAAGTCTGTGAATTGAATGCACTCAACACAAAGAAGTTTCTGAGAATGCTTCTGTTCAGTTTTTATGTGAAGATATTTCCTTTTCCAGCATAGGCCTCAAACGGCTCCAAATATCCCCTTGCAGATTCTACAAAAAGAGTGTTTCCAAACTTCTCTATCAATTGGTAGGTTCAACACTGTGAGTTGAATGTACTCATCACCAAGAAGTTTCTGAGAATCCTTCTCTCTAGTTTTTATGTGAAGATACTTCCTTTTCCAACATAGGCCTCATGGTGCTCCGAATAAACACTTGCAGATTCTACAAAAGGAGTGTTTCAAAACTGTTCTATCAAAGGGAACGTTCAAGTCTGTGAGTTGAATGCACTCATCACACAGAAGTTTCTCAGAATGCTTCTGTCTAGTTTTTAGGTGAAGAGATTTCATTTCCCAGCATAGGCCTCAAAGCGCTCCAAATATCCACTTGCTGATTCTACGAAAAGAGTGTTTCAAAGCTGCTCTTTCAAAAGCAAGGTTCAAGTCTGTGTGTTGAATGCACTCATGAGAAAGAAGTTTGTGAGAATGCTTCTGTCTAGTTCTTACGTGAAGATATTTCCTTTTCCAGCTTAGGCCTCAAAGCGCTCCAAATAAACACTTGCAAATTCTACAAAAGGAGTGTTTCAAAAGAGTTCTATCAAAAGGAACGTTCAAGTCTGGGAGTTGAATGCATTTATCATACAGAAGTTTCCTGGAATGCTTCTGTCTAGTTTTCATGTGAAGACATTTCCTTTTCCAGCATAGGCCTCAAAGCGCTCCAAATATCCACTTGCAGATTCTACCAAAAGAGTGTCTCAAAACTGCTCAATCAAAAGCAAGCTTCAACACTGTGAGTAGAATGCACTCACCCCAAAGAAGTTTCTGAGAATGCTTCTGTCTAGTTTTTATGTGAAGAGATTTCCTTTTCCAACATAGGCCTCAAAGCGCTCAAAATAAACACTTGCAGATTCTAGAAAAGGAGTGTTCCAAAACTGCTCTTTTGAGAAGAACGTTCAAGTCTGTGAGTTGAGTGCACTCATCACACAGAAGTTTCTGAGAATGCTTCTGTCAAGTTTTTATGTGAAGATATTTCCTTTTCCAGCATAGGCCTCAAAACACTCCAAATATCTTCTTGCAGATTCTACAAAAAGAGTGTTTCAAATCTGTTCTATCAAAAGGAAGGTTCAACTCTGTGAGTTGAATGAATGCATCGTGAAGAACTTTCTGAGAATGCTTCTCTGTAGTTTTTAGGTGAAGATATTCCATATCCCAGCACAGGCCTCGAAGTGCTCCAAATAACCACTTGCAGATTTTAACAAAAGAGTGTTTCAAAACTGCTCTTTCTATAGGTAAGTTCAAGTCTGTGAGTTGAATGCACTCAACACAAAGAAGTTTCTGAGAATGTTTCTGTTCAGTTTTTATGTGAAGATATTTCCTTTTCCAGCATAGGCCTCAAACGGCTCCAAATATCCCCTTGCAGATTCTACAAAAAGAGTGTTTCCAAACTTCTCTATCAATTGGTAGGTTCAACACTGTGAGTTGAATGAACTCATCACAAAGAAGTTTCTGAGAATCCTTCTCTCTAGTTTTTATGTGAAGATATTTCCTTTTCCAACATAGGCCTCAAGGTGCTCCGAGTAAACACTTGCAGATTCTACAAAAGGAGTGTTTCAAAACTGTTCTATCAAAGGGAACGTTCAAGTCTGTGAGTTGAATGCACTCATCACACAGACGTTTCTCAGAATGCTTCTGTCTAGTTTTTAGGTGAAGAGATTTCATTTCCCAGCATAGGCCTCAAAGCGCTCCAAATATCCACTTGCAGAATCTACGAAAAGAGTGTTTCAAAGCTGCTCTTTCAAAAGCAAGGTTCAAGTCTGTGTGTTGAATGCACTCATCAGAAAGAAGTTTCTGAGAATGCTTCTGTCTAGTTCTTACGTGAAGATATTTCCTTTTCCAGCTGAGGCCTCAAAGCGCTCGAAATAAACACTTGCAAATTCTACAAAAGGAGTGTTTCAAAAGAGTTCTATCAAAAGGAACGTTCAAGTCTGTGAGTTGAATGCACTTATCATACAGAAGTTTCCTGGAATGCTTCTGTCTAGTTTTTATGTGAAGACATTTCCTTTTCCAGCATAGGCCTCAAAGCGCTCCAAATATGCACTTGCAGATTCTACCAAAAGAGTGTTTCAAAACTGCTCTATCAAAAACAAACTTCAGCACTGTGAGTAGAATGCACTCATCACAAAGAAGTTTCTGAGAATGCTTCTGTCTAGTTTTTATGTGAAGATATTTCCTTTTCCAGCATAGGCCTCAGAACGCTCCAAATATCCACTTGCAGATTCTATAAGAAGAGTGTTTCCAAACTGCTCTTTTGAAAGGAAGCTTCAATTCTGTGAGTTGAATGCACTCATCACAAAGAAGTTTCTGAGAATGCTTCCGTCTAGTTTCTATATGAAGATATTTCCTTTTCCAACATAGGCCTCAAAGTGCTCCAAATAAACACTTGCAGTTTCTACAAAAGGAGTGTTTCAAAACTGCTCTTTTGAGAGGAACGTTCAAGTCTGTGAGTTGAATGCACTCATCACACAGAAGTTTCTGAGAATGCTTCTGTCTAGTTTTTATGTGAAGATATTTCCTTTTCCAGCATAGGCCTCAAAACACTCCAAATATCTTCTTGCAGATTCTAAAAAAAGAGTGTTTCAAATCTGTTCTATCAAAAGGAAGGTTCAACTCTGTGAGTTGAATGAATGCATCGTGAAGAACTTTCTGAGAATGCTTCTCTGTAGTTTTTAGGTGAAGATATTCCATATCCCAGCACAGGCCTCGAAGTGCTCCAAATAACCACTTGCAGATTTTACCAAAAGAGTGTTTCAAAACTGCACTTTCTATAGGTAAGTTCAAGTCTGTGAGTTGAATGCACTCAACACAAAGAAGTTTCTGAGAATGCTTCTGTTCAGTTTTTATGTGAAGATATTTCCTTTTCCAGCATAGGCCTCAAACGGCTCCAAATATCCCCTTGCAGATTCTACAAAAAGAGTGTTTCCAAACTTCTCTATCAATTGGCAGGTTCAACACTGTGAGTTGAATGAACTCATCACAAAGAAGTTTCTGAGAATCCTTCTCTCTAGTTTTTATGTGAAGATATTTCCTTTTCCAACATAGGCCTCATGGTGCTCCGAATAAACACTTGCAGATTCTACAAAAGGAGTGTTTCAAAACTGTTCTATCAAAGGGAGCGTTCAAGGCTGTGAGTTGAATGCACTCATCACACAGAAGTTTCTCAGAATGCTTCTGTCTAGTTTTTAGGTGAAAAGATTTCATTTCCCAGCATAGGCCTCAAAGCGCTCCAAATATCCACTTGCAGATTCTACGAAAAGAGTGTTTCAAAGCTGCTCTTTCAAAAGCAAGGTTCAAGTCTGTGTGTTGAATGCACTCATCAGAAAGAAGTTTCTGAGAATGCTTCTGTCTAGTTCTTACGTGAAGTTATTTCCTTTTCCAGCTTAGGCCTCAAAGCGCTCGAAATAAACACTTGCAAATTCTACAAAAGGAGTGTTTCAAAAGAGTTCTATCAAAAGGAACGTTCAAGTCTGTGAGTTGAATGCATTTATCATACAGAAGTTTCCTGGAATGCTTCTGTCTAGTTTTTATGTGAAGACATTTCCTTTTCCAGCATAGGCCTCAAAGCGCTCCAAATATCCACTTGCAGATTCTACCAAAAGAGTGTCTCAAAACTGCTCAATCAAAAGCAAGCTTCAACACTGTGAGTAGAATGCACTCACCCCAAAGAAGTTTCTGAGAATGCTTCTGTCTAGTTTTTATGTGAAGATATTTCCTTTTCCAACATAGGCCTCAAAGCGCTCAAAATAAACACTTGCAGATTCTAGAAAAGGAGTGTTCCAAAACTGCTCTTTTGAGAAGAACGTTCAAGTCTGTGAGTTGAGTGCACTCATCACACAGAAGTTTCTGAGAATGCTTCTGTCAAGTTTTTATGTGAAGATATTTCCTTTTCCAGCATAGGCCTCAAAACACTCCAAATATCTTCTTGCAGATTCTACAAAAAGAGTGTTTCAAATCTGTTCTATCAAAAGGAAGGTTCAACTCTGTGAGTTGAATGAATGCATCGTGAAGAACTTTCTGAGAATGCTTCTCTGTAGTTTTTAGGTGAAGATATTCCATATCCCAGCACAGGCCTCGAAGTGCTCCAAATAACCACTTGCAGATTTTCCCAAAAGAGTGTTTCAAAACTGCTCTTTCTATAGGTAAGTTCAAGTCTGTGAGTTGAATGCACTCAACACAAAGAAGTTTCTGAGAATGCTTCTGTTCAGTTTTTATGTGAAGATATTTCCTTTTCCAGCATAGGCCTCAAACGGCTCCAAATATCCCCTTGCAGATTCTACAAAAAGAGTGTTTCCAAACTTCTCTATCAATTGGCAGGTTCAGCACTGTGAGTTGAGTGAACTCATCACAAAGAAGTTTCTGAGAATCCTTCTCTCTAGATTTTATGTGAAGATATTTCCTTTTCCAACATAGGCCTCAAGGTACTCCGAATAAACACTTGCAGATTCTACAATAGGAGTGTTTCAAAACTGTTCTATCAAAGGGATCGTTCAAGTCTGTGAGTTGAATGCAGTCGTCACACAGAAGTTTCTCAGAATGCTTCTGTCTAGTTTTTAGGTGAAGAGATTTCATTTCCCAGCATAGGCCTCAAAGCGCTCAAAATATCCACTTGCTGATTCTACGAAAAGAGTGTTTCAAAGCTGCTCTTTCAAAAGCAAGGTTAAAGTCTGTGTGTTGAATGCACTCATCAGAAAGAAGTTTCTGAGAATGCTTCCGTCTAGTTTCTATATGAAGATCTTTCCTTTTCCAACATAGTCCTCAAAGTGCTCCAAATAAACACTTGCAGATTCTACAAAAGGAGTGTTTCAAAACTGCTCTTTCTATAGGTAAATTCAAGTCTGTGAGTTGAATGCACTCAACACAAAGAAGTTTCTGAGAATGCTTCTGTTCAGGTTTTATGTGAAGATATTTCCTTTTCCAGCATAGGCTTCAAACGTCTCCAAATATCCCCTTGCAGATTCTACAAAAAGAGTGTTTCCAAACTTCTCTATCAATTGGTAGGTTCACCTCTGTGAGTTGAATGAACTCATCCCAAAGAAGTTTCTTAGAATGCTTCTGTCTAGTTTTTATGTGAAGATATTTCCTTTTCCAACATAGGCCTCAAGGTGCTCTGAATAAATACTTGCAGATTCTACAAAAGGAGTGTTTCAAAACTGCTCTTTCTATAGGTAAGTTCAAGTCTGTGAATTGAATGCACTCAACACAAAGAAGTTTCTGAGAATGCTTCTGTTCAGTTTTTATGTGAAGATATTTCCTTTTCCAGCATAGGCCTCAAACGGCTCCAAATATCCCCTTGCAGATTCTACAAAAAGAGTGTTTCCAAACTTCTCTATCAATTGGTAGGTTCAACACTGTGAGTTGAATGTACTCATCACCAAGAAGTTTCTGAGAATCCTTCTCTCTAGATTTTATGTGAAGATACTTCCTTTTCCAACATAGGCCTCATGGTGCTCCGAATAAACACTTGCAGATTCTACAAAAGGAGTGTTTCAAAACTGTTCTATCAAAGGGAACGTTCAAGTCTGTGAGTTGAATGCACTCATCACACAGAAGTTTCTCAGAATGCTTCTGTCTAGTTTTTAGGTGAAGAGATTTCATTTCCCAGCATAGGCCTCAAAGCGCTCCAAATATCCACTTGCTGATTCTACGAAAAGAGTGTTTCAAAGCTGCTCTTTCAAAAGCAAGGTTCAAGTCTGTGTGTTGAATGCACTCATGAGAAAGAAGTTTGTGAGAATGCTTCTGTCTAGTTCTTACGTGAAGATATTTCCTTTTCCAGCTTAGGCCTCAAAGCGCTCCAAATAAACACTTGCAAATTCTACAAAAGGAGTGTTTCAAAAGAGTTCTATCAAAAGGAACGTTCAAGTCTGGGAGTTGAATGCATTTATCATACAGAAGTTTCCTGGAATGCTTCTGTCTAGTTTTTATGTGAAGACATTCCCTTTTCCAGCATAGGCCTCAAAGCGCTCCAAATATCCACTTGCAGATTCTACCAAAAGAGTGTCTCAAAACTGCTCAATCAAAAGCAAGCTTCAACACTGTGAGTAGAATGCACTCACCCCAAAGAAGTTTCTGAGAATGCTTCTGTCTAGTTTTTATGTGAAGAGATTTCCTTTTCCAACATAGGCCTCAAAGCGCTCAAAATAAACACTTGCAGATTCTAGAAAAGGAGTGTTCCAAAACTGCTCTTTTGAGAAGAACGTTCAAGTCTGTGAGTTGAGTGCACTCATCACACAGAAGTTTCTGAGAATGCTTCTGTCAAGTTTTTATGTGAAGATATTTCCTTTTCCAGCATAGGCCTCAAAACACTCCAAATATCTTCTTGCAGATTCTACAAAAAGAGTGTTTCAAATCTGTTCTATCAAAAGGAAGGTTCAACTCTGTGAGTTGAATGAATGCATCGTGAAGAACTTTCTGAGAATGCTTCTCTGTAGTTTTTAGGTGAAGATATTCCATATCCCAGCACAGGCCTCGAAGTGCTCCAAATAACCACTTGCAGATTTTCCCAAAAGAGTGTTTCAAAACTGCTCTTTCTATAGGTAAGTTCAAGTCTGTGAGTTGAATGCACTCAACACAAAGAAGTTTCTGAGAATGTTTCTGTTCAGTTTTTATGTGAAGATATTTCCTTTTCCAGCATAGGCCTCAAACGGCTCCAAATATCCCCTTGCAGATTCTACAAAAAGAGTGTTTCCAAACTTCTCTATCAATTGGTAGGTTCAACACTGTGAGTTGAATGAACTCATCACAAAGAAGTTTCTGAGAATCCTTCTCTCTAGTTTTTATGTGAAGATATTTCCTTTTCCAACATAGGCCTCAAGGTGCTCCGAGTAAACACTTGCAGATTCTACAAAAGGAGTGTTTCAAAACTGTTCTATCAAAGGGAACGTTCAAGTCTGTGAGTTGAATGCACTCATCACACAGACGTTTCTCAGAATGCTTCTGTCTAGTTTTTAGGTGAAGAGATTTCATTTCCCAGCATAGGCCTCAAAGCGCTCCAAATATCCACTTGCAGAATCTACGAAAAGAGTGTTTCAAAGCTGCTCTTTCAAAAGCAAGGTTCAAGTCTGTGTGTTGAATGCACTCATCAGAAAGAAGTTTCTGAGAATGCTTCTGTCTAGTTCTTACGTGAAGATATTTCCTTTTCCAGCTGAGGCCTCAAAGCGCTCGAAATAAACACTTGCAAATTCTACAAAAGGAGTGTTTCAAAAGAGTTCTATCAAAAGGAACGTTCAAGTCTGTGAGTTGAATGCACTTATCATACAGAAGTTTCCTGGAATGCTTCTGTCTAGTTTTTATGTGAAGACATTTCCTTTTCCAGCATAGGCCTCAAAGCGCTCCAAATATCCACTTGCAGATTCTACCAAAAGAGTGTTTCAAAACTGCTCTATCAAAAACAAACTTCAGCACTGTGAGTAGAATGCACTCATCACAAAGAAGTTTCTGAGAATGCTTCTGTCTAGTTTTTATGTGAAGATATTTCCTTTTCCAGCATAGGCCTCAGAACGCTCCAAATATCCACTTGCAGATTCTATAAGAAGAGTGTTTCCAAACTGCTCTTTCGAAAGGAAGCTTCAATTCTGTGAGTTGAATGCACTCATCACAAAGAAGTTTCTGAGAATGCTTCCGTCTAGTTTCTATATGAAGATATTTCCTTTTCCAACATAGGCCTCAAAGTGCTCCAAATAAACACTTGCAGTTTCTACAAAAGGAGTGTTTCAAAACTGCTCTTTTGAGAGGAACGTTCAAGTCTGTGAGTTGAATGCACTCATCACACAGAAGTTTCTGAGAATGCTTCTGTCTAGTTTTTATGTGAAGATATTTCCTTTTCCAGCATAGGCCTCAAAACACTCCAAATATCTTCTTGCAGATTCTACAAAAAGAGTGTTTCAAATCTGTTCTATCAAAAGGAAGGTTCAACTCTGTGAGTTGAATGAATGCATCGTGAAGAACTTTCTGAGAATGCTTCTCTGTAGTTTTTAGGTGAAGATATTCCATATCCCAGCACAGGCCTCGAAGTGCTCCAAATAACCACTTGCAGATTTTACCAAAAGAGTGTTTCAAAACTGCACTTTCTATAGGTAAGTTCAAGTCTGTGAGTTGAATGCACTCAACACAAAGAAGTTTCTGAGAATGCTTCTGTTCAGTTTTTATGTGAAGATATTTCCTTTTCCAGCATAGGCCTCAAACGGCTCCAAATATCCCCTTGCAGATTCTACAAAAAGAGTGTTTCCAAACTTCTCTATCAATTGGCAGGTTCAACACTGTGAGTTGAATGAACTCATCACAAAGAAGTTTCTGAGAATCCTTCTCTCTAGTTTTTATGTGAAGATATTTCCTTTTCCAACATAGGCCTCATGGTGCTCCGAATAAACACTTGCAGATTCTACAAAAGGAGTGTTTCAAAACTGTTCTATAAAAGGGAGCGTTCAAGTCTGTGAGTTGAATGCACTCATCACACAGAAGTTTCTCAGAATGCTTCTGTCTAGTTTTTAGGTGAAGAGATTTCATTTCCCAGCATAGGCCTCAAAGCGCTCCAAATATCCACTTGCTGATTCTACGAAAAGAGTGTTTCAAAGCTGCTCTTTCAAAAGCAAGGTTCAAGTCTGTGTGTTGAATGCACTCATGAGAAAGAAGTTTGTGAGAATGCTTCTGTCTAGTTCTTACGTGAAGATATTTCCTTTTCCAGCTTAGGCCTCAAAGCGCTCCAAATAAACACTTGCAAATTCTACAAAAGGAGTGTTTCAAAAGAGTTCTATCAAAAGGAACGTTCAAGTCTGTGAGTTGAATGCATTTATCATACAGAAGTTTCCTGGAATGCTTCTGTCTAGTTTTTATGTGAAGACATTCCCTTTTCCAGCATAGGCCTCAAAGCGCTCCAAATATCCACTTGCAGATTCTACCAAAAGAGTGTCTCAAAACTGCTCAATCAAAAGCAAGCTTCAACACTGTGAGTAGAATGCACTCACCCCAAAGAAGTTTCTGAGAATGCTTCTGTCTAGTTTTTATGTGAAGAGATTTCCTTTTCCAACATAGGCCTCAAAGCGCTCAAAATAAACACTTGCAGATTCTAGAAAAGGAGTGTTCCAAAACTGCTCTTTTGAGAAGAACGTTCAAGTCTGTGAGTTGAGTGCACTCATCACACAGAAGTTTCTGAGAATGCTTCTGTCAAGTTTTTATGTGAAGATATTTCCTTTTCCAGCATAGGCCTCAAAACACTCCAAATATCTTCTTGCAGATTCTACAAAAAGAGTGTTTCAAATCTGTTCTATCAAAAGGAAGGTTCAACTCTGTGAGTTGAATGAATGCATCGTGAAGAACTTTCTGAGAATGCTTCTCTGTAGTTTTTAGGTGAAGATATTCCATATCCCAGCACAGGCCTCGAAGTGCTCCAAATAACCACTTGCAGATTTTCCCAAAAGAGTGTTTCAAAACTGCTCTTTCTATAGGTAAGTTCAAGTCTGTGAGTTGAATGCACTCAACACAAAGAAGTTTCTGAGAATGTTTCTGTTCAGTTTTTATGTGAAGATATTTCCTTTTCCAGCATAGGCCTCAAACGGCTCCAAATATCCCCTTGCAGATTCTACAAAAAGAGTGTTTCCAAACTTCTCTATCAATTGGTAGGTTCAACACTGTGAGTTGAATGAACTCATCACAAAGAAGTTTCTGAGAATCCTTCTCTCTAGTTTTTATGTGAAGATATTTCCTTTTCCAACATAGGCCTCAAGGTGCTCCGAGTAAACACTTGCAGATTCTACAAAAGGAGTGTTTCAAAACTGTTCTATCAAAGGGAACGTTCAAGTCTGTGAGTTGAATGCACTCATCACACAGACGTTTCTCAGAATGCTTCTGTCTAGTTTTTAGGTGAAGAGATTTCATTTCCCAGCATAGGCCTCAAAGCGCTCAAAATATCCACTTGCAGAATCTACGAAAAGAGTGTTTCAAAGCTGCTCTTTCAAAAGCAAGGTTCAAGTCTGTGTGTTGAATGCACTCATCAGAAAGAAGTTTCTGAGAATGCTTCTGTCTGGTTCTTACGTGAAGATATTTCCTTTTCCAGCTGAGGCCTCAAAGCGCTCGAAATAAACACTTGCAAATTCTACAAAAGGAGTGTTTCAAAAGAGTTCTATCAAAAGGAACGTTCAAGTCTGTGAGTTGAATGCACTTATCATACAGAAGTTTCCTGGAATGCTTCTGTCTAGTTTTTATGTGAAGACATTTCCTTTTCCAGCATAGGCCTCAAAGCGCTCCAAATATCCACTTGCAGATTCTACCAAAAGAGTGTTTCAAAACTGCTCTATCAAAAACAAACTTCAGCACTGTGAGTAGAATGCACTCATCACAAAGAAGTTTCTGAGAATGCTTCTGTCTAGTTTTTATGTGAAGATATTTCCTTTTCCAGCATAGGCCTCAGAACGCTCCAAATATCCACTTGCAGATTCTATAAGAAGAGTGTTTCCAAACTGCTCTTTTGAAAGGAAGCTTCAATTCTGTGAGTTGAATGCACTCATCACAAAGAAGTTTCTGAGAATGCTTCCGTCTAGTTTCTATATGAAGATATTTCCTTTTCCAACATAGGCCTCAAAGTGCTCCAAATAAACACTTGCAGTTTCTACAAAAGGAGTGTTTCAAAACTGCTCTTTTGAGAGGAACGTTCAAGTCTGTGAGTTGAATGCACTCATCACACAGAAGTTTCTGAGAATGCTTCTGTCTAGTTTTTATGTGAAGATATTTCCTTTTCCAGCATAGGCCTCAAAACACTCCAAATATCTTCTTGCAGATTCTACAAAAAGAGTGTTTCAAATCTGTTCTATCAAAAGGAAGGTTCAACTCTGTGAGTTGAATGAATGCATCGTGAAGAACTTTCTGAGAATGCTTCTCTGTAGTTTTTAGGTGAAGATATTCCATATCCCAGCACAGGCCTCGAAGTGCTCCAAATAACCACTTGCAGATTTTCCCAAAAGAGTGTTTCAAAACTGCTCTTTCTATAGGTAAGTTCAAGTCTGTGAGTTGAATGCACTCAACACAAAGAAGTTTCTGAGAATGCTTCTGTTCAGTTTTTATGTGAAGATATTTCCTTTTCCAGCATAGGCCTCAAACGGCTCCAAATATCCCCTTGCAGATTCTACAAAAAGAGTGTTTCCAAACTTCTCTATCAATTGGCAGGTTCAGCACTGTGAGTTGAGTGAACTCATCACAAAGAAGTTTCTGAGAATCCTTCTCTCTAGATTTTATGTGAAGATATTTCCTTTTCCAACATAGGCCTCAAGGTACTCCGAATAAACACTTGCAGATTCTACAATAGGAGTGTTTCAAAACTGTTCTATCAAAGGGATCGTTCAAGTCTGTGAGTTGAATGCAGTCGTCACACAGAAGTTTCTCAGAATGCTTCTGTCTAGTTTTTAGGTGAAGAGATTTCATTTCCCAGCATAGGCCTCAAAGCGCTCAAAATATCCACTTGCTGATTCTACGAAAAGAGTGTTTCAAAGCTGCTCTTTCAAAAGCAAGGTTAAAGTCTGTGTGTTGAATGCACTCATCAGAAAGAAGTTTCTGAGAATGCTTCCGTCTAGTTTCTATATGAAGATCTTTCCTTTTCCAACATAGTCCTCAAAGTGCTCCAAATAAACACTTGCAGATTCTACAAAAGGAGTGTTTCAAAACTGCTCTTTCTATAGGTAAATTCAAGTCTGTGAGTTGAATGCACTCAACACAAAGAAGTTTCTGAGAATGCTTCTGTTCAGGTTTTATGTGAAGATATTTCCTTTTCCAGCATAGGCTTCAAACGTCTCCAAATATCCCCTTGCAGATTCTACAAAAAGAGTGTTTCCAAACTTCTCTATCAATTGGTAGGTTCACCTCTGTGAGTTGAATGAACTCATCCCAAAGAAGTTTCTGAGAATGCTTCTGTCTAGTTTTTATGTGAAGATATTTCCTTTTCCAACATAGGCCTCAAAGCGCTCAAAATAAACACTTGCAGATTCTAGAAAAGGAGTGTTCCAAAACTGCTCTTTTGAGAAGAACGTTCAAGTCTGTGAGTTGAGTGCACTCATCACACAGAAGTTTCTGAGAATGCTTCTGTCAAGTTTTTATGTGAAGATATTTCCTTTTCCAGCATAGGCCTCAAAACACTCCAAATATCTTCTTGCAGATTCTACAAAAAGAGTGTTTCAAATCTGTTCTATCAAAAGGAAGGTTCAACTCTGTGAGTTGAATGAATGCATCGTGAAGAACTTTCTGAGAATGCTTCTCTGTAGTTTTTAGGTGAAGATATTCCATATCCCAGCACAGGCCTCGAAGTGCTCCAAATAACCACTTGCAGATTTTCCCAAAAGAGTGTTTCAAAACTGCTCTTTCTATAGGTAAGTTCAAGTCTGTGAGTTGAATGCACTCAACACAAAGAAGTTTCTGAGAATGTTTCTGTTCAGTTTTTATGTGAAGATATTTCCTTTTCCAGCATAGGCCTCAAACGGCTCCAAATATCCCCTTGCAGATTCTACAAAAAGAGTGTTTCCAAACTTCTCTATCAATTGGTAGGTTCAACACTGTGAGTTGAATGAACTCATCACAAAGAAGTTTCTGAGAATCCTTCTGTCTAGTTTTTATGTGAAGATATTTCCTTTTCCAACATAGGCCTCAAGGTGCTCCGAATAAACACTTGCAGATTCTACAAAAGGAGTGTTTCAAAACTGTTCTATCAAAGGGAACGTTCAAGTCTGTGAGTTGAATGCACACATCACACAGAAGTTTCTCAGAATGCTTCTGTCTAGTTTTTAGGTGAAGAGATTTCATTACCCAGCATAGGCCTCAAAGCGCTCCAAATATCCACTTACAGAATCTACGAAAAGAGTGTTTCAAAGCTGCTCTTTCAAAAGGAAGTTTCAAGTCCGTGTGTTGAATGCACTCATCAGAAAGAAGTTTCTGAGAATGCTTCTGTCTAGTTCTTACGTGAAGATATTTCCTTTTCCAGCTGAGGCCTCAAAGCGCTCGAAATAAACACTTGCAAATCCTACAAAAGGAGTGTTTCAAAAGAGTTCTATCAAAAGGAACGTTCAAGTCTGTGAGTTGAATGCACTTATCATACAGAAGTTTCCTGGAATGCTTCTGTCTAGTTTTTATGTGAAGACATTTCCTTTTCCAGCATAGGCCTCAAAGCGCTCCAAATATCCACTTGCAGATTCTACCAAAACAGTGTCTCAAAGCTGCTCAATCAAAAGCAAGCTTCAACACTGTGAGTAGAATGCACTCATCCCAAAGTAGTTTCTGAGAATGCTTCTGTCTAGTTTTTATGTGAAGATATTTCCTTTTCCAACATAGGCCTCAAAGCGCTCCAAATAAACACTTGCAGATTCTACAAAAGGAGTGTTCCAAAACTGCTCTTTTGAGAGGAACGTTCAAGTCTGTGAGTTGAATGCACTCATCACACAGAAGTTTCTGAGAATGCTTCTGTCTAGTTTTTATGTGAAGATATTTCCTTTTCCAGCATAGGCCTCAAAACACTCCAAATATCTTCTTGCAGATTCTACAAAAAGAGTGTTTCAAATCTGTTCTATCAAAAGGAAGGTTTAACTCTGTGAGTTGAATGAATGCATCGTGAAGAACTTTCTGAGAATGCTTCTCTGTAGTTTTTAGGTGAAGACATTCCATATCCCAGCACAGGCCTCGAAGTGCTCCAAATAACCACTTGCAGATTTTACCAAAAGAGTGTTTCAAAACTGCTCTTTCTATAGGTAAGTTCAAGTCTGTGAGTTGAATGCACTCAACACAAAGAAGTTTCTGAGAATGCTTCTGTTCAGTTTTTATGTGAAGATATTTCCTTTTCCAGCATAGGCCTCAAACGGCTCCAAATATCCCCTTGCAGATTCTACAAAAAGAGTGTTTCCAAACTTCTCTATCAATTGGTAGGTTCAACACTGCGAGTTGAATGAACTCATCACAAAGAAGTTTCTGAGAATCCTTCTCTCTAGTTTTTATGTGAAGGTATTTCCTTTTCCAACATAGGCCTCAAGGTGCTCCGAATAAACACTTGCAGATTCTACAAAAGGAGTGTTTCAAAACTGTTCTATCAAAGGGAACGTTCAAGTCTGTGAGTTGAATGCACTCATCACACAGAAGTTTCTCAGAATGCTTCTGTCTAGTTTTTAGGTGAAGAGATTTCATTTCCCAGCATAGGCCTCAAAGCGCTCCAAATATCCACTTGCAGAATCTACGAAAAGAGTGTTTCAAAGCTGCTCTTTCAAAAGCAAGGTTCAAGTCTGTGTGTTGAATGCACTCATCAGAAAGAAGTTTCTGAGAATGCTTCTGTCTAGTTCTTACGTGAAGATATTTCCTTTTCCAGCTGAGGCCTCAAAGCGCTCGAAATAAACACGTGCAAATTCTACAAAAGGAGTGTTCCAAAAGAGTTCTATCAAAAGGAACGTTCAAGTCTGTGAGTTGAATGCACTTATCATACAGAAGTTTCCTGGAATGCTTCTGTCTAGTTTTTATGTGAAGACATTTCCTTTTCCAGCATAGGCCTCAAAGCGCTCCAAATATCCACTTGCAGATTCTACCAAAAGAGTGTTTCAAAACTGCTCTATCAAAAACAAACTTCAGCACTGTGAGTAGAATGCACTCATCACAAAGAAGTTTCTGAGAATGCTTCTGTCTAGTTTTTATGTGAAGATATTTCCTTTACCAGCATAGGCCTCAGAACGCTCCAAATATCCGTTTGCAGATTCTATAAGAAGAGTGTTTCCAAACTGCTCTTTCGAAAGGAAGCTTCAATTCTGTGAGTTGAATGCACTCATCACAAAGAAGTTTCTGAGAATGCTTCCGTCTAGTTTCTATATGAAGATATTTCCTTTTCCAACATAGGCCTCAAAGTGCTCCAAATAAACACTTGCAGTTTCTACAAAAGGAGTGTTTCAAAACTGCTCTTTTGAGAGGAACGTTCAAGTCTGTGAGTTGAATGCACTCATCACACAGAAGTTTCTGAGAATGCTTCTGTCTAGTTTTTATGTGAAGATATTTCCTTTTCCAGCATAGGCCTCAAAACACTCCAAATATCTTCTTGCAGATTCTACAAAAAGAGTGTTTCAAATCTGTTCTATCAAAAGGAAGGTTCAACTCTGTGAGTTGAATGAATGCATCGTGAAGAACTTTCTGAGAATGCTTCTCTGTAGTTTTTAGGTGAAGATATTCCATATCCCAGCACAGGCCTCGAAGTGCTCCAAATAACCACTTGCAGATTTTACCAAAAGAGTGTTTCAAAACTGCTCTTTCTATAGGTAAGTTCAAGTCTGTGAGTTGAATGCACTCAACACAAAGAAGTTTCTGAGAATGCTTCTGTTCAGTTTTTATGTGAAGATATTTCCTTTTCCAGCATAGGCCTCAAACGGCTCCAAATATCCCCTTGCAGATTCTACAAAAAGAGTGTTTCCAAACTTCTCTATCAATTGGCAGGTTCAACACTGTGAGTTGAATGAACTCATCACAAAGAAGTTTCTGAGAATCCTTCTCTCTAGTTTTTATGTGAAGATATTTCCTTTTCCAACATAGGCCTCAAGGTGCTCCGAATAAACACTTGCAGATTCTACAAAAGGAGTGTTTCAAAACTGTTCTATCAAAGGGGGCGTTCAAGTCTGTGAGTTGAATGCACTCATCACACAGAAGTTTCTCAGAATGCTTCTGTCTAGTTTTTAGGTGAAAAGATTTCATTTCCCAGCATAGGCCTCAAAGCGCTCCAAATATCCACTTGCAGAATCTACGAAAAGAGTGTTTCAAAGCTGCTCTTTCAAAAGCAAGGTTCAAGTCTGTGTGTTGAATGCACTCATCAGAAAGAAGTTTCTGAGAATGCTTCTGTCTAGTTCTTACGTGAAGTTATTTCCTTTTCCAGCTTAGGCCTCAAAGCGCTCGAAATAAACACTTGCAAATTCTACAAAAGGAGTGTTTCAAAAGAGTTCTATCAAAAGGAACGTTCAAGTCTGTGAGTTGAATGCATTTATCATACAGAAGTTTCCTGGAATGCTTCTGTCTAGTTTTTATGTGAAGACATTTCCTTTTCCAGCATAGGCCTCAAAGCGCTCCAAATATCCACTTGCAGATTCTACCAAAAGAGTGTCTCAAAACTGCTCAATCAAAAGCAAGCTTCAACACTGTGAGTAGAATGCACTCACCCCAAAGAAGTTTCTGAGAATGCTTCTGTCTAGTTTTTATGTGAAGATATTTCCTTTTCCAACATAGGCCTCAAAGCGCTCAAAATAAACACTTGCAGATTCTAGAAAAGGAGTGTTCCAAAACTGCTCTTTTGAGAAGAACGTTCAAGTCTGTGAGTTGAGTGCACTCATCACACAGAAGTTTCTGAGAATGCTTCTGTCAAGTTTTTATGTGAAGATATTTCCTTTTCCAGCATAGGCCTCAAAACACTCCAAATATCTTCTTGCAGATCCTACAAAAAGAGTGTTTCAAATCTGTTCTATCAAAAGGAAGGTTCAACTCTGTGAGTTGAATGAATGCATCGTGAAGAACTTTCTGAGAATGCTTCTCTGTAGTTTTTAGGTGAAGATATTTCCTTTTCCAACATAGGCCTCAAGGTGCTCTGAATAAATACTTGCAGATTCTATAAAAGTAGTGTTTCAAAACTGTTCTATCAAAGGGAACGTTGAAGTCTGTTAGTTGAATGCACTCATCACCCAGAAGTCTCTCAGAATGCTTCTGTCTGGCTTTTAGGTGAAGAGACTTTATTTCCCAGCATAGGCCTCCAATCGCTCCAAATGTCCACTTGCAGATTCTACGAAAAGAGTGTTTCGAAGCTGCTCTTTCAAAAGCAAGGTTCAAGTCTGTGTGTTGAATGCACTCATGAGAAAGAAGTTTCTGAGAACGCTTCTGTCTAGTTCTTACGTGAAGATATTTCCTTTTCCAGCTGAGGCCTCAAAGCGCTCCAAATAAACACTTGCAAATTCTACAAAAGGAGTGTTTCAAAAGAGTTCTATCAAAAGGAACGTTCAAGTCTGTGAGTTGAATGCACTTATCATACAGAAGTTTCCTGGAATGCTTCTGTCTAGTTTTTATGTGAAGACATTTCCTTTTCCAGCATAGGCCTCAAAGCGCTCCAAATATCCACTTGCAGATTCTACCAAAAGAGTGTCTCAAAACTGCTCAATCAAAAGCAAGCTTCAACACTGTGAGTAGAATGCACTCACCCCAAAGAAGTTTCTGAGAATGCTTCTGTCTAGTTTTTATGTGAAGATATATCCTTTTCCAACATAGGCCTCAAAGCGCTCAAAATAAACACTTGCAGATTCTAGAAAAGGAGTGTTCCAAAACTGCTCTTTTGAGAAGAACGTTCAAGTCTGTGAGTTGAGTGCACTCATCACACAGAAGTTTCTGAGAATGCTTCTGTCAAGTTTTTATGTGAAGATATTTCCTTTTCCAGCATAGGCCTCAAAACACTCCAAATATCTTCTTGCAGATTCTACAAAAAGAGTGTTTCAAATCTGTTCTATCAAAAGGAAGGTTCAACTCTGTGAGTTGAATGAATGCATCGTGAAGAACTTTCTGAGAATGCTTCTCTGTAGTTTTTAGGTGAAGATATTCCATATCCCAGCACAGGCCTCGAAGTGCTCCAAATAACCACTTGCAGATTTTCCCAAAAGAGTGTTTCAAAACTGCTCTTTCTATAGGTAAGTTCAAGTCTGTGAGTTGAATGCACTCAACACAAAGAAGTTTCTGAGAATGCTTCTGTTCAGTTTTTATGTGAAGATATTTCCTTTTCCAGCATAGGCCTCAAACGGCTCCAAATATCCCCTTGCAGATTCTACAAAAAGAGTGTTTCCAAACTTCTCTATCAATTGGCAGGTTCAGCACTGTGAGTTGAGTGAACTCATCACAAAGAAGTTTCTGAGAATCCTTCTCTCTAGATTTTATGTGAAGATATTTCCTTTTCCAACATAGGCCTCAAGGTACTCCGAATAAACACTTGCAGATTCTACAATAGGAGTGTTTCAAAACTGTTCTATCAAAGGGATCGTTCAAGTCTGTGAGTTGAATGCAGTCGTCACACAGAAGTTTCTCAGAATGCTTCTGTCTAGTTTTTAGGTGAAGAGATTTCATTTCCCAGCATAGGCCTCAAAGCGCTCAAAATATCCACTTGCTGATTCTACGAAAAGAGTGTTTCAAAGCTGCTCTTTCAAAAGCAAGGTTAAAGTCTGTGTGTTGAATGCACTCATCAGAAAGAAGTTTCTGAGAATGCTTCCGTCTAGTTTCTATATGAAGATCTTTCCTTTTCCAACATAGTCCTCAAAGTGCTCCAAATAAACACTTGCAGATTCTACAAAAGGAGTGTTTCAAAACTGCTCTTTCTATAGGTAAATTCAAGTCTGTGAGTTGAATGCACTCAACACAAAGAAGTTTCTGAGAATGCTTCTGTTCAGGTTTTATGTGAAGATATTTCCTTTTCCAGCATAGGCTTCAAACGTCTCCAAATATCCCCTTGCAGATTCTACAAAAAGAGTGTTTCCAAACTTCTCTATCAATTGGTAGGTTCACCTCTGTGAGTTGAATGAACTCATCCCAAAGAAGTTTCTTAGAATGCTTCTGTCTAGTTTTTATGTGAAGATATTTCCTTTTCCAACATAGGCCTCAAGGTGCTCTGAATAAATACTTGCAGATTCTACAAAAGGAGTGTTTCAAAACTGCTCTTTCTATAGGTAAGTTCAAGTCTGTGAATTGAATGCACTCATCACACAGAAGTTTCTGAGAATGCTTCTGTCTAGTTTTTATGTGAAGATATTTCCTTTTCCAGCATTGGCCTCAAAACACTCCAAATATCTTCTTGCAGATTCTACAAAAAGAGTGTTTCAAATCTGTTCTATCAAAAGGAAGGTTCAACTCTGTGAGTTGAATGAATGCATCGTGAAGAACTTTCTGAGAATGCTTCTCTGTAGTTTTTAGGTGAAGATATTCCATATCCCAGCACAGGCCTCGAAGTGCTCCAAATAACCACTTGCAGATTTTCCCAAAAGAGTGTTTCAAAACTGCTCTTTCTATAGGTAAGTTCAAGTCTGTGAGTTGAATGCACTCAACACAAAGAAGTTTCTGAGAATGCTTCTGTTCAGTTTTTATGTGAAGATATTTCCTTTTCCAGCATAGGCCTCAAACGGCTCCAAATATCCCCTTGCAGATTCTACAAAAAGAGTGTTTCCAAACTTCTCTATCAATTGGTAGGTTCAACACTGTGGGTTGAATGAACTCATCACAAAGAAGTTTCTGAGAATCCTTCTCTCTAGTTTTTATGTGAAGATATTTCCTTTTCCAACATAGGCCTCAAGGTGCTCCGAATAAACACTTGCAGATTCTACAAAAGGAGTGTTTCAAAACTGTTCTATCAAAGGGAACGTTCAAGTCTGTGAGTTGAATGCACTCATCACACAGAAGTTTCTCAGAATGCTTCTGTCTAGTTTTTAGGTGAAGAGATTTCATTACCCATCATAGGCCTCAAAGCGCTCCAAATATCCACTTACAGAATCTACGAAAAGAGTGTTTCAAAGCTGCTCTTTCAAAAGGAAGTTTCAAGTCCGTGTGTTGAATGCACTCATCAGAAAGAAGTTTCTGAGAATGCTTCTGTCTAGTTCTTACGTGAAGATATTTCCTTTTCCAGCTGAGGCCTCAAAGCGCTCGAAGTAAACACTTGCAAATTCTACAAAAGGAGTGTTTCAAAAGAGTTCTATCAAAAGGAACTTTCAAGTCTGTGAGTTGAATGCACTTATCATACAGAAGTTTCCTGGAATGCTTCTGTCTAGTTTTTATGTGAAGACATTTCCTTTTCCAGCATAGGCCTCAAAGCGCTCCAAATATCCACTTGCAGATTCTACCAAAACAGTGTCTCAAAGCTGCTCAATCAAAAGCAATCTTCAACACTGTGAGTAGAATGCACTCATCCCAAAGTAGTTTCTGAGAATGCTTCTGTCTAGTTTTTATGTGAAGATATTTCCTTTTCCAACATAGGCCTCAAAGCGCTCCAAATAAACACTTGCAGATTCTACAAAAGGAGTGTTCCAAAACTGCTCTTTTGAGAGGAACGTTCAAGTCTGTGAGTTGAATGCACTCATCACACAGAAGTTTCTGAGAATGCTTCTGTCTAGTTTTTATGTGAAGATATTTCCTTTTCCAGCATAGGCCTCAAAACACTCCAAATATCTTCTTGCAGAGTCTACAAAAAGAGTGTTTCAAATCTGTTCTATCAAAAGGAAGGTTTAACTCTGTGAGTTGAATGAATGCATCGTGAAGAACTTTCTGAGAATGCTTCTCTGTAGTTTTTAGGTGAAGATATTTCCTTTTCCAACATAGGCCTCAAGGTGCTCTGAATAAATACTTGCAGATTCTATAAAAGTAGTGTTTCAAAACTGTTCTATCAAAGGGAACGTTGAAGTCTGTGAGTTGAATGCACTCATCACCCAGAAGTCTCTCAGAATGCTTCTGTCTGGCTTTTAGGTGAAGAGACTTTATTTCCCAGCATAGGCATCCAATCGCTCCAAATGTCCACTTGCAGATTCTACGAAAAGAGTGTTTCGAAGCTGCTCTTTCAAAAGCAAGGTTCAAGTCTGTGTGTTGAATGCACTCATGAGAAAGAAGTTTCTGAGAATGCTTCTGTCTAGTTCTTACGTGAAGATATTTCCTTTTCCAGCTTAGGCCTCAAAGCGCTCCAAATAAACACTTGCAAATTCTACAAAAGGAGTGTTTCAAAAGAGTTCTATCAAAAGGAACGTTCAAGTCTGTGAGTTGAATGCACTTATCATACAGAAGTTTCCTGGAATGCTTCTGTCTAGTTTTTATGTGAAGACATTTCCTTTTCCAGCATAGGCCTCAAAGCGCTCCAAATATCCACTTGCAGATTCTACCGAAAGAGTGTTTCAAAACTGCTCTATCAAAAGCAAGCTTCAACAGTGTGAGTAGAATGCACTCATCACAAAGAAGTTTCTGAGAATGCTTCTGTCTAGTTTTTATGTGAAGATATTTCCTTTTCCAACATTGGCCTCAAAGCGCTCCAAATAAACACTTGCAGATTCTACAAAAGGAGTGTTTCAAAACTGCTCTTTTGAGAGGAACGTTCAAGTCTGTGAGTTGAATGCACTCATCACACAGAAGTTTCTGAGAATGCTTCTGTCTAGTTTTTATGTGAAGATATTTCCTTTTCCAGCATTGGCCTCAAAACACTCCAAATATCTTCTTGCAGATTCTACAAAAAGAGTGTTTCAAATCTGTTCTATCAAAAGGAAGGTTCAACTCTGTGAGTTGAATGAATGCATCGTGAAGAACTTTCTGAGAATGCTTCTCTGTAGTTTTTAGGTGAAGATATTCCATATCCCAGCACAGGCCTCGAAGTGCTCCAAATAACCACTTGCAGATTTTACCAAAAGAGTGTTTCAAAACTGCTCTTTCTATAGGTAAGTTCAAGTCTGTGAGTTGAATGCACTCAACACAAAGAAGTTTCTGAGAATGCTTCTGTTCAGTTTTTATGTGAAGATATTTCCTTTTCCAGCATAGGCCTCAAACGGCTCCAAATATCCCCTTGCAGATTCTACAAAGAGTGTTTCCAAACTTCTCTATCAATTGGCAGGTTCAACACTGTGAGTTGAATGAACTCATCACAAAGAAGTTTCTGAGAATCCTTCTCTCTAGTTTTTATGTGAAGATATTTCCTTTTCCAACATAGGCCTCATGGTGCTCCGAATAAACACTTGCAGATTCTACAAAAGGAGTGTTTCAAAACTGTTCTATCAAAGGGAGCGTTCAAGTCTGTGAGTTGAATGCACTCATCACACAGAAGTTTCTCAGAATGCTTCTGTCTAGTTTTTAGGTGAAAAGATTTCATTTCCCAGCATAGGCCTCAAAGCGCTCCAAATATCCACTTGCAGATTCTACGAAAAGAGTGTTTCAAAGCTGCTCTTTCAAAAGCAAGGTTCAAGTCTGTGTGTTGAATGCACTCATCAGAAAGAAGTTTCTGAGAATGCTTCTGTCTAGTTCTTACGTGAAGTTATTTCCTTTTCCAGCTTAGGCCTCAAAGCGCTCGAAATAAACACTTGCAAATTCTACAAAAGGAGTGTTTCAAAAGAGTTCTATCAAAAGGAACGTTCAAGTCTGTGAGTTGAATGCATTTATCATACAGAAGTTTCCTGGAATGCTTCTGTCTAGTTTTTATGTGAAGACATTTCCTTTTCCAGCATAGACCTCAAAGCGCTCCAAATATCCACTTGCAGATTCTACCAAAAGAGTGTCTCAAAACTGCTCAATCAAAAGCAAGCTTCAACACTGTGAGTAGAATGCACTCACCCCAAAGAAGTTTCTGAGAATGCTTCTGTCTAGTTTTTATGTGAAGATATTTCCTTTTCCAACATAGGCCTCAAAGCGCTCAAAATAAACACTTGCAGATTCTAGAAAAGGAGTGTTCCAAAACTGCTCTTTTGAGAAGAACGTTCAAGTCTGTGAGTTGAGTGCACTCATCACACAGAAGTTTCTGAGAATGCTTCTGTCAAGTTTTTATGTGAAGATATTTCCTTTTCCAGCATAGGCCTCAAAACACTCCAAATATCTTCTTGCAGATTCTACAAAAAGAGTGTTTCAAATCTGTTCTATCAAAAGGAAGGTTCAACTCTGTGAGTTGAATGAATGCATCGTGAAGAACTTTCTGAGAATGCTTCTCTGTAGTTTTTAGGTGAAGATATTCCATATCCCAGCACAGGCCTCGAAGTGCTCCAAATAACCACTTGCAGATTTTCCCAAAAGAGTGTTTCAAAACTGCTCTTTCTATAGGTAAGTTCAAGTCTGTGAGTTGAATGCACTCAACACAAAGAAGTTTCTGAGAATGCTTCTGTTCAGTTTTTATGTGAAGATATTTCCTTTTCCAGCATAGGCCTCAAACGGCTCCAAATATCCCCTTGCAGATTCTACAAAAAGAGTGTTTCCAAACTTCTCTATCAATTGGTAGGTTCAACACTGCGAGTTGAATGAACTCATCACAAAGAAGTTTCTGAGAATCCTTCTCTCTAGTTTTTATGTGAAGGTATTTCCTTTTCCAACATAGGCCTCAAGGTGCTCCGAATAAACACTTGCAGATTCTACAAAAGGAGTGTTTCAAAACTGTTCTATCAAAGGGAACGTTCAAGTCTGTGAGTTGAATGCACTCATCACACAGAAGTTTCTCAGAATGCTTCTGTCTAGTTTTTAGGTGAAGAGATTTCATTTCCCAGCATAGGCCTCAAAGCGCTCCAAATATCCACTTGCAGAATCTACGAAAAGAGTGTTTCAAAGCTGCTCTTTCAAAAGCAAGGTTCAAGTCTGTGTGTTGAATGCACTCATCAGAAAGAAGTTTCTGAGAATGCTTCTGTCTAGTTCTTACGTGAAGATATTTCCTTTTCCAGCTGAGGCCTCAAAGCGCTCGAAATAAACACGTGCAAATTCTACAAAAGGAGTGTTCCAAAAGAGTTCTATCAAAAGGAACGTTCAAGTCTGTGAGTTGAATGCACTTATCATACAGAAGTTTCCTGGAATGCTTCTGTCTAGTTTTTATGTGAAGACATTTCCTTTTCCAGCATAGGCCTCAAAGCGCTCCAAATATCCACTTGCAGATTCTACCAAAAGAGTGTTTCAAAACTGCTCTATCAAAAACAAACTTCAGCACTGTGAGTAGAATGCACTCATCACAAAGAAGTTTCTGAGAATGCTTCTGTCTAGTTTTTATGTGAAGATATTTCCTTTACCAGCATAGGCCTCAGAACGCTCCAAATATCCGTTTGCAGATTCTATAAGAAGAGTGTTTCCAAACTGCTCTTTCGAAAGGAAGCTTCAATTCTGTGAGTTGAATGCACTCATCACAAAGAAGTTTCTGAGAATGCTTCCGTCTAGTTTCTATATGAAGATATTTCCTTTTCCAACATAGGCCTCAAAGTGCTCCAAATAAACACTTGCAGTTTCTACAAAAGGAGTGTTTCAAAACTGCTCTTTTGAGAGGAACGTTCAAGTCTGTGAGTTGAATGCACTCATCACACAGAAGTTTCTGAGAATGCTTCTGTCTAGTTTTTATGTGAAGATATTTCCTTTTCCAGCATAGGCCTCAAAACACTCCAAATATCTTCTTGCAGATTCTACAAAAAGAGTGTTTCAAATCTGTTCTATCAAAAGGAAGGTTCAACTCTGTGAGTTGAATGAATGCATCGTGAAGAACTTTCTGAGAATGCTTCTCTGTAGTTTTTAGGTGAAGATATTCCATATCCCAGCACAGGCCTCGAAGTGCTCCAAATAACCACTTGCAGATTTTACCAAAAGAGTGTTTCAAAACTGCTCTTTCTATAGGTAAGTTCAAGTCTGTGAGTTGAATGCACTCAACACAAAGAAGTTTCTGAGAATGCTTCTGTTCAGTTTTTATGTGAAGATATTTCCTTTTCCAGCATAGGCCTCAAACGGCTCCAAATATCCCCTTGCAGATTCTACAAAAAGAGTGTTTCCAAACTTCTCTATCAATTGGCAGGTTCAACACTGTGAGTTGAATGAACTCATCACAAAGAAGTTTCTGAGAATCCTTCTCTCTAGTTTTTATGTGAAGATATTTCCTTTTCCAACATAGGCCTCAAGGTGCTCCGAATAAACACTTGCAGATTCTACAAAAGGAGTGTTTCAAAACTGTTCTATCAAAGGGGGCGTTCAAGTCTGTGAGTTGAATGCACTCATCACACAGAAGTTTCTCAGAATGCTTCTGTCTAGTTTTTAGGTGAAAAGATTTCATTTCCCAGCATAGGCCTCAAAGCGCTCCAAATATCCACTTGCAGAATCTACGAAAAGAGTGTTTCAAAGCTGCTCTTTCAAAAGCAAGGTTCAAGTCTGTGTGTTGAATGCACTCATCAGAAAGAAGTTTCTGAGAATGCTTCTGTCTAGTTCTTACGTGAAGTTATTTCCTTTTCCAGCTTAGGCCTCAAAGCGCTCGAAATAAACACTTGCAAATTCTACAAAAGGAGTGTTTCAAAAGAGTTCTATCAAAAGGAACGTTCAAGTCTGTGAGTTGAATGCATTTATCATACAGAAGTTTCCTGGAATGCTTCTGTCTAGTTTTTATGTGAAGACATTTCCTTTTCCAGCATAGGCCTCAAAGCGCTCCAAATATCCACTTGCAGATTCTACCAAAAGAGTGTCTCAAAACTGCTCAATCAAAAGCAAGCTTCAACACTGTGAGTAGAATGCACTCACCCCAAAGAAGTTTCTGAGAATGCTTCTGTCTAGTTTTTATGTGAAGATATTTCCTTTTCCAACATAGGCCTCAAAGCGCTCAAAATAAACACTTGCAGATTCTAGAAAAGGAGTGTTCCAAAACTGCTCTTTTGAGAAGAACGTTCAAGTCTGTGAGTTGAGTGCACTCATCACACAGAAGTTTCTGAGAATGCTTCTGTCAAGTTTTTATGTGAAGATATTTCCTTTTCCAGCATAGGCCTCAAAACACTCCAAATATCTTCTTGCAGATCCTACAAAAAGAGTGTTTCAAATCTGTTCTATCAAAAGGAAGGTTCAACTCTGTGAGTTGAATGAATGCATCGTGAAGAACTTTCTGAGAATGCTTCTCTGTAGTTTTTAGGTGAAGATATTTCCTTTTCCAACATAGGCCTCAAGGTGCTCTGAATAAATACTTGCAGATTCTATAAAAGTAGTGTTTCAAAACTGTTCTATCAAAGGGAACGTTGAAGTCTGTTAGTTGAATGCACTCATCACCCAGAAGTCTCTCAGAATGCTTCTGTCTGGCTTTTAGGTGAAGAGACTTTATTTCCCAGCATAGGCCTCCAATCGCTCCAAATGTCCACTTGCAGATTCTACGAAAAGAGTGTTTCGAAGCTGCTCTTTCAAAAGCAAGGTTCAAGTCTGTGTGTTGAATGCACTCATGAGAAAGAAGTTTCTGAGAACGCTTCTGTCTAGTTCTTACGTGAAGATATTTCCTTTTCCAGCTGAGGCCTCAAAGCGCTCCAAATAAACACTTGCAAATTCTACAAAAGGAGTGTTTCAAAAGAGTTCTATCAAAAGGAACGTTCAAGTCTGTGAGTTGAATGCACTTATCATACAGAAGTTTCCTGGAATGCTTCTGTCTAGTTTTTATGTGAAGACATTTCCTTTTCCAGCATAGGCCTCAAAGCGCTCCAAATATCCACTTGCAGATTCTACCGAAAGAGTGTTTCAAAACTGCTCTATCAAAAGCAAGCTTCAACACTGTGAGTAGAATGCACTCATCACAAAGAAGTTTCTGAGAATGCTTCTGTCTAGTTTTTATGTGAAGATATTTCCTTTTCCAACATAGGCCTCAAAGCGCTCCAAATAAACACTTGCAGATTCTACAAAAGGAGTGTTTCAAAACTGCTCTTTTGAGAGGAACGTTCAAGTCCGTGAGTTGAATGCACTCATCACACAGAAGTTTCTGAGAATGCTTCTGTCTAGTTTTTATGTGAAGATATTTCCTTTTCCAGCATTGGCCTCAAAACACTCCAAATATCTTCTTGCAGATTCTACAAAAAGAGTGTTTCAAATCTGTTCTATCAAAAGGAAGGTTCAACTCTGTGAGTTGAATGAATGCATCGTGAAGAACTTTCTGAGAATGCTTCTCTGTAGTTTTTAGGTGAAGATATTCCATATCCCAGCACAGGCCTCGAAGTGCTCCAAATAACCACTTGCAGATTTTCCCAAAAGAGTGTTTCAAAACTGCTCTTTCTATAGGTAAGTTCAAGTCTGTGAGTTGAATGCACTCAACACAAAGAAGTTTCTGAGAATGCTTCTGTTCAGTTTTTATGTGAAGATATTTCCTTTTCCAGCATAGGCCTCAAACGGCTCCAAATATCCCCTTGCAGATTCTACAAAAAGAGTGTTTCCAAACTTCTCTATCAATTGGTAGGTTCAACACTGTGGGTTGAATGAACTCATCACAAAGAAGTTTCTGAGAATCCTTCTCTCTAGTTTTTATGTGAAGATATTTCCTTTTCCAACATAGGCCTCAAGGTGCTCCGAATAAACACTTGCAGATTCTACAAAAGGAGTGTTTCAAAACTGTTCTATCAAAGGGAACGTTCAAGTCTGTGAGTTGAATGCACTCATCACACAGAAGTTTCTCAGAATGCTTCTGTCTAGTTTTTAGGTGAAGAGATTTCATTACCCATCATAGGCCTCAAAGCGCTCCAAATATCCACTTACAGAATCTACGAAAAGAGTGTTTCAAAGCTGCTCTTTCAAAAGGAAGTTTCAAGTCCGTGTGTTGAATGCACTCATCAGAAAGAAGTTTCTGAGAATGCTTCTGTCTAGTTCTTACGTGAAGATATTTCCTTTTCCAGCTGAGGCCTCAAAGCGCTCGAAGTAAACACTTGCAAATTCTACAAAAGGAGTGTTTCAAAAGAGTTCTATCAAAAGGAACGTTCAAGTCTGTGAGTTGAATGCACTTATCATACAGAAGTTTCCTGGAATGCTTCTGTCTAGTTTTTATGTGAAGACATTTCCTTTTCCAGCATAGGCCTCAAAGCGCTCCAAATATCCACTTGCAGATTCTACCAAAACAGTGTCTCAAAGCTGCTCAATCAAAAGCAAGCTTCAACACTGTGAGTAGAATGCACTCATCCCAAAGTAGTTTCTGAGAATGCTTCTGTCTAGTTTTTATGTGAAGATATTTCCTTTTCCAACATAGGCCTCAAAGCGCTCCAAATAAACACTTGCAGATTCTACAAAAGGAGTGTTCCAAAACTGCTCTTTTGAGAGGAACGTTCAAGTCTGTGAGTTGAATGCACTCATCACACAGAAGTTTCTGAGAATGCTTCTGTCTAGTTTTTATGTGAAGATATTTCCTTTTCCAGCATAGGCCTCAAAACACTCCAAATATCTTCTTGCAGAGTCTACAAAAAGAGTGTTTCAAATCTGTTCTATCAAAAGGAAGGTTTAACTCTGTGAGTTGAATGAATGCATCGTGAAGAACTTTCTGAGAATGCTTCTCTGTAGTTTTTAGGTGAAGATATTTCCTTTTCCAACATAGGCCTCAAGGTGCTCTGAATAAATACTTGCAGATTCTATAAAAGTAGTGTTTCAAAACTGTTCTATC
This sequence comes from Pongo pygmaeus, assembly GCF_028885625.2. Classification (NCBI taxonomy): domain Eukaryota; kingdom Metazoa; phylum Chordata; class Mammalia; order Primates; family Hominidae; genus Pongo; species Pongo pygmaeus. The sequence continues at coordinate 23,864,867 of NC_072379.2, read as the reverse complement.
AAAGGGAACGTTGAAGTCTGTGAGTTGAATGCACTCATCACCCAGAAGTCTCTCAGAATGCTTCTGTCTGGCTTTTAGGTGAAGAGACTTTATTTCCCAGCATAGGCCTCCAATCGCTCCAAATGTCCACTTGCAGATTCTACGAAAAGAGTGTTTCGAAGCTGCTCTTTCAAAAGCAAGGTTCAAGTCTGTGTGTTGAATGCACTCATGAGAAAGAAGTTTCTGAGAATGCTTCTGTCTAGTTCTTACGTGAAGATATTTCCTTTTCCAGCTTAGGCCTCAAAGCGCTCCAAATAAACACTTGCAAATTCTACAAAAGGAGTGTTTCAAAAGAGTTCTATCAAAAGGAACGTTCAAGTCTGTGAGTTGAATGCACTTATCATACAGAAGTTTCCTGGAATGCTTCTGTCTAGTTTTTATGTGAAGACATTTCCTTTTCCAGCATAGGCCTCAAAGCGCTCCAAATATCCACTTGCAGATTCTACCAAAAGAGTGTTTCAAAACTGCTCTATCAAAAGCAAGCTTCAACACTGTGAGTAGAATGCACTCATCACAAAGAAGTTTCTGAGAATGCTTCTGTCTAGTTTTTATGTGAAGATATTTCCTTTTCCAACATTGGCCTCAAAGCGCTCCAAATAAACACTTGCAGATTCTACAAAAGGAGTGTTTCAAAACTGCTCTTTTGAGAGGAACGTTCAAGTCTGTGAGTTGAATGCACTCATCACACAGAAGTTTCTGAGAATGCTTCTGTCTAGTTTTTATGTGAAGATATTTCCTTTTCCAGCATTGGCCTCAAAACACTCCAAATATCTTCTTGCAGATTCTACAAAAAGAGTGTTTCAAATCTGTTCTATCAAAAGGAAGGTTCAACTCTGTGAGTTGAATGAATGCATCGTGAAGAACTTTCTGAGAATGCTTCTCTGTAGTTTTTAGGTGAAGATATTCCATATCCCAGCACAGGCCTCGAAGTGCTCCAAATAACCACTTGCAGATTTTACCAAAAGAGTGTTTCAAAACTGCTCTTTCTATAGGTAAGTTCAAGTCTGTGAGTTGAATGCACTCAACACAAAGAAGTTTCTGAGAATGCTTCTGTTCAGTTTTTATGTGAAGATATTTCCTTTTCCAGCATAGGCCTCAAACGGCTCCAAATATCCCCTTGCAGATTCTACAAAGAGTGTTTCCAAACTTCTCTATCAATTGGCAGGTTCAACACTGTGAGTTGAATGAACTCATCACAAAGAAGTTTCTGAGAATCCTTCTCTCTAGTTTTTATGTGAAGATATTTCCTTTTCCAACATAGGCCTCATGGTGCTCCGAATAAACACTTGCAGATTCTACAAAAGGAGTGTTTCAAAACTGTTCTATCAAAGGGAGCGTTCAAGTCTGTGAGTTGAATGCACTCATCACACAGAAGTTTCTCAGAATGCTTCTGTCTAGTTTTTAGGTGAAAAGATTTCATTTCCCAGCATAGGCCTCAAAGCGCTCCAAATATCCACTTGCAGATTCTACGAAAAGAGTGTTTCAAAGCTGCTCTTTCAAAAGCAAGGTTCAAGTCTGTGTGTTGAATGCACTCATCAGAAAGAAGTTTCTGAGAATGCTTCTGTCTAGTTCTTACGTGAAGTTATTTCCTTTTCCAGCTTAGGCCTCAAAGCGCTCGAAATAAACACTTGCAAATTCTACAAAAGGAGTGTTTCAAAAGAGTTCTATCAAAAGGAACGTTCAAGTCTGTGAGTTGAATGCATTTATCATACAGAAGTTTCCTGGAATGCTTCTGTCTAGTTTTTATGTGAAGACATTTCCTTTTCCAGCATAGACCTCAAAGCGCTCCAAATATCCACTTGCAGATTCTACCAAAAGAGTGTCTCAAAACTGCTCAATCAAAAGCAAGCTTCAACACTGTGAGTAGAATGCACTCACCCCAAAGAAGTTTCTGAGAATGCTTCTGTCTAGTTTTTATGTGAAGATATATCCTTTTCCAACATAGGCCTCAAAGCGCTCAAAATAAACACTTGCAGATTCTAGAAAAGGAGTGTTCCAAAACTGCTCTTTTGAGAAGAACGTTCAAGTCTGTGAGTTGAGTGCACTCATCACACAGAAGTTTCTGAGAATGCTTCTGTCAAGTTTTTATGTGAAGATATTTCCTTTTCCAGCATAGGCCTCAAAACACTCCAAATATCTTCTTGCAGATTCTACAAAAAGAGTGTTTCAAATCTGTTCTATCAAAAGGAAGGTTCAACTCTGTGAGTTGAATGAATGCATCGTGAAGAACTTTCTGAGAATGCTTCTCTGTAGTTTTTAGGTGAAGATATTCCATATCCCAGCACAGGCCTCGAAGTGCTCCAAATAACCACTTGCAGATTTTCCCAAAAGAGTGTTTCAAAACTGCTCTTTCTATAGGTAAGTTCAAGTCTGTGAGTTGAATGCACTCAACACAAAGAAGTTTCTGAGAATGCTTCTGTTCAGTTTTTATGTGAAGATATTTCCTTTTCCAGCATAGGCCTCAAACGGCTCCAAATATCCCCTTGCAGATTCTACAAAAAGAGTGTTTCCAAACTTCTCTATCAATTGGCAGGTTCAGCACTGTGAGTTGAGTGAACTCATCACAAAGAAGTTTCTGAGAATCCTTCTCTCTAGATTTTATGTGAAGATATTTCCTTTTCCAACATAGGCCTCAAGGTACTCCGAATAAACACTTGCAGATTCTACAATAGGAGTGTTTCAAAACTGTTCTATCAAAGGGATCGTTCAAGTCTGTGAGTTGAATGCAGTCGTCACACAGAAGTTTCTCAGAATGCTTCTGTCTAGTTTTTAGGTGAAGAGATTTCATTTCCCAGCATAGGCCTCAAAGCGCTCAAAATATCCACTTGCTGATTCTACGAAAAGAGTGTTTCAAAGCTGCTCTTTCAAAAGCAAGGTTAAAGTCTGTGTGTTGAATGCACTCATCAGAAAGAAGTTTCTGAGAATGCTTCCGTCTAGTTTCTATATGAAGATCTTTCCTTTTCCAACATAGTCCTCAAAGTGCTCCAAATAAACACTTGCAGATTCTACAAAAGGAGTGTTTCAAAACTGCTCTTTCTATAGGTAAATTCAAGTCTGTGAGTTGAATGCACTCAACACAAAGAAGTTTCTGAGAATGCTTCTGTTCAGGTTTTATGTGAAGATATTTCCTTTTCCAGCATAGGCTTCAAACGTCTCCAAATATCCCCTTGCAGATTCTACAAAAAGAGTGTTTCCAAACTTCTCTATCAATTGGTAGGTTCACCTCTGTGAGTTGAATGAACTCATCCCAAAGAAGTTTCTTAGAATGCTTCTGTCTAGTTTTTATGTGAAGATATTTCCTTTTCCAACATAGGCCTCAAGGTGCTCTGAATAAATACTTGCAGATTCTACAAAAGGAGTGTTTCAAAACTGCTCTTTCTATAGGTAAGTTCAAGTCTGTGAATTGAATGCACTCATCACACAGAAGTTTCTGAGAATGCTTCTGTCTAGTTTTTATGTGAAGATATTTCCTTTTCCAGCATTGGCCTCAAAACACTCCAAATATCTTCTTGCAGATTCTACAAAAAGAGTGTTTCAAATCTGTTCTATCAAAAGGAAGGTTCAACTCTGTGAGTTGAATGAATGCATCGTGAAGAACTTTCTGAGAATGCTTCTCTGTAGTTTTTAGGTGAAGATATTCCATATCCCAGCACAGGCCTCGAAGTGCTCCAAATAACCACTTGCAGATTTTCCCAAAAGAGTGTTTCAAAACTGCTCTTTCTATAGGTAAGTTCAAGTCTGTGAGTTGAATGCACTCAACACAAAGAAGTTTCTGAGAATGCTTCTGTTCAGTTTTTATGTGAAGATATTTCCTTTTCCAGCATAGGCCTCAAACGGCTCCAAATATCCCCTTGCAGATTCTACAAAAAGAGTGTTTCCAAACTTCTCTATCAATTGGTAGGTTCAACACTGTGGGTTGAATGAACTCATCACAAAGAAGTTTCTGAGAATCCTTCTCTCTAGTTTTTATGTGAAGATATTTCCTTTTCCAACATAGGCCTCAAGGTGCTCCGAATAAACACTTGCAGATTCTACAAAAGGAGTGTTTCAAAACTGTTCTATCAAAGGGAACGTTCAAGTCTGTGAGTTGAATGCACTCATCACACAGAAGTTTCTCAGAATGCTTCTGTCTAGTTTTTAGGTGAAGAGATTTCATTACCCATCATAGGCCTCAAAGCGCTCCAAATATCCACTTACAGAATCTACGAAAAGAGTGTTTCAAAGCTGCTCTTTCAAAAGGAAGTTTCAAGTCCGTGTGTTGAATGCACTCATCAGAAAGAAGTTTCTGAGAATGCTTCTGTCTAGTTCTTACGTGAAGATATTTCCTTTTCCAGCTGAGGCCTCAAAGCGCTCGAAGTAAACACTTGCAAATTCTACAAAAGGAGTGTTTCAAAAGAGTTCTATCAAAAGGAACTTTCAAGTCTGTGAGTTGAATGCACTTATCATACAGAAGTTTCCTGGAATGCTTCTGTCTAGTTTTTATGTGAAGACATTTCCTTTTCCAGCATAGGCCTCAAAGCGCTCCAAATATCCACTTGCAGATTCTACCAAAACAGTGTCTCAAAGCTGCTCAATCAAAAGCAATCTTCAACACTGTGAGTAGAATGCACTCATCCCAAAGTAGTTTCTGAGAATGCTTCTGTCTAGTTTTTATGTGAAGATATTTCCTTTTCCAACATAGGCCTCAAAGCGCTCCAAATAAACACTTGCAGATTCTACAAAAGGAGTGTTCCAAAACTGCTCTTTTGAGAGGAACGTTCAAGTCTGTGAGTTGAATGCACTCATCACACAGAAGTTTCTGAGAATGCTTCTGTCTAGTTTTTATGTGAAGATATTTCCTTTTCCAGCATAGGCCTCAAAACACTCCAAATATCTTCTTGCAGAGTCTACAAAAAGAGTGTTTCAAATCTGTTCTATCAAAAGGAAGGTTTAACTCTGTGAGTTGAATGAATGCATCGTGAAGAACTTTCTGAGAATGCTTCTCTGTAGTTTTTAGGTGAAGATATTTCCTTTTCCAACATAGGCCTCAAGGTGCTCTGAATAAATACTTGCAGATTCTATAAAAGTAGTGTTTCAAAACTGTTCTATCAAAGGGAACGTTGAAGTCTGTGAGTTGAATGCACTCATCACCCAGAAGTCTCTCAGAATGCTTCTGTCTGGCTTTTAGGTGAAGAGACTTTATTTCCCAGCATAGGCATCCAATCGCTCCAAATGTCCACTTGCAGATTCTACGAAAAGAGTGTTTCGAAGCTGCTCTTTCAAAAGCAAGGTTCAAGTCTGTGTGTTGAATGCACTCATGAGAAAGAAGTTTCTGAGAATGCTTCTGTCTAGTTCTTACGTGAAGATATTTCCTTTTCCAGCTTAGGCCTCAAAGCGCTCCAAATAAACACTTGCAAATTCTACAAAAGGAGTGTTTCAAAAGAGTTCTATCAAAAGGAACGTTCAAGTCTGTGAGTTGAATGCACTTATCATACAGAAGTTTCCTGGAATGCTTCTGTCTAGTTTTTATGTGAAGACATTTCCTTTTCCAGCATAGGCCTCAAAGCGCTCCAAATATCCACTTGCAGATTCTACCGAAAGAGTGTTTCAAAACTGCTCTATCAAAAGCAAGCTTCAACAGTGTGAGTAGAATGCACTCATCACAAAGAAGTTTCTGAGAATGCTTCTGTCTAGTTTTTATGTGAAGATATTTCCTTTTCCAACATTGGCCTCAAAGCGCTCCAAATAAACACTTGCAGATTCTACAAAAGGAGTGTTTCAAAACTGCTCTTTTGAGAGGAACGTTCAAGTCTGTGAGTTGAATGCACTCATCACACAGAAGTTTCTGAGAATGCTTCTGTCTAGTTTTTATGTGAAGATATTTCCTTTTCCAGCATTGGCCTCAAAACACTCCAAATATCTTCTTGCAGATTCTACAAAAAGAGTGTTTCAAATCTGTTCTATCAAAAGGAAGGTTCAACTCTGTGAGTTGAATGAATGCATCGTGAAGAACTTTCTGAGAATGCTTCTCTGTAGTTTTTAGGTGAAGATATTCCATATCCCAGCACAGGCCTCGAAGTGCTCCAAATAACCACTTGCAGATTTTACCAAAAGAGTGTTTCAAAACTGCTCTTTCTATAGGTAAGTTCAAGTCTGTGAGTTGAATGCACTCAACACAAAGAAGTTTCTGAGAATGCTTCTGTTCAGTTTTTATGTGAAGATATTTCCTTTTCCAGCATAGGCCTCAAACGGCTCCAAATATCCCCTTGCAGATTCTACAAAGAGTGTTTCCAAACTTCTCTATCAATTGGCAGGTTCAACACTGTGAGTTGAATGAACTCATCACAAAGAAGTTTCTGAGAATCCTTCTCTCTAGTTTTTATGTGAAGATATTTCCTTTTCCAACATAGGCCTCATGGTGCTCCGAATAAACACTTGCAGATTCTACAAAAGGAGTGTTTCAAAACTGTTCTATCAAAGGGAGCGTTCAAGTCTGTGAGTTGAATGCACTCATCACACAGAAGTTTCTCAGAATGCTTCTGTCTAGTTTTTAGGTGAAAAGATTTCATTTCCCAGCATAGGCCTCAAAGCGCTCCAAATATCCACTTGCAGATTCTACGAAAAGAGTGTTTCAAAGCTGCTCTTTCAAAAGCAAGGTTCAAGTCTGTGTGTTGAATGCACTCATCAGAAAGAAGTTTCTGAGAATGCTTCTGTCTAGTTCTTACGTGAAGTTATTTCCTTTTCCAGCTTAGGCCTCAAAGCGCTCGAAATAAACACTTGCAAATTCTACAAAAGGAGTGTTTCAAAAGAGTTCTATCAAAAGGAACGTTCAAGTCTGTGAGTTGAATGCATTTATCATACAGAAGTTTCCTGGAATGCTTCTGTCTAGTTTTTATGTGAAGACATTTCCTTTTCCAGCATAGACCTCAAAGCGCTCCAAATATCCACTTGCAGATTCTACCAAAAGAGTGTCTCAAAACTGCTCAATCAAAAGCAAGCTTCAACACTGTGAGTAGAATGCACTCACCCCAAAGAAGTTTCTGAGAATGCTTCTGTCTAGTTTTTATGTGAAGATATTTCCTTTTCCAACATAGGCCTCAAAGCGCTCAAAATAAACACTTGCAGATTCTAGAAAAGGAGTGTTCCAAAACTGCTCTTTTGAGAAGAACGTTCAAGTCTGTGAGTTGAGTGCACTCATCACACAGAAGTTTCTGAGAATGCTTCTGTCAAGTTTTTATGTGAAGATATTTCCTTTTCCAGCATAGGCCTCAAAACACTCCAAATATCTTCTTGCAGATTCTACAAAAAGAGTGTTTCAAATCTGTTCTATCAAAAGGAAGGTTCAACTCTGTGAGTTGAATGAATGCATCGTGAAGAACTTTCTGAGAATGCTTCTCTGTAGTTTTTAGGTGAAGATATTCCATATCCCAGCACAGGCCTCGAAGTGCTCCAAATAACCACTTGCAGATTTTACCAAAAGAGTGTTTCAAAACTGCTCTTTCTATAGGTAAGTTCAAGTCTGTGAGTTGAATGCACTCAACACAAAGAAGTTTCTGAGAATGCTTCTGTTCAGTTTTTATGTGAAGATATTTCCTTTTCCAGCATAGGCCTCAAACGGCTCCAAATATCCCCTTGCAGATTCTACAAAAAGAGTGTTTCCAAACTTCTCTATCAATTGGCAGGTTCAGCACTGTGAGTTGAGTGAACTCATCACAAAGAAGTTTCTGAGAATCCTTCTCTCTAGATTTTATGTGAAGATATTTCCTTTTCCAACATAGGCCTCAAGGTACTCCGAATAAACACTTGCAGATTCTACAATAGGAGTGTTTCAAAACTGTTCTATCAAAGGGATCGTTCAAGTCTGTGAGTTGAATGCAGTCGTCACACAGAAGTTTCTCAGAATGCTTCTGTCTAGTTTTTAGGTGAAGAGATTTCATTTCCCAGCATAGGCCTCAAAGCGCTCAAAATATCCACTTGCTGATTCTACGAAAAGAGTGTTTCAAAGCTGCTCTTTCAAAAGCAAGGTTAAAGTCTGTGTGTTGAATGCACTCATCAGAAAGAAGTTTCTGAGAATGCTTCCGTCTAGTTTCTATATGAAGATCTTTCCTTTTCCAACATAGTCCTCAAAGTGCTCCAAATAAACACTTGCAGATTCTACAAAAGGAGTGTTTCAAAACTGCTCTTTCTATAGGTAAATTCAAGTCTGTGAGTTGAATGCACTCAACACAAAGAAGTTTCTGAGAATGCTTCTGTTCAGGTTTTATGTGAAGATATTTCCTTTTCCAGCATAGGCTTCAAACGTCTCCAAATATCCCCTTGCAGATTCTACAAAAAGAGTGTTTCCAAACTTCTCTATCAATTGGTAGGTTCACCTCTGTGAGTTGAATGAACTCATCCCAAAGAAGTTTCTTAGAATGCTTCTGTCTAGTTTTTATGTGAAGATATTTCCTTTTCCAACATAGGCCTCAAGGTGCTCTGAATAAATACTTGCAGATTCTACAAAAGGAGTGTTTCAAAATTGCTCTTTCTATAGGTAAGTTCAAGTCTGTGAATTGAATGCACTCAACACAAAGAAGTTTCTGAGAATGCTTCTGTTCAGTTTTTATGTGAAGATATTTCCTTTTCCAGCATAGGCCTCAAACGGCTCCAAATATCCCCTTGCAGATTCTACAAAAAGAGTGTTTCCAAACTTCTCTATCAATTGGTAGGTTCAACACTGTGAGTTGAATGTACTCATCACCAAGAAGTTTCTGAGAATCCTTCTCTCTAGTTTTTATGTGAAGATACTTCCTTTTCCAACATAGGCCTCATGGTGCTCCGAATAAACACTTGCAGATTCTACAAAAGGAGTGTTTCAAAACTGTTCTATCAAAGGGAACGTTCAAGTCTGTGAGTTGAATGCACTCATCACACAGAAGTTTCTCAGAATGCTTCTGTCTAGTTTTTAGGTGAAGAGATTTCATTTCCCAGCATAGGCCTCAAAGCGCTCCAAATATCCACTTGCTGATTCTACGAAAAGAGTGTTTCAAAGCTGCTCTTTCAAAAGCAAGGTTCAAGTCTGTGTGTTGAATGCACTCATGAGAAAGAAGTTTGTGAGAATGCTTCTGTCTAGTTCTTACGTGAAGATATTTCCTTTTCCAGCTTAGGCCTCAAAGCGCTCCAAATAAACACTTGCAAATTCTACAAAAGGAGTGTTTCAAAAGAGTTCTATCAAAAGGAACGTTCAAGTCTGTGAGTTGAATGCATTTATCATACAGAAGTTTCCTGGAATGCTTCTGTCTAGTTTTTATGTGAAGACATTTCCTTTTCCAGCATAGGCCTCAAAGCGCTCCAAATATCCACTTGCAGATTCTACCAAAAGAGTGTCTCAAAACTGCTCAATCAAAAGCAAGCTTCAACACTGTGAGTAGAATGCACTCACCCCAAAGAAGTTTCTGAGAATGCTTCTGTCTAGTTTTTATGTGAAGAGATTTCCTTTTCCAACATAGGCCTCAAAGCGCTCAAAATAAACACTTGCACATTCTAGAAAAGGAGTGTTCCAAAACTGCTCTTTTGAGAAGAACGTTCAAGTCTGTGAGTTGAGTGCACTCATCACACAGAAGTTTCTGAGAATGCTTCTGTCAAGTTTTTATGTGAAGATATTTCGTTTTCCAGCATAGGCCTCAAAACACTCCAAATATCTTCTTGCAGATTCTACAAAAAGAGTGTTTCAAATCTGTTCTATCAAAAGGAATGTTCAACTCTGTGAGTTGAATGAATGCATCGTGAAGAACTTTCTGAGAATGCTTCTCTGTAGTTTTTAGGTGAAGATATTCCATATCCCAGCACAGGCCTCGAAGTGCTCCAAATAACCACTTGCAGATTTTCCCAAAAGAGTGTTTCAAAACTGCTCTTTCTATAGGTAAGTTCAAGTCTGTGAGTTGAATGCACTCAACACAAAGAAGTTTCTGAGAATGCTTCTGTTCAGTTTTTATGTGAAGATATTTCCTTTTCCAGCATAGGCCTCAAACGGCTCCAAATATCCCCTTGCAGATTCTACAAAAGGAATGTTTCCAAACTTCTCTATCAATTGACAGGTTCAGCACTGTGAGTTGAGTGAACTCATCACAAAGAAGTTTCTGAGAATCCTTCTCTCTAGATTTTATGTGAAGATATTTCCTTTTCCAACATAGGCCTCAAGGTACTCCGAATAAACACTTGCAGATTCTACAATAGGAGCGTTTCAAAACTGTTCTATCAAAGGGATCGTTCAAGTCTGTGAGTTGAATGCAGTCGTCACACAGAAGTTTCTCAGAATGCTTCTGTCTAGTTTTTAGGTGAAGAGATTTCATTTCCCAGCATAGGCCTCAAAGCGCTCAAAATATCCACTTACTGATTCTACGAAAAGAGTGTTTCAAAGCTGCTCTTTCAAAAGCAAGGTTAAAGTCTGTGTGTTGAATGCACTCATCAGAAAGAAGTTTCTGAGAATGCTTCCGTCTAGTTTCTATATGAAGATCTTTCCTTTTCCAACATAGTCCTCAAAGTGCTCCAAATAAACACTTGCAGATTCTACAAAAGGAGTGTTTCAAAACTGCTCTTTCTATAGGTAAATTGAAGTCTGTGAGTTGAATGCACTCAACACAAAGAAGTTTCTGAGAATGCTTCTGTTCAGGTTTTATGTGAAGATATTTCCTTTTCCAGCATAGGCTTCAAACGTCTCCAAATATCCCCTTGCAGATTCTACAAAAAGAGTGTTTCCAAACTTCTCTATCAATTGGTAGGTTCACCTCTGTGAGTTGAATGAACTCATCCCAAAGAAGTTTCTTAGAATGCTTCTGTCTAGTTTTTATGTGAAGATATTTCCTTTTCCAACATAGGCCTCAAGGTGCTCTGAATAAATACTTGCAGATTCTACAAAAGGAGTGTTTCAAAACTGCTCTTTCTATAGGTAAGTTCAAGTCTGTGAATTGAATGCACTCAACACAAAGAAGTTTCTGAGAATGCTTCTGTTCAGTTTTTATGTGAAGATATTTCCTTTTCCAGCATAGGCCTCAAACGGCTCCAAATATCCCCTTGCAGATTCTACAAAAAGAGTGTTTCCAAACTTCTCTATCAATTGGTAGGTTCAACACTGTGAGTTGAATGTACTCATCACCAAGAAGTTTCTGAGAATCCTTCTCTCTAGTTTTTATGTGAAGATACTTCCTTTTCCAACATAGGCCTCATGGTGCTCCGAATAAACACTTGCAGATTCTACAAAAGGAGTGTTTCAAAACTGTTCTATCAAAGGGAACGTTCAAGCCTGTGAGTTGAATGCACTCATCACACAGAAGTTTCTCAGAATGCTTCTGTCTAGTTTTTAGGTGAAGAGATTTCATTTCCCAGCATAGGCCTCAAAGCGCTCCAAATATCCACTTGCTGATTCTACGAAAAGAGTGTTTCAAAGCTGCTCTTTCAAAAGCAAGGTTCAAGTCTGTGTGTTGAATGCACTCATGAGAAAGAAGTTTGTGAGAATGCTTCTGTCTAGTTCTTACGTGAAGATATTTCCTTTTCCAGCTTAGGCCTCAAAGCGCTCCAAATAAACACTTGCAAATTCTACAAAAGGAGTGTTTCAAAAGAGTTCTATCAAAAGGAACGTTCAAGTCTGTGAGTTGAATGCATTTATCATACAGAAGTTTCCTGGAATGCTTCTGTCTAGTTTTTATGTGAAGACATTTCCTTTTCCAGCATAGGCCTCAAAGCGCTCCAAATATCCACTTGCAGATTCTACCAAAAGAGTGTCTCAAAACTGCTCAATCAAAAGCAAGCTTCAACACTGTGAGTAGAATGCACTCACCCCAAAGAAGTTTCTGAGAATGCTTCTGTCTAGTTTTTATGTGAAGAGATTTCCTTTTCCAACATAGGCCTCAAAGCGCTCAAAATAAACACTTGCAGATTCTAGAAAAGGAGTGTTCCAAAACTGCTCTTTTGAGAAGAACGTTCAAGTCTGTGAGTTGAGTGCACTCATCACACAGAAGTTTCTGAGAATGCTTCTGTCAAGTTTTTATGTGAAGATATTTCCTTTTCCAGCATAGGCCTCAAAACACTCCAAATATCTTCTTGCAGATTCTACAAAAAGAGTGTTTCAAATCTGTTCTATCAAAAGGAAGGTTCAACTCTGTGAGTTGAATGAATGCATCGTGAAGAACTTTCTGAGAATGCTTCTCTGTAGTTTTTAGGTGAAGATATTCCATATCCCAGCACAGGCCTCGAAGTGCTCCAAATAACCACTTGCAGATTTTACCAAAAGAGTGTTTCAAAACTGCTCTTTCTATAGGTAAGTTCAAGTCTGTGAGTTGAATGCACTCAACACAAAGAAGTTTCTGAGAATGTTTCTGTTCAGTTTTTATGTGAAGATATTTCCTTTTCCAGCATAGGCCTCAAACGGCTCCAAATATCCCCTTGCAGATTCTACAAAAAGAGTGTTTCCAAACTTCTCTATCAATTGGTAGGTTCAACACTGTGAGTTGAATGAACTCATCACAAAGAAGTTTCTGAGAATCCTTCTCTCTAGTTTTTATGTGAAGATATTTCCTTTTCCAACATAGGCCTCAAGGTGCTCCGAGTAAACACTTGCAGATTCTACAAAAGGAGTGTTTCAAAACTGTTCTATCAAAGGGAACGTTCAAGTCTGTGAGTTGAATGCACTCATCACACAGACGTTTCTCAGAATGCTTCTGTCTAGTTTTTAGGTGAAGAGATTTCATTTCCCAGCATAGGCCTCAAAGCGCTGCAAATATCCACTTGCAGAATCTACGAAAAGAGTGTTTCAAAGCTGCTCTTTCAAAAGCAAGGTTCAAGTCTGTGTGTTGAATGCACTCATCAGAAAGAAGTTTCTGAGAATGCTTCTGTCTAGTTCTTACGTGAAGATATTTCCTTTTCCAGCTGAGGCCTCAAAGCGCTCGAAATAAACACTTGCAAATTCTACAAAAGGAGTGTTTCAAAAGAGTTCTATCAAAAGGAACGTTCAAGTCTGTGAGTTGAATGCACTTATCATACAGAAGTTTCCTGGAATGCTTCTGTCTAGTTTTTATGTGAAGACATTTCCTTTTCCAGCATAGGCCTCAAAGCGCTCCAAATATCCACTTGCAGATTCTACCAAAAGAGTGTTTCAAAACTGCTCTATCAAAAACAAACTTCAGCACTGTGAGTAGAATGCACTCATCACAAAGAAGTTTCTGAGAATGCTTCTGTCTAGTTTTTATGTGAAGATATTTCCTTTTCCAGCATAGGCCTCAGAACGCTCCAAATATCCACTTGCAGATTCTATAAGAAGAGTGTTTCCAAACTGCTCTTTTGAAAGGAAGCTTCAATTCTGTGAGTTGAATGCACTCATCACAAAGAAGTTTCTGAGAATGCTTCCGTCTAGTTTCTATATGAAGATATTTCCTTTTCCAACATAGGCCTCAAAGTGCTCCAAATAAACACTTGCAGTTTCTACAAAAGGAGTGTTTCAAAACTGCTCTTTTGAGAGGAACGTTCAAGTCTGTGAGTTGAATGCACTCATCACACAGAAGTTTCTGAGAATGCTTCTGTCTAGTTTTTATGTGAAGATATTTCCTTTTCCAGCATAGGCCTCAAAACACTCCAAATATCTTCTTGCAGATTCTACAAAAAGAGTGTTTCAAATCTGTTCTATCAAAAGGAAGGTTCAACTCTGTGAGTTGAATGAATGCATCGTGAAGAACTTTCTGAGAATGCTTCTCTGTAGTTTTTAGGTGAAGATATTCCATATCCCAGCACAGGCCTCGAAGTGCTCCAAATAAACACTTGCAGATTTTACCAAAAGAGTGTTTCAAAACTGCACTTTCTATAGGTAAGTTCAAGTCTGTGAGTTGAATGCACTCAACACAAAGAAGTTTCTGAGAATGCTTCTGTTCAGTTTTTATGTGAAGATATTTCCTTTTCCAGCATAGGCCTCAAACGGCTCCAAATATCCCCTTGCAGATTCTACAAAAAGAGTGTTTCCAAACTTCTCTATCAATTGGCAGGTTCAACACTGTGAGTTGAATGAGCTCATCACAAAGAAGTTTCTGAGAATCCTTCTCTCTAGTTTTTATGTGAAGATATTTCCTTTTCCAACATAGGCCTCATGGTGCTCCGAATAAACACTTGCAGATTCTACAAAAGGAGTGTTTCAAAACTGTTCTATCAAAGGGAGCGTTCAAGTCTGTGAGTTGAATGCACTCATCACACAGAAGTTTCTCAGAATGCTTCTGTCTAGTTTTTAGGTGAAATGATTTCATTTCCCAGCATAGGCCTCAAAGCGCTCCAAATATCCACTTGCAGATTCTACGAAAAGAGTGTTTCAAAGCTGCTCTTTCAAAAGCAAGGTTCAAGTCTGTGTGTTGAATGCACTCATCAGAAAGAAGTTTCTGAGAATGCTTCTGTCTAGTTCTTACGTGAAGTTATTTCCTTTTCCAGCTTAGGCCTCAAAGCGCTCGAAATAAACACTTGCAAATTCTACAAAAGGAGTGTTTCAAAAGAGTTCTATCAAAAGGAACGTTCAAGTCTGTGAGTTGAATGCATTTATCATACAGAAGTTTCCTGGAATGCTTCTGTCTAGTTTTTATGTGAAGACATTTCCTTTTCCAGCATAGGCCTCAAAGCGCTCCAAATATCCACTTGCAGATTCTACCAAAAGAGTGTCTCAAAACTGCTCAATCAAAAGCAAGCTTCAACACTGTGAGTAGAATGCACTCACCCCAAAGAAGTTTCTGAGAATGCTTCTGTCTAGTTTTTATGTGAAGATATTTCCTTTTCCAACATAGGCCTCAAAGCGCTCAAAATAAACACTTGCAGATTCTAGAAAAGGAGTGTTCCAAAACTGCTCTTTTGAGAAGAACGTTCAAGTCTGTGAGTTGAGTGCACTCATCACACAGAAGTTTCTGAGAATGCTTCTGTCAAGTTTTTATGTGAAGATATTTCCTTTTCCAGCATAGGCCTCAAAACACTCCAAATATCTTCTTGCAGATTCTACAAAAAGAGTGTTTCAAATCTGTTCTATCAAAAGGAAGGTTTAACTCTGTGAGTTGAATGAATGCATCGTGAAGAACTTTCTGAGAATGCTTCTCTGTAGTTTTTAGGTGAAGATATTCCATATCCCAGCACAGGCCTCGAAGTGCTCCAAATAACCACTTGCAGATTTTCCCAAAAGAGTGTTTCAAAACTGCTCTTTCTATAGGTAAGTTCAAGTCTGTGAGTTGAATGCACTCAACACAAAGAAGTTTCTGAGAATGTTTCTGTTCAGTTTTTATGTGAAGATATTTCCTTTTCCAGCATAGGCCTCAAACGGCTCCAAATATCCCCTTGCAGATTCTACAAAAAGAGTGTTTCCAAACTTCTCTATCAATTGGTAGGTTCAACACTGTGAGTTGAATGAACTCATCACAAAGAAGTTTCTGAGAATCCTTCTCTCTAGTTTTTATGTGAAGATATTTCCTTTTCCAACATAGGCCTCAAGGTGCTCCGAATAAACACTTGCAGATTCTACAAAAGGAGTGTTTCAAAACTGTTCTATCAAAGGGAACTTTCAAGTCTGTGAGTTGAATGCACACATCACACAGAAGTTTCTCAGAATGCTTCTGTCTAGTTTTTAGGTGAAGAGATTTCATTACCCAGCATAGGCCTCAAAGCGCTCCAAATATCCACTTACAGAATCTACGAAAAGAGTGTTTCAAAGGTGCTCTTTCAAAAGGAAGTTTCAAGTCCGTGTGTTGAATGCACTCATCAGAAAGAAGTTTCTGAGAATGCTTCTGTCTAGTTCTTACGTGAAGATATTTCCTTTTCCAGCTGAGGCCTCAAAGCGCTCGAAATAAACCCTTGCAAATTCTACAAAAGGAGTGTTTCAAAAGAGTTCTATCAAAAGGAACGTTCAAGTCTGTGAGTTGAATGCACTTATCATACAGAAGTTTCCTGGAATGCTTCTGTCTAGTTTTCATGTGAAGACATTTCCTTTTCCAGCATAGGCCTCAAAGCGCTCCAAATATCCACTTGCAGATTCTACCAAAACAGTGTCTCAAAGCTGCTCAATCAAAAGCAAGCTTCAACACTGTGAGTAGAATGCACTCATCCCAAAGTAGTTTCTGAGAATGCTTCTGTCTAGTTTTTATGTGAAGATATTTCCTTTTCCAACATAGGCCTCAAAGCGCTCCAAATAAACACTTGCAGATTCTACAAAAGGAGTGTTCCAAAACTGCTCTTTTGAGAGGAACGTTCAAGTCTGTGAGTTGAATGCACTCATCACACAGAAGTTTCTGAGAATGCTTCTGTCTAGTTTTTATGTGAAGATATTTCCTTTTCCAGCATAGGCCTCAAAACACTCCAAATATCTTCTTGCAGATTCTACAAAAAGAGTGTTTCAAATCTGTTCTATCAAAAGGAAGGTTTAACTCTGTGAGTTGAATGAATGCATCGTGAAGAACTTTCTGAGAATGCTTCTCTGTAGTTTTTAGGTGAAGACATTCCATATCCCAGCACAGGCCTCGAAGTGCTCCAAATAACCACTTGCAGATTTTCCCAAAAGAGTGTTTCAAAACTGCTCTTTCTATAGGTAAGTTCAAGTCTGTGAGTTGAATGCACTCAACACAAAGAAGTTTCTGAGAATGCTTCTGTTCAGTTTTTATGTGAAGATATTTCCTTTTCCAGCATAGGCCTCAAACGGCTCCAAATATCCCCTTGCAGATTCTACAAAAAGAGTGTTTCCAAACTTCTCTATCAATTGGTAGGTTCAACACTGCGAGTTGAATGAACTCATCACAAAGAAGTTTCTGAGAATCCTTCTCTCTAGTTTTTATGTGAAGGTATTTCCTTTTCCAACATAGGCCTCAAGGTGCTCCGAATAAACACTTGCAGATTCTACAAAAGGAGTGTTTCAAAACTGTTCTATCAAAGGGAACGTTCAAGTCTGTGAGTTGAATGCACTCATCACACAGAAGTTTCTCAGAATGCTTCTGTCTAGTTTTTAGGTGAAGAGATTTCATTTCCCAGCATAGGCCTCAAAGCGCTCCAAATATCCACTTGCAGAATCTACGAAAAGAGTGTTTCAAAGCTGCTCTTTCAAAAGCAAGGTTCAAGTCTGTGTGTTGAATGCACTCATCAGAAAGAAGTTTCTGAGAATGCTTCTGTCTAGTTCTTACGTGAAGATATTTCCTTTTCCAGCTGAGGCCTCAAAGCGCTCGAAATAAACACTTGCAAATTCTACAAAAGGAGTGTTTCAAAAGAGTTCTATCAAAAGGAACGTTCAAGTCTGTGAGTTGAATGCACTTATCATACAGAAGTTTCCTGGAATGCTTCTGTCTAGTTTTTATGTGAAGACATTTCCTTTTCCAGCATAGGCCTCAAAGCGCTCCAAATATCCACTTGCAGATTCTACCAAAAGAGTGTTTCAAAACTGCTCTATCAAAAACAAACTTCAGCACTGTGAGTAGAATGCACTCATCACAAAGAAGTTTCTGAGAATGCTTCTGTCTAGTTTTTATGTGAAGATATTTCCTTTTCCAGCATAGGCCTCAGAACGCTCCAAATATCCACTTGCAGATTCTATAAGAAGAGTGTTTCCAAACTGCTCTTTCGAAAGGAAGCTTCAATTCTGTGAGTTGAATGCACTCATCACAAAGAAGTTTCTGAGAATGCTTCCGTCTAGTTTCTATATGAAGATATTTCCTTTTCCAACATAGGCCTCAAAGTGCTCCAAATAAACACTTGCAGTTTCTACAAAAGGAGTGTTTCAAAACTGCTCTTTTGAGAGGAACGTTCAAGTCTGTGAGTTGAATGCACTCATCACACAGAAGTTTCTGAGAATGCTTCTGTCTAGTTTTTATGTGAAGACATTTCCTTTTCCAGCATAGGCCTCAAAGCGCTCCAAATATCCACTTGCAGATTCTACCAAAACAGTGTCTCAAAGCTGCTCAATCAAAAGCAAGCTTCAACACTGTGAGTAGAATGCACTCATCCCAAAGTAGTTTCTGAGAATGCTTCTGTCTAGTTTTTATGTGAAGATATTTCCTTTTCCAACATAGGCCTCAAAGCGCTCCAAATAAACACTTGCAGATTCTACAAAAGGAGTGTTCCAAAACTGCTCTTTTGAGAGGAACGTTCAAGTCTGTGAGTTGAATGCACTCATCACACAGAAGTTTCTGAGAATGCTTCTGTCTAATTTTTATGTGAAGATATTTCCTTTTCCAGCATAGGCCTCAAAACACTCCAAATATCTTCTTGCAGAGTCTACAAAAAGAGTGTTTCAAATCTGTTCTATCAAAAGGAAGGTTTAACTCTGTGAGTTGAATGAATGCATCGTGAAGAACTTTCTGAGAATGCTTCTCTGTAGTTTTTAGGTGAAGATATTTCCTTTTCCAACATAGGCCTCAAGGTGCTCTGAATAAATACTTGCAGATTCTATAAAAGTAGTGTTTCAAAACTGTTCTATCAAAGGGAACGTTGAAGTCTGTTAGTTGAATGCACTCATCACCCAGAAGTCTCTCAGAATGCTTCTGTCTGGCTTTTAGGTGAAGAGACTTTATTTCCCAGCATAGGCCTCCAATCGCTCCAAATGTCCACTTGCAGATTCTACGAAAAGAGTGTTTCGAAGCTGCTCTTTCAAAAGCAAGGTTCAAGTCTGTGTGTTGAATGCACTCATGAGAAAGAAGTTTCTGAGAACGCTTCTGTCTAGTTCTTACGTGAAGATATTTCCTTTTCCAGCTGAGGCCTCAAAGCGCTCCAAATAAACACTTGCAAATTCTACAAAAGGAGTGTTTCAAAAGAGTTCTATCAAAAGGAACGTTCAAGTCTGTGAGTTGAATGCACTTATCATACAGAAGTTTCCTGGAATGCTTCTGTCTAGTTTTTATGTGAAGACATTTCCTTTTCCAGCATAGGCCTCAAAGCGCTCCAAATATCCACTTGCAGATTCTACCGAAAGAGTGTTTCAAAACTGCTCTATCAAAAGCAAGCTTCAACACTGTGAGTAGAATGCACTCATCACAAAGAAGTTTCTGAGAATGCTTCTGTCTAGTTTTTATGTGAAGATATTTCCTTTTCCAACATAGGCCTCAAAGCGCTCCAAATAAACACTTGCAGATTCTACAAAAGGAGTGTTTCAAAACTGCTCTTTTGAGAGGAACGTTCAAGTCCGTGAGTTGAATGCACTCATCACACAGAAGTTTCTGAGAATGCTTCTGTCTAGTTTTTATGTGAAGATATTTCCTTTTCCAGCATTGGCCTCAAAACACTCCAAATATCTTCTTACAGATTCTACAAAAAGAGTGTTTCAAATCTGTTCTATCAAAAGGAAGGTTCAACTCTGTGAGTTGAATGAATGCATCGTGAAGAACTTTCTGAGAATGCTTCTCTGTAGTTTTTAGGTGAAGATATTCCATATCCCAGCACAGGCCTCGAAGTGCTCCAAATAACCACTTGCAGATTTTCCCAAAAGAGTGTTTCAAAACTGCTCTTTCTATAGGTAAGTTCAAGTCTGTGAGTTGAATGCACTCAACACAAAGAAGTTTCTGAGAATGCTTCTGTTCAGTTTTTATGTGAAGATATTTCCTTTTCCAGCATAGGCCTCAAACGGCTCCAAATATCCCCTTGCAGATTCTACAAAAAGAGTGTTTCCAAACTTCTCTATCAATTGGTAGGTTCAACACTGTGGGTTGAATGAACTCATCACAAAGAAGTTTCTGAGAATCCTTCTCTCTAGTTTTTATGTGAAGATATTTCCTTTTCCAACATAGGCCTCAAGGTGCTCCGAATAAACACTTGCAGATTCTACAAAAGGAGTGTTTCAAAACTGTTCTATCAAAGGGAACGTTCAAGTCTGTGAGTTGAATGCACTCATCACACAGAAGTTTCTCAGAATGCTTCTGTCTAGTTTTTAGGTGAAGAGATTTCATTACCCATCATAGGCCTCAAAGCGCTCCAAATATCCACTTACAGAATCTACGAAAAGAGTGTTTCAAAGCTGCTCTTTCAAAAGGAAGTTTCAAGTCCGTGTGTTGAATGCACTCATCAGAAAGAAGTTTCTGAGAATGCTTCTGTCTAGTTCTTACGTGAAGATATTTCCTTTTCCAGCTGAGGCCTCAAAGCGCTCGAAGTAAACACTTGCAAATTCTACAAAAGGAGTGTTTCAAAAGAGTTCTATCAAAAGGAACGTTCAAGTCTGTGAGTTGAATGCACTTATCATACAGAAGTTTCCTGGAATGCTTCTGTCTAGTTTTTATGTGAAGACATTTCCTTTTCCAGCATAGGCCTCAAAGCGCTCCAAATATCCACTTGCAGATTCTACCAAAACAGTGTCTCAAAGCTGCTCAATCAAAAGCAAGCTTCAACACTGTGAGTAGAATGCACTCATCCCAAAGTAGTTTCTGAGAATGCTTCTGTCTAGTTTTTATGTGAAGATATTTCCTTTTCCAACATAGGCCTCAAAGCGCTCCAAATAAACACTTGCAGATTCTACAAAAGGAGTGTTCCAAAACTGCTCTTTTGAGAGGAACGTTCAAGTCTGTGAGTTGAATGCACTCATCACACAGAAGTTTCTGAGAATGCTTCTGTCTAGTTTTTATGTGAAGATATTTCCTTTTCCAGCATAGGCCTCAAAACACTCCAAATATCTTCTTGCAGAGTCTACAAAAAGAGTGTTTCAAATCTGTTCTATCAAAAGGAAGGTTTAACTCTGTGAGTTGAATGAATGCATCGTGAAGAACTTTCTGAGAATGCTTCTCTGTAGTTTTTAGGTGAAGATATTTCCTTTTCCAACATAGGCCTCAAGGTGCTCTGAATAAATACTTGCAGATTCTATAAAAGTAGTGTTTCAAAACTGTTCTATCAAAGGGAACGTTGAAGTCTGTGAGTTGAATGCACTCATCACCCAGAAGTCTCTCAGAATGCTTCTGTCTGGCTTTTAGGTGAAGAGACTTTATTTCCCAGCATAGGCCTCCAATCGCTCCAAATGTCCACTTGCAGATTCTACGAAAAGAGTGTTTCGAAGCTGCTCTTTCAAAAGCAAGGTTCAAGTCTGTGTGTTGAATGCACTCATGAGAAAGAAGTTTCTGAGAATGCTTCTGTCTAGTTCTTACGTGAAGATATTTCCTTTTCCAGCTGAGGCCTCAAAGCGCTCCAAATAAACACTTGCAAATTCTACAAAAGGAGTGTTTCAAAAGAGTTCTATCAAAAGGAACGTTCAAGTCTGTGAGTTGAATGCATTTATCATACAGAAGTTTCCTGGAATTCTTCTGTCTAGTTTTTATGTGAAGACATTTCCTTTTCCAGCATAGGCCTCAAAGCGCTCCAAATATCCACTTGCAGATTCTACCGAAAGAGTGTTTCAAAACTGCTCTATCAAAAGCAAGCTTCAACACCGTGAGTAGAATGCACTCATCACAAAGAAGTTTCTGAGAATGCTTCTGTCTAGTTTTTATGTGAAGATATTTCCTTTTCCAACATTGGCCTCAAAGCGCTCCAAATAAACACTTGCAGATTCTACAAAAGGAGTGTTTCAAAACTGCTCTTTTGAGAGGAACGTTCAAGTCTGTGAGTTGAATGCACTCATCACACAGAAGTTTCTGAGAATGCTTCTGTCTAGTTTTTATGTGAAGATATTTCCTTTTCCAGCATTGGCCTCAAAACACTCCAAATATCTTCTTGCAGATTCTACAAAAAGAGTGTTTCAAATCTGTTCTATCAAAAGGAAGGTTCAACTCTGTGAGTTGAATGAATGCATCGTGAAGAACTTTCTGAGAATGCTTCTCTGTAGTTTTTAGGTGAAGATATTCCATATCCCAGCACAGGCCTCGAAGTGCTCCAAATAACCACTTGCAGATTTTACCAAAAGAGTGTTTCAAAACTGCTCTTTCTATAGGTAAGTTCAAGTCTGTGAGTTGAATGCACTCAACACAAAGAAGTTTCTGAGAATGCTTCTGTTCAGTTTTTATGTGAAGATATTTCCTTTTCCAGCATAGGCCTCAAACGGCTCCAAATATCCCCTTGCAGATTCTACAAAGAGTGTTTCCAAACTTCTCTATCAATTGGCAGGTTCAACACTGTGAGTTGAATGAACTCATCACAAAGAAGTTTCTGAGAATCCTTCTCTCTAGTTTTTATGTGAAGATATTTCCTTTTCCAACATAGGCCTCATGGTGCTCCGAATAAACACTTGCAGATTCTACAAAAGGAGTGTTTCAAAACTGTTCTATCAAAGGGAGCGTTCAAGTCTGTGAGTTGAATGCACTCATCACACAGAAGTTTCTCAGAATGCTTCTGTCTAGTTTTTAGGTGAAAAGATTTCATTTCCCAGCATAGGCCTCAAAGCGCTCCAAATATCCACTTGCAGATTCTACGAAAAGAGTGTTTCAAAGCTGCTCTTTCAAAAGCAAGGTTCAAGTCTGTGTGTTGAATGCACTCATCAGAAAGAAGTTTCTGAGAATGCTTCTGTCTAGTTCTTACTTGAAGTTATTTCCTTTTCCAGCTTAGGCCTCAAAGCGCTCGAAATAAACACTTGCAAATTCTACAAAAGGAGTGTTTCAAAAGAGTTCTATCAAAAGGAACGTTCAAGTCTGTGAGTTGAATGCATTTATCATACAGAAGTTTCCTGGAATGCTTCTGTCTAGTTTTTATGTGAAGACATTTCCTTTTCCAGCATAGACCTCAAAGCGCTCCAAATATCCACTTGCAGATTCTACCAAAAGAGTGTCTCAAAACTGCTCAATCAAAAGCAAGCTTCAACACTGTGAGTAGAATGCACTCACCCCAAAGAAGTTTCTGAGAATGCTTCTGTCTAGTTTTTATGTGAAGATATATCCTTTTCCAACATAGGCCTCAAAGCGCTCAAAATAAACACTTGCAGATTCTAGAAAAGGAGTGTTCCAAAACTGCTCTTTTGAGAAGAACGTTCAAGTCTGTGAGTTGAGTGCACTCATCACACAGAAGTTTCTGAGAATGCTTCTGTCAAGTTTTTATGTGAAGATATTTCCTTTTCCAGCATAGGCCTCAAAACACTCCAAATATCTTCTTGCAGATTCTACAAAAAGAGTGTTTCAAATCTGTTCTATCAAAAGGAAGGTTCAACTCTGTGAGTTGAATGAATGCATCGTGAAGAACTTTCTGAGAATGCTTCTCTGTAGTTTTTAGGTGAAGATATTCCATATCCCAGCACAGGCCTCGAAGTGCTCCAAATAACCACTTGCAGATTTTCCCAAAAGAGTGTTTCAAAACTGCTCTTTCTATAGGTAAGTTCAAGTCTGTGAGTTGAATGCACTCAACACAAAGAAGTTTCTGAGAATGCTTCTGTTCAGTTTTTATGTGAAGATATTTCCTTTTCCAGCATAGGCCTCAAACGGCTCCAAATATCCCCTTGCAGATTCTACAAAAAGAGTGTTTCCAAACTTCTCTATCAATTGGCAGGTTCAGCACTGTGAGTTGAGTGAACTCATCACAAAGAAGTTTCTGAGAATCCTTCTCTCTAGATTTTATGTGAAGATATTTCCTTTTCCAACATAGGCCTCAAGGTACTCCGAATAAACACTTGCAGATTCTACAATAGGAGTGTTTCAAAACTGTTCTATCAAAGGGATCGTTCAAGTCTGTGAGTTGAATGCAGTCGTCACACAGAAGTTTCTCAGAATGCTTCTGTCTAGTTTTTAGGTGAAGAGATTTCATTTCCCAGCATAGGCCTCAAAGCGCTCAAAATATCCACTTGCTGATTCTACGAAAAGAGTGTTTCAAAGCTGCTCTTTCAAAAGCAAGGTTAAAGTCTGTGTGTTGAATGCACTCATCAGAAAGAAGTTTCTGAGAATGCTTCCGTCTAGTTTCTATATGAAGATCTTTCCTTTTCCAACATAGTCCTCAAAGTGCTCCAAATAAACACTTGCAGATTCTACAAAAGGAGTGTTTCAAAACTGCTCTTTCTATAGGTAAATTCAAGTCTGTGAGTTGAATGCACTCAACACAAAGAAGTTTCTGAGAATGCTTCTGTTCAGGTTTTATGTGAAGATATTTCCTTTTCCAGCATAGGCTTCAAACGTCTCCAAATATCCCCTTGCAGATTCTACAAAAAGAGTGTTTCCAAACTTCTCTATCAATTGGTAGGTTCACCTCTGTGAGTTGAATGAACTCATCCCAAAGAAGTTTCTTAGAATGCTTCTGTCTAGTTTTTATGTGAAGATATTTCCTTTTCCAACATAGGCCTCAAGGTGCTCTGAATAAATACTTGCAGATTCTACAAAAGGAGTGTTTCAAAACTGCTCTTTCTATAGGTAAGTTCAAGTCTGTGAATTGAATGCACTCATCACACAGAAGTTTCTGAGAATGCTTCTGTCTAGTTTTTATGTGAAGATATTTCCTTTTCCAGCATTGGCCTCAAAACACTCCAAATATCTTCTTGGAGATTCTACAAAAAGAGTGTTTCAAATCTGTTCTATCAAAAGGAAGGTTCAACTCTGTGAGTTGAATGAATGCATCGTGAAGAACTTTCTGAGAATGCTTCTCTGTAGTTTTTAGGTGAAGATATTCCATATCCCAGCACAGGCCTCGAAGTGCTCCAAATAACCACTTGCAGATTTTCCCAAAAGAGTGTTTCAAAACTGCTCTTTCTATAGGTAAGTTCAAGTCTGTGAGTTGAATGCACTCAACACAAAGAAGTTTCTGAGAATGCTTCTGTTCAGTTTTTATGTGAAGATATTTCCTTTTCCAGCATAGGCCTCAAACGGCTCCAAATATCCCCTTGCAGATTCTACAAAAAGAGTGTTTCCAAACTTCTCTATCAATTGGTAGGTTCAACACTGTGAGTTGAATGTACTCATCACCAAGAAGTTTCTGAGAATCCTTCTCTCTAGTTTTTATGTGAAGATACTTCCTTTTCCAACATAGGCCTCATGGTGCTCCGAATAAACACTTGCAGATTCTACAAAAGGAGTGTTTCAAAACTGTTCTATCAAAGGGAACGTTCAAGTCTGTGAGTTGAATGCACTCATCACACAGAAGTTTCTCAGAATGCTTCTGTCTAGTTTTTAGGTGAAGAGATTTCATTTCCCAGCATAGGCCTCAAAGCGCTCCAAATATCCACTTGCTGATTCTACGAAAAGAGTGTTTCAAAGCTGCTCTTTCAAAAGCAAGGTTCAAGTCTGTGTGTTGAATGCACTCATGAGAAAGAAGTTTGTGAGAATGCTTCTGTCTAGTTCTTACGTGAAGATATTTCCTTTTCCAGCTTAGGCCTCAAAGCGCTCCAAATAAACACTTGCAAATTCTACAAAAGGAGTGTTTCAAAAGAGTTCTATCAAAAGGAACGTTCAAGTCTGTGAGTTGAATGCATTTATCATACAGAAGTTTCCTGGAATGCTTCTGTCTAGTTTTTATGTGAAGACATTTCCTTTTCCAGCATAGGCCTCAAAGCGCTCCAAATATCCACTTGCAGATTCTACCAAAAGAGTGTCTCAAAACTGCTCAATCAAAAGCAAGCTTCAACACTGTGAGTAGAATGCACTCACCCCAAAGAAGTTTCTGAGAATGCTTCTGTCTAGTTTTTATGTGAAGAGATTTCCTTTTCCAACATAGGCCTCAAAGCGCTCAAAATAAACACTTGCACATTCTAGAAAAGGAGTGTTCCAAAACTGCTCTTTTGAGAAGAACGTTCAAGTCTGTGAGTTGAGTGCACTCATCACACAGAAGTTTCTGAGAATGCTTCTGTCAAGTTTTTATGTGAAGATATTTCGTTTTCCAGCATAGGCCTCAAAACACTCCAAATATCTTCTTGCAGATTCTACAAAAAGAGTGTTTCAAATCTGTTCTATCAAAAGGAAGGTTCAACTCTGTGAGTTGAATGAATGCATCGTGAAGAACTTTCTGAGAATGCTTCTCTGTAGTTTTTAGGTGAAGATATTCCATATCCCAGCACAGGCCTCGAAGTGCTCCAAATAACCACTTGCAGATTTTCCCAAAAGAGTGTTTCAAAACTGCTCTTTCTATAGGTAAGTTCAAGTCTGTGAGTTGAATGCACTCAACACAAAGAAGTTTCTGAGAATGCTTCTGTTCAGTTTTTATGTGAAGATATTTCCTTTTCCAGCATAGGCCTCAAACGGCTCCAAATATCCCCTTGCAGATTCTACAAAAGGAGTGTTTCCAAACTTCTCTATCAATTGGCAGGTTCAGCACTGTGAGTTGAGTGAACTCATCACAAAGAAGTTTCTGAGAATCCTTCTCTCTAGATTTTATGTGAAGATATTTCCTTTTCCAACATAGGCCTCAAGGTACTCCGAATAAACACTTGCAGATTCTACAATAGGAGTGTTTCAAAACTGTTCTATCAAAGGGATCGTTCAAGTCTGTGAGTTGAATGCAGTCGTCACACAGAAGTTTCTCAGAATGCTTCTGTCTAGTTTTTAGGTGAAGAGATTTCATTTCCCAGCATAGGCCTCAAAGCGCTCAAAATATCCACTTGCTGATTCTACGAAAAGAGTGTTTCAAAGCTGCTCTTTCAAAAGCAAGGTTAAAGTCTGTGTGTTGAATGCACTCATCAGAAAGAAGTTTCTGAGAATGCTTCCGTCTAGTTTCTATATGAAGATATTTCCTTTTCCAACATAGTCCTCAAAGTGCTCCAAATAAACACTTGCAGATTCTACAAAAGGAGTGTTTCAAAACTGCTCTTTCTATAGGTAAATTCAAGTCTGTGAGTTGAATGCACTCAACACAAAGAAGTTTCTGAGAATGCTTCTGTTCAGGTTTTATGTGAAGATATTTCCTTTTCCAGCATAGGCTTCAAACGTCTCCAAATATCCCCTTGCAGATTCTACAAAAAGAGTGTTTCCAAACTTCTCTATCAATTGGTAGGTTCACCTCTGTGAGTTGAATGAACTCATCCCAAAGAAGTTTCTTAGAATGCTTCTGTCTAGTTTTTATGTGAAGATATTTCCTTTTCCAACATAGGCCTCAAGGTGCTCTGAATAAATACTTGCAGATTCTACAAAAGGAGTGTTTCAAAACTGCTCTTTCTATAGGTAAGTTCAAGTCTGTGAATTGAATGCACTCAACACAAAGAAGTTTCTGAGAATGCTTCTGTTCAGTTTTTATGTGAAGATATTTCCTTTTCCAGCATAGGCCTCAAACGGCTCCAAATATCCCCTTGCAGATTCTACAAAAAGAGTGTTTCCAAACTTCTCTATCAATTGGTAGGTTCAACACTGTGAGTTGAATGTACTCATCACCAAGAAGTTTCTGAGAATCCTTCTCTCTAGTTTTTATGTGAAGATACTTCCTTTTCCAACATAGGCCTCATGGTGCTCCGAATAAACACTTGCAGATTCTACAAAAGGAGTGTTTCAAAACTGTTCTATCAAAGGGAACGTTCAAGCCTGTGAGTTGAATGCACTCATCACACAGAAGTTTCTCAGAATGCTTCTGTCTAGTTTTTAGGTGAAGAGATTTCATTTCCCAGCATAGGCCTCAAAGCGCTCCAAATATCCACTTGCTGATTCTACGAAAAGAGTGTTTCAAAGCTGCTCTTTCAAAAGCAAGGTTCAAGTCTGTGTGTTGAATGCACTCATGAGAAAGAAGTTTGTGAGAATGCTTCTGTCTAGTTCTTACGTGAAGATATTTCCTTTTCCAGCTTAGGCCTCAAAGCGCTCCAAATAAACACTTGCAAATTCTACAAAAGGAGTGTTTCAAAAGAGTTCTATCAAAAGGAACGTTCAAGTCTGTGAGTTGAATGCACTTATCATACAGAAGTTTCCTGGAATGCTTCTGTCTAGTTTTTATGTGAAGACATTTCCTTTTCCAGCATAGGCCTCAAAGCGCTCCAAATATCCACTTGCAGATTCTACCAAAAGAGTGTTTCAAAACTGCTCTATCAAAAACAAACTTCAGCACTGTGAGTAGAATGCACTCATCACAAAGAAGTTTCTGAGAATGCTTCTGTCTAGTTTTTATATGAAGATATTTCCTTTTCCAGCATAGGCCTCAGAACGCTCCAAATATCCACTTGCAGATTCTATAAGAAGAGTGTTTCCAAACTGCTCTTTCGAAAGGAAGCTTCAATTCTGTGAGTTGAATGCACTCATCACAAAGAAGTTTCTGAGAATGCTTCCGTCTAGTTTCTATATGAAGATATTTCCTTTTCCAACATAGGCCTCAAAGTGCTCCAAATAAACACTTGCAGTTTCTACAAAAGGAGTGTTTCAAAACTGCTCTTTTGAGAGGAACGTTCAAGTCTGTGAGTTGAATGCACTCATCACACAGAAGTTTCTGAGAATGCTTCTGTCTAGTTTTTATGTGAAGATATTTCCTTTTCCAGCATAGGCCTCAAAACACTCCAAATATCTTCTTGCAGATTCTACAAAAAGAGTGTTTCAAATCTGTTCTATCAAAAGGAAGGTTCAACTCTGTGAGTTGAATGAATGCATCGTGAAGAACTTTCTGAGAATGCTTCTCTGTAGTTTTTAGGTGAAGATATTCCATATCCCAGCACAGGCCTCGAAGTGCTCCAAATAAACACTTGCAGATTTTACCAAAAGAGTGTTTCAAAACTGCACTTTCTATAGGTAAGTTCAAGTCTGTGAGTTGAATGCACTCAACACAAAGAAGTTTCTGAGAATGCTTCTGTTCAGTTTTTATGTGAAGATATTTCCTTTTCCAGCATAGGCCTCAAACGGCTCCAAATATCCCCTTGCAGATTCTACAAAAAGAGTGTTTCCAAACTTCTCTATCAATTGGCAGGTTCAACACTGTGAGTTGAATGAGCTCATCACAAAGAAGTTTCTGAGAATCCTTCTCTCTAGTTTTTATGTGAAGATATTTCCTTTTCCAACATAGGCCTCATGGTGCTCCGAATAAACACTTGCGGATTCTACAAAAGGAGTGTTTCAAAACTGTTCTATCAAAGGGAGCGTTCAAGTCTGTGAGTTGAATGCACTCATCACACAGAAGTTTCTCAGAATGCTTCTGTCTAGTTTTTAGGTGAAAAGATTTCATTTCCCAGCATAGGCCTCAAAGCGCTCCAAATATCCACTTGCAGATTCTACGAAAAGAGTGTTTCAAAGCTGCTCTTTCAAAAGCAAGGTTCAAGTCTGTGTGTTGAATGCACTCATCAGAAAGAAGTTTCTGAGAATGCTTCTGTCTAGTTCTTACGTGAAGTTATTTCCTTTTCCAGCTTAGGCCTCAAAGCGCTCGAAATAAACACTTGCAAATTCTACAAAAGGAGTGTTTCAAAAGAGTTCTATCAAAAGGAACGTTCAAGTCTGTGAGTTGAATGCATTTATCATACAGAAGTTTCCTGGAATGCTTCTGTCTAGTTTTTATGTGAAGACATTTCCTTTTCCAGCATAGGCCTCAAAGCGCTCCAAGTATCCACTTGCAGATTCTACCAAAAGAGTGTCTCAAAACTGCTCAATCAAAAGCAAGCTTCAACACTGTGAGTAGAATGCACTCACCCCAAAGAAGTTTCTGAGAATGCTTCTGTCTAGTTTTTATGTGAAGATATTTCCTTTTCCAACATAGGCCTCAAAGCGCTCAAAATAAACACTTGCAGATTCTAGAAAAGGAGTGTTCCAAAACTGCTCTTTTGAGAAGAACGTTCAAGTCTGTGAGTTGAGTGCACTCATCACACAGAAGTTTCTGAGAATGCTTCTGTCAAGTTTTTATGTGAAGATATTTCCTTTTCCAGCATAGGCCTCAAAACACTCCAAATATCTTCTTGCAGATTCTACAAAAAGAGTGTTTCAAATCTGTTCTATCAAAAGGAAGGTTTAACTCTGTGAGTTGAATGAATGCATCGTGAAGAACTTTCTGAGAATGCTTCTCTGTAGTTTTTAGGTGAAGATATTCCATATCCCAGCACAGGCCTCGAAGTGCTCCAAATAACCACTTGCAGATTTTCCCAAAAGAGTGTTTCAAAACTGCTCTTTCTATAGGTAAGTTCAAGTCTGTGAGTTGAATGCACTCAACACAAAGAAGTTTCTGAGAATGTTTCTGTTCAGTTTTTATGTGAAGATATTTCCTTTTCCAGCATAGGCCTCAAACGGCTCCAAATATCCCCTTGCAGATTCTACAAAAAGAGTGTTTCCAAACTTCTCTATCAATTGGTAGGTTCAACACTGTGAGTTGAATGAACTCATCACAAAGAAGTTTCTGAGAATCCTTCTCTCTAGTTTTTATGTGAAGATATTTCCTTTTCCAACATAGGCCTCAAGGTGCTCCGAATAAACACTTGCAGATTCTACAAAAGGAGTGTTTCAAAACTGTTCTATCAAAGGGAACTTTCAAGTCTGTGAGTTGAATGCACACATCACACAGAAGTTTCTCAGAATGCTTCTGTCTAGTTTTTAGGTGAAGAGATTTCATTACCCAGCATAGGCCTCAAAGCGCTCCAAATATCCACTTACAGAATCTACGAAAAGAGTGTTTCAAAGCTGCTCTTTCAAAAGGAAGTTTCAAGTCCGTGTGTTGAATGCACTCATCAGAAAGAAGTTTCTGAGAATGCTTCTGTCTAGTTCTTACGTGAAGATATTTCCTTTTCCAGCTGAGGCCTCAAAGCGCTCGAAATAAACACTTGCAAATTCTACAAAAGGAGTGTTTCAAAAGAGTTCTATCAAAAGGAACGTTCAAGTCTGTGAGTTGAATGCACTTATCATACAGAAGTTTCCTGGAATGCTTCTGTCTAGTTTTCATGTGAAGACATTTCCTTTTCCAGCATAGGCCTCAAAGCGCTCCAAATATCCACTTGCAGATTCTACCAAAACAGTGTCTCAAAGCTGCTCAATCAAAAGCAAGCTTCAACACTGTGAGTAGAATGCACTCATCCCAAAGTAGTTTCTGAGAATGCTTCTGTCTAGTTTTTATGTGAAGATATTTCCTTTTCCAACATAGGCCTCAAAGCGCTCCAAATAAACACTTGCAGATTCTACAAAAGGAGTGTTCCAAAACTGCTCTTTTGAGAGGAACGTTCAAGTCTGTGAGTTGAATGCACTCATCACACAGAAGTTTCTGAGAATGCTTCTGTCTAGTTTTTATGTGAAGATATTTCCTTTTCCAGCATAGGCCTCAAAACACTCCAAATATCTTCTTGCAGATTCTACAAAAAGAGTGTTTCAAATCTGTTCTATCAAAAGGAAGGTTTAACTCTGTGAGTTGAATGAATGCATCGTGAAGAACTTTCTGAGAATGCTTCTCTGTAGTTTTTAGGTGAAGACATTCCATATCCCAGCACAGGCCTCGAAGTGCTCCAAATAACCACTTGCAGATTTTCCCAAAAGAGTGTTTCAAAACTGCTCTTTCTATAGGTAAGTTCAAGTCTGTGAGTTGAATGCACTCAACACAAAGAAGTTTCTGAGAATGCTTCTGTTCAGTTTTTATGTGAAGATATTTCCTTTTCCAGCATAGGCCTCAAACGGCTCCAAATATCCCCTTGCAGATTCTACAAAAAGAGTGTTTCCAAACTTCTCTATCAATTGGTAGGTTCAACACTGCGAGTTGAATGAACTCATCACAAAGAAGTTTCTGAGAATCCTTCTCTCTAGTTTTTATGTGAAGGTATTTCCTTTTCCAACATAGGCCTCAAGGTGCTCCGAATAAACACTTGCAGATTCTACAAAAGGAGTGTTTCAAAACTGTTCTATCAAAGGGAACGTTCAAGTCTGTGAGTTGAATGCACTCATCACACAGAAGTTTCTCAGAATGCTTCTGTCTAGTTTTTAGGTGAAGAGATTTCATTTCCCAGCATAGGCCTCAAAGCGCTCCAAATATCCACTTGCAGAATCTACGAAAAGAGTGTTTCAAAGCTGCTCTTTCAAAAGCAAGGTTCAAGTCTGTGTGTTGAATGCACTCATCAGAAAGAAGTTTCTGAGAATGCTTCTGTCTAGTTCTTACGTGAAGATATTTCCTTTTCCAGCTGAGGCCTCAAAGCGCTCGAAATAAACACTTGCAAATTCTACAAAAGGAGTGTTTCAAAAGAGTTCTATCAAAAGGAACGTTCAAGTCTGTGAGTTGAATGCACTTATCATACAGAAGTTTCCTGGAATGCTTCTGTCTAGTTTTTATGTGAAGACATTTCCTTTTCCAGCATAGGCCTCAAAGCGCTCCAAATATCCACTTGCAGATTCTACCAAAAGAGTGTCTCAAAACTGCTCAATCAAAAGCAAGCTTCAACACTGTGAGTAGAATGCACTCACCCCAAAGAAGTTTCTGAGAATGCTTCTGTCTAGTTTTTATGTGAAGAGATTTCCTTTTCCAACATAGGCCTCAAAGCGCTCAAAATAAACACTTGCAGATTCTAGAAAAGGAGTGTTCCAAAACTGCTCTTTTGAGAAGAACGTTCAAGTCTGTGAGTTGAGTGCACTCATCACACAGAAGTTTCTGAGAATGCTTCTGTCAAGTTTTTATGTGAAGATATTTCGTTTTCCAGCATAGGCCTCAAAACACTCCAAATATCTTCTTGCAGATTCTAAAAAAAGAGTGTTTCAAATGTGTTCTATCAAAAGGAAGGTTCAACTCTGTGAGTTGAATGAATGCATCGTGAAGAACTTTCTGAGAATGCTTCTCTGTAGTTTTTAGGTGAAGATATTCCATATCCCAGCACAGGCCTCGAAGTGCTCCAAATAACCACTTGCAGATTTTCCCAAAAGAGTGTTTCAAAACTGCTCTTTCTATAGGTAAGTTCAAGTCTGTGAGTTGAATGCACTCAACACAAAGAAGTTTCTGAGAATGCTTCTGTTCAGTTTTTATGTGAAGATATTTCCTTTTCCAGCATAGGCCTCAAACGGCTCCAAATATCCCCTTGCAGATTCTACAAAAAGAGTGTTTCCAAACTTCTCTATCAATTGGCAGGTTCAGCACTGTGAGTTGAGTGAACTCATCACAAAGAAGTTTCTGAGAATCCTTCTCTCTAGATTTTATGTGAAGATATTTCCTTTTCCAACATAGGCCTCAAGGTACTCCGAATAAACACTTGCAGATTCTACAATAGGAGTGTTTCAAAACTGTTCTATCAAAGGGATCGTTCAAGTCTGTGAGTTGAATGCAGTCGTCACACAGAAGTTTCTCAGAATGCTTCTGTCTAGTTTTTAGGTGAAGAGATTTCATTTCCCAGCATAGGCCTCAAAGCGCTCAAAATATCCACTTGCTGATTCTACGAAAAGAGTGTTTCAAAGCTGCTCTTTCAAAAGCAAGGTTAAAGTCTGTGTGTTGAATGCACTCATCAGAAAGAAGTTTCTGAGAATGCTTCCGTCTAGTTTCTATATGAAGATCTTTCCTTTTCCAACATAGTCCTCAAAGTGCTCCAAATAAACACTTGCAGATTCTACAAAAGGAGTGTTTCAAAACTGCTCTTTCTATAGGTAAATTCAAGTCTGTGAGTTGAATGCACTCAACACAAAGAAGTTTCTGAGAATGCTTCTGTTCAGGTTTTATGTGAAGATATTTCCTTTTCCAGCATAGGCTTCAAACGTCTCCAAATATCCCCTTGCAGATTCTACAAAAAGAGTGTTTCCAAACTTCTCTATCAATTGGTAGGTTCACCTCTGTGAGTTGAATGAACTCATCCCAAAGAAGTTTCTTAGAATGCTTCTGTCTAGTTTTTATGTGAAGATATTTCCTTTTCCAACATAGGCCTCAAGGTGCTCTGAATAAATACTTGCAGATTCTACAAAAGGAGTGTTTCAAAACTGCTCTTTCTATAGGTAAGTTCAAGTCTGTGAATTGAATGCACTCAACACAAAGAAGTTTCTGAGAATGCTTCTGTTCAGTTTTTATGTGAAGATATTTCCTTTTCCAGCATAGGCCTCAAACGGCTCCAAATATCCCCTTGCAGATTCTACAAAAAGAGTGTTTCCAAACTTCTCTATCAATTGGTAGGTTCAACACTGTGAGTTGAATGTACTCATCACCAAGAAGTTTCTGAGAATCCTTCTCTCTAGTTTTTATGTGAAGATACTTCCTTTTCCAACATAGGCCTCATGGTGCTCCGAATAAACACTTGCAGATTCTACAAAAGGAGTGTTTCAAAACTGTTCTATCAAAGGGAACGTTCAAGTCTGTGAGTTGAATGCACTCATCACACAGAAGTTTCTCAGAATGCTTCTGTCTAGTTTTTAGGTGAAGAGATTTCATTTCCCAGCATAGGCCTCAAAGCGCTCCAAATATCCACTTGCTGATTCTACGAAAAGAGTGTTTCAAAGCTGCTCTTTCAAAAGCAAGGTTCAAGTCTGTGTGTTGAATGCACTCATGAGAAAGAAGTTTGTGAGAATGCTTCTGTCTAGTTCTTACGTGAAGATATTTCCTTTTCCAGCTTAGGCCTCAAAGCGCTCCAAATAAACACTTGCAAATTCTACAAAAGGAGTGTTTCAAAAGAGTTCTATCAAAAGGAACGTTCAAGTCTGTGAGTTGAATGCATTTATCATACAGAAGTTTCCTGGAATGCTTCTGTCTAGTTTTTATGTGAAGACATTTCCTTTTCCAGCATAGGCCTCAAAGCGCTCCAAATATCCACTTGCAGATTCTACCAAAAGAGTGTCTCAAAACTGCTCAATCAAAAGCAAGCTTCAACACTGTGAGTAGAATGCACTCACCCCAAAGAAGTTTCTGAGAATGCTTCTGTCTAGTTTTTATGTGAAGATATTTCCTTTTCCAACATAGGCCTCAAAGCGCTCAAAATAAACACTTGCAGATTCTAGAAAAGGAGTGTTCCAAAACTGCTCTTTTGAGAAGAACGTTCAAGTCTGTGAGTTGAGTGCACTCATCACACAGAAGTTTCTGAGAATGCTTCTGTCAAGTTTTTATGTGAAGATATTTCCTTTTCCAGCATAGGCCTCAAAACACTCCAAATATCTTCTTGCAGATTCTACAAAAAGAGTGTTTCAAATCTGTTCTATCAAAAGGAAGGTTCAACTCTGTGAGTTGAATGAATGCATCGTGAAGAACTTTCTGAGAATGCTTCTCTGTAGTTTTTAGGTGAAGATATTCCATATCCCAGCACAGGCCTCGAAGTGCTCCAAATAACCACTTGCAGATTTTACCAAAAGAGTGTTTCAAAACTGCTCTTTCTATAGGTAAGTTCAAGTCTGTGAGTTGAATGCACTCAACACAAAGAAGTTTCTGAGAATGTTTCTGTTCAGTTTTTATGTGAAGATATTTCCTTTTCCAGCATAGGCCTCAAACGGCTCCAAATATCCCCTTGCAGATTCTACAAAAAGAGTGTTTCCAAACTTCTCTATCAATTGGTAGGTTCAACACTGTGAGTTGAATGAACTCATCACAAAGAAGTTTCTGAGAATCCTTCTCTCTAGTTTTTATGTGAAGATATTTCCTTTTCCAACATAGGCCTCAAGGTGCTCCGAGTAAACACTTGCAGATTCTACAAAAGGAGTGTTTCAAAACTGTTCTATCAAAGGGAACGTTCAAGTCTGTGAGTTGAATGCACTCATCACACAGACGTTTCTCAGAATGCTTCTGTCTAGTTTTTAGGTGAAGAGATTTCATTTCCCAGCATAGGCCTCAAAGCGCTGCAAATATCCACTTGCAGAATCTACGAAAAGAGTGTTTCAAAGCTGCTCTTTCAAAAGCAAGGTTCAAGTCTGTGTGTTGAATGCACTCATCAGAAAGAAGTTTCTGAGAATGCTTCTGTCTAGTTCTTACGTGAAGATATTTCCTTTTCCAGCTGAGGCCTCAAAGCGCTCGAAATAAACACTTGCAAATTCTACAAAAGGAGTGTTTCAAAAGAGTTCTATCAAAAGGAACGTTCAAGTCTGTGAGTTGAATGCCCTTATCATACAGAAGTTTCCTGGAATGCTTCTGTCTAGTTTTTATGTGAAGACATTTCCTTTTCCAGCATAGGCCTCAAAGCGCTCCAAATATCCACTTGCAGATTCTACCAAAAGAGTGTTTCAAAACTGCTCTATCAAAAACAAACTTCAGCACTGTGAGTAGAATGCACTCATCACAAAGAAGTTTCTGAGAATGCTTCTGTCTAGTTTTTATGTGAAGATATTTCCTTTTCCAGCATAGGCCTCAGAACGCTCCAAATATCCACTTGCAGATTCTATAAGAAGAGTGTTTCCAAACTGCTCTTTCGAAAGGAAGCTTCAATTCTGTGAGTTGAATGCACTCATCACAAAGAAGTTTCTGAGAATGCTTCCGTCTAGTTTCTATATGAAGATATTTCCTTTTCCAACATAGGCCTCAAAGTGCTCCAAATAAACACTTGCAGTTTCTACAAAAGGAGTGTTTCAAAACTGCTCTTTTGAGAGGAACGTTCAAGTCTGTGAGTTGAATGCACTCATCACACAGAAGTTTCTGAGAATGCTTCTGTCTAGTTTTTATGTGAAGATATTTCCTTTTCCAGCATAGGCCTCAAAACACTCCAAATATCTTCTTGCAGATTCTACAAAAAGAGTGTTTCAAATCTGTTCTATCAAAAGGAAGGTTCAACTCTGTGAGTTGAATGAATGCATCGTGAAGAACTTTCTGAGAATGCTTCTCTGTAGTTTTTAGGTGAAGATATTCCATATCCCAGCACAGGCCTCGAAGTGCTCCAAATAACCACTTGCAGATTTTACCAAAAGAGTGTTTCAAAACTGCACTTTCTATAGGTAAGTTCAAGTCTGTGAGTTGAATGCACTCAACACAAAGAAGTTTCTGAGAATGCTTCTGTTCAGTTTTTATGTGAAGATATTTCCTTTTCCAGCATAGGCCTCAAACGGCTCCAAATATCCCCTTACAGATTCTACAAAAAGAGTGTTTCCAAACTTCTCTATCAATTGGCAGGTTCAACACTGTGAGTTGAATGAGCTCATCACAAAGAAGTTTCTGAGAATCCTTCTCTCTAGTTTTTATGTGAAGATATTTCCTTTTCCAACATAGGCCTCAAGGTGCTCCGAATAAACACTTGCAGATTCTACAAAAGGAGTGTTTCAAAACTGTTCTATCAAAGGGAACTTTCAAGTCTGTGAGTTGAATGCACACATCACACAGAAGTTTCTCAGAATGCTTCTGTCTAGTTTTTAGGTGAAGAGATTTCATTACCCAGCATAGGCCTCAAAGCGCTCCAAATATCCACTTACAGAATCTACGAAAAGAGTGTTTCAAAGCTGCTCTTTCAAAAGGAAGTTTCAAGTCCGTGTGTTGAATGCACTCATCAGAAAGAAGTTTCTGAGAATGCTTCTGTCTAGTTCTTACGTGAAGATATTTCCTTTTCCAGCTGAGGCCTCAAAGCGCTCGAAATAAACACTTGCAAATTCTACAAAAGGAGTGTTTCAAAAGAGTTCTATCAAAAGGAACGTTCAAGTCTGTGAGTTGAATGCACTTATCATACAGAAGTTTCCTGGAATGCTTCTGTCTAGTTTTCATGTGAAGACATTTCCTTTTCCAGCATAGGCCTCAAAGCGCTCCAAATATCCACTTGCAGATTCTACCAAAACAGTGTCTCAAAGCTGCTCAATCAAAAGCAAACTTCAGCACTGTGAGTAGAATGCACTCATCACAAAGAAGTTTCTGAGAATGCTTCTGTCTAGTTTTTATGTGAAGATATTTCCTTTTCCAGCATAGGCCTCAGAACGCTCCAAATATCCACTTGCAGATTCTATAAGAAGAGTGTTTCCAAACTGCTCTTTCGAAAGGAAGCTTCAATTCTGTGAGTTGAATGCACTCATCACAAAGAAGTTTCTGAGAATGCTTCCGTCTAGTTTCTATATGAAGATATTTCCTTTTCCAACATAGGCCTCAAAGTGCTCCAAATAAACACTTGCAGTTTCTACAAAAGGAGTGTTTCAAAACTGCTCTTTTGAGAGGAACGTTCAAGTCTGTGAGTTGAATGCACTCATCACACAGAAGTTTCTGAGAATGCTTCTGTCTAGTTTTTATGTGAAGATATTTCCTTTTCCAGCATAGGCCTCAAAACACTCCAAATATCTTCTTGCAGATTCTACAAAAAGAGTGTTTCAAATCTGTTCTATCAAAAGGAAGGTTCAACTCTGTGAGTTGAATGAATGCATCGTGAAGAACTTTCTGAGAATGCTTCTCTGTAGTTTTTAGGTGAAGATATTCCATATCCCAGCACAGGCCTCGAAGTGCTCCAAATAACCACTTGCAGATTTTACCAAAAGAGTGTTTCAAAACTGCACTTTCTATAGGTAAGTTCAAGTCTGTGAGTTGAATGCACTCAACACAAAGAAGTTTCTGAGAATGCTTCTGTTCAGTTTTTATGTGAAGATATTTCCTTTTCCAGCATAGGCCTCAAACGGCTCCAAATATCCCCTTGCAGATTCTACAAAAAGAGTGTTTCCAAACTTCTCTATCAATTGGCAGGTTCAACACTGTGAGTTGAATGAGCTCATCACAAAGAAGTTTCTGAGAATCCTTCTCTCTAGTTTTTATGTGAAGATATTTCCTTTTCCAACATAGGCCTCATGGTGCTCCGAATAAACACTTGCAGATTCTACAAAAGGAGTGTTTCAAAACTGTTCTATCAAAGGGAGCGTTCAAGTCTGTGAGTTGAATGCACTCATCACACAGAAGTTTCTCAGAATGCTTCTGTCTAGTTTTTAGGTGAAAAGATTTCATTTCCCAGCATAGGCCTCAAAGCGCTCCAAATATCCACTTGCAGATTCTACGAAAAGAGTGTTTCAAAGCTGCTCTTTCAAAAGCAAGGTTCAAGTCTGTGTGTTGAATGCACTCATCAGAAAGAAGTTTCTGAGAATGCTTCTGTCTAGTTCTTACGTGAAGTTATTTCCTTTTCCAGCTTAGGCCTCAAAGCGCTCGAAATAAACACTTGCAAATTCTACAAAAGGAGTGTTTCAAAAGAGTTCTATCAAAAGGAACGTTCAAGTCTGTGAGTTGAATGCATTTATCATACAGAAGTTTCCTGGAATGCTTCTGTCTAGTTTTTATGTGAAGACATTTCCTTTTCCAGCATAGGCCTCAAAGCGCTCCAAATATCCACTTGCAGATTCTACCAAAAGAGTGTCTCAAAACTGCTCAATCAAAAGCAAGCTTCAACACTGTGAGTAGAATGCACTCACCCCAAAGAAGTTTCTGAGAATGCTTCTGTCTAGTTTTTATGTGAAGATATTTCCTTTTCCAACATAGGCCTCAAAGCGCTCAAAATAAACACTTGCAGATTCTGGAAAAGGAGTGTTCCAAAACTGCTCTTTTGAGAAGAACGTTCAAGTCTGTGAGTTGAGTGCACTCATCACACAGAAGTTTCTGAGAATGCTTCTGTCAAGTTTTTATGTGAAGATATTTCCTTTTCCAGCATAGGCCTCAAAACACTCCAAATATCTTCTTGCAGATTCTACAAAAAGAGTGTTTCAAATCTGTTCTATCAAAAGGAAGGTTTAACTCTGTGAGTTGAATGAATGCATCGTGAAGAACTTTCTGAGAATGCTTCTCTGTAGTTTTTAGGTGAAGATATTCCATATCCCAGCACAGGCCTCGAAGTGCTCCAAATAACCACTTGCAGATTTTCCCAAAAGAGTGTTTCAAAACTGCTCTTTCT
Organism: Pongo pygmaeus; assembly: GCF_028885625.2. NCBI lineage: Eukaryota > Metazoa > Chordata > Mammalia > Primates > Hominidae > Pongo > Pongo pygmaeus. The sequence goes on along the minus strand of NC_072379.2, from coordinate 23,825,371 downwards.
ATAGGTAAGTTCAAGTCTGTGAGTTGAATGCACTCAACACAAAGAAGTTTCTGAGAATGTTTCTGTTCAGTTTTTATGTGAAGATATTTCCTTTTCCAGCATAGGCCTCAAACGGCTCCAAATATCCCCTTGCAGATTCTACAAAAAGAGTGTTTCCAAACTTCTCTATCAATTGGTAGGTTCAACACTGTGAGTTGAATGAACTCATCACAAAGAAGTTTCTGAGAATCCTTCTCTCTAGTTTTTATGTGAAGATATTTCCTTTTCCAACATAGGCCTCAAGGTGCTCCGAATAAACACTTGCAGATTCTACAAAAGGAGTGTTTCAAAACTGTTCTATCAAAGGGAACTTTCAAGTCTGTGAGTTGAATGCACACATCACACAGAAGTTTCTCAGAATGCTTCTGTCTAGTTTTTAGGTGAAGAGATTTCATTACCCAGCATAGGCCTCAAAGCGCTCCAAATATCCACTTACAGAATCTACGAAAAGAGTGTTTCAAAGCTGCTCTTTCAAAAGGAAGTTTCAAGTCCGTGTGTTGAATGCACTCATCAGAAAGAAGTTTCTGAGAATGCTTCTGTCTAGTTCTTACGTGAAGATATTTCCTTTTCCAGCTGAGGCCTCAAAGCGCTCGAAATAAACACTTGCAAATTCTACAAAAGGAGTGTTTCAAAAGAGTTCTATCAAAAGGAACGTTCAAGTCTGTGAGTTGAATGCCCTTATCATACAGAAGTTTCCTGGAATGCTTCTGTCTAGTTTTCATGTGAAGACATTTCCTTTTCCAGCATAGGCCTCAAAGCGCTCCAAATATCCACTTGCAGATTCTACCAAAACAGTGTCTCAAAGCTGCTCAATCAAAAGCAAGCTTCAACACTGTGAGTAGAATGCACTCATCCCAAAGTAGTTTCTGAGAATGCTTCTGTCTAGTTTTTATGTGAAGATATTTCCTTTTCCAACATAGGCCTCAAAGCGCTCCAAATAAACACTTGCAGATTCTACAAAAGGAGTGTTCCAAAACTGCTCTTTTGAGAGGAACGTTCAAGTCTGTGAGTTGAATGCACTCATCACACAGAAGTTTCTGAGAATGCTTCTGTCTAGTTTTTATGTGAAGATATTTCCTTTTCCAGCATAGGCCTCAAAACACTCCAAATATCTTCTTGCAGATTCTACAAAAAGAGTGTTTCAAATCTGTTCTATCAAAAGGAAGGTTTAACTCTGTGAGTTGAATGAATGCATCGTGAAGAACTTTCTGAGAATGCTTCTCTGTAGTTTTTAGGTGAAGACATTCCATATCCCAGCACAGGCCTCGAAGTGCTCCAAATAACCACTTGCAGATTTTCCCAAAAGAGTGTTTCAAAACTGCTCTTTCTATAGGTAAGTTCAAGTCTGTGAGTTGAATGCACTCAACACAAAGAAGTTTCTGAGAATGCTTCTGTTCAGTTTTTATGTGAAGATATTTCCTTTTCCAGCATAGGCCTCAAACGGCTCCAAATATCCCCTTGCAGATTCTACAAAAAGAGTGTTTCCAAACTTCTCTATCAATTGGTAGGTTCAACACTGCGAGTTGAATGAACTCATCACAAAGAAGTTTCTGAGAATCCTTCTCTCTAGTTTTTATGTGAAGGTATTTCCTTTTCCAACATAGGCCTCAAGGTGCTCCGAATAAACACTTGCAGATTCTACAAAAGGAGTGTTTCAAAACTGTTCTATCAAAGGGAACGTTCAAGTCTGTGAGTTGAATGCACTCATCACACAGAAGTTTCTCAGAATGCTTCTGTCTAGTTTTTAGGTGAAGAGATTTCATTTCCCAGCATAGGCCTCAAAGCGCTCCAAATATCCACTTGCAGAATCTACGAAAAGAGTGTTTCAAAGCTGCTCTTTCAAAAGCAAGGTTCAAGTCTGTGTGTTGAATGCACTCATCAGAAAGAAGTTTCTGAGAATGCTTCTGTCTAGTTCTTACGTGAAGATATTTCCTTTTCCAGCTGAGGCCTCAAAGCGCTCGAAATAAACACTTGCAAATTCTACAAAAGGAGTGTTTCAAAAGAGTTCTATCAAAAGGAACGTTCAAGTCTGTGAGTTGAATGCACTTATCATACAGAAGTTTCCTGGAATGCTTCTGTCTAGTTTTTATGTGAAGACATTTCCTTTTCCAGCATAGGCCTCAAAGCGCTCCAAATATCCACTTGCAGATTCTACCAAAAGAGTGTTTCAAAACTGCTCTATCAAAAACAAACTTCAGCACTGTGAGTAGAATGCACTCATCACAAAGAAGTTTCTGAGAATGCTTCTGTCTAGTTTTTATGTGAAGATATTTCCTTTTCCAGCATAGGCCTCAGAACGCTCCAAATATCCACTTGCAGATTCTATAAGAAGAGTGTTTCCAAACTGCTCTTTCGAAAGGAAGCTTCAATTCTGTGAGTTGAATGCACTCATCACAAAGAAGTTTCTGAGAATGCTTCCGTCTAGTTTCTATATGAAGATATTTCCTTTTCCAACATAGGCCTCAAAGTGCTCCAAATAAACACTTGCAGTTTCTACAAAAGGAGTGTTTCAAAACTGCTCTTTTGAGAGGAACGTTCAAGTCTGTGAGTTGAATGCACTCATCACACAGAAGTTTCTGAGAATGCTTCTGTCTAGTTTTTATGTGAAGATATTTCCTTTTCCAGCATAGGCCTCAAAACACTCCAAATATCTTCTTGCAGATTCTACAAAAAGAGTGTTTCAAATCTGTTCTATCAAAAGGAAGGTTCAACTCTGTGAGTTGAATGAATGCATCGTGAAGAACTTTCTGAGAATGCTTCTCTGTAGTTTTTAGGTGAAGATATTCCATATCCCAGCACAGGCCTCGAAGTGCTCCAAATAACCACTTGCAGATTTTACCAAAAGAGTGTTTCAAAACTGCACTTTCTATAGGTAAGTTCAAGTCTGTGAGTTGAATGCACTCAACACAAAGAAGTTTCTGAGAATGCTTCTGTTCAGTTTTTATGTGAAGATATTTCCTTTTCCAGCATAGGCCTCAAACGGCTCCAAATATCCCCTTGCAGATTCTACAAAAAGAGTGTTTCCAAACTTCTCTATCAATTGGCAGGTTCAACACTGTGAGTTGAATGAACTCATCACAAAGAAGTTTCTGAGAATCCTTCTCTCTAGTTTTTATGTGAAGATATTTCCTTTTCCAACATAGGCCTCATGGTGCTCCGAATAAACACTTGCAGATTCTACAAAAGGAGTGTTTCAAAACTGTTCTATCAAAGGGAGCGTTCAAGTCTGTGAGTTGAATGCACTCATCACACAGAAGTTTCTCAGAATGCTTCTGTCTAGTTTTTAGGTGAAAAGATTTCATTTCCCAGCATAGGCCTCAAAGCGCTCCAAATATCCACTTGCAGATTCTACGAAAAGAGTGTTTCAAAGCTGCTCTTTCAAAAGCAAGGTTCCAGTCTGTGTGTTGAATGCACTCATCAGAAAGAAGTTTCTGAGAATGCTTCTGTCTAGTTCTTACGTGAAGTTATTTCCTTTTCCAGCTTAGGCCTCAAAGCGCTCGAAATAAACACTTGCAAATTCTACAAAAGGAGTGTTTCAAAAGAGTTCTATCAAAAGGAACGTTCACGTCTGTGAGTTGAATGCATTTATCATACAGAAGTTTCCTGGAATGCTTCTGTCAAGTTTTTATGTGAAGACATTTCCTTTTCCAGCATAGGCCTCAAAGCGCTCCAAATATCCAGTTGCAGATTCTACCAAAAGAGTGTCTCAAAACTGCTCAATCAAAAGCAAGCTTCAACACTGTGAGTAGAATGCACTCACCCCAAAGAAGTTTCTGAGAATGCTTCTGTCTAGTTTTTATGTGAAGATATTTCCTTTTCCAACATAGGCCTCAAAGCGCTCAAAATAAACACTTGCAGATCCTAGAAAAGGAGTGTTCCAAAACTGCTCTTTTGAGAAGAACGTTCAAGTCTGTGAGTTGAGTGCACTCATCACACAGAAGTTTCTGAGAATGCTTCTGTCAAGTTTTTATGTGAAGATATTTCCTTTTCCAGCATAGGCCTCAAAACACTCCAAATATCTTCTTGCAGATTCTACAAAAAGAGTGTTTCAAATCTGTTCTATCAAAAGGAAGGTTCAATTCTGTGAGTTGAATGAATGCATCGTGAAGAACTTTCTGAGAATGCTTCTCTGTAGTTTTTAGGTGAGGATATTCCATATCCCAGCACAGGCCTCGAAGTGCTCCAAATAACCACTTGCAGATTTTCCCAAAAGAGTGTTTCAAAACTGCTCTTTCTATAGGTAAGTTCAAGTCTGTGAGTTGAATGCACTCAACACAAAGAAGTTTCTGAGAATGTTTCTGTTCAGTTTTTATGTGAAGATATTTCCTTTTCCAGCATAGGCCTCAAACGGCTCCAAATATCCCCTTGCAGATTCTACAAAAAGAGTGTTTCCAAACTTCTCTATCAATTGGTAGGTTCAACACTGTGAGTTGAATGAACTCATCACAAAGAAGTTTCTGAGAATCCTTCTCTCTAGTTTTTATGTGAAGATATTTCCTTTTCCAACATAGGCCTCAAGGTGCTCCGAATAAACACTTGCAGATTCTACAAAAGGAGTGTTTCAAAACTGTTCTATCAAAGGGAACGTTCAAGTCTGTGAGTTGAATGCACACATCACACAGAAGTTTCTCAGAATGCTTCTGTCTAGTTTTTAGGTGAAGAGATTTCATTACCCAGCATAGGCCTCAAAGCGCTCCAAATATCCACTTACAGAATCTACGAAAAGAGTGTTTCAAAGCTGCTCTTTCAAAAGGAAGTTTCAAGTCCGTGTGTTGAATGCACTCATCAGAAAGAAGTTTCTGAGAATGCTTCTGTCTAGTTCTTACGTGAAGATATTTCCTTTTCCAGCTGAGGCCTCAAAGCGCTCGAAATAAACACTTGCAAATCCTACAAAAGGAGTGTTTCAAAAGAGTTCTATCAAAAGGAACGTTCAAGTCTGTGAGTTGAATGCACTTATCATACAGAAGTTTCCTGGAATGCTTCTGTCTAGTTTTTATGTGAAGACATTTCCTTTTCCAGCATAGGCCTCAAAGCGCTCCAAATATCCACTTGCAGATTCTACCAAAACAGTGTCTCAAAGCTGCTCAATCAAAAGCAAGCTTCAACACTGTGAGTAGAATGCACTCATCCCAAAGTAGTTTCTGAGAATGCTTCTGTCTAGTTTTTATGTGAAGATATTTCCTTTTCCAACATAGGCCTCAAAGCGCTCCAAATAAACACTTGCAGATTCTAAAAAAGGAGTGTTCCAAAACTGCTCTTTTGAGAGGAACGTTCAAGTCTGTGAGTTGAATGCACTCATCACACAGAAGTTTCTGAGAATGCTTCTGTCTAGTTTTTATGTGAAGATATTTCCTTTTCCAGCATAGGCCTCAAAACACTCCAAATATCTTCTTGCAGATTCTACAAAAAGAGTGTTTCAAATCTGTTCTATCAAAAGGAAGGTTTAACTCTGTGAGTTGAATGAATGCATCGTGAAGAACTTTCTGAGAATGCTTCTCTGTAGTTTTTAGGTGAAGACATTCCATATCCCAGCACAGGCCTCGAAGTGCTCCAAATAACCACTTGCAGATTTTACCAGAAGAGTGTTTCAAAACTGCTCTATCAAAAACAAACTTCAGCACTGTGAGTAGAATGCACTCATCACAAAGAAGTTTCTGAGAATGCTTCTGTCTAGTTTTTATGTGAAGATATTTCCTTTACCAGCATAGGCCTCAGAACGCTCCAAATATCCGTTTGCAGATTCTATAAGAAGAGTGTTTCCAAACTGCTCTTTCGAAAGGAAGCTTCAATTCTGTGAGTTGAATGCACTCATCACAAAGAAGTTTCTGAGAATGCTTCCGTCTAGTTTTTATGTGAAGATATTTCCTTTTCCAACATAGGCCTCAAAGCGCTCCAAATAAACACTTGCAGATTCTACAAAAGGAGTGTTTCAAAACTGCTCTTTTGAGAGGAACGTTCAAGTCTGTGAGTTGAATGCACTCATCACACAGAAGTTTCTGAGAATGCTTCTGTCTAGTTTTTATGTGAAGATATTTCCTTTTCCAGCATTGGCCTCAAAACACTCCAAATATCTTCTTGCAGATTCTACAAAAAGAGTGTTTCAAATCTGTCTATCAAAAGGAAGGTTCAACTCTGTGAGTTGAATGAATGCATCATGAAGAACTTTCTGAGAATGCTTCTCTGTAGTTTTTAGGTGAAGATATTCCATATCCCAGCACAGGCCTCGAAGTGCTCCAAATAACCACTTGCAGATTTTCCCAAAAGAGTGTTTCAAAACTGCTCTTTCTATAGGTAAGTTCAAGTCTGTGAGTTGAATGCACTCAACACAAAGAAGTTTCTGAGAATGCTTCTGTTCAGTTTTTATGTGAAGATATTTCCTTTTCCAGCATAGGCCTCAAACGGCTCCAAATATCCCCTTGCAGATTCTACAAAAAGAGTGTTTCCAAACTTCTCTATCAATTGGTAGGTTCAACACTGTGGGTTGAATGAACTCATCACAAAGAAGTTTCTGAGAATCCTTCTCTCTAGTTTTTATGTGAAGATATTTCCTTTTCCAACATAGGCCTCAAGGTGCTCCGAATAAACACTTGCAGATTCTACAAAAGGAGTGTTTCAAAACTGTTCTATCAAAGGGAACGTTCAAGTCTGTGAGTTGAATGCACTCATCACACAGAAGTTTCTCAGAATGCTTCTGTCTAGTTTTTAGGTGAAGAGATTTCATTACCCAGCATAGGCCTCAAAGCGCTCCAAATATCCACTTACAGAATCTACGAAAAGAGTGTTTCAAAGCTGCTCTTTCAAAAGGAAGTTTCAAGTCCGTGTGTTGAATGCACTCATCAGAAAGAAGTTTCTGAGAATGCTTCTGTCTAGTTCTTACGTGAAGATATTTCCTTTTCCAGCTGAGGCCTCAAAGCGCTCGAAGTAAACACTTGCAAATTCTACAAAAGGAGTGTTTCAAAAGAGTTCTATCAAAAGGAACGTTCAAGTCTGTGAGTTGAATGCACTTATCATACAGAAGTTTCCTGGAATGCTTCTGTCTAGTTTTTATGTGAAGACATTTCCTTTTCCAGCATAGGCCTCAAAGCGCTCCAAATATCCACTTGCAGATTCTACCAAAACAGTGTCTCAAAGCTGCTCAATCAAAAGCAAGCTTCAACACTGTGAGTAGAATGCACTCATCCCAAAGTAGTTTCTGAGAATGCTTCTGTCTAGTTTTCATGTGTAGATATTTCCTTTTCCAACATAGGCCTCAAAGCGCTCCAAACAAACACTTGCAGATTCTACAAAAGGAGTGTTCCAAAACTGCTCTTTTGAGAGGATCGTTCAAGTCTGTGAGTTGAATGCACTCATCACACAGAATTTTCTCAGAATGCTTCTGTCTAGTTTTTATGTGAAGATATTTCCTTTTCCAGCATAGGCCTCAAAACACTCCAAATATCTTCTTGCAGATTCTACAAAAAGAGTGTTTCAAATCTGTTCTATCAAAAGGAAGGTTTAACTCTGTGAGTTGAATGAATGCATCGTGAAGAACTTTCTGAGAATGCTTCTCTGTAGTTTTTAGGTGAAGATATTTCCTTTTCCAACATAGGCCTCAATGTGCTCTGAATAAATACTTGCAGATTCTATAAAAGTAGTGTTTCAAAACTGTTCTATCAAAGGGAACGTTGAAGTCTGTGAGTTGAATGCACTCATCACCCAGAAGTTTCTCAGAATGCTTCTGTCTGGCTTTTAGGTGAAGAGACTTTATTTCCCAGCATAGGCCTCCAATCGCTCCAAATGTCCACTTGCAGATTCTACGAAAAGAGTGTTTCGAAGCTGCTCTTTCAAAAGCAAGGTTCAAGTCTGTGTGTTGAATGCACTCATGAGAAAGAAGTTTCTGAGAATGCTTCTGTCTAGTTCTTACGTGAAGATATTTCCTTTTCCAGCTTAGGCCTCAAAGCGCTCCAAATAAACACTTGCAAATTCTACAAAAGGAGTGTTTCAAAAGAGTTCTATCAAAAGGAACGTTCAAGTCTGTGAGTTGAATGCACTTATCATACAGAAGTTTCCTGGAATGCTTCTGTCTAGTTTTTATGTGAAGACATTTCCTTTTCCAGCATAGGCCTCAAAGCGCTCCAAATATCCACTTGCAGATTCTACCGAAAGAGTGTTTCAAAACTGCTCTATCAAAAGCAAGCTTCAACACTGTGAGTAGAATGCACTCATCACAAAGAAGTTTCTGAGAATGCTTCTGTCTAGTTTTTATGTGAAGATATTTCCTTTTCCAACATTGGCCTCAAAGCGCTCCAAATAAACACTTGCAGATTCTACAAAAGGAGTGTTTCAAAACTGCTCTTTTGAGAGGAACGTTCAAGTCTGTGAGTTGAATGCACTCATCACACAGAAGTTTCTGAGAATGCTTCTGTCTAGTTTTTATGTGAAGATATTTCCTTTTCCAGCATTGGCCTCAAAACACTCCAAATATCTTCTTGCAGATTCTACAAAAAGAGTGTTTCAAATCTGTTCTATCAAAAGGAAGGTTCAACTCTGTGAGTTGAATGAATGCATCGTGAAGAACTTTCTGAGAATGCTTCTCTGTAGTTTTTAGGTGAAGATATTCCATATCCCAGCACAGGCCTCGAAGTGCTCCAAATAACCACTTGCAGATTTTACCAAAAGAGTGTTTCAAAACTGCTCTTTCTATAGGTAAGTTCAAGTCTGTGAGTTGAATGCACTCAACACAAAGAAGTTTCTGAGAATGCTTCTGTTCAGTTTTTATGTGAAGATATTTCCTTTTCCAGCATAGGCCTCAAACGGCTCCAAATATCCCCTTGCAGATTCTACAAAGAGTGTTTCCAAACTTCTCTATCAATTGGTAGGTTCAACACTGTGAGTTGAATGAACTCATCACAAAGAAGTTTCTGAGAATCCTTCTCTCTAGTTTTTATGTGAAGATATTTCCTTTTCCAACATAGGCCTCAAGGTGCTCCGAATAAACACTTGCAGATTCTACAAAAGGAGTGTTTCAAAACTGTTCTATCAAAGGGAACGTTCAAGTCTGTGAGTTGAATGCACTCATCACACAGAAGTTTCTCAGAATGCTTCTGTCTAGTTTTTAGGTGAAGAGATTTCATTACCCAGCATAGGCCTCAAAGCGCTCCAAATATCCACTTACAGAATCTACGAAAAGAGTGTTTCAAAGCTGCTCTTTCAAAAGCAAGGTTCAAGTCCGTGTGTTGAATGCACTCATCAGAGAGAAGTTTCTGAGAATGCTTCTGTCTAGTTCTTACGTGAAGATATTTCCTTTTCCAGCTGAGGCCTCAAAGCGCTCGAAGTAAACACTTGCAAATTCTACAAAAGGAGTGTTTCAAAAGAGTTCTATCAAGAGGAACGTTCAAGTCTGTGAGTTGAATGCACTTATCATACAGAAGTTTCCTGGAATGCTTCTGTCTAGTTTTTATGTGAAGACATTTCCTTTTCCAGCATAGGCCTCAAAGCGCTCCAAATATCCACTTGCAGATTCTACCAAAACAGTGTCTCAAAGCTGCTCAATCAAAAGCAAGCTTCAACACTGTGAGTAGAATGCACTCATCCCAAAGTAGTTTCTGAGAATGCTTCTGTCTAGTTTTTATGTGTAGATATTTCCTTTTCCAACATAGGCCTCAAAGTGCTCCAAATAAACACTTGCAGATTCTACAAAAGGAGTGTTCCAAAACTGCTCTTTTGAGAGGAACGTTCAAGTCTGTGAGTTGAATGCACTCATCACACAGAATTTTCTCAGAATGCTTCTGTCTAGTTTTTATGTGAAGATATTTCCTTTTCCAGCATAGGCCTCAAAACACTCCAAATATCTTCTTGCAGATTCTACAAAAAGAGTGTTTCAAATCTGTTCTATCAAAAGGAAGGTTTAACTCTGTGAGTTGAATGAATGCATCGTGAAGAACTTTCTGAGAATGCTTCTCTGTAGTTTTTAGGTGAAGATATTTCCTTTTCCAACATAGGCCTCAAAGTGCTCTGAATAAATACTTGCAGATTCTATAAAAGTAGTGTTTCAAAACTGTTCTATCAAAGGGAACGTTGAAGTCTGTGAGTTGAATGCACTCATCACCCAGAAGTTTCTCAGAATGCTTCTGTCTGGCTTTTAGGTGAAGAGACTTTATTTCCCAGCATAGGCCTCAAATCGCTCCAAATGTCCACTTGCAGATTCTACGAAAAGAGTGTTTCAAAGCTGCTCTTTCAAAAGCAAGGTTCAAGTCTGTGTGTTGAATGCACTCATGAGAAAGAAGTTTCTGAGAATGCTTCTGTCTAGTTCTTACGTGAAGATATTTCCTTTTCCAGCTTAGGCCTCAAAGCGCTCCAAATAAACACTTGCAAATTCTACAAAAGGAGTGTTTCAAAAGAGTTCTATCAAAAGGAACGTTCAAGTCTGTGAGTTGAATGCACTTATCATACAGAAGTTTCCTGGAATGCTTCTGTCTAGTTTTTATGTGAAGACATTTCCTTTTCCAGCATAGGCCTCAAAGCGCTCCAAATATCCACTTGCAGATTCTACCGAAAGAGTGTTTCAAAACTGCTCTATCAAAAGCAAGCTTCAACACTGTGAGTAGAATGCACTCATCACAAAGAAGTTTCTGAGAATGCTTCTGTCTAGTTTTTATGTGAAGATATTTCCTTTTCCAACATTGGCCTCAAAGCGCTCCAAATAAACACTTGCAGATTCTACAAAAGGAGTGTTTCAAAACTGCTCTTTTGAGAGGAACGTTCAAGTCTGTGAGTTGAATGCACTCATCACACAGAAGTTTCTGAGAATGCTTCTGTCTAGTTTTTATGTGAAGATATTTCCTTTTCCAGCATTGGCCTCAAAACACTCCAAATATCTTCTTGCAGATTCTACAAAAAGAGTGTTTCAAATCTGTTCTATCAAAAGGAAGGTTCAACTCTGTGAGTTGAATGAATGCATCGTGAAGAACTTTCTGAGAATGCTTCTCTGTAGTTTTTAGGTGAAGATATTCCATATCCCAGCCCAGGCCTCGAAGTGCTCCAAATAACCACTTGCAGATTTTACCAAAAGAGTGTTTCAAAACTGCTCTTTCTATAGGTAAGTTCAAGTCTGTGAGTTGAATGCACTCAACACAAAGAAGTTTCTGAGAATGCTTCTGTTCAGTTTTTATGTGATGATATTTCCTTTTCCAGCATAGGCCTCAAACGGCTCCAAATATCCCCTTGCAGATTCTACAAAAAGAGTGTTTCCAAACTTCTCTATCAATTGGTAGGTTCAACACTGTGAGTTGAATGAACTCATCACAAAGAAGTTTCTGAGAATCCTTCTCTCTAGTTTTTATGTGAAGATATTTCCTTTTCCAACATAGGCCTCAAGGTGCTCCGAATAAACACTTGCAGATTCTACAAAAGGAGTGTTTCAAAACTGTTCTATCAAAGGGAACGTTCAAGTCTGTGAGTTGAATGCACTCATCACACAGAAGTTTCTCAGAATGCTTCTGTCTAGTTTTTAGGTGAAGAGATTTCATTACCCAGCATAGGCCTCAAAGCGCTCCAAATATCCACTTACAGAATCTACGAAAAGAGTGTTTCAAAGCTGCTCTTTCAAAAGGAAGTTTCAAGTCCGTGTGTTGAATGCACTCATCAGAAAGAAGTTTCTGAGAATGCTTCTGTCTAGTTCTTACGTGAAGATATTTCCTTTTCCAGCTGAGGCCTCAAAGCGCTCGAAGTAAACACTTGCAAATTCTACAAAAGGAGTGTTTCAAAAGAGTTCTATCAAAAGGAACGTTCAAGTCTGTGAGTTGAATGCACTTATCATACAGAAGTTTCCTGGAATGCTTCTGTCTAGTTTTTATGTGAAGACATTTCCTTTTCCAGCGTAGGCCTCAAAGCGCTCCAAATATCCACTTGCAGATTATACCAAAATAGTGTCTCAAAGCTGCTCAATCAAAAGCAAGCTTCAACACTGTGAGTAGAATGCACTCATCCCAAAGTAGTTTCTGAGAATGCTTCTGTCTAGTTTTTATGTGTAGATATTTCCTTTTCCAACATAGGCCTCAAAGCGCTCCAAATAAACACTTGCAGATTCTACAAAAGGAGTGTTCCAAAACTGCTCTTTTGAGAGGAACGTTCAAGTCTGTGAGTTGAATGCACTCATCACACAGAATTTTCTCAGAATGCTTCTGTCTAGTTTTTATGTGAAGATATTTCCTTTTCCAGCATAGGCCTCAAAACACTCCAAATATCTTCTTGCAGATTCTACAAAAAGAGTGTTTCAAATCTGTTCTATCAAAAGGAAGGTTTAACTCTGTGAGTTGAATGAATGCATCGTGAAGAACTTTCTGAGAATGCTTCTCTGTAGTTTTTAGGTGAAGATATTTCCTTTTCCAACATAGGCCTCAATGTGCTCTGAATAAATACTTGCAGATTCTATAAAAGTAGTGTTTCAAAACTGTTCTATCAAAGGGAACGTTGAAGTCTGTGAGTTGAATGCACTCATCACCCAGAAATTTCTCAGAATGCTTCTGTCTGGCTTTTAGGTGAAGAGACTTTATTTCCCAGCATAGGCCTCAAATCGCTCCAAATGTCCCCTTGCAGATTCTACGAAAAGAGTGTTTCGAAGCTGCTCTTTCAAAAGCAAGGTTCAAGTCTGTGTGTTGAATGCACTCATGAGAAAGAAGTTTCTGAGAATGCTTCTGTCTAGTTCTTACGTGAAGATATTTCCTTTTCCAGCTTAGGCCTCAAAGCGCTCCAAATAAACACTTGCAAATTCTACAAAAGGAGTGTTTCAAAAGAGTTCTATCAAAAGGAACGTTCAAGTCTGTGAGTTGAATGCACTTATCATACAGAAGTTTCCTGGAATGCTTCTGTCTAGTTTTTATGTGAAGACATTTCCTTTTCCAGCATAGGCCTCAAAGCGCTCCAAATATCCACTTGCAGATTCTACCGAAAGAGTGTTTCAAAACTTCTCTATCAAAAGCAAGCTTCAACACTGTGAGTAGAATGCACTCATCACAAAGAAGTTTCTGAGAATGCTTCTGTCTAGTTTTTATGTGAAGATATTTCCTTTTCCAACATTGGCCTCAAAGCGCTCCAAATAAACACTTGCAGATTCTACAAAAGGAGTGTTTCAAAACTGCTCTTTTGAGAGGAACGTTCAAGTCTGTGAGTTGAATGCACTCATCACACAGAAGTTTCTGAGAATGCTTCTGTCTAGTTTTTATGTGAAGATATTTCCTTTTCCAGCATTGGCCTCAAAACACTCCAAATATCTTCTTGCAGATTCTACAAAAAGAGTGTTTCAAATCTGTTCTATCAAAAGGAAGGTTCAACTCTGTGAGTTGAATGAATGCATCGTGAAGAACTTTCTGAGAATGCTTCTCTGTAGTTTTTAGGTGAAGATATTCCATATCCCAGCACAGGCCTCGAAGTGCTCCAAATAACCACTTGCAGATTTTACCAAAAGAGTGTTTCAAAACTGCTCTTTCTATAGGTAAGTTCAAGTCTGTGAGTTGAATGCACTCAACACAAAGAAGTTTCTGAGAATGCTTCTGTTCAGTTTTTATGTGAAGATATTTCCTTTTCCAGCATAGGCCTCAAACGGCTCCAAATATCCCCTTGCAGATTCTACAAAGAGTGTTTCCAAACTTCTCTATCAATTGGTAGGTTCAACACTGTGAGTTGAATGAACTCATCACAAAGAAGTTTCTGAGAATCCTTCTCTCTAGTTTTTATGTGAAGATATTTCCTTTTCCAACATAGGCCTCAAGGTGCTCCGAATAAACACTTGCAGATTCTACAAAAGGAGTGTTTCAAAACTGTTCTATCAAAGGGAACGTTCAAGTCTGTGAGTTGAATGCACTCATCACACAGAAGTTTCTCAGAATGCTTCTGTCTAGTTTTTAGGTGAAGAGATTTCATTACCCAGCATAGGCCTCAAAGCGCTCCAAATATCCACTTACAGAATCTACGAAAAGAGTGTTTCAAAGCTGCTCTTTCAAAAGGAAGTTTCAAGTCCGTGTGTTGAATGCACTCATCAGAGAGAAGTTCTGAGAATGCTTCTGTCTAGTTCTTAAGTGAAGATATTTCCTTTTCCAGCTGAGGCGTCAAAGCGCTCGAAGTAAACACTTGCAAATTCTACAAAAGGAGTGTTTCAAAAGAGTTCTATCAAGAGGAACGTTCAAGTCTGTGAGTTGAATGCACTTATCATACAGAAGTTTCCTGGAATGCTTCTGTCTAGTTTTTATGTGAAGACATTTCCTTTTCCAGCATAGGCCTCAAAGCGCTCCAAATATCCACTTGCAGATTCTACCAAAAGAGTGTCTCAAAGCTGCTCAATCAAAAGCAAGCTTCAATACTGTGAGTAGAATGCACTCATCCCAAAGTAGTTTCTGCGAATGCTTCTGTCTAGTTTTTATGTGAAGATATTTCCTTTTCCAACATAGGCCTCAAAGCGCTCCAAATAAACACTTGCAGATTCTACAAAAGGAGTGTTCCAAAACTGCTCTTTTGAGAGGAACGTTCAAGTCTGTGAGTTGAATGCACTCATCACACAGAAGTTTCTGAGAATGCTTCTGTCTAGTTTTTATGTGAAGATATTTCCTTTTCCAGCATAGGCCTCAAAACACTCCAAATATCTTCTTGCAGATTCTACAAAAAGAGTGTTTCAAATCTGTTCTATCAAAAGGAAGGTTTAACTCTGTGAGTTGAATGAATGCATCGTGAAGAACTTTCTGAGAATGCTTCTCTGTAGTTTTTAGGTGAAGATATTTCCTTTTCCAACATAGGCCTCAAGGTGCTCTGAATAAATACTTGCAGATTCTATAAAAGTAGTGTTTCAAAACTGTTCTATCAAAGGGAACGTTGAAGTCTGTGAGTTGAATGCACTCATAGACCAGAAGTTTCTCAGAATGCTTCTGTCTGGCTTTTAGGTGAAGAGACTTTATTTCCCAGCATAGGCCTCAAATCGCTCCAAATGTCCACTTGCAGATTCTACGAAAAGAGTGTTTCGAAGCTGCTCTTTCAAAAGCAAGGTTCAAGTCTGTGTGTTGAATGCACTCATGAGAAAGAAGTTTCTGAGAATGCTTCTGTCTAGTTCTTACCTGAAGATATTTCCTTTTCCAGCTTAGGCCTCAAAGCGCTCCAAATAAACACTTGCAAATTCTACAAAAGGAGTGTTTCAAAAGAGTTCTATCAAAAGGAACGTTCAAGTCTGTGAGTTGAATGCACTTATCATACAGAAGTTTCCTGGAATGCTTCTGTCTAGTTTTTATGTGAAGACATTTCCTTTTCCAGCATAGGCCTCAAAGCGCTCCAAATATCCACTTGCAGATTCTACCGAAAGAGTGTTTCAAAACTGCTCTATCAAAAGCAAGCTTCAACACTGTGAGTAGAATGCACTCATCACAAAGAAGTTTCTGAGAATGCTTCTGTCTAGTTTTTATGTGAAGATATTTCCTTTTCCAACATTGGCCTCAAAGCGCTCCAAATAAACACTTGCAGATTCTACAAAAGGAGTGTTTCAAAACTGCTCTTTTGAGAGGAACGTTCAAGTCTGTGAGTTGAATGCACTCATCACACAGAAGTTTCTGAGAATGCTTCTGTCTAGTTTTTATGTGAAGATATTTCCTTTTCCAGCATTGGCCTCAAAACACTCCAAATATCTTCTTGCAGATTCTACAAAAAGAGTGTTTCAAATCTGTTCTATCAAAAGGAAGGTTCAACTCTGTGAGTTGAATGAATGCATCGTGAAGAACTTTCTGAGAATGCTTCTCTGTAGTTTTTAGGTGAAGATATTCCATATCCCAGCACAGGCCTCGAAGTGCTCCAAATAACCACTTGCAGATTTTACCAAAAGAGTGTTTCAAAACTGCTCTTTCTATAGGTAAGTTCAAGTCTGTGAGTTGAATGCACTCAACACAAAGAAGTTTCTGAGAATGCTTCTGTTCAGTTTTTATGTGAAGATATTTCCTTTTCCAGCATAGGCCTCAAACGGCTCCAAATATCCCCTTGCAGATTCTACAAAAAGAGTGTTTCCAAACTTCTCTATCAATTGGTAGGTTCAACACTGTGAGTTGAATGAACTCATCACAAAGAAGTTTCTGAGAATCCTTCTCTCTAGTTTTTATGTGAAGATATTTCCTTTTCCAACATAGGCCTCAAGGTGCTCCGAATAAACACTTGCAGATTCTACAAAAGGAGTGTTTCAAAACTGTTCTATCAAAGGGAACGTTCAAGTCTGTGAGTTGAATGCACTCATCACACAGAAGTTTCTCAGAATGCTTCTGTCTAGTTTTTAGGTGAAGAGATTTCATTACCCAGCATAGGCCTCAAAGCGCTCCAAATATCCACTTACAGAATCTACGAAAAGAGTGTTTCAAAGCTGCTCTTTCAAAAGCAAGGTTCAAGTCCGTGTGTTGAATGCACTCATCAGAGAGAAGTTTCTGAGAATGCTTCTGTCTAGTTCTTACGTGAAGATATTTCCTTTTCCAGCTGAGGCCTCAAAGCGCTCGAAAGAAACATTTGCAAATTCTACAAAAGGAGTGTTTCAAAAGAGTTCTATCAAGAGGAACGTTCAAGTCTGTGAGTTGAATGCACTTATCATACAGAAGTTTCCTGGAATGCTTCTGTCTAGTTTTTATGTGAAGACATTTCCTTTTCCAGCATAGGCCTCAAAGCGCTCCAAATATCCACTTGCAGATTCTACCAAAAGAGTGTCTCAAAGCTGCTCAATCAAAAGCAAGCTTCAATACTGTGAGTAGAATGCACTCATCCCAAAGTAGTTTCTGCGAATGCTTCTGTCTAGTTTTTATGTGAAGATATTTCCTTTTCCAACATAGGCCTCAAAGCGCTCCAAATAAACACTTGCAGATTCTACAAAAGGAGTGTTCCAAAACTGCTCTTTTGAGAGGAACGTTCAAGTCTGTGAGTTGAATGCACTCATCACACAGAAGTTTCTGAGAATGCTTCTGTCTAGTTTTTATGTGAAGATATTTCCTTTTCCAGCATAGGCCTCAAAACACTCCAAATATCTTCTTGCAGATTCTACAAAAAGAGTGTTTCAAATCTGTTCTATCAAAAGGAAGGTTTAACTCTGTGAGTTGAATGAATGCATCGTGAAGAACTTTCTGAGAATGCTTCTCTGTAGTTTTTAGGTGAAGATATTTCCTTTTCCAACATAGGCCTCAAGGTGCTCTGAATAAATACTTGCAGATTCTATAAAAGTAGTGTTTCAAAACTGTTCTATCAAAGGGAACGTTGAAGTCTGTGAGTTGAATGCACTCATCACCCAGAAGTTTCTCAGAATGCTTCTGTCTGGCTTTTAGGTGAAGAGACTTTATTTCCCAGCATAGGCCTCAAATCGCTCCAAATGTCCCCTTGCAGATTCTACGAAAAGAGTGTTTCGAAGCTGCTCTTTCAAAAGCAAGGTTCAAGTCTGTGTGTTGAATGCACTCATGAGAAAGAAGTTTCTGAGAATGCTTCTGTCTAGTTCTTACCTGAAGATATTTCCTTTTCCAGCTTAGGCCTCAAAGCGCTCCAAATAAACACTTGCAAATTCTACAAAAGGAGTGTTTCAAAAGAGTTCTATCAAAAGGAACGTTCAAGTCTGTGAGTTGAATGCACTTATCATACAGAAGTTTCCTGGAATGCTTCTGTCTAGTTTTTATATGAAGACATTTCCTTTTCCAGCATAGGCCTCAAAGCGCTCCAAATATCCACTTGCAGATTCTACCGAAAGAGTGTTTCAAAACTGCTCTATCAAAAGCAAGCTTCAACACTGTGAGTAGAATGCACTCATCCCAAAGAAGTTTCTGAGAATGCTTCTGTCTAGTTTTTATGTGAAGATATTTCCTTTTCCAACATAGGCCTCAAAGCGCTCCAAATAAACACTTGCAGATTCTACAAAAGGAGTGTTCCAAAACTGCTCTTTTGAGAGGAACGTTCAAGTCTGTGAGTTGAATGCACTCATCACACAGAAGTTTCTGAGAATGCTTCTGTCTAGTTTTTATGTGAAGATATTTCCTTTTCCAGCATAGGCCTCAAAACACTCCAAATATCTTCTTGCAGATTCTACAAAAAGAGTGTTTCAAATCTGTTCTATCAAAAGGAAGGTTTAACTCTGTGAGTTGAATGAATGCATCGTGAAGAACTTTCTGAGAATGCTTCTCTGTAGTTTTTAGGTGAAGATATTTCCTTTTCCAACATAGGCCTCAAGGTGCTCTGAATAAATACTTGCAGATTCTATAAAAGTAGTGTTTCAAAACTGTTCTATCAAAGGGAACGTTGAAGTCTGTGAGTTGAATGCACTCATCACACAGAAGTTTCTCAGAATCCTTCTCTCTGGCTTTTAGGTGAAGAGACTTTATTTCCCAGCATAGGCCTCAAATCGCTCCAAATATCCACTTGCAGATTCTACGAAAAGAGTGTTTCGAAGCTGCTCTTTCAAAAGCAAGGTTCAAGTCTGTGTGTTGAATGCACTCATGAGAAAGAAGTTTCTGAGAATGCTTCTGTCTAGTTCTTACCTGAAGATATTTCCTTTTCCAGCTTAGGCCTCAAAGCGCTCCAAATAAACACTTGCAAATTCTACAAAAGGAGTGTTTCAAAAGAGTTCTATCAAAAGGAACGTTCAAGTCTGTGAGTTGAATGCACTTATCATACAGAAGTTTCCTGGAATGCTTCTGTCTAGTTTTTATGTGAAGACATTTCCTTTTCCAGCATAGGCCTCAAAGCGCTCCAAGTATCCACTTGCAGATTCTACCAAAAGAGTGTTTCAAAACTGCCCTATCAAAAGCAAGCTTCAACACTGTGAGTAGAATGCACTCATCACAAAGAAGTTTCTGAGAATGTTTCTGTCTAGTTTTTATGTGAAGATATTTCCTTTTCCAACATTGGCCTCAAAGCGCTCCAAATAAACACTTGCAGATTCTACAAAAGGAGTGTTTCAAAACTGCTCTTTTGAGAGGAATGTTCAAGTCTGTGAGTTGAATGCACTCATCACACAGAAGTTTCTGAGAATGCTTCTGTCTAGTTTTTATGTGAAGATATTTCCTTTTCCAGCATTGGCCTCAAAACACTCCAAATATCTTCTTGCAGATTCTACAAAAAGAGTGTTTCAAATCTGTTCTATCAAAAGGAAGGTTCAACTCTGTGAGTTGAATGAATGCATCGTGAAGAACTTTCTGAGAATGCTTCTCTGTAGTTTTTAGGTGAAGATATTCCATATCCCAGCACAGGCCTCGAAGTGCTCCAAATAACCACTTGCAGATTTTACCAAAAGAGTGTTTCAAAACTGCTCTTTCTATAGGTAAGTTCAAGTCTGTGAGTTGAATGCACTCAACACAAAGAAGTTTCTGAGAATGCTTCTGTTCAGTTTTTATGTGAAGATATTTCCTTTTCCAGCATAGGCCTCAAACGGCTCCAAATATCCCCTTGCAGATTCTACAAAAAGAGTGTTTCCAAACTTCTCTATCAATTGGTAGGTTCAACACTGTGAGTTGAATGAACTCATCACAAAGAAGTTTCTGAGAATCCTTCTCTCTAGTTTTTATGTGAAGATATTTCCTTTTCCAACATAGGCCTCAAGGTGCTCCGAATAAACACTGGCAGATTCTACAAAAGGAGTGTTTCAAAACTGTTCTATCAAAGGGAACGTTCAAGTCTGTGAGTTGAATGCACTCATCACACAGAAGTTTCTCAGAATGCTTCTGTCTAGTTTTTAGGTGAAGAGATTTCATTACCCAGCATAGGCCTCAAAGCACTCCAAATATCCACTTATCTACGAAAAGAGTGTTTCAAAGCTGCTCTTTCAAAAGCAAGGTTCAAGTCCGTGTGTTGAATGCACTCATCAGAGAGAAGTTTCTGAGAATGCTTCTGTCTAGTTCTTACGTGAAGATATTTCCTTTTCCAGCTGAGGCCTCAAAGCGCTCGAAAGAAACATTTGCAAATTCTACAAAAGGAGTGTTTCAAAAGAGTTCTATCAAGAGGAACGTTCAAGTCTGTGAGTTGAATGCACTTATCATACAGAAGTTTCCTGGAATGCTTCTGTCTAGTTTTTATGTGAAGACATTTCCTTTTCCAGCATAGGCCTCAAAGCGCTCCAAATATCCACTTGCAGATTCTACCAAAAGAGTGTCTCAAAGCTGCTCAATCAAAAGCAAGCTTCAATACTGTGAGTAGAATGCACTCATCCCAAAGTAGTTTCTGCGAATGCTTCTGTCTAGTTTTTATGTGAAGATATTTCCTTTTCCAACATAGGCCTCAAAGCGCTCCAAATAAACACTTGCAGATTCTACAAAAGGAGTGTTCCAAAACTGCTCTTTTGAGAGGAACGTTCAAGTCTGTGAGTTGAATGCACTCATCACACAGAAGTTTCTGAGAATGCTTCTGTCTAGTTTTTATGTGAAGATATTTCCTTTTCCAGCATAGGCCTCAAAACACTCCAAATATCTTCTTGCAGATTCTACAAAAAGAGTGTTTCAAATCTGTTCTATCAAAAGGAAGGTTTAACTCTGTGAGTTGAATGAATGCATCGTGAAGAACTTTCTGAGAATGCTTCTCTGTAGTTTTTAGGTGAAGATATTTCCTTTTCCAACATAGGCCTCAAGGTGCTCTGAATAAATACTTGCAGATTCTATAAAAGTAGTGTTTCAAAACTGTTCTATCAAAGGGAACGTTGAAGTCTGTGAGTTGAATGCACTCATCACCCAGAAGTTTCTCAGAATGCTTCTGTCTGGCTTTTAGGTGAAGAGACTTTATTTCCCAGCATAGGCCTCAAATCGCTCCAAATGTCCCCTTGCAGATTCTACGAAAAGAGTGTTTCGAAGCTGCTCTTTCAAAAGCAAGGTTCAAGTCTGTGTGTTGAATGCACTCATGAGAAAGAAGTTTCTGAGAATGCTTCTGTCTAGTTCTTACCTGAAGATATTTCCTTTTCCAGCTTAGGCCTCAAAGCGCTCCAAATAAACACTTGCAAATTCTACAAAAGGAGTGTTTCAAAAGAGTTCTATCAAAAGGAACGTTCAAGTCTGTGAGTTGAATGCACTTATCATACAGAAGTTTCCTGGAATGCTTCTGTCTAGTTTTTATATGAAGACATTTCCTTTTCCAGCATAGGCCTCAAAGCGCTCCAAATATCCACTTGCAGATTCTACCGAAAGAGTGTTTCAAAACTGCTCTATCAAAAGCAAGCTTCAACACTGTGAGTAGAATGCACTCATCCCAAAGAAGTTTCTGAGAATGCTTCTGTCTAGTTTTTATGTGAAGATATTTCCTTTTCCAACATAGGCCTCAAAGCGCTCCAAATAAACACTTGCAGATTCTACAAAAGGAGTGTTCCAAAACTGCTCTTTTGAGAGGAACGTTCAAGTCTGTGAGTTGAATGCACTCATCACACAGAAGTTTCTGAGAATGCTTCTGTCTAGTTTTTATGTGAAGATATTTCCTTTTCCAGCATAGGCCTCAAAACACTCCAAATATCTTCTTGCAGATTCTACAAAAAGAGTGTTTCAAATCTGTTCTATCAAAAGGAAGGTTTAACTCTGTGAGTTGAATGAATGCATCGTGAAGAACTTTCTGAGAATGCTTCTCTGTAGTTTTTAGGTGAAGATATTTCCTTTTCCAACATAGGCCTCAAGGTGCTCTGAATAAATACTTGCAGATTCTATAAAAGTAGTGTTTCAAAACTGTTCTATCAAAGGGAACGTTGAAGTCTGTGAGTTGAATGCACTCATCACACAGAAGTTTCTCAGAATCCTTCTCTCTGGCTTTTAGGTGAAGAGACTTTATTTCCCAGCATAGGCCTCAAATCGCTCCAAATATCCACTTGCAGATTCTACGAAAAGAGTGTTTCGAAGCTGCTCTTTCAAAAGCAAGGTTCAAGTCTGTGTGTTGAATGCACTCATGAGAAAGAAGTTTCTGAGAATGCTTCTGTCTAGTTCTTACCTGAAGATATTTCCTTTTCCAGCTTAGGCCTCAAAGCGCTCCAAATAAACACTTGCAAATTCTACAAAAGGAGTGTTTCAAAAGAGTTCTATCAAAAGGAACGTTCAAGTCTGTGAGTTGAATGCACTTATCATACAGAAGTTTCCTGGAATGCTTCTGTCTAGTTTTTATGTGAAGACATTTCCTTTTCCAGCATAGGCCTCAAAGCGCTCCAAGTATCCACTTGCAGATTCTACCAAAAGAGTGTTTCAAAACTGCCCTATCAAAAGCAAGCTTCAACACTGTGAGTAGAATGCACTCATCACAAAGAAGTTTCTGAGAATGTTTCTGTCTAGTTTTTATGTGAAGATATTTCCTTTTCCAACATTGGCCTCAAAGCGCTCCAAATAAACACTTGCAGATTCTACAAAAGGAGTGTTTCAAAACTGCTCTTTTGAGAGGAACGTTCAAGTCTGTGAGTTGAATGCACTCATCACACAGAAGTTTCTGAGAATGCTTCTGTCTAGTTTTTATGTGAAGATATTTCCTTTTCCAGCATTGGCCTCAAAACACTCCAAATATCTTCTTGCAGATTCTACAAAAAGAGTGTTTCAAATCTGTTCTATCAAAAGGAAGGTTCAACTCTGTGAGTTGAATGAATGCATCGTGAAGAACTTTCTGAGAATGCTTCTCTGTAGTTTTTAGGTGAAGATATTCCATATCCCAGCACAGGCCTCGAAGTGCTCCAAATAACCACTTGCAGATTTTACCAAAAGAGTGTTTCAAAACTGCTCTTTCTATAGGTAAGTTCAAGTCTGTGAGTTGAATGCACTCAACACAAAGAAGTTTCTGAGAATGCTTCTGTTCAGTTTTTATGTGAAGATATTTCCTTTTCCAGCATAGGCCTCAAACGGCTCCAAATATCCCCTTGCAGATTCTACAAAAAGAGTGTTTCCAAACTTCTCTATCAATTGGTAGGTTCAACACTGTGAGTTGAATGAACTCATCACAAAGAAGTTTCTGAGAATCCTTCTCTCTAGTTTTTATGTGAAGATATTTCCTTTTCCAACATAGGCCTCAAGGTGCTCCGAATAAACACTGGCAGATTCTACAAAAGGAGTGTTTCAAAACTGTTCTATCAAAGGGAACGTTCAAGTCTGTGAGTTGAATGCACTCATCACACAGAAGTTTCTCAGAATGCTTCTGTCTAGTTTTTAGGTGAAGAGATTTCATTACCCAGCATAGGCCTCAAAGCACTCCAAATATCCACTTATCTACGAAAAGAGTGTTTCAAAGCTGCTCTTTCAAAAGCAAGGTTCAAGTCCGTGTGTTGAATGCACTCATCAGAGAGAAGTTTCTGAGAATGCTTCTGTCTAGTTCTTACGTGAAGATATTTCCTTTTCCAGCTGAGGCCTCAAAGCGCTCGAAAGAAACATTTGCAAATTCTACAAAAGGAGTGTTTCAAAAGAGTTCTATCAAGAGGAACGTTCAAGTCTGTGAGTTGAATGCACTTATCATACAGAAGTTTCCTGGAATGCTTCTGTCTAGTTTTTATGTGAAGACATTTCCTTTTCCAGCATAGGCCTCAAAGCGCTCCAAATATCCACTTGCAGATTCTACCAAAAGAGTGTCTCAAAGCTGCTCAATCAAAAGCAAGCTTCAATACTGTGAGTAGAATGCACTCATCCCAAAGTAGTTTCTGCGAATGCTTCTGTCTAGTTTTTCTGTGAAGATATTTCCTTTTCCAACATAGGCCTCAAAGCGCTCCAAATAAACACTTGCAGATTCTACAAAAGGAGTGTTCCAAAACTGCTCTTTTGAGAGGAACGTTCAAGTCTGTGAGTTGAATGCACTCATCACACAGAAGTTTCTGAGAATGCTTCTGTCTAGTTTTTATGTGAAGATATTTCCTTTTCCAGCATAGGCCTCAAAACACTCCAAATATCTTCTTGCAGATTCTACAAAAAGAGTGTTTCAAATCTGTTCTATCAAAAGGAAGGTTTAACTCTGTGAGTTGAATGAATGCATCGTGAAGAACTTTCTGAGAATGCTTCTCTGTAGTTTTTAGGTGAAGATATTTCCTTTTCCAACATAGGCCACAAGGTGCTCTGAATAAATACTTGCAGATTCTATAAAAGTAGTGTTTCAAAACTGTTCTATCAAAGGGAACGTTGAAGTCTGTGAGTTGAATGCACTCATCACACAGAAGTTTCTCAGAATCCTTCTGTCTGGCTTTTAGGTGAAGAGACTTTATTTCCCAGCATAGGCCTCAAGTCGCTCCAAATATCCACTTGCAGATTCTACGAAAAGAGTGTTTCAAAGCTGCTCTTTCAAAAGCAAGGTTCAAGTCCGTGTGTTGAATTCACTCATCAGAGAGAAGTTTCTGAGAATGCTTCTGTCTAGTTCTTACGCGAAGATATTTCCTTTTCCAGCTGAGGCCTCAAAGCGCTCGAAAGAAACATTTGCAAATTCTACAAAAGGAGTGTTTCAAAAGAGTTCTATCAAGAGGAACGTTCAAGTCTGTGAGTTGAATGCACTTATCATACAGAAGTTTCCTGGAATGCTTCTGTCTAGTTTTTATGTGAAGACATTTCCTTTTCCAGCATAGGCCTCAAAGCGCTCCAAATATCCACTTGCAGATTCTACCAAAAGAGTGTCTCAAAGCTGCTCAATCAAAAGCAAGCTTCAACACTGTGAGTAGAATGCACTCATCCCAAAGTAGTTTCTGCGAATGCTTCTGTCTAGTTTTTATGTGAAGATAATTCCTTTTCCAAAATAGGCCTCAAAGCGCTCCAAATAAACACTTGCAGATTCTACAAAAGGAGTGTTCCAAAACTGCTCTTTTGAGAGGAACGTTCAAGTCTGTGAGTTGAATGCACTCATCACACAGAAGTTTCTGAGAATGCTTCTGTCTAGTTTTTATGTGAAGAGATTTCCTTTTCCAGCATAGGCCTCAAAACACTCCAAATATCTTCTTGCAGATTCTACAAAAAGAGTGTTTCAAATCTGTTCTATCAAAAGGAAGGTTTAACTCTGTGAGTTGAATGAATGCATCGTGAAGAACTTTCTGAGAATGCTTCTCTGTAGTTTTTAGGTGAAGATATTCCATATTCCAGCACAGGCCTCGAAGTGCTCCAAATAACCACTTGCAGATTTTACCAAAAGAGTGTTTCAAAACTGCTCTTTCTATAGGTAAGTTCAAGTCTGTGAGTTGAATGCACTCAACACAAAGAAGTTTCTGAGAATGCTTCTGTTCAGTTTTTATGTGAAGATATTTCCTTTTCCAGCATAGGCCTCAAGCGGCTCCAAATATCCCCTTGCAGATTCTACAAAAAGAGTGTTTCCAAACTTCTCTATCAATTGGCAGGTTCAACACTGTGAGTTGAATGAACTCATCACAAAGAAGTTTCTGAGAATCCTTCTCTCTAGTTTTTATGTGAAGATATTTCCTTTTCCAACATAGGCCTCAAGGTACTCCGAATAAACACTTGCAGATTCTACAAAAGGAGTGTTTCAAAACTGTTCTATCAAAGGGAACGTTCAAGTCTGTGAGTTGAATGCACTCATCACACAGAAGTTTCTCAGAATGCTTCTGTCTAGTTTTTAGGTGAAGAGATTTCATTTCCCAGCGTATGCCTCAAAGCGCTCAAAATATCCACTTGCTGATTCTACGAAAAGAGTGTTTCAAAGCTGCTCTTTCAAAAGCAAGGTTAAAGTCTGTGTGTTGAATGCACTCATCAGAAAGAAGTTTCTGAGAATGCTTCCGTCTAGTTTGTATATGAAGATCTTTCCTTTTCCAACATAGTCCTCAAAGTGCTCCAAATAAACACTTGCAGATTCTACAAAAGGAGTGTTTCAAAACTGCTCTTTCTATAGGTAAATTCAAGTCTGTGAGTTGAATGCACTCAACACAAAGAAGTTTCTGAGAATGATTCTGTTCAGGTTTTATGTGAAGATATTTCCTTTTCCAGCATAGGTTTCAAACGGCTCCAAATATCCCCTTGCAGATTCTATAAAAAGACTGTTTCCAAACTTCTCTATCAATTGGTAGGTTCACCTCTGTGAGTTGAATGAACTCATCCCAAAGAAGTTTCTTAGAATGCTTCTGTCTAGTTTTTATGTGAAGATATTTCCTTTTGCAACCTAGGCCTCAAGGTGCTCTGAATAAATACTTGCAGATTCTACAAAAGGAGTGTTTCAAAACTGCTCTTTCTATAGGTAATTTCAAGTCTGTGAATTGAATGCACTCAACACAAAGAAGTTTCTGAGAATGCTTCTGTTCAGTTTTTATGTGAAGATATTTCCTTTTCCAGCATAGGCCTCAAACGGCTCCAAATATCCCCTTGCAGATTCTACAAAAAGAGTGTTTCCAAACTTCTCTATCAATTGGTAGGTTCAACACTGTGAGTTGAATGTACTCATCACGAAGAAGTTTCTGAGAATCCTTCTCTCTAGTTTTTATGTGAAGATACTTCCTTTTCCAACATTGGCCTCATGGTGCTCCGAATAAACACTTGCAGATTCTACAAAAGGAGTGTTTCAAAACTGTTCTATCAAAGGGAACGTTCAAGTCTGTGAGTTGAATGCACTCATCACACAGAAGTTTCTCAGAATGCTTCTGTCTAGTTTTTAGGTGAAGAGATTTCATTTCCCAGCATAGGCCTCAAAGCGCTCCAAATATCCACTTGCTGATTCTACGAAAAGAGTGTTTCAAAGCTGCTCTTTCAAAAGCAAGGTTCAAGTCTGTGTGTTGAATGCACTCATGAGAAAGAAGTTTGTGAGAATGCTTCTGTCTAGTTCTTACGTGAAGATATTTCCTTTTCCAGCTTAGGCCTCAAAGCGCTCCAAATAAACACTTGCAAATTCTACAAAAGGAGTGTTTCAGAAGAGTTCTATGAAAAGGAACGTTCAAGTCTGTGAGTTGAATGCACTTATCATACAGAAGTTTCCTGGAATGCTTCTGTCTAGTTTTTATGTGAAGACATTTCCTTTTCCAGCATAGGCCTCAAAGCGCTCCAAATATCCACTTGCAGATTCTATCAAAAGAGTGTCTCAAAACTGCTCAATCAAAAGCAAGCTTCAACACTGTGAGTAGAATGCACTCATCCCAAAGAAGTTTCTGAGAATGCTTCTGTCTAGTTTTTATGTGAAGAGATTTCCTTTTCCAACATAGGCCTCAAAGCGCTCCAAATAAACACTTGCAGATTCTACAAAAGGAGTGTTTCAAAACTGCTCTTTTGAGAGGAACGTTCAAGTCTGTGAGTTGAATGCACTCATCACACAGAAGTTTCTGAGAATGCTTCTGTCTAGTTTTTATGTGAAGATATTTCCTTTTCCAGCATAGGCCTCAAAACACTCCAAATATCTTCTTGCAGATTCTACAAAAAGAGTGTTTCAAATCTGTTCTATCAAAAGGAAGGTTCAACTCTGTGAGTTTAATGAATGCATCGTGAAGAACTTTCTGAGAATGCTTCTCTGTAGTTTTTAGGTGAAGATATTCCATATTCCAGCACAGGCCTCGAAGTGCTCCAAATAACCACTTGCAGATTTTACCAAAAGAGTGTTTCAAAACTGCTCTTTCTATAGATAAATTCAAGTCTGTGAGTTGAATGCGCTCAACACAAAGAAGTTTCTGAGAATGCTTCTGTTCAGTTTTTATGTGAAGATATTTCCTTTTCCAGCATAGGCCTCAAACGGCTCAGAATATCCCCTTGCAGATTCTACAAAAAGAGTGTTTCCAAACTTCTCTAACAATTGGTAGGTTCAACACTGTGAGTTGAATGAACTCATCACAAAGAAGTTTCTGAGAATCCTTCTCTCTAGTTTTTATGTGAAGATATTTCCTTTTCCAACATAGGCCTCAAGGTGCTCCGAATAAACACTGGCAGATTCTACAAAAGGAGTGTTTCAAAACTGTTCTATCAAAGGGAACGTTCAAGTCTGTGAGTTGAATGCACTCATCACACAGAAGTTTCTGAGAATGCTTCTGTCTAGTTTTCAGGTGAAGGGATTTCATTTCCCAGCATAGGCCTCAAAGCGCTCCAAATATCCACTTGCAGATTCTACGAAAAGAGTGTTTCAAAGCTGCTCTTTCAAAAGCAAGGTTCAAGTCTGTGTGTTGAATGCACTCATCAGAAAGAAGTTTCTGAGAATGCTTCTGTCTAGTTCTTACGTGAAGATATTTCCTTTTCCAGCTGAGGCCTCAAAGCGCTCGAAATAAACACTTGCAAATTCTACAAAAGGAGTGTTTCAAAAGAGTTCTATCAAAAGGAACGTTCAAGTCTGTGAGTTGAATGCACTTATCATACAGAAGTTTCCTGGAATGCTTCTGTCTAGTTTTTATGTGAAGACATTTCCTTTTCCAGCATAGGCCTCAAAGCGCTCCAAATATCCACTTGCAGATTCTACCAAAAGAGTGTCTCAAAACTGCTCTATCAAAAGCAAGCTTCAACACAGTGAGTAGAATGCACTCATCCCAAAGAAGTTTCCTGGAATGCTTCTGTCTAGTTTTTATGTGAAGACATATCCTTTTCCAGCATAGGCCTCAAAGCGCTCCAAATATCCACTTGCAGATTCTACCAATAGAGTGTCTCAAAACTGCTCAATCAAAAGCAAGCTTCAACACTGTGAGTAGAATGCACTCATCCCAAAGAAGTTTCTGACAATGCTTCTGTCTAGTTTTTATGTGAAGATATTTCCTTTTCCAACGTAGGCCTCAAAGCGCTCCAAATAAACACTTGCAGATTCTACAAAAGGAGTGTTCCAAAACTGCTCTTTTGAGAGGAACGTTCAAGTCTGTGAGTTGAATGCACTCATCACACAGAAGTTTCTGAGAATGCTTCTGTCTAGTTTTTATGTGAAGATATTTCCTTTTCCAGCATAGGCCTCAAAACACTCCAAATATCTTCTTGCAGATTCTACAAAAAGAGTGTTTCAAATCTGTTCTATCAAAAGGAAGGTTCAACTCTGTGAGTTGAATGAATGCATCGTGAAGAACTTTCTGAGAATGCTTCTCTGTAGTTTTTAGGTGAAGATATTCCAAATCCCAGCACAGGCCTCGAAGTGCTCCAAATAACCACTTGCAGAATTTACCAAAAGAGTGTTTCAAAACTGCTCTTTCTATAGGTAAGTTCAAGTCTGTGAGTTGAATGCACTCAACACAAAGAAGTTTCTGAGAATGCTTCTGTTCAGTTTTTATGTGAAGATATTTCCTTTTCCAGCATAGGCCTCAAACGGCTCCAAATATTCCCTTGCAGATTCTACAAAAAGAGTGTTTCCAAACTTCTCTATCAATTGGTAGGTTCAACACTGTGAGTTGAATGAACTCATCACAAAGAAGTTTCTGAGAATCCTTCTGTCTAGTTTTTATGTGAAGATATTTCCTTTTCCAACATAGGCCTCAAGGTGCTCCGAATAAACACTGGCAGATTCTACAAAAGGAGTGTTTCAAAACTGTTCTATCAAAGGGAACGTTCAAGTCTGTGAGTTGAATGCACTCATCACACAGAAGTTTCTCAGAATGCTTCTGTCTAGTTTTTAGGTGAAGGGATTTCATTTCCCAGCATAGGCCTCAAAGCGCTCCAAATATCCACTTGCAGATTCTACGAAAAGAGTGTTTCAAAGCTGCTCTTTCAAAAGCAAGGTTCAAGTCTGTGTGTTGAATGCACTCATCAGAAAGAAGTTTCTGAGAATGCTTCTGTCTAGTTCTTACGTGAAGATATTTCCTTTTCCAGCTTAGGCCTCAAAGCGCTCCAAATAAACACTTGCAAATTCTACAAAAGGAGTGTTTCAAAAGAGTTCTATCAAAAGGAACGTTCAAGTCTGTGAGTTGAATGCACTTATCATACAGAAGTTTCCTGGAATGCTTCTGTCTAGTTTTTATGTGAAGACATTTCCTTTTCCAGCATAGGCCTCAAAGCGCTCCAAATATCCACTTGCAGATTCTACCAAAAGAGTGTCTCAAAACTGCTCTATCAAAAGCAAGCTTCAACACAGTGAGTAGAATGTACTCATCCCAAAGAAGTTTCTGAGAATGCTTCTGTCTAGTTTTTATGTGAAGATATTTCCTTTTCCAGCATAGGCCTCAGAATGCTCCAAGTATCCACTTGCAGATTCTATAAGAAGAGTGTTTCCAAACTGCTCTTTCAAAAGGAAGCTTCAATTCTGTGAGTTGAATGCACTCATCACAAAGAAGTTTCTGAGAATGCTTCCGTCTAGTTTCTATATGAAGATCTTTCCTTTTCCAACATAGGCCTCAACGTGCTCCAAATAAACACTTGCAGATTCTACAAAAGGAGTGTTTCAAAACTGCTCTTTTGAGAGGAACGTTCAAGTCTGTGAATTAAATGCACTCATCACACAGAAGTTTCTGAGAAAGCTTCTGTCTAGTTTTTATGTGAAGATATTTCCTTTTCCAGCATAGGCCTCAAAACACTCCAAATATCTTCTTGCAGATTCTACAAAAAGAGTGTTTCAAATCTGTTCTATCAAAAGGAGGTTTCAACTCTGTGAGTTGAATGAATGCATCGTGAAGAACTTTCTGAGAATGCTTCTCTGTAGTTTTTAGGTGAAGATATTCCATATTCCAGCACAGGCCTCGAAGTGCTCCAAATAACCACTTGCAGATTTTACCAAAAGTGTGTTTCAAAACTGCTCTTTCTATAGGTAAGTTCAAGTCTGTGAGTTGAATGCACTCAACACAAAGAAGTTTCTGAGAATGCTTCTGTTCAGTTTTTATGTGAAGATATTTCCTTTTCCAGCATAGGCCTCAAACGGCTCTAAATATCCCCTTGCAGATTCTACAAAAAGAGTGTTTCCAAACTTCTCTATCAATTGGCAGGTTCAACACTGTGAGTTGAATGAACTCATCACAAAGAAGTTTCTGAGAATCCTTCTCTCTAGTTTTTATGTGAAGATATTTCCTTTTCCAACATAGGCCTCAAGGTACTCCGAATAAACACTTGCAGATTCTACAAAAGGAGTGTTTCAAAACTGTTCTATCAAAGGGAACGTTCAAGTCTGTGAGTTGAATGCACTCATCACACAGAAGTTTCTCAGAATGCTTCTGTCTAGTTTTTAGGTGAAGAGATTTCATTTCCCAGCATAGGCCTCAAAGCGCTCAAAATATCCACTTGCTGATTCTACGAAAAGAGTGTTTCAAAGCTGCTCTTTCAAAAGCAAGGTTAAAGTCTGTGTGTTGAATGCACTCATCAGAAAGAAGTTTCTGAGAATGCTTCCGTCTAGTTTCTATATGAAGATCTTTCCTTTTCCAACATAGTCCTCAAAGTGCTCCAAATAAACACTTGCAGATTCTACAAAAGGAGTGTTTCAAAACTGCTCTTTCTAAAGGTAAATTCAAGTCTGTGAGTTGAATGCACTCAACACAAAGAAGTTTCTGAGAATGCTTCTGTTCAGGTTTTATGTGAAGATATTTCCTTTTCCAGCCTAGGCTTCAAACGGCTCCAAATATCCACTGGCAGATTCTACAAAAAGAGTGTTTCCAAACTTCTCTATCAATTGGTAGGTTCAACTCTGTGAGTTGAATGAACTCATTCCAAAGAAGTTTCTTAGAATGCTTCTGTCTAGTTTTTATGTGAAGATATTTCCTTATCCAACATAGGCCTCAAGGTGCTCTGAATAAATACTTGCAGATTCTACAAAAGGAGTGTTTCAAAACTGCTCTTTCTATAGGTAAGTTCAAGTCTGTGAGTTGAATGCACTCAACACAAAGAAGTTTCTGAGAATGCTTCTGTTCAGTTTTTATGTGAAGATATTTCCTTTTCCAGCATAGGCCTCAAACGGCTCCAAATATCCCCTTGCAGATTCTACAAAAAGAGTGTTTCCAAACTTCTCTATCAATTGGTAGGTTCAACACTGTGAGTTGAATGAACTCATCACAAAGAAGTTTCTGAGAATCCTTCTCTCTAGTTTTTATGTGAAGATATTTCCTTTTCCAACATAGGCCTCAAGGTGCTCCGAATAAACACTTGCAGATTCTACAAAAGGAGTGTTTCAAAACTGTTCTATCAAAGGGAACGTTCAAGTCTGTGAGTTGAATGCACTCATCACACAGAAGTTTCTCAGAATGCTTCTGTCTAGTTTTTAGGTGAAGAGATTTCATTTCCCAGCATAGGCCTCAAAGCGCTCCAAATATCCACTTGCAGATTCTACAAAAAGAGTGTTTCAAAGCTGCTCTTTCAAAAGCAAGGTTCAAGTCTGTGTGTTGAATGCACTCATGAGAAAGAAGTTTCTGAGAATGCTTCTGTCTAGTTCTTACGTGAAGATATTTCCTTTTCCAGCTTAGGCCTCAAAGCGCTCCAAATAAACACTTGCAAATTCTACAAAAGGAGTGTTTCAAAAGAGTTCTATCAAAAGGAACGTTCAAGTCTGTGAGTTGAATGCACTTATCATACAGAAGTTTCCTGGAATGCTTCTGTCTAGTTTTTATGTGAAGACATTTCCTTTTCCAGCATAGGCCTCAAAGCGCTCCAAATATCCACTTGCAGATTCTACCAAAAGAGTGTCTCAAAACTGCTCAATCAAAAGCAAGCTTCAACACTGTGAGTAGAATGCACTCATCCCAAAGAAGTTTCTGAGAATGCTTCTGTCTAGTTTTTATGTGAAGATATTTCCTTTTCCAACGTAGGCCTCAAAGCGCTCCAAATAAACACTTGCAGATTCTACAAAAGGAGTGGTCCAAAACTGCTCTTTTGAGAGGAACGTTCAAGTCTGTGAGTTGAATGCACTCATCACACAGAAGTTTCTGAGAATGCTTCTGTCTAGTTTTTATGTGAAGATATTTCCTTTTCCAGCATAGGCCTCAAAACACTCCAAATATCTTCTTGCAGATTCTACAAAAAGAGTGTTTCAAATCTGTTCTATCAAAAGGAAGGTTCAACTCTGTGAGTTGAATGAATGCATCGTGAAGAACTTTCTGAGAATGCTTCTCTGTAGTTTTTAGGTGAAGATATTCCAAATCCCAGCACAGGCCTCGAAGTGCTCCAAATAACCACTTGCAGAATTTACCAAAAGAGTGTTTCAAAACTGCTCTTTCTATAGGTAAGTTCAAGTCTGTGAGTTGAATGCACTCAACACAAAGAAGTTTCTGAGAATGCTTCTGTTCAGTTTTTATGTGAAGATATTTCCTTTTCCAGCATAGGCCTCAAACGGCTCAAAATATCCCCTTGCAGATTCTACAAAAAGAGTGTTTCCAAACTTCTCTATCAATTGGTAGGTTCAACACTGTGAGTTGAATGAACTCATCACAAAGAAGTTTCTGAGAATCCTTCTGTCTAGTTTTTATGTGAAGATATTTCCTTTTCCAACATAGGCCTCAAAGTGCTCCGAATAAACACTGGCAGATTCTACAAAAGGAGTGTTTCAAAACTGTTCTATCAAAGGGAACGTTCAAGTCTGTGAGTTGAATGCACTCATCACACAGAAGTTTCTCAGAATGCTTCTGTCTAGTTTTTAGGTGAAGGGATTTCATTTCCCAGCATAGGCCTCAAAGCGCTCCAAATATCCACTTGCAGATTCTACGAAAAGAGTGTTTCAAAGCTGCTCTTTCAAAAGCAAGGTTCAAGTCTGTGTGTTGAATGCACTCATCAGAAAGAAGTTTCTGAGAATGCTTCTGTCTAGTTCTTACGTGAAGTTATTTCCTTTTCCAGCTTAGGCCTCAAAGCGCTCCAAATAAACACTTGCAAATTCTACAAAAGGAGTGTTTCAAAAGAGTTCTATCAAAAGGAACGTTCAAGTCTGTGAGTTGAATGCACTTATCATACAGAAGTTTCCTGGAATGCTTCTGTCTAGTTTTTATATGAAGACATTTCCTTTTCCAGCATAGGCCTCAAAGCGCTCCAAATATCCACTTGCAGATTCTACCAAAAGAGTGTCTCAAAACTGCTCTATCAAAAGCAAGCTTCAACACAGTGAGTAGAATGCACTCATCCCAAAGAAGTTTCTGAGAATGCTTCTGTCTAGT
Source organism: Pongo pygmaeus (assembly GCF_028885625.2). NCBI lineage: Eukaryota > Metazoa > Chordata > Mammalia > Primates > Hominidae > Pongo > Pongo pygmaeus. The sequence continues at coordinate 23,791,458 of NC_072379.2, read as the reverse complement.
TTTTATGTGAAGATATTTCCTTTTCCAGCATAGGCCTCAGAACGCTCCAAATATCCACTTGCAGATTCTATAAGAAGAGTGTTTCCAAACTGCTCTTTCAAAAGGAAGCTTCAATTCTGTGAGTTGAATGCACTCATCACAAAGAAGTTTCTGAGAATGCTTCCGTCTAGTTTCTATATGAAGATCTTTCCTTTTCCAACATAGGCCTCAAAGTGCTCCAAATAAACACTTGCAGATTCTACAAAAGGAGTGTTTCAAAACTGCTCTTTTGAGAGGAACGTTCAAGTCTGTGAATTAAATGCACTCATCACACAGAAGTTTCTGAGAAAGCTTCTGTCTAGTTTTTATGTGAAGATATTTCCTTTTCCAGCATAGGCCTCAAAACACTCCAAATATCTTCTTGCAGATTCTACAAAAAGAGTGTTTCAAATCTGTTCTATCAAAAGGAAGGTTCAACTCTGTGAGTTGAATGAATGCATCGTGAGGAACTTTCTGAGAATGCTTCTCTGTAGTTTTTAGATGAAGATATTCCATATTCCAGCACAGGCCTCGAAGTGCTCCAAATAACCACTTGCAGATTTTACCAAAAGAGTGTTTCAAAACTGCTCTTTCTATAGGTAAGTTCAAGTCTGTGAGTTGAATGCACTCAACACAAAGAAGTTTCTGAGAATGCTTCTGTTCAGTTTTTATGTGAAGATATTTCCTTTTCCAGCATAGGCCTCAAACGGCTCCAAATATCCCCTTGCAGATTCTACAAAAAGAGTGTTTCCAAACTTCTCTATCAATTGGTAGGTTCAACACTGTGAGTTGAATGAACTCATCACAAAGAAGTTTCTGAGAATCCTTCTGTCTAGTTTTTATGTGAAGATATTTCCTTTTCCAACATAGGCCTCATGGTGCTCCGAATAAACACTTGCAGATTCTACAAAAGGAGTGTTTCAAAACTGTTCTATCAAAGGGAACGTTCAAGTCTGTGAGTTGAATGCACTCATCACACAGAAGTTTCTCAGAATGCTTCTGTCTAGTTTTTAGGTGAAGAGATTTCATTTCCCAGCATAGGCCTCAAAGCGCTCCAAATATCCACTTGCTGATTCTACGAAAAGAGTGTTTCAAAGCTGCTCTTTCAAAAGCAAGGTTCAAGTCTGTGTGTTGAATGCACTCATGAGAAAGAAGTTTGTGAGAATGCTTTTCTCTAGTTCTTACGTGAAGATATTTCCTTTTCCAGCTTAGGCCTCAAAGCGCTCCAAATAAACACTTGCAAATTCTACAAAAGGAGTGTTTCAGAAGAGTTCTATGAAAAGGAACGTTCAAGTCTGTGAGTTGAATGCACTTATCATACAGAAGTTTCCTGGAATGCTTCTGTCTAGTTTTTATGTGAAGACATTTAATTTTCCAGCATAGGCCTCAAAGCGCTCCAAATATCCACTTGCAGATTCTACCAAAAGAGTGTCTCAAAACTGCTCAATCAAAAGCAAGCTTCAACACTGTGAGTAGAATGCACTCATCCCAAAGAAGTTTCTGAGAATGCTTCTGTCTAGTTTTTATGTGAAGAGATTTCCTTTTCCAACATAGGCCTCAAAGCGCTCCAAATAAACACTTGCAGATTCTACAAAAGGAGTGTTTCAAAACTGCTCTTTTGAGAGGAACGTTCAAGTCTGTGAATTAAATGCACTCATCACACAGAAGTTTCTGAGAATGCTTCTGTCTAGTTTTTATTTGAAGATATTTCCTTTTCCAGCATAGGCCTCAAAACACTCCAAATATCTTCTTGCAGATTCTACAAAAAGAGTGTTTCAAATCTGTTCTATCAAAAGGAAGGTTCAACTCTGTGAGTTGAATGAATGCATCGTGAAGAACTTTCTGAGAATGCTTCTCTGTAGTTTTTAGGTGAAGATATTCCATATCCCAGCACAGGCCTCGAAGTGCTCCAAATAACCACTTGCAGATTTTACCAAAAGAGTGTTTCAAAACTGCTCTTTCTATAGGTAAGTTCAAGTCTGTGAGTTGAATGCACTCAACACAAAGAAGTTTCTGAGAATGTTTCTGTTCAGTTTTTATGTGAAGATATTTCCTTTTCCAGCATAGGCCTCAAACGGCTCCAAATATCCCCTTGCAGATTCTACAAAAAGAGTGTTTCCAAACTTCTCTATCAATTGGTAGGTTCAACACTGTGAGTTGAATGAACTCATCACAAAGAAGTTTCTGAGAATCCTTCTCTCTAGTTTTTATGTGAAGATATTTCCTTTTCCAACATAGGCCTCAAGGTGCTCCGAGTAAACACTTGCAGATTCTACAAAAGGAGTGTTTCAAAACTGTTCTATCAAAGGGAACGTTCAAGTCTGTGAGTTGAATGCACTCATCACACAGAAGTTTCTCAGAATGCTTCTGTCTAGTTTTTAGGTGAAGAGATTTCATTTCCCAGCATAGGCCTCAAAGCGCTCCAAATATCCACTTGCAGAATCTACGAAAAGAGTGTTTCAAAGCTGCTCTTTCAAAAGCAAGGTTCAAGTCTGTGTGTTGAATGCACTCATCAGAAAGAAGTTTCTGAGAATGCTTCTGTCTAGTTCTTACGTGAAGATATTTCCTTTTCCAGCTGAGGCCTCAAAGCGCTCGAAATAAACACTTGCAAATTCTACAAAAGGAGTGTTTCAAAAGAGTTCTATCAAAAGGAACGTTCAAGTCTGTGAGTTGAATGCACTTATCATACAGAAGTTTCCTGGAATGCTTCTGTCTAGTTTTTATGTGAAGACATTTCCTTTTCCAGCATAGGCCTCAAAGCGCTCCAAATATCCACTTGCAGATTCTACCAAAAGAGTGTTTCAAAACTGCTCTATCAAAAACAAACTTCAGCACTGTGAGTAGAATGCACTCATCACAAAGAAGTTTCTGAGAATGCTTCTGTCTAGTTTTTATGTGAAGATATTTCCTTTTCCAGCATAGGCCTCAGAACGCTCCAAGTATCCACTTGCAGATTCTATAAGAAGAGTGTTTCCAAACTGCTCTTTCGAAAGGAAGCTTCAATTCTGTGAGTTGAATGCACTCATCACAAAGAAGTTTCTGAGAATGCTTCCGTCTAGTTTCTATATGAAGATATTTCCTTTTCCAACATAGGCCTCAAAGTGCTCCAAATAAACACTTGCAGTTTCTACAAAAGGAGTGTTTCAAAACTGCTCTTTTGAGAGGAACGTTCAAGTCTGTGAGTTGAATGCACTCATCACACAGAAGTTTCTGAGAATGCTTCTGTCTAGTTTTTATGTGAAGATATTTCCTTTTCCAGCATAGGCCTCAAAACACTCCAAATATCTTCTTGCAGATTCTACAAAAAGAGTGTTTCAAATCTGTTCTATCAAAAGGAAGGTTCAACTCTGTGAGTTGAATGAATGCATCGTGAAGAACTTTCTGAGAATGCTTCTCTGTAGTTCTTATGTGAAGATATTCCATATCCCAGCACAGGCCTCGAAGTGCTCCAAATAACCACTTGCAGATTTTACCAAAAGAGTGTTTCAAAACTGCTCTTTCTATAGGTAAGTTCAAGTCTGTGAGTTGAATGCACTCAACACAAAGAAGTTTCTGAGAATGCTTCTGTTCAGTTTTTATGTGAAGATATTTCCTTTTCCAGCATAGGCCTCAAACGGCTCCAAATATCCCCTTGCAGATTCTACAAAAAGAGTGTTTCCAAACTTCTCTATCAATTGGTAGGTTCAACACTGTGAGTTGAATGAACTCATCACAAAGAAGTTTCTGAGAATCCTTCTCTCTAGTTTTTATGTGAAGATATTTCCTTTTCCAACATAGGCCTCAAGGTGCTCCGAATAAACACTTGCAGATTCTACAAAAGGAGTGTTTCAAAACTGTTCTATCAAAGGGAACGTTCAAGTCTGTGAGTTGAATGCACACATCACACAGAAGTTTCTCAGAATGCTTCTGTCTAGTTTTTAGGTGAAGAGATTTCATTACCCAGCATAGGCCTCAAAGCGCTCCAAATATCCACTTACAGAATCTACGAAAAGAGTGTTTCAAAGCTGCTCTTTCAAAAGGAAGTTTCAAGTCCGTGTGTTGAATGCACTCATCAGAAAGAAGTTTCTGAGAATGCTTCTGTCTAGTTATTACGTGAAGATATTTCCTTTTCCAGCTGAGGCCTCAAAGCGCTCGAAATAAACACTTGCAAATTCTACAAAAGGAGTGTTTCAAAAGAGTTCTATCAAAAGGAACGTTCAAGTCTGTGAGTTGAATGCACTTATCATACAGAAGTTTCCTGGAATGCTTCTGTCTAGTTTTTATGTGAAGACATTTCCTTTTCCAGCATAGGCCTCAAAGCGCTCCAAATATCCACTTGCAGATTCTACCAAAACAGTGTCTCAAAGCTGCTCAATCAAAAGCAAGCTTCAACACTGTGAGTAGAATGCACTCATCCCAAAGTAGTTTCTGAGAATGCTTCTGTCTAGTTTTTATGTGAAGATATTTCCTTTTCCAACATAGGCCTCAAAGCGCTCCAAATAAACACTTGCAGATTCTACAAAAGGAGTGTTCCAAAACTGCTCTTTTGAGACGAACGTTCAAGTCTGTGAGTTGAATGCACTCATCACACAGAAGTTTCTGAGAATGCTTCTGTCTAGTTTTTATGTGAAGATATTTCCTTTTCCAGCATAGGCCTCAAAACACTCCAAATATCTTCTTGCAGATTCTACAAAAAGAGTGTTTCAAATCTGTTCTATCAAAAGGAAGGTTTAACTCTGTGAGTTGAATGAATGCATCGTGAAGAACTTTCTGAGAATGCTTCTCTGTAGTTTTTAGGTGAAGACATTCCATATCCCAGCACAGGCCTCGAAGTGCTCCAAATAACCACTTGCAGATTTTACCAAAAGAGTGTTTCAAAACTGCTCTTTCTATAGGTAAGTTCAAGTCTGTGAGTTGAATGCACTCAACACAAAGAAGTTTCTGAGAATGCTTCTGTTCAGTTTTTATGTGAAGATATTTCCTTTTCCAGCATAGGCCTCAAACGGCTCCAAATATCCCCTTGCAGATTCTACAAAAAGAGTGTTTCCAAACTTCTCTATCAATTGGTAGGTTCAACACTGCGAGTTGAATGAACTCATCACAAAGAAGTTTCTGAGAATCCTTCTCTCTAGTTTTTATGTGAAGGTATTTCCTTTTCCAACATAGGCCTCAAGGTGCTCCGAATAAACACTTGCAGATTCTACAAAAGGAGTGTTTCAAAACTGTTCTATCAAAGGGAACGTTCAAGTCTGTGAGTTGAATGCACTCATCACACAGAAGTTTCTCAGAATGCTTCTGTCTAGTTTTTAGGTGAAGAGATTTCATTTCCCAGCATAGGCCTCAAAGCGCTCCAAATATCCACTTGCAGAATCTACGAAAAGAGTGTTTCAAAGCTGCTCTTTCAAAAGCAAGGTTCAAGTCTGTGTGTTGAATGCACTCATCAGAAAGAAGTTTCTGAGAATGCTTCTGTCTAGTTCTTACGTGAAGATATTTCCTTTTCCAGCTGAGGCCTCAAAGCGCTCGAAATAAACACTTGCAAATTCTACAAAAGGAGTGTTTCAAAAGAGTTCTATCAAAAGGAACGTTCAAGTCTGTGAGTTGAATGCACTTATCATACAGAAGTTTCCTGGAATGCTTCTGTCTAGTTTTTATGTGAAGACATTTCCTTTTCCAGCATAGGCCTCAAAGCGCTCCAAATATCCACTTGCAGATTCTACCAAAAGAGTGTTTCAAAACTGCTCTATCAAAAACAAACTTCAGCACTGTGAGTAGAATGCACTCATCACAAAGAAGTTTCTGAGAATGCTTCTGTCTAGTTTTTATGTGAAGATATTTCCCTTTCCAGCATAGGCCTCAGAACGCTCCAAATATCCACTTGCAGATTCTATAAGAAGAGTGTTTCCAAACTGCTCTTTCGAAAGGAAGCTTCAATTCTGTGAGTTGAATGCACTCATCACAAAGAAGTTTCTGAGAATGCTTCCGTCTAGTTTCTATATGAAGATATTTCCTTTTCCAACATAGGCCTCAAAGTGCTCCAAATAAACACTTGCAGTTTCTACAAAAGGAGTGTTTCAAAACTGCTCTTTTGAGAGGAACGTTCAAGTCTGTGAGTTGAATGCACTCATCACACAGAAGTTTCTGAGAATGCTTCTGTCTAGTTTTTATGTGAAGATATTTCCTTTTCCAGCATAGGCCTCAAAACACTCCAAATATCTTCTTGCAGATTCTACAAAAAGAGTGTTTCAAATCTGTTCTATCAAAAGGAAGGTTCAACTCTGTGAGTTGAATGAATGCATCGTGAAGAACTTTCTGAGAATGCTTCTCTGTAGTTTTTAGGTGAAGATATTCCATATCCCAGCACAGGCCTCGAAGTGCTCCAAATAACCACTTGCAGATTTTACCAAAAGAGTGTTTCAAAACTGCACTTTCTATAGGTAAGTTCAAGTCTGTGAGTTGAATGCACTCAACACAAAGAAGTTTCTGAGAATGCTTCTGTTCAGTTTTTATGTGAAGATATTTCCTTTTCCAGCATAGGCCTCAAACGGCTCCAAATATCCCCTTGCAGATTCTACAAAAAGAGTGTTTCCAAACTTCTCTATCAATTGGCAGGTTCAACACTGTGAGTTGAATGAACTCATCACAAAGAAGTTTCTGAGAATCCTTCTCTCTAGTTTTTATGTGAAGATATTTCCTTTTCCAACATAGGCCTCATGGTGCTCCGAATAAACACTTGCAGATTCTACAAAAGGAGTGTTTCAAAACTGTTCTATCAAAGGGAGCGTTCAAGTCTGTGAGTTGAATGCACTCATCACACAGAAGTTTCTCAGAATGCTTCTGTCTAGTTTTTAGGTGAAAAGATTTCATTTCCCAGCATAGGCCTCAAAGCGCTCCAAATATCCACTTGCAGATTCTACGAAAAGAGTGTTTCAAAGCTGCTCTTTCAAAAGAAAGGTTCAACTCTGTGTGTTGAATGCACTCATCAGAAAGAAGTTTCTGAGAATGCTTCTGTCTAGTTCTTACGTGAAGTTATTTCCTTTTCCAGCTTAGGCCTCAAAGCGCTCGAAATAAACACTTGCAAATTCTACAAAAGGAGTGTTTCAAAAGAGTTCTATCAAAAGGAACGTTCAAGTCTGTGAGTTGAATGCATTTATCATACAGAAGTTTCCTGGAATGCTTCTGTCTAATTTTTATGTGAAGACATTTCCTTTTCCAGCATAGGCCTCAAAGCGCTCCAAATATCCACTTGCAGATTCTACCAAAAGAGTGTCTCAAAACTGCTCAATCAAAAGCAAGCTTCAACACTGTGAGTAGAATGCACTCACCCCAAAGAAGTTTCTGAGAATGCTTCTGTCTAGTTTTTATGTGAAGATATTTCCTTTTCCAACATAGGCCTCAAAGCGCTCAAAATAAACACTTGCAGATTCTAGAAAAGGAGTGTTCCAAAACTGCTCTTTTGAGAAGAACGTTCAAGTCTGTGAGTTGAGTGCACTCATCACACAGAAGTTTCTGAGAATGCTTCTGTCAAGTTTTTATGTGAAGATATTTCCTTTTCCAGCATAGGCCTCAAAACACTCCAAATATCTTCTTGCAGATTGTACAAAAAGAGTGTTTCAAATCTGTTCTATCAAAAGGAAGGTTCAACTCTGTGAGTTGAATGAATGCATCGTGAAGAACTTTCTGAGAATGCTTCTCTGTAGTTTTTAGGTGAAGATATTCCATATCCCAGCACAGGCCTCGAAGTGCTCCAAATAACCACTTGCAGATTTTCCCAAAAGAGTGTTTCAAAACTGCTCTTTCTATAGGTAAGTTCAAGTCTGTGAGTTGAATGCACTCAACACAAAGAAGTTTCTGAGAATGTTTCTGTTCAGTTTTTATGTGAAGATATTTCCTTTTCCAGCATAGGCCTCAAACGGCTCCAAATATCCCCTTGCAGATTCTACAAAAAGAGTGTTTCCAAACTTCTCTATCAATTGGTAGGTTCAACACTGTGAGTTGAATGAACTCATCACAAAGAAGTTTCTGAGAATCCTTCTGTCTAGTTTTTATGTGAAGATATTTCCTTTTCCAACATAGGCCTCAAGGTGCTCCGAATAAACACTTGCAGATTCTACAAAAGGAGTGTTTCAAAACTGTTCTATCAAAGGGAACGTTCAAGTCTGTGAGTTGAATGCACACATCACACAGAAGTTTCTCAGAATGCTTCTGTCTAGTTTTTAGGTGAAGAGATTTCATTACCCAGCATAGGCCTCAAAGCGCTCCAAATATCCACTTACAGAATCTACGAAAAGAGTGTTTCAAACCTGCTCTTTCAAAAGGAAGTTTCAAGTCCGTGTGTTGAATGCACTCATCAGAAAGAAGTTTCTGAGAATGCTTCTGTCTAGTTCTTACGTGAAGATATTTCCTTTTCCAGCTGAGGCCTCAAAGCGCTCGAAATAAACACTTGCAAATCCTACAAAAGGAGTGTTTCAACAGAGTTCTATCAAAAGGAACGTTCAAGTCTGTGAGTTGAATGCACTTATCATACAGAAGTTTCCTGGAATGCTTCTGTCCAGTTTTTATGTGAAGATATTTCCTTTTCCAGCATAGGCCTCAAAGCGCTCCAAATATCCACTTGCAGATTCTACCAAAACAGTGTCTCAAAGCTGCTCAATCAAAAGCAAGCTTCAACACTGTGAGTAGAATGCACTCATCCCAAAGTAGTTTCTGAGAATGCTTCTGTCTAGTTTTTATGTGAAGATATTTCCTTTTCCAACATAGGCCTCAAAGTGCTCCAAATAAACACTTGCAGATTCTACAAAAGGAGTGTTCCAAAACTGCTCTTTTGAGAGGAACGTTCAAGTCTGTGAGTTGAATGCACTCATCACACAGAAGTTTCTGAGAATGCTTCTGTCTAGTTTTTATGTGAAGATATTTCCTTTTCCAGCATAGGCCTCAAAACACTCCAAATATCTTCTTGCAGATTCTACAAAAAGAGTGTTTCAAATCTGTTCTATCAAAAGGAAGGTTTAACTCTGTGAGTTGAATGAATGCATCGTGAAGAACTTTCTGAGAATGCTTCTCTGTAGTTTTTAGGTGAAGACATTCCATATCCCAGCACAGGCCTCGAAGTGCTCCAAATAACCACTTGCAGATTTTACCAAAAGAGTGTTTCAAAACTGCTCTTTCTATAGGTAAGTTCAAGTCTGTGAGTTGAATGCACTCAACACAAAGAAGTTTCTGAGAATGCTTCTGTTCAGTTTTTATGTGAAGATATTTCCTTTTCCAGCATAGGCCTCAAACGGCTCCAAATATCCCCTTGCAGATTCTACAAAAAGAGTGTTTCCAAACTTCTCTATCAATTGGTAGGTTCAACACTGCGAGTTGAATGAACTCATCACAAAGAAGTTTCTGAGAATCCTTCTCTCTAGTTTTTATGTGAAGGTATTTCCTTTTCCAACATAGGCCTCAAGGTGCTCCGAATAAACACTTGCAGATTCTACAAAAGGAGTGTTTCAAAACTGTTCTATCAAAGGGAACGTTCAAGTCTGTGAGTTGAATGCACTCATCACACAGAAGTTTCTCAGAATGCTTCTGTCTAGTTTTTAGGTGAAGAGATTTCATTTCCCAGCATTGGCCTCAAAGCGCTCCAAATATCCACTTGCAGAATCTACGAAAAGAGTGTTTCAAAGCTGCTCTTTCAAAAGCAAGGTTCAAGTCTGTGTGTTGAATGCACTCATCAGAAAGAAGTTTCTGAGAATGCTTCTGTCTAGTTCTTACGTGAAGATATTTCCTTTTCCAGCTGAGGCCTCAAAGCGCTCGAAATAAACACGTGCAAATTCTACAAAAGGAGTGTTCCAAAAGAGTTCTATCAAAAGGAACGTTCAAGTCTGTGAGTTGAATGCACTTATCATACAGAAGTTTCCTGGAATGCTTCTGTCTAGTTTTTATGTGAAGACATTTCCTTTTCCAGCATAGGCCTCAAAGCGCTCCAAATATCCACTTGCAGATTCTACCAAAAGAGTGTTTCAAAACTGCTCTATCAAAAACAAACTTCAGCACTGTGAGTAGAATGCACTCATCACAAAGAAGTTTCTGAGAATGCTTCTGTCTAGTTTTTATGTGAAGATATTTCCTTTACCAGCATAGGCCTCAGAACGCTCCAAATATCCACTTGCAGATTCTATAAGAAGAGTGTTTCCAAACTGCTCTTTCGAAAGGAAGCTTCAATTCTGTGAGTTGAATGCACTCATCACAAAGAAGTTTCTGAGAATGCTTCCGTCTAGTTTCTATATGAAGATATTTCCTTTTCCAACATAGGCCTCAAAGTGCTCCAAATAAACACTTGCAGTTTCTACAAAAGGAGTGTTTCAAAACTGCTCTTTTGAGAGGAACGTTCAAGTCTGTGAGTTGAATGCACTCATCACACAGAAGTTTCTGAGAATGCTTCTGTCTAGTTTTTATGTGAAGATATTTCCTTTTCCAGCATAGGCCTCAAAACACTCCAAATATCTTCTTGCAGATTCTACAAAAAGAGTGTTTCAAATCTGTTCTATCAAAAGGAAGGTTCAACTCTGTGAGTTGAATGAATGCATCGTGAAGAACTTTCTGAGAATGCTTCTCTGTAGTTTTTAGGTGAAGATATTCCATATCCCAGCACAGGCCTCGAAGTGCTCCAAATAACCACTTGCAGATTTTACCAAAAGAGTGTTTCAAAACTGCACTTTCTATAGGTAAGTTCAAGTCTGTGAGTTGAATGCACTCAACACAAAGAAGTTTCTGAGAATGCTTCTGTTCAGTTTTTATGTGAAGATATTTCCTTTTCCAGCATAGGCCTCAAACGGCTCCAAATATCCCCTTGCAGATTCTACAAAAAGAGTGTTTCCAAACTTCTCTATCAATTGGCAGGTTCAACACTGTGAGTTGAATGAACTCATCACAAAGAAGTTTCTGAGAATCCTTCTCTCTAGTTTTTATGTGAAGATATTTCCTTTTCCAACATAGGCCTCATGGTGCTCCGAATAAACACTTGCAGATTCTACAAAAGGAGTGTTTCAAAACTGTTCTATCAAAGGGAGCGTTCAAGTCTGTGAGTTGAATGCACTCATCACACAGAAGTTTCTCAGAATGCTTCTGTCTAGTTTTTAGGTGAAAAGATTTCATTTCCCAGCATAGGCCTCAAAGCGCTCCAAATATCCACTTGCAGATTCTACGAAAAGAGTGTTTCAAAGCTGCTCTTTCAAAAGAAAGGTTCAAGTCTGTGTGTTGAATGCACTCATCAGAAAGAAGTTTCTGAGAATGCTTCTGTCTAGTTCTTACGTGAAGTTATTTCCTTTTCCAGCTTAGGCCTCAAAGCGCTCGAAATAAACACTTGCAAATTCTACAAAAGGAGTGTTTCAAAAGAGTTCTATCAAAAGGAACGTTCAAGTCTGTGAGTTGAATGCATTTATCATACAGAAGTTTCCTGGAATGCTTCTGTCTAATTTTTATGTGAAGACATTTCCTTTTCCAGCATAGGCCTCAAAGCGCTCCAAATATCCACTTGCAGATTCTACCAAAAGAGTGTCTCAAAACTGCTCAATCAAAAGCAAGCTTCAACACTGTGAGTAGAATGCACTCACCCCAAAGAAGTTTCTGAGAATGCTTCTGTCTAGTTTTTATGTGAAGATATTTCCTTTTCCAACATAGGCCTCAAAGCGCTCAAAATAAACACTTGCAGATTCTAGAAAAGGAGTGTTCCAAAACTGCTCTTTTGAGAAGAACGTTCAAGTCTGTGAGTTGAGTGCACTCATCACACAGAAGTTTCTGAGAATGCTTCTGTCAAGTTTTTATGTGAAGATATTTCCTTTTCCAGCATAGGCCTCAAAACACTCCAAATATCTTCTTGCAGATTGTACAAAAAGAGTGTTTCAGATCTGTTCTATCAAAAGGAAGGTTCAACTCTGTGAGTTGAATGAATGCATCGTGAAGAACTTTCTGAGAATGCTTCTCTGTAGTTTTTAGGTGAAGATATTCCATATCCCAGCACAGGCCTCGAAGTGCTCCAAATAACCACTTGCAGATTTTCCCAAAAGAGTGTTTCAAAACTGCTCTTTCTATAGGTAAGTTCAAGTCTGTGAGTTGAATGCACTCAACACAAAGAAGTTTCTGAGAATGTTTCTGTTCAGTTTTTATGTGAAGATATTTCCTTTTCCAGCATAGGCCTCAAACGGCTCCAAATATCCCCTTGCAGATTCTACAAAAAGAGTGTTTCCAAACTTCTCTATCAATTGGTAGGTTCAACACTGTGAGTTGAATGAACTCATCACAAAGAAGTTTCTGAGAATCCTTCTGTCTAGTTTTTATGTGAAGATATTTCCTTTTCCAACATAGGCCTCAAGGTGCTCCGAATAAACACTTGCAGATTCTACAAAAGGAGTGTTTCAAAACTGTTCTATCAAAGGGAACGTTCAAGTCTGTGAGTTGAATGCACACATCACACAGAAGTTTCTCAGAATGCTTCTGTCTAGTTTTTAGGTGAAGAGATTTCATTACCCAGCATAGGCCTCAAAGCGCTCCAAATATCCACTTACAGAATCTACGAAAAGAGTGTTTCAAACCTGCTCTTTCAAAAGGAAGTTTCAAGTCCGTGTGTTGAATGCACTCATCAGAAAGAAGTTTCTGAGAATGCTTCTGTCTAGTTCTTACGTGAAGATATTTCCTTTTCCAGCTGAGGCCTCAAAGCGCTCGAAATAAACACTTGCAAATCCTACAAAAGGAGTGTTTCAACAGAGTTCTATCAAAAGGAACGTTCAAGTCTGTGAGTTGAATGCACTTATCATACAGAAGTTTCCTGGAATGCTTCTGTCCAGTTTTTATGTGAAGATATTTCCTTTTCCAGCATAGGCCTCAAAGCGCTCCAAATATCCACTTGCAGATTCTACCAAAACAGTGTCTCAAAGCTGCTCAATCAAAAGCAAGCTTCAACACTGTGAGTAGAATGCACTCATCCCAAAGTAGTTTCTGAGAATGCTTCTGTCTAGTTTTTATGTGAAGATATTTCCTTTTCCAACATAGGCCTCAAAGTGCTCCAAATAAACACTTGCAGATTCTACAAAAGGAGTGTTCCAAAACTGCTCTTTTGAGAGGAACGTTCAAGTCTGTGAGTTGAATGCACTCATCACACAGAAGTTTCTGAGAATGCTTCTGTCTAGTTTTTATGTGAAGATATTTCCTTTTCCAGCATAGGCCTCAAAACACTCCAAATATCTTCTTGCAGATTCTACAAAAAGAGTGTTTCAAATCTGTTCTATCAAAAGGAAGGTTTAACTCTGTGAGTTGAATGAATGCATCGTGAAGAACTTTCTGAGAATGCTTCTCTGTAGTTTTTAGGTGAAGACATTCCATATCCCAGCACAGGCCTCGAAGTGCTCCAAATAACCACTTGCAGATTTTACCAAAAGAGTGTTTCAAAACTGCTCTTTCTATAGGTAAGTTCAAGTCTGTGAGTTGAATGCACTCAACACAAAGAAGTTTCTGAGAATGCTTCTGTTCAGTTTTTATGTGAAGATATTTCCTTTTCCAGCATAGGCCTCAAACGGCTCCAAATATCCCCTTGCAGATTCTACAAAAAGAGTGTTTCCAAACTTCTCTATCAATTGGTAGGTTCAACACTGCGAGTTGAATGAACTCATCACAAAGAAGTTTCTGAGAATCCTTCTCTCTAGTTTTTATGTGAAGGTATTTCCTTTTCCAACATAGGCCTCAAGGTGCTCCGAATAAACACTTGCAGATTCTACAAAAGGAGTGTTTCAAAACTGTTCTATCAAAGGGAACGTTCAAGTCTGTGAGTTGAATGCACTCATCACACAGAAGTTTCTCAGAATGCTTCTGTCTAGTTTTTAGGTGAAGAGATTTCATTTCCCAGCATTGGCCTCAAAGCGCTCCAAATATCCACTTGCAGAATCTACGAAAAGAGTGTTTCAAAGCTGCTCTTTCAAAAGCAAGGTTCAAGTCTGTGTGTTGAATGCACTCATCAGAAAGAAGTTTCTGAGAATGCTTCTGTCTAGTTCTTACGTGAAGATATTTCCTTTTCCAGCTGAGGCCTCAAAGCGCTCGAAATAAACACGTGCAAATTCTACAAAAGGAGTGTTCCAAAAGAGTTCTATCAAAAGGAACGTTCAAGTCTGTGAGTTGAATGCACTTATCATACAGAAGTTTCCTGGAATGCTTCTGTCTAGTTTTTATGTGAAGACATTTCCTTTTCCAGCATAGGCCTCAAAGCGCTCCAAATATCCACTTGCAGATTCTACCAAAAGAGTGTTTCAAAACTGCTCTATCAAAAACAAACTTCAGCACTGTGAGTAGAATGCACTCATCACAAAGAAGTTTCTGAGAATGCTTCTGTCTAGTTTTTATGTGAAGATATTTCCTTTACCAGCATAGGCCTCAGAACGCTCCAAATATCCACTTGCAGATTCTATAAGAAGAGTGTTTCCAAACTGCTCTTTCGAAAGGAAGCTTCAATTCTGTGAGTTGAATGCACTCATCACAAAGAAGTTTCTGAGAATGCTTCCGTCTAGTTTCTATATGAAGATATTTCCTTTTCCAACATAGGCCTCAAAGTGCTCCAAATAAACACTTGCAGTTTCTACAAAAGGAGTGTTTCAAAACTGCTCTTTTGAGAGGAACGTTCAAGTCTGTGAGTTGAATGCACTCATCACACAGAAGTTTCTGAGAATGCTTCTGTCTAGTTTTTATGTGAAGATATTTCCTTTTCCAGCATAGGCCTCAAAACACTCCAAATATCTTCTTGCAGATTCTACAAAAAGAGTGTTTCAAATCTGTTCTATCAAAAGGAAGGTTCAACTCTGTGAGTTGAATGAATGCATCGTGAAGAACTTTCTGAGAATGCTTCTCTGTAGTTTTTAGGTGAAGATATTCCATATCCCAGCACAGGCCTCGAAGTGCTCCAAATAACCACTTGCAGATTTTACCAAAAGAGTGTTTCAAAACTGCACTTTCTATAGGTAAGTTCAAGTCTGTGAGTTGAATGCACTCAACACAAAGAAGTTTCTGAGAATGCTTCTGTTCAGTTTTTATGTGAAGATATTTCCTTTTCCAGCATAGGCCTCAAACGGCTCCAAATATCCCCTTGCAGATTCTACAAAAAGAGTGTTTCCAAACTTCTCTATCAATTGGCAGGTTCAACACTGTGAGTTGAATGAACTCATCACAAAGAAGTTTCTGAGAATCCTTCTCTCTAGTTTTTATGTGAAGATATTTCCTTTTCCAACATAGGCCTCATGGTGCTCCGAATAAACACTTGCAGATTCTACAAAAGGAGTGTTTCAAAACTGTTCTATCAAAGGGAGCGTTCAAGTCTGTGAGTTGAATGCACTCATCACACAGAAGTTTCTCAGAATGCTTCTGTCTAGTTTTTAGGTGAAAAGATTTCATTTCCCAGCATAGGCCTCAAAGCGCTCCAAATATCCACTTGCAGATTCTACGAAAAGAGTGTTTCAAAGCTGCTCTTTCAAAAGAAAGGTTCAAGTCTGTGTGTTGAATGCACTCATCAGAAAGAAGTTTCTGAGAATGCTTCTGTCTAGTTCTTACGTGAAGTTATTTCCTTTTCCAGCTTAGGCCTCAAAGCGCTCGAAATAAACACTTGCAAATTCTACAAAAGGAGTGTTTCAAAAGAGTTCTATCAAAAGGAACGTTCAAGTCTGTGAGTTGAATGCATTTATCATACAGAAGTTTCCTGGAATGCTTCTGTCTAATTTTTATGTGAAGACATTTCCTTTTCCAGCATAGGCCTCAAAGCGCTCCAAATATCCACTTGCAGATTCTACCAAAAGAGTGTCTCAAAACTGCTCAATCAAAAGCAAGCTTCAACACTGTGAGTAGAATGCACTCACCCCAAAGAAGTTTCTGAGAATGCTTCTGTCTAGTTTTTATGTGAAGATATTTCCTTTTCCAACATAGGCCTCAAAGCGCTCAAAATAAACACTTGCAGATTCTAGAAAAGGAGTGTTCCAAAACTGCTCTTTTGAGAAGAACGTTCAAGTCTGTGAGTTGAGTGCACTCATCACACAGAAGTTTCTGAGAATGCTTCTGTCAAGTTTTTATGTGAAGATATTTCCTTTTCCAGCATAGGCCTCAAAACACTCCAAATATCTTCTTGCAGATTGTACAAAAAGAGTGTTTCAGATCTGTTCTATCAAAAGGAAGGTTCAACTCTGTGAGTTGAATGAATGCATCGTGAAGAACTTTCTGAGAATGCTTCTCTGTAGTTTTTAGGTGAAGATATTCCATATCCCAGCACAGGCCTCGAAGTGCTCCAAATAACCACTTGCAGATTTTCCCAAAAGAGTGTTTCAAAACTGCTCTTTCTATAGGTAAGTTCAAGTCTGTGAGTTGAATGCACTCAACACAAAGAAGTTTCTGAGAATGTTTCTGTTCAGTTTTTATGTGAAGATATTTCCTTTTCCAGCATAGGCCTCAAACGGCTCCAAATATCCCCTTGCAGATTCTACAAAAAGAGTGTTTCCAAACTTCTCTATCAATTGGTAGGTTCAACACTGTGAGTTGAATGAACTCATCACAAAGAAGTTTCTGAGAATCCTTCTGTCTAGTTTTTATGTGAAGATATTTCCTTTTCCAACATAGGCCTCAAGGTGCTCCGAATAAACACTTGCAGATTCTACAAAAGGAGTGTTTCAAAACTGTTCTATCAAAGGGAACGTTCAAGTCTGTGAGTTGAATGCACACATCACACAGAAGTTTCTCAGAATGCTTCTGTCTAGTTTTTAGGTGAAGAGATTTCATTACCCAGCATAGGCCTCAAAGCGCTCCAAATATCCACTTACAGAATCTACGAAAAGAGTGTTTCAAACCTGCTCTTTCAAAAGGAAGTTTCAAGTCCGTGTGTTGAATGCACTCATCAGAAAGAAGTTTCTGAGAATGCTTCTGTCTAGTTCTTACGTGAAGATATTTCCTTTTCCAGCTGAGGCCTCAAAGCGCTCGAAATAAACACTTGCAAATCCTACAAAAGGAGTGTTTCAACAGAGTTCTATCAAAAGGAACGTTCAAGTCTGTGAGTTGAATGCACTTATCATACAGAAGTTTCCTGGAATGCTTCTGTCCAGTTTTTATGTGAAGATATTTCCTTTTCCAGCATAGGCCTCAAAGCGCTCCAAATATCCACTTGCAGATTCTACCAAAACAGTGTCTCAAAGCTGCTCAATCAAAAGCAAGCTTCAACACTGTGAGTAGAATGCACTCATCCCAAAGTAGTTTCTGAGAATGCTTCTGTCTAGTTTTTATGTGAAGATATTTCCTTTTCCAACATAGGCCTCAAAGTGCTCCAAATAAACACTTGCAGATTCTACAAAAGGAGTGTTCCAAAACTGCTCTTTTGAGAGGAACGTTCAAGTCTGTGAGTTGAATGCACTCATCACACAGAAGTTTCTGAGAATGCTTCTGTCTAGTTTTTATGTGAAGATATTTCCTTTTCCAGCATAGGCCTCAAAACACTCCAAATATCTTCTTGCAGATTCTACAAAAAGAGTGTTTCAAATCTGTTCTATCAAAAGGAAGGTTTAACTCTGTGAGTTGAATGAATGCATCGTGAAGAACTTTCTGAGAATGCTTCTCTGTAGTTTTTAGGTGAAGACATTCCATATCCCAGCACAGGCCTCGAAGTGCTCCAAATAACCACTTGCAGATTTTACCAAAAGAGTGTTTCAAAACTGCTCTTTCTATAGGTAAGTTCAAGTCTGTGAGTTGAATGCACTCAACACAAAGAAGTTTCTGAGAATGCTTCTGTTCAGTTTTTATGTGAAGATATTTCCTTTTCCAGCATAGGCCTCAAACGGCTCCAAATATCCCCTTGCAGATTCTACAAAAAGAGTGTTTCCAAACTTCTCTATCAATTGGTAGGTTCAACACTGCGAGTTGAATGAACTCATCACAAAGAAGTTTCTGAGAATCCTTCTCTCTAGTTTTTATGTGAAGGTATTTCCTTTTCCAACATAGGCCTCAAGGTGCTCCGAATAAACACTTGCAGATTCTACAAAAGGAGTGTTTCAAAACTGTTCTATCAAAGGGAACGTTCAAGTCTGTGAGTTGAATGCACTCATCACACAGAAGTTTCTCAGAATGCTTCTGTCTAGTTTTTAGGTGAAGAGATTTCATTTCCCAGCATTGGCCTCAAAGCGCTCCAAATATCCACTTGCAGAATCTACGAAAAGAGTGTTTCAAAGCTGCTCTTTCAAAAGCAAGGTTCAAGTCTGTGTGTTGAATGCACTCATCAGAAAGAAGTTTCTGAGAATGCTTCTGTCTAGTTCTTACGTGAAGATATTTCCTTTTCCAGCTGAGGCCTCAAAGCGCTCGAAATAAACACGTGCAAATTCTACAAAAGGAGTGTTCCAAAAGAGTTCTATCAAAAGGAACGTTCAAGTCTGTGAGTTGAATGCACTTATCATACAGAAGTTTCCTGGAATGCTTCTGTCTAGTTTTTATGTGAAGACATTTCCTTTTCCAGCATAGGCCTCAAAGCGCTCCAAATATCCACTTGCAGATTCTACCAAAAGAGTGTTTCAAAACTGCTCTATCAAAAACAAACTTCAGCACTGTGAGTAGAATGCACTCATCACAAAGAAGTTTCTGAGAATGCTTCTGTCTAGTTTTTATGTGAAGATATTTCCTTTACCAGCATAGGCCTCAGAACGCTCCAAATATCCACTTGCAGATTCTATAAGAAGAGTGTTTCCAAACTGCTCTTTCGAAAGGAAGCTTCAATTCTGTGAGTTGAATGCACTCATCACAAAGAAGTTTCTGAGAATGCTTCCGTCTAGTTTCTATATGAAGATATTTCCTTTTCCAACATAGGCCTCAAAGTGCTCCAAATAAACACTTGCAGTTTCTACAAAAGGAGTGTTTCAAAACTGCTCTTTTGAGAGGAACGTTCAAGTCTGTGAGTTGAATGCACTCATCACACAGAAGTTTCTGAGAATGCTTCTGTCTAGTTTTTATGTGAAGATATTTCCTTTTCCAGCATAGGCCTCAAAACACTCCAAATATCTTCTTGCAGATTCTACAAAAAGAGTGTTTCAAATCTGTTCTATCAAAAGGAAGGTTCAACTCTGTGAGTTGAATGAATGCATCGTGAAGAACTTTCTGAGAATGCTTCTCTGTAGTTTTTAGGTGAAGATATTCCATATCCCAGCACAGGCCTCGAAGTGCTCCAAATAACCACTTGCAGATTTTACCAAAAGAGTGTTTCAAAACTGCACTTTCTATAGGTAAGTTCAAGTCTGTGAGTTGAATGCACTCAACACAAAGAAGTTTCTGAGAATGCTTCTGTTCAGTTTTTATGTGAAGATATTTCCTTTTCCAGCATAGGCCTCAAACGGCTCCAAATATCCCCTTGCAGATTCTACAAAAAGAGTGTTTCCAAACTTCTCTATCAATTGGCAGGTTCAACACTGTGAGTTGAATGAACTCATCACAAAGAAGTTTCTGAGAATCCTTCTCTCTAGTTTTTATGTGAAGATATTTCCTTTTCCAACATAGGCCTCATGGTGCTCCGAATAAACACTTGCAGATTCTACAAAAGGAGTGTTTCAAAACTGTTCTATCAAAGGGAGCGTTCAAGTCTGTGAGTTGAATGCACTCATCACACAGAAGTTTCTCAGAATGCTTCTGTCTAGTTTTTAGGTGAAAAGATTTCATTTCCCAGCATAGGCCTCAAAGCGCTCCAAATATCCACTTGCAGATTCTACGAAAAGAGTGTTTCAAAGCTGCTCTTTCAAAAGAAAGGTTCAAGTCTGTGTGTTGAATGCACTCATCAGAAAGAAGTTTCTGAGAATGCTTCTGTCTAGTTCTTACGTGAAGTTATTTCCTTTTCCAGCTTAGGCCTCAAAGCGCTCGAAATAAACACTTGCAAATTCTACAAAAGGAGTGTTTCAAAAGAGTTCTATCAAAAGGAACGTTCAAGTCTGTGAGTTGAATGCATTTATCATACAGAAGTTTCCTGGAATGCTTCTGTCTAATTTTTATGTGAAGACATTTCCTTTTCCAGCATAGGCCTCAAAGCGCTCCAAATATCCACTTGCAGATTCTACCAAAAGAGTGTCTCAAAACTGCTCAATCAAAAGCAAGCTTCAACACTGTGAGTAGAATGCACTCACCCCAAAGAAGTTTCTGAGAATGCTTCTGTCTAGTTTTTATGTGAAGATATTTCCTTTTCCAACATAGGCCTCAAAGCGCTCAAAATAAACACTTGCAGATTCTAGAAAAGGAGTGTTCCAAAACTGCTCTTTTGAGAAGAACGTTCAAGTCTGTGAGTTGAGTGCACTCATCACACAGAAGTTTCTGAGAATGCTTCTGTCAAGTTTTTATGTGAAGATATTTCCTTTTCCAGCATAGGCCTCAAAACACTCCAAATATCTTCTTGCAGATTCTACAAAAAGAGTGTTTCAAATCTGTTCTATCAAAAGGAAGGTTCAACTCTGTGAGTTGAATGAATGCATCGTGAAGAACTTTCTGAGAATGCTTCTCTGTAGTTTTTAGGTGAAGATATTCCATATCCCAGCACAGGCCTCGAAGTGCTCCAAATAACCACTTGCAGATTTTCCCAAAAGAGTGTTTCAAAACTGCTCTTTCTCTAGGTAAGTTCAAGTCTGTGAGTTGAATGCACTCAACACAAAGAAGTTTCTGAGAATGTTTCTGTTCAGTTTTTATGTGAAGATATTTCCTTTTCCAGCATAGGCCTCAAACGGCTCCAAATATCCCCTTGCAGATTCTACAAAAAGAGTGTTTCCAAACTTCTCTATCAATTGGTAGGTTCAACACTGTGTGTTGAATGAACTCATCACAAAGAAGTTTCTGAGAATCCTTCTGTCTAGTTTTTATGTGAAGATATTTCCTTTTCCAACATAGGCCTCAAGGTGCTCCGAATAAACACTTGCAGATTCTACAAAAGGAGTGTTTCAAAACTGTTCTATCAAAGGGATCGTTCAAGTCTGTGAGTTGAATGCAGTCGTCACACAGAAGTTTCTCAGAATGCTTCTGTCTAGTTTTTAGGTGAAGAGATTTCATTTCCCAGCATAGGCCTCAAAGCGCTCAAAATATCCACTTGCTGATTCTACGAAAAGAGTGTTTCAAAGCTGCTCTTTCAAAAGCAAGGTTAAAGTCTGTGTGTTGAATGCACTCATCAGAAAGAAGTTTCTGAGAATGCTTCCGTCTAGTTTCTATATGAAGATCTTTCCTTTTCCAACATAGTCCTCAAAGTGCTCCAAATAAACACTTGCAGATTCTACAAAAGGAGTGTTTCAAAACTGCTCTTTCTATAGGTAAATTCAAGTCTGTGAGTTGAATGCACTCAACACAAAGAAGTTTCTGAGAATGCTTCTGTTCAGGTTTTATGTGAAGATATTTCCTTTTCCAGCATAGGCTTCAAACGTCTCCAAATATCCCCTTGCAGATTCTACAAAAAGAGTGTTTCCAAACTTCTCTATCAATTGGTAAGTTCACCTCTGTGAGTTGAATGAACTCATCCCAAAGAAGTTTCTTAGAATGCTTCTGTCTAGTTTTTATGTGAAGATATTTCCTTTTCCAACATAGGCCTCAAGGTGCTCTGAATAAATACTTGCAGATTCTACAAAAGGAGTGTTTCAAAACTGCTCTTTCTATAGGTAAGTTCAAGTCTGTGAATTGAATGCACTCAACACAAAGAAGTTTCTGAGAATGCTTCTGTTCAGTTTTTATGTGAAGATATTTCCTTTTCCAGCATAGGCCTCAAACGGCTCCAAATATCCCCTTGCAGATTCTACAAAAAGAGTGTTTCCAAACTTCTCTATCAATTGGTAGGTTCAACACTGTGAGTTGAATGTACTCATCACCAAGAAGTTTCTGAGAATCCTTCTCTCTAGTTTTTATGTGAAGATACTTCCTTTTCCAACATAGGCCTCATGGTGCTCCGAATAAACACTTGCAGATTCTACAAAAGGAGTGTTTCAAAACTGTTCTATCAAAGGGAACGTTCAAGTCTGTGAGTTGAATGCACTCATCACACAGAAGTTTCTCAGAATGCTTCTGTCTAGTTTTTAGGTGAAGAGATTTCATTTCCCAGCATAGGCCTCAAAGCGCTCCAAATATCCACTTGCAGAATCTACGAAAAGAGTGTTTCAAAGCTGCTCTTTCAAAAGCAAGGTTCAAGTCTGTGTGTTGAATGCACTCATCAGAAAGAAGTTTCTGAGAATGCTTCTGTCTAGTTCTTACGTGAAGATATTTCCTTTTCCAGCTGAGGCCTCAAAGCGCTCGAAATAAACACTTGCAAATTCTACAAAAGGAGTGTTTCAAAAGAGTTCTATCAAAAGGAACGTTCAAGTCTGTGAGTTGAATGCACTTATCATACAGAAGTTTCCTGGAATGCTTCTGTCTAGTTTTTATGTGAAGACATTTCCTTTTCCAGCATAGGCCTCAAAGCGCTCCAAATATCCACTTGCAGATTCTACCAAAAGAGTGTTTCAAAACTGCTCTATCAAAAACAAACTTCAGCACTGTGAGTAGAATGCACTCATCACAAAGAAGTTTCTGAGAATGCTTCTGTCTAGTTTTTATGTGAAGATATTTCCTTTTCCAGCATAGGCCTCAGAACGCTCCAAATATCCACTTGCAGATTCTATAAGAAGAGTGTTTCCAAACTGCTCTTTTGAAAGGAAGCTTCAATTCTGTGAGTTGAATGCACTCATCACAAAGAAGTTTCTGAGAATGCTTCCGTCTAGTTTCTATATGAAGATATTTCCTTTTCCAACATAGGCCTCAAAGTGCTCCAAATAAACACTTGCAGTTTCTACAAAAGGAGTGTTTCAAAACTGCTCTTTTGAGAGGAACGTTCAAGTCTGTGAGTTGAATGCACTCATCACACAGAAGTTTCTGAGAATGCTTCTGTCTAGTTTTTATGTGAAGATATTTCCTTTTCCATCATAGGCCTCAAAACACTCCAAATATCTTCTTGCAGATTCTACAAAAAGAGTGTTTCAAATCTGTTCTATCAAAAGGAAGGTTCAACTCTGTGAGTTGAATGAATGCATCGTGAAGAACTTTCTGAGAATGCTTCTCTGTAGTTTTTAGGTGAAGATATTCCATATCCCAGCACAGGCCTCGAAGTGCTCCAAATAACCACTTGCAGATTTTACCAAAAGAGTGTTTCAAAACTGCTCTTTCTATAGGTAAGTTCAAGTCTGTGAGTTGAATGCACTCAACACAAAGAAGTTTCTGAGAATGCTTCTGTTCAGTTTTTATGTGAAGATATTTCCTTTTCCAGCATAGGCCTCAAACGGCTCCAAATATCCCCTTGCAGATTCTACAAAAAGAGTGTTTCCAAACTTCTCTATCAATTGGCAGGTTCAGCACTGTGAGTTGAGTGAACTCATCACAAAGAAGTTTCTGAGAATCCTTCTCTCTAGATTTTATGTGAAGATATTTCCTTTTCCAACATAGGCCTCAAGGTACTCCGAATAAACACTTGCAGATTCTACAATAGGAGTGTTTCAAAACTGTTCTATCAAAGGGATCGTTCAAGTCTGTGAGTTGAATGCAGTCGTCACACAGAAGTTTCTCAGAATGCTTCTGTCTAGTTTTTAGGTGAAGAGATTTCATTTCCCAGCATAGGCCTCAAAGCGCTCAAAATATCCACTTGCTGATTCTACGAAAAGAGTGTTTCAAAGCTGCTCTTTCAAAAGCAAGGTTAAAGTCTGTGTGTTGAATGCACTCATCAGAAAGAAGTTTCTGAGAATGCTTCCGTCTAGTTTCTATATGAAGATCTTTCCTTTTCCAACATAGTCCTCAAAGTGCTCCAAATAAACTCTTGCAGATTCTACAAAAGGAGTGTTTCAAAACTGCTCTTTCTATAGGTAAATTCAAGTCTGTGAGTTGAATGCACTCAACACAAAGAAGTTTCTGAGAATGCTTCTGTTCAGGTTTTATGTGAAGATATTTCCTTTTCCAGCATAGGCTTCAAACGTCTCCAAATATCCCCTTGCAGATTCTACAAAAAGAGTGTTTCCAAACTTCTCTATCAATTGGTAGGTTCACCTCTGTGAGTTGAATGAACTCATCCCAAAGAAGTTTCTTAGAATGCTTCTGTCTAGTTTTTATGTGAAGATATTTCCTTTTCCAACATAGGCCTCAAAGCGCTCAAAATAAACACTTGCAGATTCTAGAAAAGGAGTGTTCCAAAACTGCTCTTTTGAGAAGAACGTTCAAGTCTGTGAGTTGAGTGCACTCATCACACAGAAGTTTCTGAGAATGCTTCTGTCAAGTTTTTATGTGAAGATATTTCCTTTTCCAGCATAGGCCTCAAAACACTCCAAATATCTTCTTGCAGATTCTACAAAAAGAGTGTTTCAAATCTGTTCTATCAAAAGGAAGGTTCAACTCTGTGAGTTGAATGAATGCATCGTGAAGAACTTTCTGAGAATGCTTCTCTGTAGTTTTTAGGTGAAGATATTCCATATCCCAGCACAGGCCTCGAAGTGCTCCAAATAACCACTTGCAGATTTTCCCAAAAGAGTGTTTCAAAACTGCTCTTTCTATAGGTAAGTTCAAGTCTGTGAGTTGAATGCACTCAACACAAAGAAGTTTCTGAGAATGTTTCTGTTCAGTTTTTATGTGAAGATATTTCCTTTTCCAGCATAGGCCTCAAACGGCTCCAAATATCCCCTTGCAGATTCTACAAAAAGAGTGTTTCCAAACTTCTCTATCAATTGGTAGGTTCAACACTGTGAGTTGAATGAACTCATCACAAAGAAGTTTCTGAGAATCCTTCTCTCTAGTTTTTATGTGAAGATATTTCCTTTTCCAACATAGGCCTCAGGGTGCTCCGAATAAACACTTGCAGATTCTACAAAAGGAGTGTTTCAAAACTGTTCTATCAAAGGGAACGTTCAAGTCTGTGAGTTGAATGCACACATCACACAGAAGTTTCTCAGAATGCTTCTGTCTAGTTTTTAGGTGAAGAGATTTCATTACCCAGCATAGGCCTCAAAGCGCTCCAAATATCCACTTACAGAATCTACGAAAAGAGTGTTTCAAACCTGCTCTTTCAAAAGGAAGTTTCAAGTCCGTGTGTTGAATGCACTCATCAGAAAGAAGTTTCTGAGAATGCTTCTGTCTAGTTCTTACGTGAAGATATTTCCTTTTCCAGCTGAGGCCTCAAAGCGCTCGAAATAAACACTTGCAAATCCTACAAAAGGAGTGTTTCAACAGAGTTCTATCAAAAGGAACGTTCAAGTCTGTGAGTTGAATGCACTTATCATACAGAAGTTTCCTGGAATGCTTCTGTCCAGTTTTTATGTGAAGATATTTCCTTTTCCAGCATAGGCCTCAAAGCGCTCCAAATATCCACTTGCAGATTCTACCAAAACAGTGTCTCAAAGCTGCTCAATCAAAAGCAAGCTTCAACACTGTGAGTAGAATGCACTCATCCCAAAGTAGTTTCTGAGAATGCTTCTGTCTAGTTTTTATGTGAAGATATTTCCTTTTCCAACATAGGCCTCAAAGTGCTCCAAATAAACACTTGCAGATTCTACAAAAGGAGTGTTCCAAAACTGCTCTTTTGAGAGGAACGTTCAAGTCTGTGAGTTGAATGCACTCATCACACAGAAGTTTCTGAGAATGCTTCTGTCTAGTTTTTATGTGAAGATATTTCCTTTTCCAGCATAGGCCTCAAAACACTCCAAATATCTTCTTGCAGATTCTACAAAAAGAGTGTTTCAAATCTGTTCTATCAAAAGGAAGGTTTAACTCTGTGAGTTGAATGAATGCATCGTGAAGAACTTTCTGAGAATGCTTCTCTGTAGTTTTTAGGTGAAGACATTCCATATCCCAGCACAGGCCTCGAAGTGCTCCAAATAACCACTTGCAGATTTTACCAAAAGAGTGTTTCAAAACTGCTCTTTCTATAGGTAAGTTCAAGTCTGTGAGTTGAATGCACTCAACACAAAGAAGTTTCTGAGAATGCTTCTGTTCAGTTTTTATGTGAAGATATTTCCTTTTCCAGCATAGGCCTCAAACGGCTCCAAATATCCCCTTGCAGATTCTACAAAAAGAGTGTTTCCAAACTTCTCTATCAATTGGTAGGTTCAACACTGCGAGTTGAATGAACTCATCACAAAGAAGTTTCTGAGAATCCTTCTCTCTAGTTTTTATGTGAAGGTATTTCCTTTTCCAACATAGGCCTCAAGGTGCTCCGAATAAACACTTGCAGATTCTACAAAAGGAGTGTTTCAAAACTGTTCTATCAAAGGGAACGTTCAAGTCTGTGAGTTGAATGCACTCATCACACAGAAGTTTCTCAGAATGCTTCTGTCTAGTTTTTAGGTGAAGAGATTTCATTTCCCAGCATAGGCCTCAAAGCGCTCCAAATATCCACTTGCAGAATCTACGAAAAGAGTGTTTCAAAGCTGCTCTTTCAAAAGCAAGGTTCAAGTCTGTGTGTTGAATGCACTCATCAGAAAGAAGTTTCTGAGAATGCTTCTGTCTAGTTCTTACGTGAAGATATTTCCTTTTCCAGCTGAGGCCTCAAAGCGCTCGAAATAAACACTTGCAAATTCTACAAAAGGAGTGTTTCAAAAGAGTTCTATCAAAAGGAACGTTCAAGTCTGTGAGTTGAATGCACTTATCATACAGAAGTTTCCTGGAATGCTTCTGTCTAGTTTTTATGTGAAGACATTTCCTTTTCCAGCATAGGCCTCAAAGCGCTCCAAATATCCACTTGCAGATTCTACCAAAAGAGTGTTTCAAAACTGCTCTATCAAAAACAAACTTCAGCACTGTGAGTAGAATGCACTCATCACAAAGAAGTTTCTGAGAATGCTTCTGTCTAGTTTTTATGTGAAGATATTTCCTTTTCCAGCATAGGCCTCAGAACGCTCCAAATATCCACTTGCAGATTCTATAAGAAGAGTGTTTCCAAACTGCTCTTTCGAAAGGAAGATTCAATTCTGTGAGTTGAATGCACTCATCACAAAGAAGTTTCTGAGAATGCTTCCGTCTAGTTTCTATATGAAGATATTTCCTTTTCCAACATAGGCCTCAAAGTGCTCCAAATAAACACTTGCAGTTTCTACAAAAGGAGTGTTTCAAAACTGCTCTTTTGAGAGGAACGTTCAAGTCTGTGAGTTGAATGCACTCATCACACAGAAGTTTCTGAAAATGCTTCTGTCTAGTTTTTATGTGAAGATATTTCCTTTTCCAGCATGGGCCTCAAAACACTCCAAATATCTTCTTGCAGATTCTACAAAAAGAGTGTTTCAAATCTGTTCTATCAAAAGGAAGGTTCAACTCTGTGAGTTGAATGAATGCATCGTGAAGAACTTTCTGAGAATGCTTCTCTGTAGTTTTTAGGTGAAGATATTCCATATCCCAGCACAGGCCTCGAAGTGCTCCAAATAACCACTTGCAGATTTTACCAAAAGAGTGTTTCAAAACTGCACTTTCTATAGGTAAGTTCAAGTCTGTGAGTTGAATGCACTCAACACAAAGAAGTTTCTGAGAATGCTTCTGTTCAGTTTTTATGTGAAGATATTTCCTTTTCCAGCATAGGCCTCAAACGGCTCCAAATATCCCCTTGCAGATTCTACAAAAAGAGTGTTTCCAAACTTCTCTATCAATTGGCAGGTTCAACACTGTGAGTTGAATGAACTCATCACAAAGAAGTTTCTGAGAATCCTTCTCTCTAGTTTTTATGTGAAGATATTTCCTTTTCCAACATAGGCCTCATGGTGCTCCGAATAAACACTTGCAGATTCTACAAAAGGAGTGTTTCAAAACTGTTCTATCAAAGGGAGCGTTCAAGTCTGTGAGTTGAATGCACTCATCACACAGAAGTTTCTCAGAATGCTTCTGTCTAGTTTTTAGGTGAAAAGATTTCATTTCCCAGCATAGGCCTCAAAGCGCTCCAAATATCCACTTGCAGATTCTACGAAAAGAGTGTTTCAAAGCTGCTCTTTCAAAAGCAAGGTTCAAGTCTGTGTGTTGAATGCACTCATCAGAAAGAAGTTTCTGAGAATGCTTCTGTCTAGTTCTTACGTGAAGTTATTTCCTTTTCCAGCTTAGGCCTCAAAGCGCTCGAAATAAACACTTGCAAATTCTACAAAAGGAGTGTTTCAAAAGAGTTCTATCAAAAGGAACGTTCAAGTCTGTGAGTTGAATGCATTTATCATACAGAAGTTTCCTGGAATGCTTCTGTCTAATTTTTATGTGAAGACATTTCCTTTTCCAGCATAGGCCTCAAAGCGCTCCAAATATCCACTTGCAGATTCTACCAAAAGAGTGTCTCAAAACTGCTCAATCAAAAGCAAGCTTCAACACTGTGAGTAGAATGCACTCACCCCAAAGAAGTTTCTGAGAATGCTTCTGTCTAGTTTTTATGTGAAGAGATTTCCTTTTCCAACATAGGCCTCAAAGCGCTCAAAATAAACACTTGCAGATTCTAGAAAAGGAGTGTTCCAAAACTGCTCTTTTGAGAAGAACGTTCAAGTCTGTGAGTTGAGTGCACTCATCACACAGAAGTTTCTGAGAATGCTTCTGTCAAGTTTTTATGTGAAGATATTTCCTTTTCCAGCATAGGCCTCAAAACACTCCAAATATCTTCTTGCAGATTCTACAAAAAGAGTGTTTCAAATCTGTTCTATCAAAAGGAAGGTTCAACTCTGTGAGTTGAATGAATGCATCGTGAAGAACTTTCTGAGAATGCTTCTCTGTAGTTTTTAGGTGAAGATATTCCATATCCCAGCACAGGCCTCGAAGTGCTCCAAATAACCACTTGCAGATTTTACCAAAAGAGTGTTTCAAAACTGCTCTTTCTATAGGTAAGTTCAAGTCTGTGAGTTGAATGCACTCAACACAAAGAAGTTTCTGAGAATGTTTCTGTTCAGTTTTTATGTGAAGATATTTCCTTTTCCAGCATAGGCCTCAAACGGCTCCAAATATCCCCTTGCAGATTCTACAAAAAGAGTGTTTCCAAACTTCTCTATCAATTGGTAGGTTCAACACTGTGAGTTGAATGAACTCATCACAAAGAAGTTTCTGAGAATCCTTCTCTCTAGTTTTTATGTGAAGATATTTCCTTTTCCAACATAGGCCTCAAGGTGCTCCGAGTAAACACTTGCAGATTCTACAAAAGGAGTGTTTCAAAACTGTTCTATCAAAGGGAACGTTCAAGTCTGTGAGTTGAATGCACTCATCACACAGACGTTTCTCAGAATGCTTCTGTCTAGTTTTTAGGTGAAGAGATTTCATTTCCCAGCATAGGCCTCAAAGCGCTCCAAATATCCACTTGCAGAATCTACGAAAAGAGTGTTTCAAAGCTGCTCTTTCAAAAGCAAGGTTCAAGTCTGTGTGTTGAATGCACTCATCAGAAAGAAGTTTCTGAGAATGCTTCTGTCTAGTTCTTACGTGAAGATATTTCCTTTTCCAGCTGAGGCCTCAAAGCGCTCGAAATAAACACTTGCAAATTCTACAAAAGGAGTGTTTCAAAAGAGTTCTATCAAAAGGAACGTTCAAGTCTGTGAGTTGAATGCACTTATCATACAGAAGTTTCCTGGAATGCTTCTGTCTAGTTTTTATGTGAAGACATTTCCTTTTCCAGCATAGGCCTCAAAGCGCTCCAAATATCCACTTGCAGATTCTACCAAAAGAGTGTTTCAAAACTGCTCTATCAAAAACAAACTTCAGCACTGTGAGTAGAATGCACTCATCACAAAGAAGTTTCTGAGAATGCTTCTGTCTAGTTTTTATGTGAAGATATTTCCTTTTCCAGCATAGGCCTCAGAACGCTCCAAATATCCACTTGCAGATTCTATAAGAAGAGTGTTTCCAAACTGCTCTTTTGAAAGGAGGCTTCAATTCTGTGAGTTGAATGCACTCATCACAAAGAAGTTTCTGAGAATGCTTCCGTCTAGTTTCTATATGAAGATATTTCCTTTTCCAACATAGGCCTCAAAGTGCTCCAAATAAACACTTGCAGTTTCTACAAAAGGAGTGTTTCAAAACTGCTCTTTTGAGAGGAACGTTCAAGTCTGTGAGTTGAATGCACTCATCACACAGAAGTTTCTGAGAATGCTTCTGACTAGTTTTTATGTGAAGATATTTCCTTTTCCAGCATAGGCCTCAAAACACTCCAAATATCTTCTTGCAGATTCTACAAAAAGAGTGTTTCAAATCTGTTCTATCAAAAGGAAGGTTCAACTCTGTGAGTTGAATGAATGCATCGTGAAGAACTTTCTGAGAATGCTTCTCTGTAGTTTTTAGGTGAAGATATTCCATATCCCAGCACAAGCCTCGAAGTGCTCCAAATAACCACTTGCAGATTTTCCCAAAAGAGTGTTTCAAAACTGCTCTTTCTATAGGTAAGTTCAAGTCTGTGAGTTGAATGCACTCAACACAAAGAAGTTTCTGAGAATGCTTCTGTTCAGTTTTTATGTGAAGATATTTCCTTTTCCAGCATAGGCCTCAAACGGCTCCAAATATCCCCTTGCAGATTCTACAAAAAGAGTGTTTCCAAACTTCTCTATCAATTGGCAGGTTCAGCACTGTGAGTTGAGTGAACTCATCACAAAGAAGTTTCTGAGAATCCTTCTCTCTAGATTTTATGTGAAGATATTTCCTTTTCCAACATAGGCCTCAAGGTACTCCGAATAAACACTTGCAGATTCTACAATAGGAGTGTTTCAAAACTGTTCTATCAAAGGGATCGTTCAAGTCTGTGAGTTGAATGCAGTCGTCACACAGAAGTTTCTCAGAATGCTTCTGTCTAGTTTTTAGGTGAAGAGATTTCATTTCCCAGCATAGGCCTCAAAGCGCTCAAAATATCCACTTGCTGATTCTACGAAAAGAGTGTTTCAAAACTGCTCTTTCAAAAGCAAGGTTAAAGTCTGTGTGTTGAATGCACTCATCAGAAAGAAGTTTCTGAGAATGCTTCCGTCTAGTTTCTATATGAAGATCTTTCCTTTTCCAACATAGTCCTCAAAGTGCTCCAAATAAACACTTGCAGATTCTACAAAAGGAGTGTTTCAAAACTGCTCTTTCTATAGGTAAATTCAAGTCTGTGAGTTGAATGCACTCAACACAAAGAAGTTTCTGAGAATGCTTCTGTTCAGGTTTTATGTGAAGATATTTCCTTTTCCAGCATAGGCTTCAAACGTCTCCAAATATCCCCTTGCAGATTCTACAAAAAGAGTGTTTCCAAACTTCTCTATCAATTGGTAGGTTCACCTCTGTGAGTTGAATGAACTCATCCCAAAGAAGTTTCTTAGAATGCTTCTGTCTAGTTTTTATGTGAAGATATTTCCTTTTCCAACATAGGCCTCAAAGCGCTCAAAATAAACACTTGCAGATTCTAGAAAAGGAGTGTTCCAAAACTGCTCTTTTGAGAAGAACGTTCAAGTCTGTGAGTTGAGTGCACTCATCACACAGAAGTTTCTGAGAATGCTTCTGTCAAGTTTTTATGTGAAGATATTTCCTTTTCCAGCATAGGCCTCAAAACACTCCAAATATCTTCTTGCAGATTCTACAAAAAGAGTGTTTCAAATCTGTTCTATCAAAAGGAAGGTTCAACTCTGTGAGTTGAATGAATGCATCGTGAAGAACTTTCTGAGAATGCTTCTCTGTAGTTTTTAGGTGAAGATATTCCATATCCCAGCACAGGCCTCGAAGTGCTCCAAATAACCACTTGCAGATTTTCCCAAAAGAGTGTTTCAAAACTGCTCTTTCTATAGGTAAGTTCAAGTCTGTGAGTTGAATGCACTCAACACAAAGAAGTTTCTGAGAATGTTTCTGTTCAGTTTTTATGTGAAGATATTTCCTTTTCCAGCATAGGCCTCAAACGGCTCCAAATATCCCCTTGCAGATTCTACAAAAAGAGTGTTTCCAAACTTCTCTATCAATTGGTAGGTTCAACACTGTGAGTTGAATGAACTCATCACAAAGAAGTTTCTGAGAATCCTTCTCTCTAGTTTTTATGTGAAGATATTTCCTTTTCCAACATAGGCCTCAAGGTGCTCCGAATAAACACTTGCAGATTCTACAAAAGGAGTGTTTCAAAACTGTTCTATCAAAGGGAACGTTCAAGTCTGTGAGTTGAATGCACACATCACACAGAAGTTTCTCAGAATGCTTCTGTCTAGTTTTTAGGTGAAGAGATTTCATTACCCAGCATAGGCCTCAAAGCGCTCCAAATATCCACTTACAGAATCTACGAAAAGAGTGTTTCAAAGCTGCTCTTTCAAAAGGAAGTTTCAAGTCCGTGTGTTGAATGCACTCATCAGAAAGAAGTTTCTGAGAATGCTTCTGTCTAGTTATTACGTGAAGATATTTCCTTTTCCAGCTGAGGCCTCAAAGCGCTCGAAATAAACACTTGCAAATTCTACAAAAGGAGTGTTTCAAAAGAGTTCTATCAAAAGGAACGTTCAAGTCTGTGAGTTGAATGCACTTATCATACAGAAGTTTCCTGGAATGCTTCTGTCTAGTTTTTATGTGAAGACATTTCCTTTTCCAGCATAGGCCTCAAAGCGCTCCAAATATCCACTTGCAGATTCTACCAAAACAGTGTCTCAAAGCTGCTCAATCAAAAGCAAGCTTCAACACTGTGAGTAGAATGCACTCATCCCAAAGTAGTTTCTGAGAATGCTTCTGTCTAGTTTTTATGTGAAGATATTTCCTTTTCCAACATAGGCCTCAAAGCGCTCCAAATAAACACTTGCAGATTCTACAAAAGGAGTGTTCCAAAACTGCTCTTTTGAGACGAACGTTCAAGTCTGTGAGTTGAATGCACTCATCACACAGAAGTTTCTGAGAATGCTTCTGTCTAGTTTTTATGTGAAGATATTTCCTTTTCCAGCATAGGCCTCAAAACACTCCAAATATCTTCTTGCAGATTCTACAAAAAGAGTGTTTCAAATCTGTTCTATCAAAAGGAAGGTTCAACTCTGTGAGTTGAATGAATGCATCGTGAAGAACTTTCTGAGAATGCTTCTCTGTAGTTTTTAGGTGAAGATATTCCATATCCCAGCACAGGCCTCGAAGTGCTCCAAATAACCACTTGCAGATTTTCCCAAAAGAGTGTTTCAAAACTGCTCTTTCTATAGGTAAGTTCAAGTCTGTGAGTTGAATGCACTCAACACAAAGAAGTTTCTGAGAATGCTTCTGTTCAGTTTTTATGTGAAGATATTTCCTTTTCCAGCATAGGCCTCAAACGGCTCCAAATATCCCCTTGCAGATTCTACAAAAAGAGTGTTTCCAAACTTCTCTATCAATTGGCAGGTTCAGCACTGTGAGTTGAGTGAACTCATCACAAAGAAGTTTCTGAGAATCCTTCTCTCTAGATTTTATGTGAAGATATTTCCTTTTCCAACATAGGCCTCAAGGTACTCCGAATAAACACTTGCAGATTCTACAATAGGAGTGTTTCAAAACTGTTCTATCAAAGGGATCGTTCAAGTCTGTGAGTTGAATGCAGTCGTCACACAGAAGTTTCTCAGAATGCTTCTGTCTAGTTTTTAGGTGAAGAGATTTCATTTCCCAGCATAGGCCTCAAAGCGCTCAAAATATCCACTTGCTGATTCTACGAAAAGAGTGTTTCAAAGCTGCTCTTTCAAAAGCAAGGTTAAAGTCTGTGTGTTGAATGCACTCATCAGAAAGAAGTTTCTGAGAATGCTTCCGTCTAGTTTCTATATGAAGATCTTTCCTTTTCCAACACAGTCCTCAAAGTGCTCCAAATAAACACTTGCAGATTCTACAAAAGGAGTGTTTCAAAACTGCTCTTTCTATAGGTAAATTCAAGTCTGTGAGTTGAATGCACTCAACACAAAGAAGTTTCTGAGAATGCTTCTGTTCAGGTTTTATGTGAAGATATTTCCTTTTCCAGCATAGGCTTCAAACGTCTCCAAATATCCCCTTGCAGATTCTACAAAAAGAGTGTTTCCAAACTTCTCTATCAATTGGTAGGTTCACCTCTGTGAGTTGAATGAACTCATCCCAAAGAAGTTTCTTAGAATGCTTCTGTCTAGTTTTTATGTGAAGATATTTCCTTTTCCAACATAGGCCTCAAAGCGCTCAAAATAAACACTTGCAGATTCTAGAAAAGGAGTGTTCCAAAACTGCTCTTTTGAGAAGAACGTTCAAGTCTGTGAGTTGAGTGCACTCATCACACAGAAGTTTCTGAGAATGCTTCTGTCAAGTTTTTATGTGAAGATATTTCCTTTTCCAGCATAGGCCTCAAAACACTCCAAATATCTTCTTGCAGATTCTACAAAAAGAGTGTTTCAAATCTGTTCTATCAAAAGGAAGGTTCAACTCTGTGAGTTGAATGAATGCATCGTGAAGAACTTTCTGAGAATGCTTCTCTGTAGTTTTTAGGTGAAGATATTCCATATCCCAGCACAGGCCTCGAAGTGCTCCAAATAACCACTTGCAGATTTTCCCAAAAGAGTGTTTCAAAACTGCTCTATCTATAGGTAAGTTCAAGTCTGTGAGTTGAATGCACTCAACACAAAGAAGTTTCTGAGAATGTTTCTGTTCAGTTTTTATGTGAAGATATTTCCTTTTCCAGCATAGGCCTCAAACGGCTCCAAATATCCCCTTGCAGATTCTACAAAAAGAGTGTTTCCAAACTTCTCTATCAATTGGTAGGTTCAACACTGTGAGTTGAATGAACTCATCACAAAGAAGTTTCTGAGAATCCTTCTCTCTAGTTTTTATGTGAAGATATTTCCTTTTCCAACATAGGCCTCAAGGTGCTCCGAATAAACACTTGCAGATTCTACAAAAGGAGTGTTTCAAAACTGTTCTATCAAAGGGAACGTTCAAGTCTGTGAGTTGAATGCACACATCACACAGAAGTTTCTCAGAATGCTTCTGTCTAGTTTTTAGGTGAAGAGATTTCATTACCCAGCATAGGCCTCAAAGCGCTCCAAATATCCACTTACAGAATCTACGAAAAGAGTGTTTCAAAGCTGCTCTTTCAAAAGGAAGTTTCAAGTCCGTGTGTTGAATGCACTCATCAGAAAGAAGTTTCTGAGAATGCTTCTGTCTAGTTATTACGTGAAGATATTTCCTTTTCCAGCTGAGGCCTCAAAGCGCTCCAAATAAACACTTGCAAATTCTACAAAAGGAGTGTTTCAAAAGAGTTCTATCAAAAGGAACGTTCAAGTCTGTGAGTTGAATCCACTTATCATACAGAAGTTTCCTGGAATGCTTCTGTCTAGTTTTTATGTGAAGACATTTCCTTTTCCAGCATAGGCCTCAAAGCGCTCCAAATATCCACTTGCAGATTCTACCAAAACAGTGTCTCAAAGCTGCTCAATCAAAAGCAAGCTTCAACACTGTGAGTAGAATGCACTCATCCCAAAGTAGTTTCTGAGAATGCTTCTGTCTAGTTTTTATGTGAAGATATTTCCTTTTCCAACATAGGCCTCAAAGCGCTCCAAATAAACACTTGCAGATTCTACAAAAGGAGTGTTCCAAAACTGCTCTTTTGAGACGAACGTTCAAGTCTGTGAGTTGAATGCACTCATCACACAGAAGTTTCTGAGAATGCTTCTGTCTAGTTTTTATGTGAAGATATTTCCTTTTCCAGCATAGGCCTCAAAACACTCCAAATATCTTCTTGCAGATTCTACAAAAAGAGTGTTTCAAATCTGTTCTATCAAAAGGAAGGTTTAACTCTGTGAGTTGAATGAATGCATCGTGAAGAACTTTCTGAGAATGCTTCTCTGTAGTTTTTAGGTGAAGACATTCCATATCCCAGCACAGGCCTCGAAGTGCTCCAAATAACCACTTGCAGATTTTACCAAAAGAGTGTTTCAAAACTGCTCTTTCTATAGGTAAGTTCAAGTCTGTGAGTTGAATGCACTCAACACAAAGAAGTTTCTGAGAATGCTTCTGTTCAGTTTTTATGTGAAGATATTTCCTTTTCCAGCATAGGCCTCAAACGGCTCCAAATATCCCCTTGCAGATTCTACAAAAAGAGTGTTTCCAAACTTCTCTATCAATTGGTAGGTTCAACACTGCGAGTTGAATGAACTCATCACAAAGAAGTTTCTGAGAATCCTTCTCTCTAGTTTTTATGTGAAGGTATTTCCTTTTCCAACATAGGCCTCAAGGTGCTCCGAATAAACACTTGCAGATTCTACAAAAGGAGTGTTTCAAAACTGTTCTATCAAAGGGAACGTTCAAGTCTGTGAGTTGAATGCACTCATCACACAGAAGTTTCTCAGAATGCTTCTGTCTAGTTTTTAGGTGAAGAGATTTCATTTCCCAGCATAGGCCTCAAAGCGCTCCAAATATCCACTTGCAGAATCTACGAAAAGAGTGTTTCAAAGCTGCTCTTTCAAAAGCAAGGTTCAAGTCTGTGTGTTGAATGCACTCATCAGAAAGAAGTTTCTGAGAATGCTTCTGTCTAGTTCTTACGTGAAGATATTTCCTTTTCCAGCTGAGGCCTCAAAGCGCTCGAAATAAACACTTGCAAATTCTACAAAAGGAGTGTTTCAAAAGAGTTCTATCAAAAGGAACGTTCAAGTCTGTGAGTTGAATGCACTTATCATACAGAAGTTTCCTGGAATGCTTCTGTCTAGTTTTTATGTGAAGACATTTCCTTTTCCAGCATAGGCCTCAAAGCGCTCCAAATATCCACTTGCAGATTCTACCAAAAGAGTGTTTCAAAACTGCTCTATCAAAAACAAACTTCAGCACTGTGAGTAGAATGCACTCATCACAAAGAAGTTTCTGAGAATGCTTCTGTCTAATTTTTATGTGAAGATATTTCCTTTTCCAACATAGGCCTCAAAGCGCTCCAAATAAACACTTGCAGATTCTACAAAAGGAGTGTTCCAAAACTGCTCTTTTGAGAGGAACGTTCAAGTCTGTGAGTTGAATGCACTCATCACACAGAAGTTTCTGAGAATGCTTCTGTCTAGTTTTTATGTGAAGATATTTCCTTTTCCAGCATAGGCCTCAAAACACTCCAAATATCTTCTTGCAGAGTCTACAAAAAGAGTGTTTCAAATCTGTTCTATCAAAAGGAAGGTTTAACTCTGTGAGTTGAATGAATGCATCGTGAAGAACTTTCTGAGAATGCTTCTCTGTAGTTTTTAGGTGAAGATATTTCCTTTTCCAACATAGGCCTCAAGGTGCTCTGAATAAATACTTGCAGATTCTATAAAAGTAGTGTTTCAAAACTGTTCTATCAAAGGGAACGTTGAAGTCTTTGAGTTGAATGCACTCATCACCCAGAAGTCTCTCAGAATGCTTCTGTCTGGCTTTTAGGTGAAGAGACTTTATTTCCCAGCATAGGCCTCCAATCGCTCCAAATGTCCACTTGCAGATTCTACGAAAAGAGTGTTTCGAAGCTGCTCTTTCAAAAGCAAGGTTCAAGTCTGTGTGTTGAATGCACTCATGAGAAAAAAGTTTCTGAGAATGCTTCTGTCTAGTTCTTACGTGAAGATATTTCCTTTTCCAGCTGAGGCCTCAAAGCGCTCCAAATAAACACTTGCAAATTCTACAAAAGGAGTGTTTCAAAAGAGTTCTATCAAAAGGAACGTTCAAGTCTGTGAGTTGAATGCACTTATCATACAGAAGTTTCCTGGAATGCTTCTGTCTAGTTTTTATGTGAAGACATTTCCTTTTCCAGCATAGGCCTCAAAGCGCTCCAAATATCCACTTGCAGATTCTACCGAAAGAGTGTTTCAAAACTGCTCTATCAAAAGCAAGCTTCAACACTGTGAGTAGAATGCACTCATCACAAAGAAGTTTCTGAGAATGCTTCTGTCTAGTTTTTATGTGAAGATATTTCCTTTTCCAACATTGGCCTCAAAGCGCTCCAAATAAACACTTGCAGATTCTACAAAAGGAGTGTTTCAAAACTGCTCTTTTGAGAGGAACGTTCAAGTCTGTGAGTTGAATGCACTCATCACACAGAAGTTTCTGAGAATGCTTCTGTCTAGTTTTTATGTGAAGATATTTCCTTTTCCAGCATTGGCCTCAAAACACTCCAAATATCTTCTTGCAGATTCTACAAAAAGAGTGTTTCAAATCTGTTCTATCAAAAGGAAGGTTCAACTCTGTGAGTTGAATGAATGCATCGTGAAGAACTTTCTGAGAATGCTTCTCTGTAGTTTTTAGGTGAAGATATTCCATATCCCAGCACAGGCCTCGAAGTGCTCCAAATAACCACTTGCAGATTTTACCAAAAGAGTGTTTCAAAACTGCTCTTTCTATAGGTAAGTTCAAGTCTGTGAGTTGAATGCACTCAACACAAAGAAGTTTCTGAGAATGCTTCTGTTCAGTTTTTATGTGAAGATATTTCCTTTTCCAGCATAGGCCTCAAACGGCTCCAAATATCCCCTTGCAGATTCTACAAAGAGTGTTTCCAAACTTCTCTATCAATTGGCAGGTTCAACACTGTGAGTTGAATGAACTCATCACAAAGAAGTTTCTGAGAATCCTTCTCTCTAGTTTTTATGTGAAGATATTTCCTTTTCCAACATAGGCCTCATGGTGCTCCGAATAAACACTTGCAGATTCTACAAAAGGAGTGTTTCAAAACTGTTCTATCAAAGGGAGCGTTCAAGTCTGTGAGTTGAATGCACTCATCACACAGAAGTTTCTCAGAATGCTTCTGTCTAGTTTTTAGGTGAAAAGATTTCATTTCCCAGCATAGGCCTCAAAGCGCTCCAAATATCCACTTGCAGATTCTACGAAAAGAGTGTTTCAAAGCTGCTCTTTCAAAAGCAAGGTTCAAGTCTGTGTGTTGAATGCACTCATCAGAAAGAAGTTTCTGAGAATGCTTCTGTCTAGTTCTTACGTGAAGTTATTTCCTTTTCCAGCTTAGGCCTCAAAGCGCTCGAAATAAACACTTGCAAATTCTACAAAAGGAGTGTTTCAAAAGAGTTCTATCAAAAGGAACGTTCAAGTCTGTGAGTTGAATGCATTTATCATACAGAAGTTTCCTGGAATGCTTCTGTCTAGTTTTTATGTGAAGACATTTCCTTTTCCAGCATAGACCTCAAAGCGCTCCAAATATCCACTTGCAGATTCTACCAAAAGAGTGTCTCAAAGCTGCTCAATCAAAAGCAAGCTTCAACACTGTGAGTAGAATGCACTCACCCCAAAGAAGTTTCTGAGAATGCTTCTGTCTAGTTTTTATGTGAAGATATTTCCTTTTCCAACATAGGCCTCAAAGCGCTCCAAATAAACACTTGCAGATTCTACAAAAGGAGTGTTCCAAAACTGCTCTTTTGAGAGGAACG
The DNA here is from genome assembly GCF_028885625.2 of Pongo pygmaeus. Taxonomy (NCBI): domain Eukaryota; kingdom Metazoa; phylum Chordata; class Mammalia; order Primates; family Hominidae; genus Pongo; species Pongo pygmaeus. Next base: position 23,752,192 of record NC_072379.2, on the reverse strand, counting down.
TTCAAGTCTGTGAGTTGAATGCACTCATCACACAGAAGTTTCTGAGAATGCTTCTGTCTAGTTTTTATGTGAAGATATTTCCTTTTCCAGCATAGGCCTCAAAACACTCCAAATATCTTCTTGCAGATTCTACAAAAAGAGTGTTTCAAATCTGTTCTATCAAAAGGAAGGTTTAACTCTGTGAGTTGAATGAATGCATCGTGAAGAACTTTCTGAGAATGCTTCTCTGTAGTTTTTAGGTGAAGACATTCCATATCCCAGCACAGGCCTCGAAGTGCTCCAAATAACCACTTGCAGATTTTACCAAAAGAGTGTTTCAAAACTGCTCTTTCTATAGGTAAGTTCAAGTCTGTGAGTTGAATGCACTCAACACAAAGAAGTTTCTGAGAATGCTTCTGTTCAGTTTTTATGTGAAGATATTTCCTTTTCCAGCATAGGCCTCAAACGGCTCCAAATATCCCCTTGCAGATTCTACAAAAAGAGTGTTTCCAAACTTCTCTATCAATTGGTAGGTTCAACACTGCGAGTTGAATGAACTCATCACAAAGAAGTTTCTGAGAATCCTTCTCTCTAGTTTTTATGTGAAGGTATTTCCTTTTCCAACATAGGCCTCAAGGTGCTCCGAATAAACACTTGCAGATTCTACAAAAGGAGTGTTTCAAAACTGTTCTATCAAAGGGAACGTTCAAGTCTGTGAGTTGAATGCACTCATCACACAGAAGTTTCTCAGAATGCTTCTGTCTAGTTTTTAGGTGAAGAGATTTCATTTCCCAGCATTGGCCTCAAAGCGCTCCAAATATCCACTTGCAGAATCTACGAAAAGAGTGTTTCAAAGCTGCTCTTTCAAAAGCAAGGTTCAAGTCTGTGTGTTGAATGCACTCATCAGAAAGAAGTTTCTGAGAATGCTTCTGTCTAGTTCTTACGTGAAGATATTTCCTTTTCCAGCTGAGGCCTCAAAGCGCTCGAAATAAACACGTGCAAATTCTACAAAAGGAGTGTTCCAAAAGAGTTCTATCAAAAGGAACGTTCAAGTCTGTGAGTTGAATGCACTTATCATACAGAAGTTTCCTGGAATGCTTCTGTCTAGTTTTTATGTGAAGACATTTCCTTTTCCAGCATAGGCCTCAAAGCGCTCCAAATATCCACTTGCAGATTCTACCAAAAGAGTGTTTCAAAACTGCTCTATCAAAAACAAACTTCAGCACTGTGAGTAGAATGCACTCATCACAAAGAAGTTTCTGAGAATGCTTCTGTCTAGTTTTTATGTGAAGATATTTCCTTTACCAGCATAGGCCTCAGAACGCTCCAAATATCCGTTTGCAGATTCTATAAGAAGAGTGTTTCCAAACTGCTCTTTCGAAAGGAAGCTTCAATTCTGTGAGTTGAATGCACTCATCACCATGAAGTTTCTGAGAATGCTTCCGTCTAGTTTTTATGTGAAGATATTTCCTTTTCCAACATAGGCCTCAAAGCGCTCCAAATAAACACTTGCAGATTCTACAAAAGGAGTGTTTCAAAACTGCTCTTTTGAGAGGAACGTTCAAGTCTGTGAGTTGAATGCACTCATCACACAGAAGTTTCTGAGAATGCTTCTGTCTAGTTTTTATGTGAAGATATTTCCTTTTCCAGCATTGGCCTCAAAACACTCCAAATATCTTCTTGCAGATTCTACAAAAAGAGTGTTTCAAATCTGTTCTATCAAAAGGAAGGTTCAACTCTGTGAGTTGAATGAATGCATCGTGAAGAACTTTCTGAGAATGCTTCTCTGTAGTTTTTAGGTGAAGATATTCCATATCCCAGCACAGGCCTCGAAGTGCTCCAAATAACCACTTGCAGATTTTCCCAAAAGAGTGTTTCAAAACTGCTCTTTCTATAGGTAAGTTCAAGTCTGTGAGTTGAATGCACTCAACACAAAGAAGTTTCTGAGAATGCTTCTGTTCAGTTTTTATGTGAAGATATTTCCTTTTCCAGCATAGGCCTCAAACGGCTCCAAATATCCCCTTGCAGATTCTACAAAAAGAGTGTTTCCAAAGTTCTCTATCAATTGGTAGGTTCAACACTGTGGGTTGAATGAACTCATCACAAAGAAGTTTCTGAGAATCCTTCTCTCTAGTTTTTATGTGAAGATATTTCCTTTTCCAACATAGGCCTCAAGGTGCTCCGAATAAACACTTGCAGATTCTACAAAAGGAGTGTTTCAAAACTGTTCTATCAAAGGGAACGTTCAAGTCTGTGAGTTGAATGCACTCATCACACAGAAGTTTCTCAGAATGCTTCTGTCTAGTTTTTAGGTGAAGAGATTTCATTACCCAGCATAGGCCTCAAAGCGCTCCAAATATCCACTTACAGAATCTACGAAAAGAGTGTTTCAAAGCTGCTCTTTCAAAAGGAAGTTTCAAGTCCGTGTGTTGAATGCACTCATCAGAAAGAAGTTTCTGAGAATGCTTCTGTCTAGTTCTTACGTGAAGATATTTCCTTTTCCAGCTGAGGCCTCAAAGCGCTCGAAGTAAACACTTGCAAATTCTACAAAAGGAGTGTTTCAAAAGAGTTCTATCAAAAGGAACGTTCAAGTCTGTGAGTTGAATGCACTTATCATACAGAAGTTTCCTGGAATGCTTCTGTCTAGTTTTTATGTGAAGACATTTCCTTTTCCAGCATAGGCCTCAAAGCGCTCCAAATATCCACTTGCAGATTCTACCAAAACAGTGTCTCAAAGCTGCTCAATCAAAATCAAGCTTCAACACTGTGAGTAGAATGCACTCATCCCAAAGTAGTTTCTGAGAATGCTTCTGTCTAGTTTTCATGTGTAGATATTTCCTTTTCCAACATAGGCCTCAAAGCGCTCCAAATAAACACTTGCAGATTCTACAAAAGGAGTGTTCCAAAACTGCTCTTTTGAGAGGAACGTTCAAGTCTGTGAGTTGAATGCACTCATCACACAGAATTTTCTCAGAATGCTTCTGTCTAGTTTTTATGTGAAGATATTTCCTTTTCCAGCATAGGCCTCAAAACACTCCAAATATCTTCTTGCAGATTCTACAAAAAGAGTGTTTCAAATCTGTTCTATCAAAAGGAAGGTTTAACTCTGTGAGTTGAATGAATGCATCGTGAAGAACTTTCTGAGAATGCTTCTCTGTAGTTTTTAGGTGAAGAAATTTCCTTTTCCAACATAGGCCTCAATGTGCTCTGAATAAATACTTGCAGATTCTATAAAAGTAGTGTTTCAAAACTGTTCTATCAAAGGGAACGTTGAAGTCTGTGAGTTGAATGCACTCATCTCCCAGAAGTTTCTCAGAATGCTTCTGTCTGGCTTTTAGGTGAAGAGACTTTATTTCCCAGCATAGGCCTCCAATCGCTCCAAATGTCCACTTGCAGATTCTACGAAAAGAGTGTTTCGAAGCTGCTCTTTCAAAAGCAAGGTTCAAGTCTGTGTGTTGAATGCACTCATGAGAAAGAAGTTTCTGAGAATGCTTCTGTCTAGTTCTTACGTGAAGATATTTCCTTTTCCAGCTTAGGCCTCAAAGCGCTCCAAATAAACACTTGCAAATTCTACAAAAGGAGTGTTTCAAAAGAGTTCTATCAAAAGGAACGTTCAAGTCTGTGAGTTGAATGCACTTATCATACAGAAGTTTCCTGGAATGCTTCTGTCTAGTTTTTATGTGAAGACATTTCCTTTTCCAGCATAGGCCTCAAAGCGCTCCAAATATCCACTTGCAGATTCTACCGAAAGAGTGTTTCAAAACTGCTCTATCAAAAGCAAGCTTCAACACTGTGAGTAGAATGCACTCATCACAAAGAAGTTTCTGAGAATGCTTCTGTCTAGTTTTTATGTGAAGATATTTCCTTTTCCAACATTGGCCTCAAAGCGCTCCAAATAAACACTTGCAGATTCTACAAAAGGAGTGTTTCAAAACTGCTCTTTTGAGAGGAACGTTCAAGTCTGTGAGTTGAATGCACTCATCACACAGAAGTTTCTGAGAATGCTTCTGTCTAGTTTTTATGTGAAGATATTTCCTTTTCCAGCATTGGCCTCAAAACACTCCAAATATCTTCTTGCAGATTCTACAAAAAGAGTGTTTCAAATCTGTTCTATCAAAAGGAAGGTTCAACTCTGTGAGTTGAATGAATGCATCGTGAAGAACTTTCTGAGAATGCTTCTCTGTAGTTTTTAGGTGAAGATATTCCATATCCCAGCACAGGCCTCGAAGTGCTCCAAATAACCACTTGCAGATTTTACCAAAAGAGTGTTTCAAAACTGCTCTTTCTATAGGTAAGTTCAAGTCTGTGAGTTGAATGCACTCAACACAAAGAAGTTTCTGAGAATGCTTCTGTTCAGTTTTTATGTGAAGATATTTCCTTTTCCAGCATAGGCCTCAAACGGCTCCAAATATCCCCTTGCAGATTCTACAAAGAGTGTTTCCAAACCTCTCTATCAATTGGTAGGTTCAACACTGTGAGTTGAATGAACTCATCACAAAGAAGTTTCTGAGAATCCTTCTCTCTAGTTTTTATGTGAAGATATTTCCTTTTCCAACATAGGCCTCAAGGTGCTCCGAATAAACACTTGCAGATTCTACAAAAGGAGTGTTTCAAAACTGTTCTATCAAAGGGAACGTTCAAGTCTGTGAGTTGAATGCACTCATCACACAGAAGTTTCTCAGAATGCTTCTGTCTAGTTTTTAGGTGAAGAGATTTCATTACCCAGCATAGGCCTCAAAGCGCTCCAAATATCCACTTACAGAATCTATGAAAAGAGTGTTTCAAAGCTGCTCTTTCAAAAGCAAGGTTCAAGTCCGTGTGTTGAATGCACTCATCAGAAAGAAGTTTCTGAGAATGCTTCTGTCTAGTTCTTACGTGAAGATATTTCCTTTTCCAGCTGAGGCCTCAAAGCGCTCGAAGTAAACACTTGCAAATTCTACAAAAGGAGTGTTTCAAAAGAGTTCTATCAAAAGGAACGTTCAAGTCTGTGAGTTGAATGCACTTATCATACAGAAGTTTCCTGGAATGCTTCTGTCTAGTTTTTATGTGAAGACATTTCCTTTTCCAGCATAGGCCTCAAAGCGCTCCAAATATCCACTTGCAGATTCTACCAAAACAGTGTCTCAAAGCTGCTCAATCAAAAGCAAGCTTCAACACTGTGAGTAGAATGCACTCATCCCAAAGTAGTTTCTGAGAATGCTTCTGTCTAGTTTTTATGTGTAGATATTTCCTTTTCCAACATAGGCCTCAAAGTGCTCCAAATAAACACTTGCAGATTCTACAAAAGGAGTGTTCCAAAACTGCTCTTTTGAGAGGAACGTTCAAGTCTGTGAGTTGAATGCACTCATCACACAGAATTTTCTCAGAATGCTTCTGTCTAGTTTTTATGTGAAGATATTTCCTTTTCCAGCATAGGCCTCAAAACACTCCAAATATCTTCTTGCAGATTCTACAAAAAGAGTGTTTCAAATCTGTTCTATCAAAAGGAAGGTTTAACTCTGTGAGTTGAATGAATGCATCGTGAAGAACTTTCTGAGAATGCTTCTCTGTAGTTTTTAGGTGAAGATATTTCCTTTTCCAACATAGGCCTCAAGGTGCTCTGAATAAATACTTGCAGATTCTATAAAAGTAGTGTTTCAAAACTGTTCTATCAAAGGGAACGTTGAAGTCTGTGAGTTGAATGCACTCATCACCCAGAAGTTTCTCAGAATGCTTCTGTCTGGCTTTTAGGTGAAGAGACTTTATTTCCCAGCATAGGCCTCAAATCGCTCCAAATGTCCACTTGCAGATTCTACGAAAAGAGTGTTTCGAAGCTGCTCTTTCAAAAGCAAGGTTCAAGTCTGTGTGTTGAATGCACTCATGAGAAAGAAGTTTCTGAGAATGCTTCTGTCTAGTTCTTACGTGAAGATATTTCCTTTTCCAGCTTAGGCCTCAAAGCGCTCCAAATAAACACTTGCAAATTCTACAAAAGGAGTGTTTCAAAAGAGTTCTATCAAAAGGAACGTTCAAGTCTGTGAGTTGAATGCACTTATCATACAGAAGTTTCCTGGAATGCTTCTGTCTAGTTTTTATGTGAAGACATTTCCTTTTCCAGCATAGGCCTCAAAGCGCTCCAAATATCCACTTGCAGATTCTACCGAAAGAGTGTTTCAAAACTGCTCTATCAAAAGCAAGCTTCAACACTGTGAGTAGAATGCACTCATCACAAAGAAGTTTCTGAGAATGCTTCTGTCTAGTTTTTATGTGAAGATATTTCCTTTTCCAACATTGGCCTCAAAGCGCTCCAAATAAACACTTGCAGATTCTACAAAAGGAGTGTTTCAAAACTGCTCTTTTGAGAGGAACGTTCAAGTCTGTGAGTTGAATGCACTCATCACAAAGAAGTTTCTGAGAATGCTTCTGTCTAGTTTTTATGTGAAGATATTTCCTTTTCCAGCATTGGCCTCAAAACACTCCAAATATCTTCTTGCAGATTCTACAAAAAGAGTGTTTCAAATCTGTTCTATCAAAAGGAAGGTTCAACTCTGTGAGTTGAATGAATGCATCGTGAAGAACTTTCTGAGAATGCTTCTCTGTAGTTTTTAGGTGAAGATATTCCATATCCCAGCACAGGCCTCGAAGTGCTCCAAATAACCACTTGCAGATTTTACCAAAAGAGTGTTTCAAAACTGCTCTTTCTATAGGTAAGTTCAAGTCTGTGAGTTGAATGCACTCAACACAAAGAAGTTTCTGAGAATGCTTCTGTTCAGTTTTTATGTGAAGATATTTCCTTTTCCAGCATAGGCCTCAAACGGCTCCAAATATCCCCTTGCAGATTCTACAAAAAGAGTGTTTCCAAACTTCTCTATCAATTGGTAGGTTCAACACTGTGAGTTGAATGAACTCATCACAAAGAAGTTTCTGAGAATCCTTCTCTCTAGTTTTTATGTGAAGATATTTCCTTTTCCAACATAGGCCTCAAGGTGCTCCGAGTAAACACTTGCAGATTCTACAAAAGGAGTGTTTCAAAACTGTTCTATCAAAGGGAACGTTCAAGTCTGTGAGTTGAATGCACTCATCACACAGACGTTTCTCAGAATGCTTCTGTCTAGTTTTTAGGTTAAGAGATTTCATTTCCCAGCATAGGCCTCAAAGCGCTGCAAATATCCACTTGCAGAATCTACGAAAAGAGTGTTTCAAAGCTGCTCTTTCAAAAGCAAGGTTCAAGTCTGTGTGTTGAATGCACTCATCAGAAAGAAGTTTCTGAGAATGCTTCTGTCTAGTTCTTACGTGAAGATATTTCCTTTTCCAGCTGAGGCCTCAAAGCGCTCGAAATAAACACTTGCAAATTCTACAAAAGGAGTGTTTCAAAAGAGTTCTATCAAAAGGAACGTTCAAGTCTGTGAGTTGAATGCACTTATCATACAGAAGTTTCCTGGAATGCTTCTGTCTAGTTTTTATGTGAAGACATTTCCTTTTCCAGCATAGGCCTCAAAGCGCTCCAAATATCCACTTGCAGATTCTACCAAAAGAGTGTTTCAAAACTGCTCTATCAAAAACAAACTTCAGCACTGTGAGTAGAATGCACTCATCACAAAGAAGTTTCTGAGAATGCTTCTGTCTAGTTTTTATGTGAAGATATTTCCTTTTCCAGCATAGGCCTCAGAACGCTCCAAATATCCACTTGCAGATTCTATAAGAAGAGTGTTTCCAAACTGCTCTTTCGAAAGGAAGCTTCAATTCTGTGAGTTGAATGCACTCATCACAAAGAAGTTTCTGAGAATGCTTCCGTCTAGTTTCTATATGAAGATATTTCCTTTTCCAACATAGGCCTCAAAGTGCTCCAAATAAACACTTGCAGTTTCTACAAAAGGAGTGTTTCAAAACTGCTCTTTTGAGAGGAACGTTCAAGTCTGTGAGTTGAATGCACTCATCACACAGAAGTTTCTGAGAATGCTTCTGTCTAGTTTTTATGTGAAGATATTTCCTTTTCCAGCATAGGCCTCAGAACACTCCAAATATCTTCTTGCAGATTCTACAAAAAGAGTGTTTCAAATCTGTTCTATCAAAAGGAAGGTTCAACTCTGTGAGTTGAATGAATGCATCGTGAAGAACTTTCTGAGAATGCTTCTCTGTAGTTTTTAGGTGAAGATATTCCATATCCCAGCACAGGCCTCGAAGTGCTCCAAATAACCACTTGCAGATTTTACCAAAAGAGTGTTTCAAAACTGCACTTTCTATAGGTAAGTTCAAGTCTGTGAGTTGAATGCACTCAACACAAAGAAGTTTCTGAGAATGCTTCTGTTCAGTTTTTATGTGAAGATATTTCCTTTTCCAGCATAGGCCTCAAACGGCTCCAAATATCCCCTTGCAGATTCTACAAAAAGAGTGTTTCCAAACTTCTCTATCAATTGGCAGGTTCAACACTGTGAGTTGAATGAACTCATCACAAAGAAGTTTCTGAGAATCCTTCTCTCTAGTTTTTATGTGAAGATATTTCCTTTTCCAACATAGGCCTCATGGTGCTCCGAATAAACACTTGCAGGTTCTACAAAAGGAGTGTTTCAAAACTGTTCTATCAAAGGGAGCGTTCAAGTCTGTGAGTTGAATGCACTCATCACACAGAAGTTTCTCAGAATGCTTCTGTCTAGTTTTTAGGTGAAAAGATTTCATTTCCCAGCATAGGCCTCAAAGCGCTCCAAATATCCACTTGCAGATTCTACGAAAAGAGTGTTTCAAAGCTGCTCTTTCAAAAGCAAGGTTCAAGTCTGTGTGTTGAATGCACTCATCAGAAAGAAGTTTCTGAGAATGCTTCTGTCTAGTTCTTACGTGAAGTTATTTCCTTTTCCAGCTTAGGCCTCAAAGCGCTCGAAATAAACACTTGCAAATTCTACAAAAGGAGTGTTTCAAAAGAGTTCTATCAAAAGGAACGTTCAAGTCTGTGAGTTGAATGCATTTATCATACAGAAGTTTCCTGGAATGCTTCTGTCTAGTTTTTATGTGAAGACATTTCCTTTTCCAGCATAGGCCTCAAAGCGCTCCAAATATCCACTTGCAGATTCTACCAAAAGAGTGTCTCAAAACTGCTCAATCAAAAGCAAGCTTCAACACTGTGAGTAGAATGCACTCACCCCAAAGAAGTTTCTGAGAATGCTTCTGTCTAGTTTTTATGTGAAGATATTTCCTTTACCAGCATAGGCCTCAGAACGCTCCAAATATCCGTTTGCAGATTCTATAAGAAGAGTGTTTCCAAACTGCTCTTTTGAAAGGAAGCTTCAATTCTGTGAGTTGAATGCACTCATCACCAAGAAGTTTCTGAGAATGCTTCCGTCTAGTTTTTATGTGAAGATATTTCCTTTTCCAACATAGGCCTCAAAGCGCTCCAAATAAACACTTGCAGATTCTACAAAAGGAGTGTTTCAAAACTGCTCTTTTGAGAGGAACGTTCAAGTCTGTGAGTTGAATGCACTCATCACACAGAAGTTTCTGAGAATGCTTCTGTCTAGTTTTTATGTGAAGATATTTCCTTTTCCAGCATTGGCCTCAAAACACTCCAAATATCTTCTTGCAGATTCTACAAAAAGAGTGTTTCAAATCTGTTCTATCAAAAGGAAGGTTCAACTCTGTGAGTTGAATGAATGCATCGTGAAGAACTTTCTGAGAATGCTTCTCTGTAGTTTTTAGGTGAAGATATTCCATATCCCAGCACAGGCCTCGAAGTGCTCCAAATAACCACTTGCAGATTTTCCCAAAAGAGTGTTTCAAAACTGCTCTTTCTATAGGTAAGTTCAAGTCTGTGAGTTGAATGCACTCAACACAAAGAAGTTTCTGAGAATGCTTCTGTTCAGTTTTTATGTGAAGATATTTCCTTTTCCAGCATAGGCCTCAAACGGCTCCAAATATCCCCTTGCAGATTCTACAAAAAGAGTGTTTCCAAAGTTCTCTATCAATTGGTAGGTTCAACACTGTGGGTTGAATGAACTCATCACAAAGAAGTTTCTGAGAATCCTTCTCTCTAGTTTTTATGTGAAGATATTTCCTTTTCCAACATAGGCCTCAAGGTGCTCCGAATAAACACTTGCAGATTCTACAAAAGGAGTGTTTCAAAACTGTTCTATCAAAGGGAACGTTCAAGTCTGTGAGTTGAATGCACTCATCACACAGAAGTTTCTCAGAATGCTTCTGTCTAGTTTTTAGGTGAAGAGATTTCATTACCCAGCATAGGCCTCAAAGCGCTCCAAATATCCACTTACAGAATCTACGAAAAGAGTGTTTCAAAGCTGCTCTTTCAAAAGGAAGTTTCAAGTCCGTGTGTTGAATGCACTCATCAGAAAGAAGTTTCTGAGAATGCTTCTGTCTAGTTCTTACGTGAAGATATTTCCTTTTCCAGCTGAGGCCTCAAAGCGCTCGAAGTAAACACTTGCAAATTCTACAAAAGGAGTGTTTCAAAAGAGTTCTACCAAAAGGAACGTTCAAGTCTGTGAGTTGAATGCACTTATCATACAGAAGTTTCCTGGAATGCTTCTGTCTAGTTTTTATGTGAAGACATTTCCTTTTCCAGCATAGGCCTCAAAGCGCTCCAAATATCCACTTGCAGATTCTACCAAAACAGTGTCTCAAAGCTGCTCAATCAAAAGCAAGCTTCAACACTGTGAGTAGAATGCACTCATCCCAAAGTAGTTTCTGAGAATGCTTCTGTCTAGTTTTCATGTGTAGATATTTCCTTTTCCAACATAGGCCTCAAAGCGCTCCAAATAAACACTTGCAGATTCTACAAAAGGAGTGTTCCAAAACTGCTCTTTTGAGAGGAACGTTCAAGTCTGTGAGTTGAATGCACTCATCACACAGAATTTTCTCAGAATGCTTCTGTCTAGTTTTTATGTGAAGATATTTCCTTTTCCAGCATAGGCCTCAAAACACTCCAAATATCTTCTTGCAGATTCTACAAAAAGAGTGTTTCAAATCTGTTCTATCAAAAGGAAGGTTTAACTCTGTGAGTTGAATGAATGCATCGTGAAGAACTTTCTGAGAATGCTTCTCTGTAGTTTTTAGGTGAAGATATTTCCTTTTCCAACATAGGCCTCAATGTGCTCTGAATAAATACTTGCAGATTCTATAAAAGTAGTGTTTCAAAACTGTTCTATCAAAGGGAACGTTGAAGTCTGTGAGTTGAATGCACTCATCACCCAGAAGTTTCTCAGAATGCTTCTGTCTGGCTTTTAGGTGAAGAGACTTTACTTCCCAGCATAGGCCTCCAATCGCTCCAAATGTCCACTTGCAGATTCTACGAAAAGAGTGTTTCGAAGCTGCTCTTTCAAAAGCAAGGTTCAAGTCTGTGTGTTGAATGCACTCATGAGAAAGAAGTTTCTGAGAATGCTTCTGTCTAGTTCTTACGTGAAGATATTTCCTTTTCCAGCTTAGGCCTCAAAGCGCTCCAAATAAACACTTGCAAATTCTACAAAAGGAGTGTTTCAAAAGAGTTCTATCAAAAGGAACGTTCAAGTCTGTGAGTTGAATGCACTTATCATACAGAAGTTTCCTGGAATGCTTCTGTCTAGTTTTTATGTGAAGACATTTCCTTTTCCAGCATAGGCCTCAAAGCGCTCCAAATATCCACTTGCAGATTCTACCGAAAGAGTGTTTCAAAACTGCTCTATCAAAAGCAAGCTTCAACACTGTGAGTAGAATGCACTCATCACAAAGAAGTTTCTGAGAATGCTTCTGTCTAGTTTTTATGTGAAGATATTTCCTTTTCCAACATTGGCCTCAAAGCGCTCCAAATAAACACTTGCAGATTCTACAAAAGGAGTGTTTCAAAACTGCTCTTTTGAGAGGAACGTTCAAGTCTGTGAGTTGAATGCACTCATCACACAGAAGTTTCTGAGAATGCTTCTGTCTAGTTTTTATGTGAAGATATTTCCTTTTCCAGCATTGGCCTCAAAACACTCCAAATATCTTCTTGCAGATTCTACAAAAAGAGTGTTTCAAATCTGTTCTATCAAAAGGAAGGTTCAACTCTGTGAGTTGAATGAATGCATCGTGAAGAACTTTCTGAGAATGCTTCTCTGTAGTTTTTAGGTGAAGATATTCCATATCCCAGCACAGGCCTCGAAGTGCTCCAAATAACCACTTGCAGATTTTACCAAAAGAGTGTTTCAAAACTGCTCTTTCTATAGGTAAGTTCAAGTCTGTGAGTTGAATGCACTCAACACAAAGAAGTTTCTGAGAATGCTTCTGTTCAGTTTTTATGTGAAGATATTTCCTTTTCCAGCATAGGCCTCAAACGGCTCCAAATATCCCCTTGCAGATTCTACAAAGAGTGTTTCCAAACTTCTCTATCAATTGGTAGGTTCAACACTGTGAGTTGAATGAACTCATCACAAAGAAGTTTCTGAGAATCCTTCTCTCTAGTTTTTATGTGAAGATATTTCCTTTTCCAACATAGGCCTCAAGGTGCTCCGAATAAACACTTGCAGATTCTACAAAAGGAGTGTTTCAAAACTGTTCTATCAAAGGGAACGTTCAAGTCTGTGAGTTGAATGCACTCATCACACAGAAGTTTCTCAGAATGCTTCTGTCTAGTTTTTAGGTGAAGAGATTTCATTACCCAGCATAGGCCTCAAAGCGCTCCAAATATCCACTTACAGAATCTACGAAAAGAGTGTTTCAAAGCTGCTCTTTCAAAAGCAAGGTTCAAGTCCGTGTGTTGAATGCACTCATCAGAAAGAAGTTTCTGAGAATGCTTCTGTCTAGTTCTTACGTGAAGATATTTCCTTTTCCAGCTGAGGCCTCAAAGCGCTCGAAGTAAACACTTGCAAATTCTACAAAAGGAGTGTTTCAAAAGAGTTCTATCAAAAGGAACGTTCAAGTCTGTGAGTTGAATGCACTTATCATACAGAAGTTTCCTGGAATGCTTCTGTCTAGTTTTTATGTGAAGACATTTCCTTTTCCAGCATAGGCCTCAAAGCGCTCCAAATATCCACTTGCAGATTCTACCAAAACAGTGTCTCAAAGCTGCTCAATCAAAAGCAAGCTTCAACACTGTGAGTAGAATGCACTCATCCCAAAGTAGTTTCTGAGAATGCTTCTGTCTAGTTTTTATGTGTAGATATTTCCTTTTCCAACATAGGCCTCAAAGTGCTCCAAATAAACACTTGCAGATTCTACAAAAGGAGTGTTCCAAAACTGCTCTTTTGAGAGGAACGTTCAAGTCTGTGAGTTGAATGCACTCATCACACAGAATTTTCTCAGAATGCTTCTGTCTAGTTTTTATGTGAAGATATTTCCTTTTCCAGCATAGGCCTCAAAACACTCCAAATATCTTCTTGCAGATTCTACAAAAAGAGTGTTTCAAATCTGTTCTATCAAAAGGAAGGTTTAACTCTGTGAGTTGAATGAATGCATCGTGAAGAACTTTCTGAGAATGCTTCTCTGTAGTTTTTAGGTGAAGATATTTCCTTTTCCAACATAGGCCTCAAGGTGCTCTGAATAAATACTTGCAGATTCTATAAAAGTAGTGTTTCAAAACTGTTCTATCAAAGGGAACGTTGAAGTCTGTGAGTTGAATGCACTCATCACCCAGAAGTTTCTCAGAATGCTTCTGTCTGGCTTTTAGGTGAAGAGACTTTATTTCCCAGCATAGGCCTCAAATCGCTCCAAATGTCCACTTGCAGATTCTACGAAAAGAGTGTTTCGAAGCTGCTCTTTCAAAAGCAAGGTTCAAGTCTGTGTGTTGAATGCACTCATGAGAAAGAAGTTTCTGAGAATGCTTCTGTCTAGTTCTTACGTGAAGATATTTCCTTTTCCAGCTTAGGCCTCAAAGCGCTCCAAATAAACACTTGCAAATTCTACAAAAGGAGTGTTTCAAAAGAGTTCTATCAAAAGGAACGTTCAAGTCTGTGAGTTGAATGCACTTATCATACAGAAGTTTCCTGGAATGCTTCTGTCTAGTTTTTATGTGAAGACATTTCCTTTTCCAGCATAGGCCTCAAAGCGCTCCAAATATCCACTTGCAGATTCTACCGAAAGAGTGTTTCAAAACTGCTCTATCAAAAGCAAGCTTCAACACTGTGAGTAGAATGCACTCATCACAAAGAAGTTTCTGAGAATGCTTCTGTCTAGTTTTTATGTGAAGATATTTCCTTTTCCAACATTGGCCTCAAAGCGCTCCAAATAAACACTTGCAGATTCTACAAAAGGAGTGTTTCAAAACTGCTCTTTTGAGAGGAACGTTCAAGTCTGTGAGTTGAATGCACTCATCACAAAGAAGTTTCTGAGAATGCTTCTGTCTAGTTTTTATGTGAAGATATTTCCTTTTCCAGCATTGGCCTCAAAACACTCCAAATATCTTCTTGCAGATTCTACAAAAAGAGTGTTTCAAATCTGTTCTATCAAAAGGAAGGTTCAACTCTGTGAGTTGAATGAATGCATCATGAAGAACTTTCTGAGAATGCTTCTCTGTAGTTTTTAGGTGAAGATATTCCATATCCCAGCACAGGCCTCGAAGTGCTCCAAATAACCACTTGCAGATTTTACCAAAAGAGTGTTTCAAAACTGCTCTTTCTATAGGTAAGTTCAAGTCTGTGAGTTGAATGCACTCAACACAAAGAAGTTTCTGAGAATGCTTCTGTTCAGTTTTTATGTGAAGATATTTCCTTTTCCAGCATAGGCCTCAAACGGCTCCAAATATCCCCTTGCAGATTCTACAAAAAGAGTGTTTCCAAACTTCTCTATCAATTGGTAGGTTCAACACTGTGAGTTGAATGAACTCATCACAAAGAAGTTTCTGAGAATCCTTCTCTCTAGTTTTTATGTGAAGACATTTCCTTTTCCAACATAGGCCTCAAGGTGCTCCGAATAAACACTTGCAGATTCTACAAAAGGAGTGTTTCAAAACTGTTCTATCAAAGGGAACGTTCAAGTCTGTGAGTTGAATGCACTCATCACACAGAAGTTTCTCAGAATGCTTCTGTCTAGTTTTTAGGTGAAGAGATTTCATTACCCAGCATAGGCCTCAAAGCGCTCCAAATATCCACTTACAGAATCTACGAAAAGAGTGTTTCAAAGCTGCTCTTTCAAAAGGAAGTTTCAAGTCCGTGTGTTGAATGCACTCATCAGAAAGAAGTTTCTGAGAATGCTTCTGTCTAGTTCTTACGTGAAGATATTTCCTTTTCCAGCTGAGGCCTCAAAGCGCTCGAAGTAAACACTTGCAAATTCTACAAAAGGAGTGTTTCAAAAGAGTTCTATCAAAAGGAACGTTCAAGTCTGTGAGTTGAATGCACTTATCATACAGAAGTTTCCTGGAATGCTTCTGTCTAGTTTTTATGTGAAGACATTTCCTTTTCCAGCATAGGCCTCAAAGCGCTCCAAATATCCACTTGCAGATTCTACCAAAACAGTGTCTCAAAGCTGCTCAATCAAAAGCAAGCTTCAACACTGTGAGTAGAATGCACTCATCCCAAAGTAGTTTCTGAGAATGCTTCTGTCTAGTTTTTATGTGTAGATATTTCCTTTTCCAACATAGGCCTCAAAGCGCTCCAAATAAACACTTGCAGATTCTACAAAAGGAGTGTTCCAAAACTGCTCTTTTGAGAGGAACGTTCAAGTCTGTGAGTTGAATGCACTCATCACACAGAATTTTCTCAGAATGCTTCTGTCTAGTTTTTATGTGAAGATATTTCCTTTTCCAGCATAGGCCTCAAAACACTCCAAATATCTTCTTGCAGATTCTACAAAAAGAGTGTTTCAAATCTGTTCTATCAAAAGGAAGGTTTAACTCTGTGAGTTGAATGAATGCATCGTGAAGAACTTTCTGAGAATGCTTCCCTGTAGTTTTTAGGTGAAGATATTTCCTTTTCCAACATAGGCCTCAAGGTGCTCTGAATAAATACTTGCAGATTCTATAAAGGTAGTGTTTCAAAACTGTTCTATCAAAGGGAACGTTGAAGTCTGTGAGTTGAATGCACTCATCACCCAGAAGTTTCTCAGAATGCTTCTGTCTGGCTTTTAGGTGAAGAGACTTTATTTCCCAGCATAGGCCTCAAATCTCTCCAAATGTCCACTTGCAGATTCTACGAAAAGAGTGTTTCGAAGCTGCTCTTTCAAAAGCAAGGTTCAAGTCTGTGTGTTGAATGCACTCATGAGAAAGAAGTTTCTGAGAATTCTTCTGTCTAGTTCTTACGTGAAGATATTTCATTTTCCAGCTTAGGCCTCAAAGCGCTCCAAATAAACACTTGCAAATTCTACAAAAGGAGTGTTTCAAAAGAGTTCTATCAAAAGGAACGTTCAAGTCTGTGAGTTGAATGCACTTATCATACAGAAGTTTCCTGGAATGCTTCTGTCTAGTTTTTATGTGAAGACATTTCCTTTTCCAGCATAGGCCTCAAAGCGCTCCAAATATCCACTTGCAGATTCTACCGAAAGAGTGTTTCAAAACTGCTCTATCAAAAGCAAGCTTCAACACTGTGAGTAGAATGCACTCATCACAAAGAAGTTTCTGAGAATGCTTCTGTCTAGTTTTTATGTGAAGATATTTCCTTTTCCAACATTGGCCTCAAAGCGCTCCAAATAAACACTTGCAGATTCTACAAAAGGAGTGTTTCAAAACTGCTCTTTTGAGAGGAACGTTCAAGTCTGTGAGTTGAATGCACTCATCACACAGAAGTTTCTGAGAATGCTTCTGTCTAGTTTTTATGTGAAGATATTTCCTTTTCCAGCATTGGCCTCAAAACACTCCAAATATCTTCTTGCAGATTCTACAAAAAGAGTGTTTCAAATCTGTTCTATCAAAAGGAAGGTTCAACTCTGTGAGTTGAATGAATGCATCGTGAAGAACTTTCTGAGAATGCTTCTCTGTAGTTTTTAGGTGAAGATATTCCATATCCCAGCACAGGCCTCGAAGTGCTCCAAATAACCACTTGCAGATTTTACCAAAAGAGTGTTTCAAAACTGCTCTTTCTATAGGTAAGTTCAAGTCTGTGAGTTGAATGCACTCAACACAAAGAAGTTTCTGAGAATGCTTCTGTTCAGTTTTTATGTGAAGATATTTCCTTTTCCAGCATAGGCCTCAAACGGCTCCAAATATCCCCTTGCAGATTCTACAAAAAGAGTGTTTCCAAACTTCTCTATCAATTGGTAGGTTCAACACTGTGAGTTGAATGAACTCATCACAAAGAAGTTTCTGAGAATCCTTCTCTCTAGTTTTTATGTGAAGACATTTCCTTTTCCAACATAGGCCTCAAGGTGCTCCGAATAAACACTTGCAGATTCTAGAAAAGGAGTGTTTCAAAACTGTTCTATCAAAGGGAACGTTCAAGTCTGTGAGTTGAATGCACTCATCACACAGAAGTTTCTCAGAATGCTTCTGTCTAGTTTTTAGGTGAAGAGATTTCATTACCCAGCATAGGCCTCAAAGCGCTCCAAATATCCACTTACAGAATCTACGAAAAGAGTGTTTCAAAGCTGCTCTTTCACAAGCAAAGTTCAAGTCCGTGTGTTGAATGCACTCATCAGAGAGAAGTTTCTGAGAATGCTTCTGTCTAGTTCTTACGTGAAGATATTTCCTTTTCCAGCTGAGGCCTCAAAGCGCTCGAAAGAAACATTTGCAAATTCTACAAAAGGAGTGTTTCAAAAGAGTTCTATCAAGAGGAACGTTCAAGTCTGTGAGTTGAATGCACTTATCATACAGAAGTTTCCTGGAATGCTTCTGTCTAGTTTTTATGTGAAGACATTTCCTTTTCCAGCATAGGCCTCAAAGCGCTCCAAATATCCACTTGCAGATTCTACCAAAAGAGTGTCTCAAAGCTGCTCAATCAAAAGCAAGCTTCAATACTGTGAGTAGAATGCACTCATCCCAAAGTAGTTTCTGCGAATGCTTCTGTCTAGTTTTTATGTGAAGATATTTCCTTTTCCAACATAGGCCTCAAAGCGCTCCAAATAAACACTTGCAGATTCTACAAAAGGAGTGTTCCAAAACTGCTCTTTTGAGAGGAACGTTCAAGTCTGTGAGTTGAATGCACTCATCACACAGAAGTTTCTGAGAATGCTTCTGTCTAGTTTTTATGTGAAGATATTTCCTTTTCCAGCATAGGCCTCAAAACACTCCAAATATCTTCTTGCAGATTCTACAAAAAGAGTGTTTCAAATCTGTTCTATCAAAAGGAAGGTTTAACTCTGTGAGTTGAATGAATGCATCGTGAAGAACTTTCTGAGAATGCTTCTCTGTAGTTTTTAGGTGAAGATATTTCCTTTTCCAACATAGGCCTCAAGGTGCTCTGAATAAATACTTGCAGATTCTATAAAAGTAGTGTTTCAAAACTGTTCTATCAAAGGGAACGTTGAAGTCTGTGAGTTGAATGCACTCATAGACCAGAAGTTTCTCAGAATGCTTCTGTCTGGCTTTTAGGTGAAGAGACTTTATTTCCCAGCATAGGCCTCAAATCGCTCCAAATGTCCACTTGCAGATTCTACGAAAAGAGTGTTTCGAAGCTGCTCTTTCAAAAGCAAGTTTCAAGTCTGTGTGTTGAATGCACTCATGAGAAAGAAGTTTCTGAGAATGCTTCTGTCTAGTTCTTACCTGAAGATATTTCCTTTTCCAGCTTAGGCCTCAAAGCGCTCCAAATAAACACTTGGAAATTCTACAAAAGGAGTGTTTCAAAAGAGTTCTATCAAAAGGAACGTTCAAGTCTGTGAGTTGAATGCACTTATCATACAGAAGTTTCCTGGAATGCTTCTGTCTAGTTTTTATGTGAAGACATTTCCTTTTCCAGCATAGGCCTCAAAGCGCTCCAAATATCCACTTGCAGATTCTACCGAAAGAGTGTTTCAAAACTGCTCTATCAAAAGCAAGCTTCAACACTGTGAGTAGAATGCACTCATCACAAAGAAGTTTCTGAGAATGCTTCTGTCTAGTTTTTATGTGAAGATATTTCCTTTTCCAACATTGGCCTCAAAGCGCTCCAAATAAACACTTGCAGATTCTACAAAAGGAGTGTTTCAAAACTGCTCTTTTGAGAGGAACGTTCAAGTCTGTGAGTTGAATGCACTTATCACACAGAAGTTTCTGAGAATGCTTCTGTCTAGTTTTTATGTGAAGATATTTCCTTTTCCAGCATTGGCCTCAAAACACTCCAAATATCTTCTTGCAGATTCTACAAAAAGAGTGTTTCAAATCTGTTCTATCAAAAGGAAGGTTCAACTCTGTGAGTTGAATGAATGCATCGTGAAGAACTTTCTGAGAATGCTTCTCTGTAGTTTTTAGGTGAAGATATTCCATATCCCAGCACAGGCCTCGAAGTGCTCCAAATAACCACTTGCAGATTTTCCAAAAGAGTGTTTCAAAACTGCTCTTTCTATAGGTAAGTTCAAGTCTGTGAGTTGAATGCACTCAACACAAAGAAGTTTCTGAGAATGCTTCTGTTCAGTTTTTATGTGAAGATATTTCCTTTTCCAGCATAGGCCTCAAACGGCTCCAAATATCCCCTTGCAGATTCTACAAAAAGAGTGTTTCCAAACTTCTCTATCAATTGGTAGGTTCAACACTGTGAGTTGAATGAACTCATCACAAAGAAGTTTCTGAGAATCCTTCTCTCTAGTTTTTATGTGAAGATATTTCCTTTTCCAACATAGGCCTCAAGGTGCTCCGAATAAACACTTGCAGATTCTACAAAAGGAGTGTTTCAAAACTGTTCTATCAAAGGGAACGTTCAAGTCTGTGAGTTGAATGCACTCATCACACAGAAGTTTCTCAGAATGCTTCTGTCTAGTTTTTAGGTGAAGAGATTTCATTACCCAGCATAGGCCTCAAAGCGCTCCAAATATCCACTTACAGAATCTACGAAAAGAGTGTTTCAAAGCTGCTCTTTCAAAAGCAAGGTTCAAGTCCGTGTGTTGAATGCACTCATCAGAGAGAAGTTTCTGAGAATGCTTCTGTCTAGTTCTTACGTGAAGATATTTCCTTTTCCAGCTGAGGCCTCAAAGCGCTCGAAAGAACCATTTGCAAATTCTACAAAAGGAGTGTTTCAAAAGAGTTCTATCAAGAGGAACGTTCAAGTCTGTGAGTTGAATGCACTTATCATACAGAAGTTTCCTGGAATGCTTCTGTCTAGTTTTTATGTGAAGACATTTCCTTTTCCAGCATAGGCCTCAAAGCGCTCCAAATATCCACTTGCAGATTCTACCAAAAGAGTGTCTCAAAGCTGCTCAATCAAAAGCAAGCTTCAATACTGTGAGTAGAATGCACTCATCCCAAAGTAGTTTCTGCGAATGCTTCTGTCTAGTTTTTATGTGAAGATATTTCCTTTTCCAACATAGGCCTCAAAGCGCTCCAAATAAACACTTGCAGATTCTACAAAAGGAGTGTTCCAAAACTGCTCTTTTGAGAGGAACGTTCAAGTCTGTGAGTTGAATGCACTCATCACACAGAAGTTTCTGAGAATGCTTCTGTCTAGTTTTTATGTGAAGATATTTCCTTTTCCAGCATAGGCCTCAAAACACTCCAAATATCTTCTTGCAGGTTCTACAAAAAGAGTGTTTCAAATCTGTTCTATCAAAAGGAAGGTTTAACTCTGTGAGTTGAATGAATGCATCGTGAAGAACTTTCTGAGAATGCTTCTCTGTAGTTTTTAGGTGAAGATATTTCCTTTTCCAACATAGGCCTCAAGGTGCTCTGAATAAATACTTGCAGATTCTATAAAAGTAGTGTTTCAAAACTGTTCTATCAAAGGGAACGTTGAAGTCTGTGAGTTGAATGCACTCATCACCCAGAAGTTTCTCAGAATGCTTCTGTCTGGCTTTTAGGTGAAGAGACTTTATTTCCCAGCATAGGCCTCAAATCGCTCCAAATGTCCCCTTGCAGATTCTACGAAAAGAGTGTTTCGAAGCTGCTCTTTCAAAAGCAAGGTTCAAGTCTGTGTGTTGAATGCACTCATGAGAAAGAAGTTTCTGAGAATGCTTCTGTCTAGTTCTTACCTGAAGATATTTCCTTTTCCAGCTTAGGCCTCAAAGCGCTCCAAATAAACACTTGCAAATTCTACAAAAGGAGTGTTTCAAAAGAGTTCTATCAAAAGGAACGTTCAAGTCTGTGAGTTGAATGCACTTATCATACAGAAGTTTCCTGGAATGCTTCTGTCTAGTTTTTATATGAAGACATTTCCTTTTCCAGCATAGGCCTCAAAGCGCTCCAAATATCCACTTGCAGATTCTACCGAAAGAGTGTTTCAAAACTGCTCTATCAAAAGCAAGCTTCAACACTGTGAGTAGAATGCACTCATCACAAAGAAGTTTCTGAGAATGCTTCTGTCTAGTTTTTATGTGAAGATATTTCCTTTTCCAACATTGGCCTCAAAGCGCTCCAAATAAACACTTGCAGATTCTACAAAAGGAGTGTTTCAAAACTGCTCTTTTGAGAGGAACGTTCAAGTCTGTGAGTTGAATGCACTCATCACACAGAAGTTTCTGAGAATGCTTCTGTCTAGTTTTTATGTGAAGATATTTCCTTTTCCAGCATTGGCCTCAAAACACTCCAAATATCTTCTTGCAGATTCTACAAAAAGAGTGTTTCAAATCTGTTCTATCAAAAGGAAGGTTCAACTCTGTGAGTTGAATGAATGCATCGTGAAGAACTTTCTGAGAATGCTTCTCTGTAGTTTTTAGGTGAAGATATTCCATATCCCAGCACAGGCCTCGAAGTGCTCCAAATAACCACTTGCAGATTTTACCAAAAGAGTGTTTGAAAACTGCTCTTTCTATAGGTAAGTTCAAGTCTGTGAGTTGAATGCACTCAACACAAAGAAGTTTCTGAGAATGCTTCTGTTCAGTTTTTATGTGAAGATATTTCCTTTTCCAGCATAGGCCTCAAACGGCTCCAAATATCCCCTTGCAGATTCTACAAAAAGAGTGTTTCCAAACTTCTCTATCAATTGGTAGGTTCAACACTGTGAGTTGAATGAACTCATCACAAAGAAGTTTCTGAGAATCCTTCTCTCTAGTTTTTATGTGAAGATATTTCCTTTTCCAACATAGGCCTCAAGGTGCTCCGAATAAACACTTGCAGATTCTACAAAAGGAGTGTTTCAAAACTGTTCTATCAAAGGGAACGTTCAAGTCTGTGAGTTGAATGCACTCATCACACAGAAGTTTCTCAGAATGCTTCTGTCTAGTTTTTAGGTGAAGAGATTTCATTACCCAGCATAGGCCTCAAAGCGCTCCAAATATCCACTTACAGAATCTACGAAAAGAGTGTTTCAAAGCTGCTCTTTCAAAAGCAAGGTTCAAGTCCGTGTGTTGAATGCACTCATCAGAGAGAAGTTTCTGAGAATGCTTCTGTCTAGTTCTTACGTGAAGATATTTCCTTTTCCAGCTGAGGCCTCAAAGCGCTCGAAAGAAACATTTGCAAATTCTACAAAAGGAGTGTTTCAAAAGAGTTCTATCAAGAGGAACGTTCAAGTCTGTGAGTTGAATGCACTTATCATACAGAAGTTTCCTGGAATGCTTCTGTCTAGTTTTTATGTGAAGACATTTCCTTTTCCAGCATAGGCCTCAAAGCGCTCCAAATATCCACTTGCAGATTCTACCAAAAGAGTGTCTCAAAGCTGCTCAATCAAAAGCAAGCTTCAATACTGTGAGTAGAATGCACTCATCCCAAAGTAGTTTCTGCGAATGCTTCTGTCTAGTTTTTATGTGAAGATATTTCCTTTTCCAACATAGGCCTCAAAGCGCTCCAAATAAACACTTGCAGATTCTACAAAAGGAGTGTTCCAAAACTGCTCTTTTGAGAGGAACGTTCAAGTCTGTGAGTTGAATGCACTCATCACACAGAAGTTTCTGAGAATGCTTCTGTCTAGTTTTTATGTGAAGATATTTCCTTTTCCAGCATAGGCCTCAAAACACTCCAAATATCTTCTTGCAGATTCTACAAAAAGAGTGTTTCAAATCTGTTCTATCAAAAGGAAGGTTTAACTCTGTGAGTTGAATGAATGCATCGTGAAGAACTTTCTGAGAATGCTTCTCTGTAGTTTTTAGGTGAAGATATTTCCTTTTCCAACATAGGCCTCAAGGTGCTCTGAATAAATACTTGCAGATTCTATAAAAGTAGTGTTTCAAAACTGTTCTATCAAAGGGAACGTTGAAGTCTGTGAGTTGAATGCACTCATCACCCAGAAGTTTCTCAGAATGCTTCTGTCTGGCTTTTAGGTGAAGAGACTTTATTTCCCAGCATAGGCCTCAAATCGCTCCAAATGTCCCCTTGCAGATTCTACGAAAAGAGTGTTTCGAAGCTGCTCTTTCAAAAGCAAGGTTCAAGTCTGTGTGTTGAATGCACTCATGAGAAAGAAGTTTCTGAGAATGCTTCTGTCTAGTTCTTACCTGAAGATATTTCCTTTTCCAGCTTAGGCCTCAAAGCGCTCCAAATAAACACTTGCAAATTCTACAAAAGGAGTGTTTCAGAAGAGTTCTATGAAAAGGAACGTTCAAGTCTGTGAGTTGAATGCACTTATCATACAGAAGTTTCCTGGAATGCTTCTGTCTAGTTTTTATGTGAAGACATTTCCTTTTCCAGCATAGGCCTCAAAGCGCTCCAAGTATCCACTTGCAGATTCTATCAAAAGAGTGTCTCAAAACTGCTCAATCAAAAGCAAGCTTCAACACTGTGAGTAGAATGCACTCATCCCAAAGAAGTTTCTGAGAATGCTTCTGTCTAGTTTTTATGTGAAGAGATTTCCTTTTCCAACATAGGCCTCAAAGCGCTCCAAATAAACACTTGCAGATTCTACAAAAGGAGTGTTTCAAAACTGCTCTTTTGAGAGGAACGTTCAAGTCTGTGAGTTGAATGCACTCATCACACAGAAGTTTCTGAGAATGCTTCTGTCTAGTTTTTATGTGAAGATATTTCCTTTTCCAGCATAGGCCTCAAAACACTCCAAATATCTTCTTGCAGATTCTACAAAAAGAGTGTTTCAAATCTGTTCTATCAAAAGGAAGGTTCAACTCTGTGAGTTTAATGAATGCATCGTGAAGAACTTTCTGAGAATGCTTCTCTGTAGCTTTTAGGTGAAGATATTCCATATTCCAGCACAGGCCTCGAAGTGCTCCAAATAACCACTTGCAGATTTTACCAAAAGAGTGTTTCAAAACTGCTCTTTCTATAGATAAGTTCAAGTCTGTGAGTTGAATGCGCTCAACACAAAGAAGTTTCTGAGAATCCTTCTGTTCAGTTTTTATGTGAAGATATTTCCTTTTCCAGCATAGGCCTCAAACGGCTCAGAATATCCCCTTGCAGATTCTACAAAAAGAGTGTTTCCAAACTTCTCTAACAATTGGTAGGTTCAACACTGTGAGTTGAATGAACTCATCACAAAGAAGTTTCTGAGAATCCTTCTCTCTAGTTTTTATGTGAAGATATTTCCTTTTCCAACATAGGCCTCAAGGTGCTCCGAATAAACACTGGCAGATTCTACAAAAGGAGTGTTTCAAAACTGTTCTATCAAAGGGAACGTTCAAGTCTGTGAGTTGAATGCACTCATCACACAGAAGTTTCTGAGAATGCTTCTGTCTAGTTTTCAGGTGAAGGGATTTCATTTCCCAGCATAGGCCTCAAAGCGCTCCAAATATCCACTTGCAGATTCTACGAAAAGAGTGTTTCAAAGCTGCTCTTTCAAAAGCAAGGTTCAAGTCTGTGTGTTGAATGCACTCATCAGAAAGAAGTTTCTGAGAATGCTTCTGTCTAGTTCTTACGTGAAGATATTTCCTTTTCCAGCTGAGGCCTCAAAGCGCTCGAAAGAAACATTTGCAAATTCTACAAAAGGAGTGTTTCAAAAGAGTTCTATCAAGAGGAACGTTCAAGTCTGTGAGTTGAATGCACTTATCATACAGAAGTTTCCTGGAATGCTTCTGTCTAGTTTTTATGTGAAGACATTTCCTTTTCCAGCATAGGCCTCAAAGCGCTCCAAATATCCACTTGCAGATTCTACCA
Source organism: Pongo pygmaeus (assembly GCF_028885625.2). Lineage (NCBI taxonomy): Eukaryota > Metazoa > Chordata > Mammalia > Primates > Hominidae > Pongo > Pongo pygmaeus. The sequence goes on along the minus strand of NC_072379.2, from coordinate 23,727,267 downwards.
AAAGAGTGTCTCAAAGCTGCTCAATCAAAAGCAAGCTTCAATACTGTGAGTAGAATGCACTCATCCCAAAGTAGTTTCTGCGAATGCTTCTGTCTAGTTTTTATGTGAAGATATTTCCTTTTCCAACATAGGCCTCAAAGCGCTCCAAATAAACACTTGCAGATTCTACAAAAGGAGTGTTCCAAAACTGCTCTTTTGAGAGGAACGTTCAAGTCTGTGAGTTGAATGCACTCATCACACAGAAGTTTCTGAGAATGCTTCTGTCTAGTTTTTATGTGAAGATATTTCCTTTTCCAGCATAGGCCTCAAAACACTCCAAATATCTTCTTGCAGATTCTACAAAAAGAGTGTTTCAAATCTGTTCTATCAAAAGGAAGGTTTAACTCTGTGAGTTGAATGAATGCATCGTGAAGAACTTTCTGAGAATGCTTCTCTGTAGTTTTTAGGTGAAGATATTTCCTTTTCCAACATAGGCCTCAAGGTGCTCTGAATAAATACTTGCAGATTCTATAAAAGTAGTGTTTCAAAACTGTTCTATCAAAGGGAACGTTGAAGTCTGTGAGTTGAATGCACTCATCACACAGAAGTTTCTCAGAATCCTTCTCTCTGGCTTTTAGGTGAAGAGACTTTATTTCCCAGCATAGGCCTCAAATCGCTCCAAATATCCACTTGCAGATTCTACGAAAAGAGTGTTTCGAAGCTGCTCTTTCAAAAGGAAGTTTCAAGTCCGTGTGTTGAATGCACTCATCAGAAAGAAGTTTCTGAGAATGCTTCTGTCTAGTTCTTACGTGAAGATATTTCCTTTTCCAGCTGAGGCCTCAAAGCGCTCGAAGTAAACACTTGCAAATTCTACAAAAGGAGTGTTTCAAAAGAGTTCTATCAAAAGGAACGTTCAAGTCTGTGAGTTGAATGCACTTATCATACAGAAGTTTCCTGGAATGCTTCTGTCTAGTTTTTATGTGAAGACATTTCCTTTTCCAGCATAGGCCTCAAAGCGCTCCAAATATCCACTTGCAGATTCTACCAAAACAGTGTCTCAAAGCTGCTCAATCAAAAGCAAGCTTCAACACTGTGAGTAGAATGCACTCATCCCAAAGTAGTTTCTGAGAATGCTTCTGTCTAGTTTTCATGTGTAGATATTTCCTTTTCCAACATAGGCCTCAAAGCGCTCCAAATAAACACTTGCAGATTCTACAAAAGGAGTGTTCCAAAACTGCTCTTTTGAGAGGAACGTTCAAGTCTGTGAGTTGAATGCACTCATCACACAGAATTTTCTCAGAATGCTTCTGTCTAGTTTTTATGTGAAGATATTTCCTTTTCCAGCATAGGCCTCAAAACACTCCAAATATCTTCTTGCAGATTCTACAAAAAGAGTGTTTCAAATCTGTTCTATCAAAAGGAAGGTTTAACTCTGTGAGTTGAATGAATGCATCGTGAAGAACTTTCTGAGAATGCTTCTCTGTAGTTTTTAGGTGAAGATATTTCCTTTTCCAACATAGGCCTCAATGTGCTCTGAATAAATACTTGCAGATTCTATAAAAGTAGTGTTTCAAAACTGTTCTATCAAAGGGAACGTTGAAGTCTGTGAGTTGAATGCACTCATCACCCAGAAGTTTCTCAGAATGCTTCTGTCTGGCTTTTAGGTGAAGAGACTTTATTTCCCAGCATAGGCCTCCAATCGCTCCAAATGTCCACTTGCAGATTCTACGAAAAGAGTGTTTCGAAGCTGCTCTTTCAAAAGCAAGGTTCAAGTCTGTGTGTTGAATGCACTCATGAGAAAGAAGTTTCTGAGAATGCTTCTGTCTAGTTCTTACGTGAAGATATTTCCTTTTCCAGCTTAGGCCTCAAAGCGCTCCAAATAAACACTTGCAAATTCTACAAAAGGAGTGTTTCAAAAGAGTTCTATCAAAAGGAACGTTCAAGTCTGTGAGTTGAATGCACTTATCATACAGAAGTTTCCTGGAATGCTTCTGTCTAGTTTTTATGTGAAGACATTTCCTTTTCCAGCATAGGCCTCAAAGCGCTCCAAATATCCACTTGCAGATTCTACAAAAAGAGTGTTTCAAAACTGCTCTATCAAAAGCAAGCTTCAACACTGTGAGTAGAATGCACTCATCACAAAGAAGTTTCTGAGAATGCTTCTGTCTAGTTTTTATGTGAAGATATTTCCTTTTCCAACATTGGCCTCAAAGCGCTCCAAATAAACACTTGCAGATTCTACAAAAGGAGTGTTTCAAAACTGCTCTTTTGAGAGGAACGTTCAAGTCTGTGAGTTGAATGCACTCATCACACAGAAGTTTCTGAGAATGCTTCTGTCTAGTTTTTATGTGAAGATATTTCCTTTTCCAGCATTGGCCTCAAAACACTCCAAATATCTTCTTGCAGATTCTACAAAAAGAGTGTTTCAAATCTGTTCTATCAAAAGGAAGGTTCAACTCTGTGAGTTGAATGAATGCATCGTGAAGAACTTTCTGAGAATGCTTCTCTGTAGTTTTTAGGTGAAGATATTCCATATCCCAGCACAGGCCTCGAAGTGCTCCAAATAACCACTTGCAGATTTTACCAAAAGAGTGTTTCAAAACTGCTCTTTCTATAGGTAAGTTCAAGTCTGTGAGTTGAATGCACTCAACACAAAGAAGTTTCTGAGAATGCTTCTGTTCAGTTTTTATGTGAAGATATTTCCTTTTCCAGCATAGGCCTCAAACGGCTCCAAATATCCCCTTGCAGATTCTACAAAGAGTGTTTCCAAACTTCTCTATCAATTGGTAGGTTCAACACTGTGAGTTGAATGAACTCATCACAAAGAAGTTTCTGAGAATCCTTCTCTCTAGTTTTTATGTGAAGATATTTCCTTTTCCAACATAGGCCTCAAGGTGCTCCGAATAAACACTTGCAGATTCTACAAAAGGAGTGTTTCAAAACTGTTCTATCAAAGGGAACGTTCAAGTCTGTGAGTTGAATGCACTCATCACACAGAAGTTTCTCAGAATGCTTCTGTCTAGTTTTTAGGTGAAGAGATTTCATTACCCAGCATAGGCCTCAAAGCGCTCCAAATATCCACTTACAGAATCTACGAAAAGAGTGTTTCAAAGCTGCTCTTTCAAAAGCAAGGTTCAAGTCCGTGTGTTGAATGCACTCATCAGAAAGAAGTTTCTGAGAATGCTTCTGTCTAGTTCTTACGTGAAGATATTTCCTTTTCCAGCTGAGGCCTCAAAGCGCTCGAAGTAAACACTTGCAAATTCTACAAAAGGAGTGTTTCAAAAGAGTTCTATCAAAAGGAACGTTCAAGTCTGTGAGTTGAATGCACTTATCATACAGAAGTTTCCTGGAATGCTTCTGTCTAGTTTTTATGTGAAGACATTTCCTTTTCCAGCATAGGCCTCAAAGCGCTCCAAATATCCACTTGCAGATTCTACCAAAACAGTGTCTCAAAGCTGCTCAATCAAAAGCAAGCTTCAACACTGTGAGTAGAATGCACTCATCCCAAAGTAGTTTCTGAGAATGCTTCTGTCTAGTTTTTATGTGTAGATATTTCCTTTTCCAACATAGGCCTCAAAGTGCTCCAAATAAACACTTGCAGATTCTACAAAAGGAGTGTTCCAAAACTGCTCTTTTGAGAGGAACGTTCAAGTCTGTGAGTTGAATGCACTCATCACACAGAATTTTCTCAGAATGCTTCTGTCTAGTTTTTATGTGAAGATATTTCCTTTTCCAGCATAGGCCTCAAAACACTCCAAATATCTTCTTGCAGATTCTACAAAAAGAGTGTTTCAAATCTGTTCTATCAAAAGGAAGGTTTAACTCTGTGAGTTGAATGAATGCATCGTGAAGAACTTTCTGAGAATGCTTCTCTGTAGTTTTTAGGTGAAGATATTTCCTTTTCCAACATAGGCCTCAAGGTGCTCTGAATAAATACTTGCAGATTCTATAAAAGTAGTGTTTCAAAACTGTTCTATCAAAGGGAACGTTGAAGTCTGTGAGTTGAATGCACTCATCACCCAGAAGTTTCTCAGAATGCTTCTGTCTGGCTTTTAGGTGAAGAGACTTTATTTCCCAGCATAGGCCTCAAATCGCTCCAAATGTCCACTTGCAGATTCTACGAAAAGAGTGTTTCGAAGCTGCTCTTTCAAAAGCAAGGTTCAAGTCTGTGTGTTGAATGCACTCATGAGAAAGAAGTTTCTGAGAATGCTTCTGTCTAGTTCTTACGTGAAGATATTTCCTTTTCCAGCTTAGGCCTCAAAGCGCTCCAAATAAACACTTGCAAATTCTACAAAAGGAGTGTTTCAAAAGAGTTCTATCAAAAGGAACGTTCAAGTCTGTGAGTTGAATGCACTTATCATACAGAAGTTTCCTGGAATGCTTCTGTCTAGTTTTTATGTGAAGACATTTCCTTTTCCAGCATAGGCCTCAAAGCGCTCCAAATATCCACTTGCAGATTCTACAAAAAGAGTGTTTCAAAACTGCTCTATCAAAAGCAAGCTTCAACACTGTGAGTAGAATGCACTCATCACAAAGAAGTTTCTGAGAATGCTTCTGTCTAGTTTTTATGTGAAGATATTTCCTTTTCCAACATTGGCCTCAAAGCGCTCCAAATAAACACTTGCAGATTCTACAAAAGGAGTGTTTCAAAACTGCTCTTTTGAGAGGAACGTTCAAGTCTGTGAGTTGAATGCACTCATCACAAAGAAGTTTCTGAGAATGCTTCTGTCTAGTTTTTATGTGAAGATATTTCCTTTTCCAGCATTGGCCTCAAAACACTCCAAATATCTTCTTGCAGATTCTACAAAAAGAGTGTTTCAAATCTGTTCTATCAAAAGGAAGGTTCAACTCTGTGAGTTGAATGAATGCATCGTGAAGAACTTTCTGAGAATGCTTCTCTGTAGTTTTTAGGTGAAGATATTCCATATCCCAGCACAGGCCTCGAAGTGCTCCAAATAACCACTTGCAGATTTTACCAAAAGAGTGTTTCAAAACTGCTCTTTCTATAGGTAAGTTCAAGTCTGTGAGTTGAATGCACTCAACACAAAGAAGTTTCTGAGAATGCTTCTGTTCAGTTTTTATGTGAAGATATTTCCTTTTCCAGCATAGGCCTCAAACGGCTCCAAATATCCCCTTGCAGATTCTACAAAAAGAGTGTTTCCAAACTTCTCTATCAATTGGTAGGTTCAACACTGTGAGTTGAATGAACTCATCACAAAGAAGTTTCTGAGAATCCTTCTCTCTAGTTTTTATGTGAAGATATTTCCTTTTCCAACATAGGCCTCAAGGTGCTCCGAATAAACACTTGCAGATTCTACAAAAGGAGTGTTTCAAAACTGTTCTATCAAAGGGAACGTTCAAGTCTGTGAGTTGAATGCACTCATCACACAGAAGTTTCTCAGAATGCTTCTGTCTAGTTTTTAGGTGAAGAGATTTCATTACCCAGCATAGGCCTCAAAGCGCTCCAAATATCCACTTACAGAATCTACGAAAAGAGTGTTTCAAAGCTGCTCTTTCAAAAGGAAGTTTCAAGTCCGTGTGTTGAATGCACTCATCAGAAAGAAGTTTCTGAGAATGCTTCTGTCTAGTTCTTACGTGAAGATATTTCCTTTTCCAGCTGAGGCCTCAAAGCGCTCGAAGTAAACACTTGCAAATTCTACAAAAGGAGTGTTTCAAAAGAGTTCTATCAAAAGGAACGTTCAAGTCTGTGAGTTGAATGCACTTATCATACAGAAGTTTCCTGGAATGCTTCTGTCTAGTTTTTATGTGAAGACATTTCCTTTTCCAGCATAGGCCTCAAAGCGCTCCAAATATCCACTTGCAGATTCTACCAAAACAGTGTCTCAAAGCTGCTCAATCAAAAGCAAGCTTCAACACTGTGAGTAGAATGCACTCATCCCAAAGTAGTTTCTGAGAATGCTTCTGTCTAGTTTTTATGTGTAGATATTTCCTTTTCCAACATAGGCCTCAAAGCGCTCCAAATAAACACTTGCAGATTCTACAAAAGGAGTGTTCCAAAACTGCTCTTTTGAGAGGAACGTTCAAGTCTGTGAGTTGAATGCACTCATCACACAGAATTTTCTCAGAATGCTTCTGTCTAGTTTTTATGTGAAGATATTTCCTTTTCCAGCATAGGCCTCAAAACACTCCAAATATCTTCTTGCAGATTCTACAAAAAGAGTGTTTCAAATCTGTTCTATCAAAAGGAAGGTTTAACTCTGTGAGTTGAATGAATGCATCGTGAAGAACTTTCTGAGAATGCTTCTCTGTAGTTTTTAGGTGAAGATATTTCCTTTTCCAACATAGGCCTCAAGGTGCTCTGAATAAATACTTGCAGATTCTATAAAAGTAGTGTTTCAAAACTGTTCTATCAAAGGGAACGTTGAAGTCTGTGAGTTGAATGCACTCATCACCCAGAAGTTTCTCAGAATGCTTCTGTCTGGCTTTTAGGTGAAGAGACTTTATTTCCCAGCATAGGCCTCAAATCGCTCCAAATGTCCACTTGCAGATTCTACGAAAAGAGTGTTTCGAAGCTGCTCTTTCAAAAGCAAGGTTCAAGTCTGTGTGTTGAATGCACTCATGAGAAAGAAGTTTCTGAGAATGCTTCTGTCTAGTTCTTACGTGAAGATATTTCCTTTTCCAGCTTAGGCCTCAAAGCGCTCCAAATAAACACTTGCAAATTCTATAAAAGGAGTGTTTCAAAAGAGTTCTATCAAAAGGAACGTTCAAGTCTGTGAGTTGAATGCACTTATCATACAGAAGTTTCCTGGAATGCTTCTGTCTAGTTTTTATGTGAAGACATTTCCTTTTCCAGCATAGGCCTCAAAGCGCTCCAAATATCCACTTGCAGATTCTACCGAAAGAGTGTTTCAAAACTGCTCTATCAAAAGCAAGCTTCAACACTGTGAGTAGAATGCACTCATCACAAAGAAGTTTCTGAGAATGCTTCTGTCTAGTTTTTATGTGAAGATATTTCCTTTTCCAACATTGGCCTCAAAGCGCTCCAAATAAACACTTGCAGATTCTACAAAAGGAGTGTTTCAAAACTGCTCTTTTGAGAGGAACGTTCAAGTCTGTGAGTTGAATGCACTCATCACACAGAAGTTTCTGAGAATGCTTCTGTCTAGTTTTTATGTGAAGATATTTCCTTTTCCAGCATTGGCCTCAAAACACTCCAAATATCTTCTTGCAGATTCTACAAAAAGAGTGTTTCAAATCTGTTCTATCAAAAGGAAGGTTCAACTCTGTGAGTTGAATGAATGCATCGTGAAGAACTTTCTGAGAATGCTTCTCTGTAGTTTTTAGGTGAAGATATTCCATATCCCAGCACAGGCCTCGAAGTGCTCCAAATAACCACTTGCAGATTTTACCAAAAGAGTGTTTCAAAACTGCTCTTTCTATAGGTAAGTTCAAGTCTGTGAGTTGAATGCACTCAACACAAAGAAGTTTCTGAGAATGCTTCTGTTCAGTTTTTATGTGAAGATATTTCCTTTTCCAGCATAGGCCTCAAACGGCTCCAAATATCCCCTTGCAGATTCTACAAAAAGAGTGTTTCCAAACTTCTCTATCAATTGGTAGGTTCAACACTGTGAGTTGAATGAACTCATCACAAAGAAGTTTCTGAGAATCCTTCTCTCTAGTTTTTATGTGAAGATATTTCCTTTTCCAACATAGGCCTCAAGGTGCTCCGAATAAACACTTGCAGATTCTACAAAAGGAGTGTTTCAAAACTGTTCTATCAAAGGGAACGTTCAAGTCTGTGAGTTGAATGCACTCATCACACAGAAGTTTCTCAGAATGCTTCTGTCTAGTTTTTAGGTGAAGAGATTTCATTACCCAGCATAGGCCTCAAAGCGCTCCAAATATCCACTTACAGAATCTACGAAAAGAGTGTTTCAAAGCTGCTCTTTCAAAAGGAAGTTTCAAGTCCGTGTGTTGAATGCACTCATCAGAGAGAAGTTTCTGAGAATGCTTCTGTCTAGTTCTTAAGTGAAGATATTTCCTTTTCCAGCTGAGGCGTCAAAGCGCTCGTAGTAAACACTTGCAAATTCTACAAAAGGAGTGTTTCAAAAGAGTTCTATCAAGAGGAACGTTCAAGTCTGTGAGTTGAATGCACTTATCATACAGAAGTTTCCTGGAATGCTTCTGTCTAGTTTTTATGTGAAGACATTTCCTTTTCCAGCATAGGCCTCAAAGCGCTCCAAATATCCACTTGCAGATTCTACCAAAAGAGTGTCTCAAAGCTGCTCAATCAAAAGCAAGCTTCAACACTGTGAGTAGAATGCACTCATCCCAAAGTAGTTTCTGAGAATGCTTCTGTCTAGTTTTTATGTGAAGATATTTCCTTTTCCAACATAGGCCTCAAAGCGCTCCAAATAAACACTTGCAGATTCTACAAAAGGAGTGTTCCAAAACTGCTCTTTTGAGAGGAACGTTCAAGTCTGTGAGTTGAATGCACTCATCACACAGAATTTTCTCAGAATGCTTCTGTCTAGTTTTTATGTGAAGATATTTCCTTTTCCAGCATAGGCCTCAAAACACTCCAAATATCTTCTTGCAGATTCTACAAAAAGAGTGTTTCAAATCTGTTCTATCAAAAGGAAGGTTTAACTCTGTGAGTTGAATGAATGCATCGTGAAGAACTTTCTGAGAATGCTTCCCTGTAGTTTTTAGGTGAAGATATTTCCTTTTCCAACATAGGCCTCAAGGTGCTCTGAATAAATACTTGCAGATTCTATAAAAGTAGTGTTTCAAAACTGTTCTATCAAAGGGAACGTTGAAGTCTGTGAGTTGAATGCACTCATCACCCAGAAGTTTCTCAGAATGCTTCTGTCTGGCTTTTAGGTGAAGAGACTTTATTTCCCAGCATAGGCCTCAAATCGCTCCAAATGTCCACTTGCAGATTCTACGAAAAGAGTGTTTCGAAGCTGCTCTTTCAAAAGCAAGGTTCAAGTCTGTGTGTTGAATGCACTCATGAGAAAGAAGTTTCTGAGAATTCTTCTGTCTAGTTCTTACGTGAAGATATTTCCTTTTCCAGCTTAGGCCTCAAAGCGCTCCAAATAAACACTTGCAAATTCTACAAAAGGAGTGTTTCAAAAGAGTTCTATCAAAAGGAACGTTCAAGTCTGTGAGTTGAATGCACTTATCATACAGAAGTTTCCTGGAATGCTTCTGTCTAGTTTTTATGTGAAGACATTTCCTTTTCCAGCATAGGCCTCAAAGCGCTCCAAATATCCACTTGCAGATTCTACCGAAAGAGTGTTTCAAAACTGCTCTATCAAAAGCAAGCTTCAACACTGTGAGTAGAATGCACTCATCACAAAGAAGTTTCTGAGAATGCTTCTGTCTAGTTTTTATGTGAAGATATTTCCTTTTCCAACATTGGCCTCAAAGCGCTCCAAATAAACACTTGCAGATTCTACAAAAGGAGTGTTTCAAAACTGCTCTTTTGAGAGGAACGTTCAAGTCTGTGAGTTGAATGCACTCATCACACAGAAGTTTCTGAGAATGCTTCTGTCTAGTTTTTATGTGAAGATATTTCCTTTTCCAGCATTGGCCTCAAAACACTCCAAATATCTTCTTGCAGATTCTACAAAAAGAGTGTTTCAAATCTGTTCTATCAAAAGGAAGGTTCAACTCTGTGAGTTGAATGAATGCATCGTGAAGAACTTTCTGAGAATGCTTCTCTGTAGTTTTTAGGTGAAGATATTCCATATCCCAGCACAGGCCTCGAAGTGCTCCAAATAACCACTTGCAGATTTTACCAAAAGAGTGTTTCAAAACTGCTCTTTCTATAGGTAAGTTCAAGTCTGTGAGTTGAATGCACTCAACACAAAGAAGTTTCTGAGAATGCTTCTGTTCAGTTTTTATGTGAAGATATTTCCTTTTCCAGCATAGGCCTCAAACGGCTCCAAATATCCCCTTGCAGATTCTACAAAAAGAGTGTTTCCAAACTTCTCTATCAATTGGTAGGTTCAACACTGTGAGTTGAATGAACTCATCACAAAGAAGTTTCTGAGAATCCTTCTCTCTAGTTTTTATGTGAAGACATTTCCTTTTCCAACATAGGCCTCAAGGTGCTCCGAATAAACACTTGCAGATTCTAGAAAAGGAGTGTTTCAAAACTGTTCTATCAAAGGGAACGTTCAAGTCTGTGAGTTGAATGCACTCATCACACAGAAGTTTCTCAGAATGCTTCTGTCTAGTTTTTAGGTGAAGAGATTTCATTACCCAGCATAGGCCTCAAAGCGCTCCAAATATCCACTTACAGAATCTACGAAAAGAGTGTTTCAAAGCTGCTCTTTCACAAGCAAGGTTCAACTCCGTGTGTTGAATGCACTCATCAGAGAGAAGTTTCTGAGAATGCTTCTGTCTAGTTCTTACGTGAAGATATTTCCTTTTCCAGCTGAGGCCTCAAAGCGCTCGAAAGAAACATTTGCAAATTCTACAAAAGGAGTGTTTCAAAAGAGTTCTATCAAGAGGAACGTTCAAGTCTGTGAGTTGAATGCACTTATCATACAGAAGTTTCCTGGAATGCTTCTGTCTAGTTTTTATGTGAAGACATTTCCTTTTCCAGCATAGGCCTCAAAGCGCTCCAAATATCCACTTGCAGATTCTACCAAAAGAGTGTCTCAAAGCTGCTCAATCAAAAGCAAGCTTCAATACTGTGAGTAGAATGCACTCATCCCAAAGTAGTTTCTGCGAATGCTTCTGTCTAGTTTTTATGTGAAGATATTTCCTTTTCCAACATAGGCCTCAAAGCGCTCCAAATAAACACTTGCAGATTCTACAAAAGGAGTGTTCCAAAACTGCTCTTTTGAGAGGAACGTTCAAGTCTGTGAGTTGAATGCACTCATCACACAGAAGTTTCTGAGAATGCTTCTGTCTAGTTTTTATGTGAAGATATTTCCTTTTCCAGCATAGGCCTCAAAACACTCCAAATATCTTCTTGCAGATTCTACAAAAAGAGTGTTTCAAATCTGTTCTATCAAAAGGAAGGTTTAACTCTGTGAGTTGAATGAATGCATCGTGAAGAACTTTCTGAGAATGCTTCTCTGTAGTTTTTAGGTGAAGATATTTCCTTTTCCAACATAGGCCTCAAGGTGCTCTGAATAAATACTTGCAGATTCTATAAAAGTAGTGTTTCAAAACTGTTCTATCAAAGGGAACGTTGAAGTCTGTGAGTTGAATGCACTCATAGACCAGAAGTTTCTCAGAATGCTTCTGTCTGGCTTTTAGGTGAAGAGACTTTATTTCCCAGCATAGGCCTCAAATCGCTCCAAATGTCCACTTGCAGATTCTACGAAAAGAGTGTTTCGAAGCTGCTCTTTCAAAAGCAAGGTTCAAGTCTGTGTGTTGAATGCACTCATGAGAAAGAAGTTTCTGAGAATGCTTCTGTCTAGTTCTTACCTGAAGATATTTCCTTTTCCAGCTTAGGCCTCAAAGCGCTCCAAATAAACACTTGGAAATTCTACAAAAGGAGTGTTTCAAAAGAGTTCTATCAAAAAGAACGTTCAAGTCTGTGAGTTGAATGCACTTATCATACAGAAGTTTCCTGGAATGCTTCTGTCTAGTTTTTATGTGAAGACATTTCCTTTTCCAGCATAGGCCTCAAAGCGCTCCAAATATCCACTTGCAGATTCTACCGAAAGAGTGTTTCAAAACTGCTCTATCAAAAGCAAGCTTCAACACTGTGAGTAGAATGCACTCATCACAAAGAAGTTTCTGAGAATGCTTCTGTCTAGTTTTTATGTGAAGATATTTCCTTTTCCAACATTGGCCTCAAAGCGCTCCAAATAAACACTTGCAGATTCTACAAAAGGAGTGTTTCAAAACTGCTCTTTTGAGAGGAACGTTCAAGTCTGTGAGTTGAATGCACTTATCACACAGAAGTTTCTGAGAATGCTTCTGTCTAGTTTTTATGTGAAGATATTTCCTTTTCCAGCATTGGCCTCAAAACACTCCAAATATCTTCTTGCAGATTCTACAAAAAGAGTGTTTCAAATCTGTTCTATCAAAAGGAAGGTTCAACTCTGTGAGTTGAATGAATGCATCGTGAAGAACTTTCTGAGAATGCTTCTCTGTAGTTTTTAGGTGAAGATATTCCATATCCCAGCACAGGCCTCGAAGTGCTCCAAATAACCACTTGCAGATTTTACCAAAAGAGTGTTTCAAAACTGCTCTTTCTATAGGTAAGTTCAAGTCTGTGAGTTGAATGCACTCAACACAAAGAAGTTTCTGAGAATGCTTCTGTTCAGTTTTTATGTGAAGATATTTCCTTTTCCAGCATAGGCCTCAAACGGCTCCAAATATCCCCTTGCAGATTCTACAAAAAGAGTGTTTCCAAACTTCTCTATCAATTGGTAGGTTCAACACTGTGAGTTGAATGAACTCATCACAAAGAAGTTTCTAAGAATCCTTCTCTCTAGTTTTTATGTGAAGATATTTCCTTTTCCAACATAGGCCTCAAGGTGCTCCGAATAAACACTTGCAGATTCTACAAAAGGAGTGTTTCAAAACTGTTCTATCAAAGGGAACGTTCAAGTCTGTGAGTTGAATGCACTCATCACACAGAAGTTTCTCAGAATGCTTCTGTCTAGTTTTTAGGTGAAGAGATTTCATTACCCATCATAGGCCTCAAAGCGCTCCAAATATCCACTTACAGAATCTACGAAAAGAGTGTTTCAAAGCTGCTCTTTCAAAAGCAAGGTTCAAGTCCGTGTGTTGAATGCACTCATCAGAGAGAAGTTTCTGAGAATGCTTCTGTCTAGTTCTTACGTGAAGATATTTCCTTTTCCAGCTGAGGCCTCAAAGCGCTCGAAAGAAACATTTGCAAATTCTACAAAAGGAGTGTTTCAAAAGAGTTCTATCAAGAGGAACGTTCAAGTCTGTGAGTTGAATGCACTTATCATACAGAAGTTTCCTGGAATGCTTCTGTCTAGTTTTTAAGTGAAGACATTTCCTTTTCCAGCATAGGCCTCAAAGCGCTCCAAATATCCACTTGCAGATTCTACCAAAAGAGTGTCTCAAAGCTGCTCAATCAAAAGCAAGCTTCAATACTGTGAGTAGAATGCACTCATCCCAAAGTAGTTTCTGCGAATGCTTCTGTCTAGTTTTTATGTGAAGATATTTCCTTTTCCAACATAGGCCTCAAAGCGCTCCAAATAAACACTTGCAGATTCTACAAAAGGAGTGTTCCAAAACTGCTCTTTTGAGAGGAACGTTCAAGTCTGTGAGTTGAATGCACTCATCACACAGAAGTTTCTGAGAATGCTTCTGTCTAGTTTTTATGTGAAGATATTTCCTTTTCCAGCATAGGCCTCAAAACACTCCAAATATCTTCTTGCAGATTCTACAAAAAGAGTGTTTCAAATCTGTTCTATCAAAAGGAAGGTTTAACTCTGTGAGTTGAATGAATGCATCGTGAAGAACTTTCTGAGAATGCTTCTCTGTAGTTTTTAGGTGAAGATATTTCCTTTTCCAACATAGGCCTCAAGGTGCTCTGAATAAATACTTGCAGATTCTATAAAAGTAGTGTTTCAAAACTGTTCTATCAAAGGGAACGTTGAAGTCTGTGAGTTGAATGCACTCATCACCCAGAAGTTTCTCAGAATGCTTCTGTCTGGCTTTTAGGTGAAGAGACTTTATTTCCCAGCATAGGCCTCAAATCGCTCCAAATGTCCCCTTGCAGATTCTACGAAAAGAGTGTTTCGAAGCTGCTCTTTCAAAAGCAAGGTTCAAGTCTGTGTGTTGAATGCACTCATGAGAAAGAAGTTTCTGAGAATGCTTCTGTCTAGTTCTTACCTGAAGATATTTCCTTTTCCAGCTTAGCCCTCAAAGCGCTGCAAATAAACACTTGCAAATTCTACAAAAGGAGTGTTTCAAAAGAGTTCTATCAAAAGGAACGTTCAAGTCTGTGAGTTGAATGCACTTATCATACAGAAGTTTCCTGGAATGCTTCTGTCTAGTTTTTATATGAAGACATTTCCTTTTCCAGCATAGGCCTCAAAGCGCTCCAAATATCCACTTGCAGATTCTACCGAAAGAGTGTTTCAAAACTGCTCTATCAAAAGCAAGCTTCAACACTGTGAGTAGAATGCACTCATCACAAAGAAGTTTCTGAGAATGCTTCTGTCTAGTTTTTATGTGAAGATATTTCCTTTTCCAACATTGGCCTCAAAGCGCTCCAAATAAACACTTGCAGATTCTACAAAAGGAGTGTTTCAAAACTGCTCTTTTGAGAGGAACGTTCAAGTCTGTGAGTTGAATGCACTCATCACACAGAAGTTTCTGAGAATGCTTCTGTCTAGTTTTTATGTGAAGATATTTCCTTTTCCAGCATTGGCCTCAAAACACTCTAAATATCTTCTTGCAGATTCTACAAAAAGAGTGTTTCAAATCTGTTCTATCAAAAGGAAGGTTCAACTCTGTGAGTTGAATGAATGCATCGTGAAGAACTTTCTGAGAATGCTTCTCTGTAGTTTTTAGGTGAAGATATTCCATATCCCAGCACAGGCCTCGAAGTGCTCCAAATAACCACTTGCAGATTTTACCAAAAGAGTGTTTCAAAACTGCTCTTTCTATAGGTAAGTTCAAGTCTGTGAGTTGAATGCACTCAACACAAAGAAGTTTCTGAGAATGCTTCTGTTCAGTTTTTATGTGAAGATATTTCCTTTTCCAGCATAGGCCTCAAACGGCTCCAAATATCCCCTTGCAGATTCTACAAAAAGAGTGTTTCCAAACTTCTCTATCAATTGGTAGGTTCAACACTGTGAGTTGAATGAACTCATCACAAAGAAGTTTCTGAGAATCCTTCTCTCTAGTTTTTATGTGAAGATATTTCCTTTTCCAACATAGGCCTCAAGGTGCTCCGAATAAACACTTGCAGATTCTACAAAAGGAGTGTTTCAAAACTGTTCTATCAAAGGGAACGTTCAAGTCTGTGAGTTGAATGCACTCATCACACAGAAGTTTCTCAGAATGCTTCTGTCTAGTTTTTAGGTGAAGAGATTTCATTACCCAGCATAGGCCTCAAAGCGCTCCAAATATCCACTTACAGAATCTACGAAAAGAGTGTTTCAAAGCTGCTCTTTCACAAGCAAGGTTCAAGTCCGTGTGTTGAATGCACTCATCAGAGAGAAGTTTCTGAGAATGCTTCTGTCTAGTTCTTACGTGAAGATATTTCCTTTTCCAGCTGAGGCCTCAAAGCGCTCGAAAGAAACATTTGCAAATTCTACAAAAGGAGTGTTTCAAAAGAGTTCTATCAAGAGGAACGTTCAAGTCTGTGAGTTGAATGCACTTATCATACAGAAGTTTCCTGGAATGCTTCTGTCTAGTTTTTATGTGAAGACATTTCCTTTTCCAGCATAGGCCTCAAAGCGCTCCAAATATCCACTTGCAGATTCTACCAAAAGAGTGTCTCAAAGCTGCTCAATCAAAAGCAAGCTTCAATACTGTGAGTAGAATGCACTCATCCCAAAGTAGTTTCTGCGAATGCTTCTGTCTAGTTTTTATGTGAAGATATTTCCTTTTCCAACATCGGCCTCAAAGCGCTCCAAATAAACACTTGCAGATTCTACAAAAGGAGTGTTCCAAAACTGCTCTTTTGAGAGGAACGTTCAAGTCTGTGAGTTGAATGCACTCATCACACAGAAGTTTCTGAGAATGCTTCTGTCTAGTTTTTATGTGAAGATATTTCCTTTTCCAGCATAGGCCTCAAAACACTCCAAATATCTTCTTGCAGATTCTACAAAAAGAGTGTTTCAAATCTGTTCTATCAAAAGGAAGGTTTAACTCTGTGAGTTGAATGAATGCATCGTGAAGAACTTTCTGAGAATGCTTCTCTGTAGTTTTTAGGTGAAGATATTTCCTTTTCCAACATAGGCCTCAAGGTGCTCTGAATAAATACTTGCAGATTCTATAAAAGTAGTGTTTCAAAACTGTTCTATCAAAGGGAACGTTGAAGTCTGTGAGTTGAATGCACTCATAGACCAGAAGTTTCTCAGAATGCTTCTGTCTGGCTTTTAGGTGAAGAGACTTTATTTCCCAGCATAGGCCTCAAATCGCTCCAAATGTCCACTTGCAGATTCTACGAAAAGAGTGTTTCGAAGCTGCTCTTTCAAAAGCAAGGTTCAAGTCTGTGTGTTGAATGCACTCATGAGAAAGAAGTTTCTGAGAATGCTTCTGTCTAGTTCTTACCTGAAGATATTTCCTTTTCCAGCTTAGGCCTCAAAGCGCTCCAAATAAACACTTGGAAATTCTACAAAAGGAGTGTTTCAAAAGAGTTCTATCAAAAGGAACGTTCAAGTCTGTGAGTTGAATGCACTTATCATACAGAAGTTTCCTGGAATGCTTCTGTCTAGTTTTTATGTGAAGACATTTCCTTTTCCAGCATAGGCCTCAAAGCGCTCCAAATATCCACTTGCAGATTCTACCGAAAGAGTGTTTCAAAACTGCTCTATCAAAAGCAAGCTTCAACACTGTGAGTAGAATGCACTCATCACAAAGAAGTTTCTGAGAATGCTTCTGTCTAGTTTTTATGTGAAGATATTTCCTTTTCCAACATTGGCCTCAAAGCGCTCCAAATAAACACTTGCAGATTCTACAAAAGGAGTGTTTCAAAACTGCTCTTTTGAGAGGAACGTTCAAGTCTGTGAGTTGAATGCACTTATCACACAGAAGTTTCTGAGAATGCTTCTGTCTAGTTTTTATGTGAAGATATTTCCTTTTCCAGCATTGGCCTCAAAACACTCCAAATATCTTCTTGCAGATTCTACAAAAAGAGTGTTTCAAATCTGTTCTATCAAAAGGAAGGTTCAACTCTGTGAGTTGAATGAATGCATCGTGAAGAACTTTCTGAGAATGCTTCTCTGTAGTTTTTAGGTGAAGATATTCCATATCCCAGCACAGGCCTCGAAGTGCTCCAAATAACCACTTGCAGATTTTACCAAAAGAGTGTTTCAAAACTGCTCTTTCTATAGGTAAGTTCAAGTCTGTGAGTTGAATGCACTCAACACAAAGAAGTTTCTGAGAATGCTTCTGTTCAGTTTTTATGTGAAGATATTTCCTTTTCCAGCATAGGCCTCAAACGGCTCCAAATATCCCCTTGCAGATTCTACAAAAAGAGTGTTTCCAAACTTCTCTATCAATTGGTAGGTTCAACACTGTGAGTTGAATGAACTCATCACAAAGAAGTTTCTGAGAATCCTTCTCTCTAGTTTTTATGTGAAGATATTTCCTTTTCCAACATAGGCCTCAAGGTGCTCCGAATAAACACTTGCAGATTCTACAAAAGGAGTGTTTCAAAACTGTTCTATCAAAGGGAACGTTCAAGTCTGTGAGTTGAATGCACTCATCACACAGAAGTTTCTCAGAATGCTTCTGTCTAGTTTTTAGGTGAAGAGATTTCATTACCCATCATAGGCCTCAAAGCGCTCCAAATATCCACTTACAGAATCTACGAAAAGAGTGTTTCAAAGCTGCTCTTTCAAAAGCAAGGTTCAAGTCCGTGTGTTGAATGCACTCATCAGAGAGAAGTTTCTGAGAATGCTTCTGTCTAGTTCTTACGTGAAGATATTTCCTTTTCCAGCTGAGGCCTCAAAGCGCTCGAAAGAAACATTTGCAAATTCTACAAAAGGAGTGTTTCAAAAGAGTTCTATCAAGAGGAACGTTCAAGTCTGTGAGTTGAATGCACTTATCATACAGAAGTTTCCTGGAATGCTTCTGTCTAGTTTTTAAGTGAAGACATTTCCTTTTCCAGCATAGGCCTCAAAGCGCTCCAAATATCCACTTGCAGATTCTACCAAAAGAGTGTCTCAAAGCTGCTCAATCAAAAGCAAGCTTCAATACTGTGAGTAGAATGCACTCATCCCAAAGTAGTTTCTGCGAATGCTTCTGTCTAGTTTTTATGTGAAGATATTTCCTTTTCCAACATAGGCCTCAAAGCGCTCCAAATAAACACTTGCAGATTCTACAAAAGGAGTGTTCCAAAACTGCTCTTTTGAGAGGAACGTTCAAGTCTGTGAGTTGAATGCACTCATCACACAGAAGTTTCTGAGAATGCTTCTGTCTAGTTTTTATGTGAAGATATTTCCTTTTCCAGCATAGGCCTCAAAACACTCCAAATATCTTCTTGCAGATTCTACAAAAAGAGTGTTTCAAATCTGTTCTATCAAAAGGAAGGTTTAACTCTGTGAGTTGAATGAATGCATCGTGAAGAACTTTCTGAGAATGCTTCTCTGTAGTTTTTAGGTGAAGATATTTCCTTTTCCAACATAGGCCTCAAGGTGCTCTGAATAAATACTTGCAGATTCTATAAAAGTAGTGTTTCAAAACTGTTCTATCAAAGGGAACGTTGAAGTCTGTGAGTTGAATGCACTCATCACCCAGAAGTTTCTCAGAATGCTTCTGTCTGGCTTTTAGGTGAAGAGACTTTATTTCCCAGCATAGGCCTCAAATCGCTCCAAATGTCCCCTTGCAGATTCTACGAAAAGAGTGTTTCGAAGCTGCTCTTTCAAAAGCAAGGTTCAAGTCTGTGTGTTGAATGCACTCATGAGAAAGAAGTTTCTGAGAATGCTTCTGTCTAGTTCTTACCTGAAGATATTTCCTTTTCCAGCTTAGGCCTCAAAGCGCTGCAAATAAACACTTGCAAATTCTACAAAAGGAGTGTTTCAAAAGAGTTCTATCAAAAGGAACGTTCAAGTCTGTGAGTTGAATGCACTTATCATACAGAAGTTTCCTGGAATGCTTCTGTCTAGTTTTTATATGAAGACATTTCCTTTTCCAGCATAGGCCTCAAAGCGCTCCAAATATCCACTTGCAGATTCTACCGAAAGAGTGTTTCAAAACTGCTCTATCAAAAGCAAGCTTCAACACTGTGAGTAGAATGCACTCATCACAAAGAAGTTTCTGAGAATGCTTCTGTCTAGTTTTTATGTGAAGATATTTCCTTTTCCAACATTGGCCTCAAAGCGCTCCAAATAAACACTTGCAGATTCTACAAAAGGAGTGTTTCAAAACTGCTCTTTTGAGAGGAACGTTCAAGTCTGTGAGTTGAATGCACTCATCACACAGAAGTTTCTGAGAATGCTTCTGTCTAGTTTTTATGTGAAGATATTTCCTTTTCCAGCATTGGCCTCAAAACACTCTAAATATCTTCTTGCAGATTCTACAAAAAGAGTGTTTCAAATCTGTTCTATCAAAAGGAAGGTTCAACTCTGTGAGTTGAATGAATGCATCGTGAAGAACTTTCTGAGAATGCTTCTCTGTAGTTTTTAGGTGAAGATATTCCATATCCCAGCACAGGCCTCGAAGTGCTCCAAATAACCACTTGCAGATTTTACCAAAAGAGTGTTTCAAAACTGCTCTTTCTATAGGTAAGTTCAAGTCTGTGAGTTGAATGCACTCAACACAAAGAAGTTTCTGAGAATGCTTCTGTTCAGTTTTTATGTGAAGATATTTCCTTTTCCAGCATAGGCCTCAAACGGCTCCAAATATCCCCTTGCAGATTCTACAAAAAGAGTGTTTCCAAACTTCTCTATCAATTGGTAGGTTCAACACTGTGAGTTGAATGAACTCATCACAAAGAAGTTTCTGAGAATCCTTCTCTCTAGTTTTTATGTGAAGATATTTCCTTTTCCAACATAGGCCTCAAGGTGCTCCGAATAAACACTTGCAGATTCTACAAAAGGAGTGTTTCAAAACTGTTCTATCAAAGGGAACGTTCAAGTCTGTGAGTTGAATGCACTCATCACACAGAAGTTTCTCAGAATGCTTCTGTCTAGTTTTTAGGTGAAGAGATTTCATTACCCAGCATAGGCCTCAAAGCGCTCCAAATATCCACTTACAGAATCTACGAAAAGAGTGTTTCAAAGCTGCTCTTTCACAAGCAAGGTTCAAGTCCGTGTGTTGAATGCACTCATCAGAGAGAAGTTTCTGAGAATGCTTCTGTCTAGTTCTTACGTGAAGATATTTCCTTTTCCAGCTGAGGCCTCAAAGCGCTCGAAAGAAACATTTGCAAATTCTACAAAAGGAGTGTTTCAAAAGAGTTCTATCAAGAGGAACGTTCAAGTCTGTGAGTTGAATGCACTTATCATACAGAAGTTTCCTGGAATGCTTCTGTCTAGTTTTTATGTGAAGACATTTCCTTTTCCAGCATAGGCCTCAAAGCGCTCCAAATATCCACTTGCAGATTCTACCAAAAGAGTGTCTCAAAGCTGCTCAATCAAAAGCAAGCTTCAATACTGTGAGTAGAATGCACTCATCCCAAAGTAGTTTCTGCGAATGCTTCTGTCTAGTTTTTATGTGAAGATATTTCCTTTTCCAACATCGGCCTCAAAGCGCTCCAAATAAACACTTGCAGATTCTACAAAAGGAGTGTTCCAAAACTGCTCTTTTGAGAGGAACGTTCAAGTCTGTGAGTTGAATGCACTCATCACACAGAAGTTTCTGAGAATGCTTCTGTCTAGTTTTTATGTGAAGATATTTCCTTTTCCAGCATAGGCCTCAAAACACTCCAAATATCTTCTTGCAGATTCTACAAAAAGAGTGTTTCAAATCTGTTCTATCAAAAGGAAGGTTTAACTCTGTGAGTTGAATGAATGCATCGTGAAGAACTTTCTGAGAATGCTTCTCTGTAGTTTTTAGGTGAAGATATTTCCTTTTCCAACATAGGCCTCAAGGTGCTCTGAATAAATACTTGCAGATTCTATAAAAGTAGTGTTTCAAAACTGTTCTATCAAAGGGAACGTTGAAGTCTGTGAGTTGAATGCACTCATAGACCAGAAGTTTCTCAGAATGCTTCTGTCTGGCTTTTAGGTGAAGAGACTTTATTTCCCAGCATAGGCCTCAAATCGCTCCAAATGTCCACTTGCAGATTCTACGAAAAGAGTGTTTCGAAGCTGCTCTTTCAAAAGCAAGGTTCAAGTCTGTGTGTTGAATGCACTCATGAGAAAGAAGTTTCTGAGAATGCTTCTGTCTAGTTCTTACCTGAAGATATTTCCTTTTCCAGCTTAGGCCTCAAAGCGCTCCAAATAAACACTTGGAAATTCTACAAAAGGAGTGTTTCAAAAGAGTTCTATCAAAAGGAACGTTCAAGTCTGTGAGTTGAATGCACTTATCATACAGAAGTTTCCTGGAATGCTTCTGTCTAGTTTTTATGTGAAGACATTTCCTTTTCCAGCATAGGCCTCAAAGCGCTCCAAATATCCACTTGCAGATTCTACCGAAAGAGTGTTTCAAAACTGCTCTATCAAAAGCAAGCTTCAACACTGTGAGTAGAATGCACTCATCACAAAGAAGTTTCTGAGAATGCTTCTGTCTAGTTTTTATGTGAAGATATTTCCTTTTCCAACATTGGCCTCAAAGCGCTCCAAATAAACACTTGCAGATTCTACAAAAGGAGTGTTTCAAAACTGCTCTTTTGAGAGGAACGTTCAAGTCTGTGAGTTGAATGCACTTATCACACAGAAGTTTCTGAGAATGCTTCTGTCTAGTTTTTATGTGAAGATATTTCCTTTTCCAGCATTGGCCTCAAAACACTCCAAATATCTTCTTGCAGATTCTACAAAAAGAGTGTTTCAAATCTGTTCTATCAAAAGGAAGGTTCAACTCTGTGAGTTGAATGAATGCATCGTGAAGAACTTTCTGAGAATGCTTCTCTGTAGTTTTTAGGTGAAGATATTCCATATCCCAGCACAGGCCTCGAAGTGCTCCAAATAACCACTTGCAGATTTTACCAAAAGAGTGTTTCAAAACTGCTCTTTCTATAGGTAAGTTCAAGTCTGTGAGTTGAATGCACTCAACACAAAGAAGTTTCTGAGAATGCTTCTGTTCAGTTTTTATGTGAAGATATTTCCTTTTCCAGCATAGGCCTCAAACGGCTCCAAATATCCCCTTGCAGATTCTACAAAAAGAGTGTTTCCAAACTTCTCTATCAATTGGTAGGTTCAACACTGTGAGTTGAATGAACTCATCACAAAGAAGTTTCTGAGAATCCTTCTCTCTAGTTTTTATGTGAAGATATTTCCTTTTCCAACATAGGCCTCAAGGTGCTCCGAATAAACACTTGCAGATTCTACAAAAGGAGTGTTTCAAAACTGTTCTATCAAAGGGAACGTTCAAGTCTGTGAGTTGAATGCACTCATCACACAGAAGTTTCTCAGAATGCTTCTGTCTAGTTTTTAGGTGAAGAGATTTCATTACCCAGCATAGGCCTCAAAGCGCTCCAAATATCCACTTACAGAATCTACGAAAAGAGTGTTTCAAAGCTGCTCTTTCAAAAGCAAGGTTCAAGTCCGTGTGTTGAATGCACTCATCAGAGAGAAGTTTCTGAGAATGCTTCTGTCTAGTTCTTACGTGAAGATATTTCCTTTTCCAGCTGAGGCCTCAAAGCGCTCGAAAGAAACATTTGCAAATTCTACAAAAGGAGTGTTTCAAAAGAGTTCTATCAAGAGGAACGTTCAAGTCTGTGAGTTGAATGCACTTATCATACAGAAGTTTCCTGGAATGCTTCTGTCTAGTTTTTAAGTGAAGACATTTCCTTTTCCAGCATAGGCCTCAAAGCGCTCCAAATATCCACTTGCAGATTCTACCAAAAGAGTGTCTCAAAGCTGCTCAATCAAAAGCAAGCTTCAATACTGTGAGTAGAATGCACTCATCCCAAAGTAGTTTCTGCGAATGCTTCTGTCTAGTTTTTATGTGAAGATATTTCCTTTTCCAACATAGGCCTCAAAGCGCTCCAAATAAACACTTGCAGATTCTACAAAAGGAGTGTTCCAAAACTGCTCTTTTGAGAGGAACGTTCAAGTCTGTGAGTTGAATGCACTCATCACACAGAAGTTTCTGAGAATGCTTCTGTCTAGTTTTTATGTGAAGATATTTCCTTTTCCAGCATAGGCCTCAAAACACTCCAAATATCTTCTTGCAGATTCTACAAAAAGAGTGTTTCAAATCTGTTCTATCAAAAGGAAGGTTTAACTCTGTGAGTTGAATGAATGCATCGTGAAGAACTTTCTGAGAATGCTTCTCTGTAGTTTTTAGGTGAAGATATTTCCTTTTCCAACATAGGCCTCAAGGTGCTCTGAATAAATACTTGCAGATTCTATAAAAGTAGTGTTTCAAAACTGTTCTATCAAAGGGAACGTTGAAGTCTGTGAGTTGAATGCACTCATCACCCAGAAGTTTCTCAGAATGCTTCTGTCTGGCTTTTAGGTGAAGAGACTTTATTTCCCAGCATAGGCCTCAAATCGCTCCAAATGTCCCCTTGCAGATTCTACGAAAAGAGTGTTTCGAAGCTGCTCTTTCAAAAGCAAGGTTCAAGTCTGTGTGTTGAATGCACTCATGAGAAAGAAGTTTCTGAGAATGCTTCTGTCTAGTTCTTACCTGAAGATATTTCCTTTTCCAGCTTAGGCCTCAAAGCGCTGCAAATAAACACTTGCAAATTCTACAAAAGGAGTGTTTCAAAAGAGTTCTATCAAAAGGAACGTTCAAGTCTGTGAGTTGAATGCACTTATCATACAGAAGTTTCCTGGAATGCTTCTGTCTAGTTTTTATATGAAGACATTTCCTTTTCCAGCATAGGCCTCAAAGCGCTCCAAATATCCACTTGCAGATTCTACCGAAAGAGTGTTTCAAAACTGCTCTATCAAAAGCAAGCTTCAACACTGTGAGTAGAATGCACTCATCACAAAGAAGTTTCTGAGAATGCTTCTGTCTAGTTTTTATGTGAAGATATTTCCTTTTCCAACATTGGCCTCAAAGCGCTCCAAATAAACACTTGCAGATTCTACAAAAGGAGTGTTTCAAAACTGCTCTTTTGAGAGGAACGTTCAAGTCTGTGAGTTGAATGCACTCATCACACAGAAGTTTCTGAGAATGCTTCTGTCTAGTTTTTATGTGAAGATATTTCCTTTTCCAGCATTGGCCTCAAAACACTCTAAATATCTTCTTGCAGATTCTACAAAAAGAGTGTTTCAAATCTGTTCTATCAAAAGGAAGGTTCAACTCTGTGAGTTGAATGAATGCATCGTGAAGAACTTTCTGAGAATGCTTCTCTGTAGTTTTTAGGTGAAGATATTCCATATCCCAGCACAGGCCTCGAAGTGCTCCAAATAACCACTTGCAGATTTTACCAAAAGAGTGTTTCAAAACTGCTCTTTCTATAGGTAAGTTCAAGTCTGTGAGTTGAATGCACTCAACACAAAGAAGTTTCTGAGAATGCTTCTGTTCAGTTTTTATGTGAAGATATTTCCTTTTCCAGCATAGGCCTCAAACGGCTCCAAATATCCCCTTGCAGATTCTACAAAAAGAGTGTTTCCAAACTTCTCTATCAATTGGTAGGTTCAACACTGTGAGTTGAATGAACTCATCACAAAGAAGTTTCTGAGAATCCTTCTCTCTAGTTTTTATGTGAAGATATTTCCTTTTCCAACATAGGCCTCAAGGTGCTCCGAATAAACACTTGCAGATTCTACAAAAGGAGTGTTTCAAAACTGTTCTATCAAAGGGAACGTTCAAGTCTGTGAGTTGAATGCACTCATCACACAGAAGTTTCTCAGAATGCTTCTGTCTAGTTTTTAGGTGAAGAGATTTCATTACCCAGCATAGGCCTCAAAGCGCTCCAAATATCCACTTACAGAATCTACGAAAAGAGTGTTTCAAAGCTGCTCTTTCAAAAGCAAGGTTCAAGTCCGTGTGTTGAATGCACTCATCAGAGAGAAGTTTCTGAGAATGCTTCTGTCTAGTTCTTACGTGAAGATATTTCCTTTTCCAGCTGAGGCCTCAAAGCGCTCGAAAGAAACATTTGCAAATTCTACAAAAGGAGTGTTTCAAAAGAGTTCTATCAAGAGGAACGTTCAAGTCTGTGAGTTGAATGCACTTATCATACAGAAGTTTCCTGGAATGCTTCTGTCTAGTTTTTATGTGAAGACATTTCCTTTTCCAGCATAGGCCTCAAAGCGCTCCAAATATCCACTTGCAGATTCTACCAAAAGAGTGTCTCAAAGCTGCTCAATCAAAAGCAAGCTTCAATACTGTGAGTAGAATGCACTCATCCCAAAGTAGTTTCTGCGAATGCTTCTGTCTAGTTTTTATGTGAAGATATTTCCTTTTCCAACATAGGCCTCAAAGCGCTCCAAATAAACACTTGCAGATTCTACAAAAGGAGTGTTCCAAAACTGCTCTTTTGAGAGGAACGTTCAAGTCTGTGAGTTGAATGCACTCATCACACAGAAGTTTCTGAGAATGCTTCTGTCTAGTTTTTATGTGAAGATATTTCCTTTTCCAGCATAGGCCTCAAAACACTCCAAATATCTTCTTGCAGATTCTACAAAAAGAGTGTTTCAAATCTGTTCTATCAAAAGGAAGGTTTAACTCTGTGAGTTGAATGAATGCATCGTGAAGAACTTTCTGAGAATGCTTCTCTGTAGTTTTTAGGTGAAGATATTTCCTTTTCCAACATAGGCCTCAAGGTGCTCTGAATAAATACTTGCAGATTCTATAAAAGTAGTGTTTCAAAACTGTTCTATCAAAGGGAACGTTGAAGTCTGTGAGTTGAATGCACTCATAGACCAGAAGTTTCTCAGAATGCTTCTGTCTGGCTTTTAGGTGAAGAGACTTTATTTCCCAGCATAGGCCTCAAATCGCTCCAAATGTCCACTTGCAGATTCTACGAAAAGAGTGTTTCGAAGCTGCTCTTTCAAAAGCAAGGTTCAAGTCTGTGTGTTGAATGCACTCATGAGAAAGAAGTTTCTGAGAATGCTTCTGTCTAGTTCTTACCTGAAGATATTTCCTTTTCCAGCTTAGGCCTCAAAGCGCTCCAAATAAACACTTGGAAATTCTACAAAAGGAGTGTTTCAAAAGAGTTCTATCAAAAGGAACGTTCAAGTCTGTGAGTTGAATGCACTTATCATACAGAAGTTTCCTGGAATGCTTCTGTCTAGTTTTTATGTGAAGACATTTCCTTTTCCAGCATAGGCCTCAAAGCGCTCCAAATATCCACTTGCAGATTCTACCGAAAGAGTGTTTCAAAACTGCTCTATCAAAAGCAAGCTTCAACACTGTGAGTAGAATGCACTCATCACAAAGAAGTTTCTGAGAATGCTTCTGTCTAGTTTTTATGTGAAGATATTTCCTTTTCCAACATTGGCCTCAAAGCGCTCCAAATAAACACTTGCAGATTCTACAAAAGGAGTGTTTCAAAACTGCTCTTTTGAGAGGAACGTTCAAGTCTGTGAGTTGAATGCACTTATCACACAGAAGTTTCTGAGAATGCTTCTGTCTAGTTTTTATGTGAAGATATTTCCTTTTCCAGCATTGGCCTCAAAACACTCCAAATATCTTCTTGCAGATTCTACAAAAAGAGTGTTTCAAATCTGTTCTATCAAAAGGAAGGTTCAACTCTGTGAGTTGAATGAATGCATCGTGAAGAACTTTCTGAGAATGCTTCTCTGTAGTTTTTAGGTGAAGATATTCCATATCCCAGCACAGGCCTCGAAGTGCTCCAAATAACCACTTGCAGATTTTACCAAAAGAGTGTTTCAAAACTGCTCTTTCTATAGGTAAGTTCAAGTCTGTGAGTTGAATGCACTCAACACAAAGAAGTTTCTGAGAATGCTTCTGTTCAGTTTTTATGTGAAGATATTTCCTTTTCCAGCATAGGCCTCAAACGGCTCCAAATATCCCCTTGCAGATTCTACAAAAAGAGTGTTTCCAAACTTCTCTATCAATTGGT
The DNA here is from genome assembly GCF_028885625.2 of Pongo pygmaeus. NCBI lineage: Eukaryota > Metazoa > Chordata > Mammalia > Primates > Hominidae > Pongo > Pongo pygmaeus. Next base: position 23,700,560 of record NC_072379.2, on the reverse strand, counting down.
AGGTTCAACACTGTGAGTTGAATGAACTCATCACAAAGAAGTTTCTGAGAATCCTTCTCTCTAGTTTTTATGTGAAGATATTTCCTTTTCCAACATAGGCCTCAAGGTGCTCCGAATAAACACTGGCAGATTCTACAAAAGGAGTGTTTCAAAACTGTTCTATCAAAGGGAACGTTCAAGTCTGTGAGTTGAATGCACTCATCACACAGAAGTTTCTCAGAATGCTTCTGTCTAGTTTTTAGGTGAAGAGATTTCATTACCCAGCATAGGCCTCAAAGCGCTCCAAATATCCACTTACAGAATCTACGAAAAGAGTGTTTCAAAGCTGCTCTTTCAAAAGCAAGGTTCAAGTCCGTGTGTTGAATGCACTCATCAGAGAGAAGTTTCTGAGAATGCTTCTGTCTAGTTCTTACGTGAAGATATTTCCTTTTCCAGCTGAGGCCTCAAAGCGCTCGAAAGAAACATTTGCAAATTCTACAAAAGGAGTGTTTCAAAAGAGTTCTATCAAGAGGAACGTTCAAGTCTGTGAGTTGAATGCACTTATCATACAGAAGTTTCCTGGAATGCTTCTGTCTAGTTTTTATGTGAAGACATTTCCTTTTCCAGCATAGGCCTCAAAGCGCTCCAAATATCCACTTGCAGATTCTACCAAAAGAGTGTCTCAAAGCTGCTCAATCAAAAGCAAGCTTCAATACTGTGAGTAGAATGCACTCATCCCAAAGTCGTTTCTGCGAATGCTTCTGTCTAATTTTTATGTGAAGATATTTCCTTTTCCAACATAGGCCTCAAAGCGCTCCAAATAAACACTTGCAGATTCTACAAAAGGAGTGTTCCAAAACTGCTCTTTTGAGAGGAACGTTCAAGTCTGTGAGTTGAATGCACTCATCACACAGAAGTTTCTGAGAATGCTTCTGTCTAGTTTTTATGTGAAGATATTTCCTTTTCCAGCATAGGCCTCAAAACACTCCAAATATCTTCTTGCAGATTCTACAAAAAGAGTGTTTCAAATCTGTTCTATCAAAAGGAAGGTTTAACTCTGTGAGTTGAATGAATGCATCGTGAAGAACTTTCTGAGAATGCTTCTCTGTAGTTTTTAGGTGAAGATATTTCCTTTTCCAACATAGGCCTCAAGGTGCTCTGAATAAATACTTGCAGATTCTATAAAAGTAGTGTTTCAAAACTGTTCTATCAAAGGGAACGTTGAAGTCTGTGAGTTGAATGCACTCATCACCCAGAAGTTTCTCAGAATGCTTCTGTCTGGCTTTTAGGTGAAGAGACTTTATTTCCCAGCATAGGCCTCAAATCGCTCCAAATGTCCACTTGCAGATTCTACGAAAAGAGTGTTTCGAAGCTGCTCTTTCAAAAGCAAGGTTCAAGTCTGTGTGTTGAATGCACTCATGAGAAAGAAGTTTCTGAGAATGCTTCTGTCTAGTTCTTACCTGAAGATATTTCCTTTTCCAGCTTAGGCCTCAAAGCGCTCCAAATAAACACTTGCAAATTCTACAAAAGGAGTGTTTCAGAAGAGTTCTATGAAAAGGAACGTTCAAGTCTGTGAGTTGAATGCACTTATCATACAGAAGTTTCCTGGAATGCTTCTGTCTAGTTTTTATGTGAAGACATTTCCTTTTCCATCATAGGCCTCAAAGCGCTCCAAGTATCCACTTGCAGATTCTATCAAAAGAGTGTCTCAAAACTGCTCAATCAAAAGCAAGCTTCAACACTGTGAGTAGAATGCACTCATCCCAAAGAAGTTTCTGAGAATGCTTCTGTCTAGTTTTTATGTGAAGAGATTTCCTTTTCCAACATAGGCCTCAAAGCGCTCCAAATAAACACTTGCAGATTCTACAAAAGGAGTGTTTCAAAACTGCTCTTTTGAGAGGAACGTTCAAGTCTGTGAGTTGAATGCACTCATCACACAGAAGTTTCTGAGAATGCTTCTGTCTAGTTTTTATGTGAAGATATTTCCTTTTCCAGCATAGGCCTCAAAACACTCCAAATATCTTCTTGCAGATTCTACAAAAAGAGTGTTTCAAATCTGTTCTATCAAAAGGAAGGTTCAACTCTGTGAGTTTAATGAATGCATCGTGAAGAACTTTCTGAGAATGCTTCTCTGTAGTTTTTAGGTGAAGATATTCCATATTCCAGCACAGGCCTCGAAGTGCTCCAAATAACCACTTGCAGATTTTACCAAAAGAGTGTTTCAAAACTGCTCTTTCTATAGATAAGTTCAAGTCTGTGAGTTGAATGCGCTCAACACAAAGAAGTTTCTGAGAATCCTTCTGTTCAGTTTTTATGTGAAGATATTTCCTTTTCCAGCATAGGCCTCAAACGGCTCAGAATATCCCCTTGCAGATTCTACAAAAAGAGTGTTTCCAAACTTCTCTAACAATTGGTAGGTTCAACACTGTGAGTTGAATGAACTCATCACAAAGAAGTTTCTGAGAATCCTTCTCTCTAGTTTTTATGTGAAGATATTTCCTTTTCCAACATAGGCCTCAAGGTGCTCCGAATAAACACTGGCAGATTCTACAAAAGGAGTGTTTCAAAACTGTTCTATCAAAGGGAACGTTCAAGTCTGTGAGTTGAATGCACTCATCACACAGAAGTTTCTGAGAATGCTTCTGTCTAGTTTTCAGGTGAAGGGATTTCATTTCCCAGCATAGGCCTCAAAGCGCTCCAAATATCCACTTGCAGATTCTACGAAAAGAGTGTTTCAAAGCTGCTCTTTCAAAAGCAAGGTTCAAGTCTGTGTGTTGAATGCACTCATCAGAAAGAAGTTTCTGAGAATGCTTCTGTCTAGTTCTTACGTGAAGATATTTCCTTTTCCAGCTGAGGCCTCCAAGCGCTCGAAAGAAACATTTGCAAATTCTACAAAAGGAGTGTTTCAAAAGAGTTCTATCAAGAGGAACGTTCAAGTCTGTGAGTTGAATGCACTTATCATACAGAAGTTTCCTGGAATGCTTCTGTCTAGTTTTTATGTGAAGACATTTCCTTTTCCAGCATAGGCCTCAAAGCGCTCCAAATATCCACTTGCAGATTCTACCAAAAGAGTGTCTCAAAGCTGCTCAATCAAAAGCAAGCTTCAATACTGTGAGTAGAATGCACTCATCCCAAAGTAGTTTCTGCGAATGCTTCTGTCTAGTTTTTATGTGAAGATATTTCCTTTTCCAACATAGGCCTCAAAGCGCTCCAAATAAACACTTGCAGATTCTACAAAAGGAGTGTTCCAAAACTGCTCTTTTGAGAGGAACGTTCAAGTCTGTGAGTTGAATGCACTCATCACACAGAAGTTTCTGAGAATGCTTCTGTCTAGTTTTTATGTGAAGATATTTCCTTTACCAGCATAGGCCTCAAAACACTCCAAATATCTTCTTGCAGATTCTACAAAAAGAGTGTTTCAAATCTGTTCTATCAAAAGGAAGGTTTAACTCTGTGAGTTGAATGAATGCATCGTGAAGAACTTTCTGAGAATGCTTCTCTGTAGTTTTTAGGTGAAGATATTTCCTTTTCCAACATAGGCCTCAAGGTGCTCTGAATAAATACTTGCAGATTCTATAAAAGTAGTGTTTCAAAACTGTTCTATCAAAGGGAACGTTGAAGTCTGTGAGTTGAATGCATTAATCACACAGAAGTTTCTCAGAATCCTTCTCTCTGGCTTTTAGGTGAAGAGACTTTATTTCCCAGCATAGGCCTCAAATCGCTCCAAATATCCACTTGCAGATTCTACGAAAAGAGTGTTTCGAAGCTGCTCTTTCAAAAGCAAGGTTCAAGTCTGTGTGTTGAATGCACTCATGAGAAAGAAGTTTCTGAGAATGCTTCTGTCTAGTTCTTACCTGAAGATATTTCCTTTTCCAGCTTAGGCCTCAAAGCGCTCCAAATAAACACTTGCAAATTCTACAAAAGGAGTGTTTCAAAAGAGTTCTATCAAAAGGAACGTTCAAGTCTGTGAGTTGAATGAACTTATCATACAGAAGTTTCCTGGAATGCTTCTGTCTAGTTTTTATGTGAAGACATTTCCTTTTCCAGCATAGGCCTCAAAGCGCTCCAAGTATCCACTTGCAGATTCTACCAAAAGAGTGTTTCAAAACTGCCCTATCAAAAGCAAGCTTCAACACTGTGAGTAGAATGCACTCATCACAAAGAAGTTTCTGAGAATGTTTCTGTCTAGTTTTTATGTGAAGATATTTCCTTTTCCAACATTGGCCTCAAAGCGCTCCAAATAAACACTTGCAGATTCTACAAAAGGAGTGTTTCAAAACTGCTCTTTTGAGAGGAACGTTCAAGTCTGTGAGTTGAATGCACTCATCACACAGAAGTTTCTGAGAATGCTTCTGTCTAGTTTTTATGTGAAGATATTTCCTTTTCCAGCATTGGCCTCAAAACACTCCAAATATCTTCTTGCAGATTCTACAAAAAGAGTGTTTCAAATCTGTTCTATCAAAAGGAAGGTTCAACTCTGTGAGTTGAATGAATGCATCGTGAAGAACTTTCTGAGAATGCTTCTCTGTAGTTTTTAGGTGAAGATATTCCATATCCCAGCACAGGCCTCGAAGTGCTCCAAATAACCACTTGCAGATTTTACCAAAAGAGTGTTTCAAAACTGCTCTTTCTATAGGTAAGTTCAAGTCTGTGAGTTGAATGCACTCAACACAAAGAAGTTTCTGAGAATGCTTCTGTTCAGTTTTTATGTGAAGATATTTCCTTTTCCAGCATAGGCCTCAAACGGCTCCAAATATCCCCTTGCAGATTCTACAAAAAGAGTGTTTCCAAACTTCTCTATCAATTGGTAGGTTCAACACTGTGAGTTGAATGAACTCATCACAAAGAAGTTTCTGAGAATCCTTCTCTCTAGTTTTTATGTGAAGATATTTCCTTTTCCAACATAGGCCTCAAGGTGCTCCGAATAAACACTGGCAGATTCTACAAAAGGAGTGTTTCAAAACTGTTCTATCAAAGGGAACGTTCAAGTCTGTGAGTTGAATGCACTCATCACACAGAAGTTTCTCAGAATGCTTCTGTCTAGTTTTTAGGTGAAGAGATTTCATTACCCAGCATAGGCCTCAAAGCGCTCCAAATATCCACTTATCTACGAAAAGAGTGTTTCAAAGCTGCTCTTTCAAAAGCAAGGTTCAAGTCCGTGTGTTGAATGCACTCATCAGAGAGAAGTTTCTGAGAATGCTTCTGTCTAGTTCTTACGTGAAGATATTTCCTTTTCCAGCTGAGGCCTCAAAGCGCTCGAAAGAAACATTTGCAAATTCTACAAAAGGAGTGTTTCAAAAGAGTTCTATCAAGAGGAACGTTCAAGTCTGTGAGTTGAATGCACTTATCATACAGAAGTTTCCTGGAATGCTTCTGTCTAGTTTTTATGTGAAGACATTTCTTTTTCCAGCATAGGCCTCAAAGCGCTCCAAATATCCACTTGCAGATTCTACCAAAAGAGTGTCTCAAAGCTGCTCAATCAAAAGCAAGCTTCAATACTGTGAGTAGAATGCACTCATCCCAAAGTAGTTTCTGCGAATGCTTCTGTCTAGTTTTTCTGTGAAGATATTTAATTTTCCAACATAGGCCTCAAAGCGCTCCAAATAAACACTTGCAGATTCTACAAAAGGAGTGTTCCAAAACTGCTCTTTTGAGAGGAACGTTCAAGTCTGTGAGTTGAATGCACTCATCACACAGAAGTTTCTGAGAATGCTTCTGTCTAGTTTTTATGTGAAGATATTTCCTTTTCCAGCATAGGCCTCAAAACACTCCAAATATCTTCTTGCAGATTCTACAAAAAGAGTGTTTCAAATCTGTTCTATCAAAAGGAAGGTTTAACTCTGTGAGTTGAATGAATGCATCGTGAAGAACTTTCTGAGAATGCTTCTCTGTAGTTTTTAGGTGAAGATATTTCCTTTTCCAACATAGGCCACAAGGTGCTCTGAATAAATACTTGCAGATTCTATAAAAGTAGTGTTTCAAAACTGTTCTATCAAAGGGAACGTTGAAGTCTGTGAGTTGAATGCACTCATCACACAGAAGTTTCTCAGAATCCTTCTGTCTGGCTTTTAGGTGAAGAGAATTTATTTCCCAGCATAGGCCTCAAGTCGCTCCAAATATCCACTTGCAGATTCTACGAAAAGAGTGTTTCAAAGCTGCTCTTTCAAAAGCAAGGTTCAAGTCCGTGTGTTGAATTCACTCATCAGAGAGAAGTTTCTGAGAATGCTTCTGTCTAGTTCTTACGTGAAGATATTTCCTTTTCCAGCTGAGGCCTCAAAGCGCTCGAAAGAAACATTTGCAAATTCTACAAAAGGAGTGTTTCAAAAGAGTTCTATCAAGAGGAACGTTCAAGTCTGTGAGTTGAATGCACTTATCATACAGAAGTTTCCTGGAATGCTTCTGTCTAGTTTTTATGTGAAGACATTTCCTTTTCCAGCATAGGCCTCAAAGCGCTCCAAATATCCACTTGCAGATTCTACCAAAAGAGTGTCTCAAAGCTGCTCAATCAAAAGCAAGCTTCAACACTGTGAGTAGAATGCACTCATCCCAAAGTAGTTTCTGCGAATGCTTCTGTCTAGTTTTTATGTGAAGATAATTCCTTTTCCAACATAGGCCTCAAAGCGCTCCAAATAAACACTTGCAGATTCTACAAAAGGAGTGTTCCAAAACTGCTCTTTTGAGAGGAACGTTCAAGTCTGTGAGTTGAATGCACTCATCACACAGAAGTTTCTGAGAATGCTTCTGTCTAGTTTTTATGTGAAGATATTTCCTTTTCCAGCATAGGCCTCAAAACACTCCAAATATCTTCTTGCAGATTCTACAAAAAGAGTGTTTCAAATCTGTTCTATCAAAAGGAAGGTTTAACTCTGTGAGTTGAATGAATGCATCGTGAAGAACTTTCTGAGAATGCTTCTCTGTAGTTTTTAGGTGAAGATATTCCATATTCCAGCACAGGCCTCGAAGTGCTCCAAATAACCACTTGCAGATTTTACCAAAAGAGTGTTTCAAAACTGCTCTTTCTATAGGTAAGTTCAAGTCTGTGAGTTGAATGCACTCCACACAAAGAAGTTTCTGAGAATGCTTCTGTTCAGTTTTTATGTGAAGATATTTCCTTTTCCAGCATAGGCCTCAAACGGCTCCAAATATCCCCTTGCAGATTCTACAAAAAGAGTGTTTCCAAACTTCTCTATCAATTGGCAGGTTCAACACTGTGAGTTGAATGAACTCATCACAAAGAAGTTTCCGAGAATCCTTCTCTCTAGTTTTTATGTGAAGATATTTCCTTTTCCAACATAGGCCTCAAGGTACTCCGAATAAACACTTGCAGATTCTACAAAAGGAGTGTTTCAAAACTGTTCTATCAAAGGGAACGTTCAAGTCTGTGAGTTGAATGCACTCATCACACAGAAGTTTCTCAGAATGCTTCTGTCTAGTTTTTAGGTGAAGAGATTTCATTTCCCAGCATAGGCCTCAAAGCGCTCAAAATATCCACTTGCTGATTCTACGAAAAGAGTGTTTCAAAGCTGCTCTTTCAAAAGCAAGGTTAAAGTCTGTGTGTTGAATGCACTCATCAGAAAGAAGTTTCTGAGAATGCTTCCGTCTAGTTTGTATATGAAGATCTTTCCTTTTCCAACATAGTCCTCAAAGTGCTCCAAATAAACACTTGCAGATTCTACAAAAGGAGTGTTTCAAAACTGCTCTTTCTATAGGTAAATTCAAGTCTGTGAGTTGAATGCACTCAACACAAAGAAGTTTCTGAGAATGATTCTGTTCAGGTTTTATGTGAAGATATTTCCTTTTCCAGCATAGGTTTCAAACGGCTCCAAATATCCCCTTGCAGATTCTACAAAAAGACTGTTTCCAAACTTCTCTATCAATTGGTAGGTTCACCTCTGTGAGTTGAATGAACTCATCCCAAAGAAGTTTCTTAGAATGCTTCTGTCTAGTTTTTATGTGAAGATATTTCCTTTTCCAACCTAGGCCTCAAGGTGCTCTGAATAAATACTTGCAGATTCTACAAAAGGAGTGTTTCAAAACTGCTCTTTCTATAGGTAATTTCAAGTCTGTGAATTGAATGCACTCAACACAAAGAAGTTTCTGAGAATGCTTCTGTTCAGTTTTTATGTGAAGATATTTCCTTTTCCAGCATAGGCCTCAAACGGCTCCAAATATCCCCTTGCAGATTCTACAAAAAGAGTGTTTCCAAACTTCTCTATCAATTGGTAGGTTCAACACTGTGAGTTGAATGTACTCATCACCAAGAAGTTTCTGAGAATCCTTCTCTCTAGTTTTTATGTGAAGATACTTCCTTTTCCAACATTGGCCTCATGGTGCTCCGAATAAACACTTGCAGATTCTACAAAAGGAGTGTTTCAAAACTGTTCTATCAAAGGGAACGTTCAAGTCTGTGAGTTGAATGCACTCATCACACAGAAGTTTCTCAGAATGCTTCTGTCTAGTTTTTAGGTGAAGAGATTTCATTTCCCAGCATAGGCCTCAAAGCGCTCCAAATATCCACTTGCTGATTCTACGAAAAGAGTGTTTCAAAGCTGCTCTTTCAAAAGCAAGGTTCAAGTCTGTGTGTTGAATGCACTCATGAGAAAGAAGTTTGTGAGAATGCTTCTGTCTAGTTCTTACGTGAAGATATTTCCTTTTCCAGCTTAGGCCTCAAAGCGCTCCAAATAAACACTTGCAAATTCTACAAAAGGAGTGTTTCAGAAGAGTTCTATGAAAAGGAACGTTCAAGTCTGTGAGTTGAATGCACTTATCATACAGAAGTTTCCTGGAATGCTTCTGTCTAGTTTTTATGTGAAGACATTTCCTTTTCCAGCATAGGCCTCAAAGCGCTCCAAATATCCACTTGCAGATTCTATCAAAAGAGTGTCTCAAAACTGCTCAATCAAAAGCAAGCTTCAACACTGTGAGTAGAATGCACTCATCCCAAAGAAGTTTCTGAGAATGCTTCTGTCTAGTTTTTATGTGAAGAGATTTCCTTTTCCAACATAGGCCTCAAAGCGCTCCAAATAAACACTTGCAGATTCTACAAAAGGAGTGTTTCAAAACTGCTCTTTTGAGAGGAACGTTCAAGTCTGTGAGTTGAATGCACTCATCACACAGAAGTTTCTGAGAATGCTTCTGTCTAGTTTTTATGTGAAGATATTTCCTTTTCCAGCATAGGCCTCAAAACACTCCAAATATCTTCTTGCAGATTCTACAAAAAGAGTGTTTCAAATCTGTTCTATCAAAAGGAAGGTTCAACTCTGTGAGTTTAATGAGTGCATCGTGAATAACTTTCTGAGAATGCTTCTCTGTAGTTTTTAGGTGAAGATATTCCATATTCCAGCACAGGCCTCGAAGTGCTCCAAATAACCACTTGCAGATTTTACCAAAAGAGTGTTTCAAAACTGCTCTTTCTATAGATAAGTTCAAGTCTGTGAGTTGAATGCGCTCAACACAAAGAAGTTTCTGAGAATCCTTCTGTTCAGTTTTTATGTGAAGATATTTCCTTTTCCAGCATAGGCCTCAAACGGCTCAGAATATCCCCTTGCAGATTCTACAAAAAGAGTGTTTCCAAACTTCTCTAACAATTGGTAGGTTCAACACTGTGAGTTGAATGAACTCATCACAAAGAAGTTTCTGAGAATCCTTCTCTCTAGTTTCTATGTGAAGATATTTCCTTTTCCAACATAGGCCTCAAGGTGCTCCGAATAAACACTGGCAGATTCTACAAAAGGAGTGTTTCAAAACTGTTCTATCAAAGGGAACGTTCAAGTCTGTGAGTTGAATGCACTCATCACACAGAAGTTTCTGAGAATGCTTCTGTCTAGTTTTCAGGTGAAGGGATTTCATTTCCCAGCATAGGCCTCAAAGCGCTCCAAATATCCACTTGCAGATTCTACGAAAAGAGTGTTTCAAAGCTGCTCTTTCAAAAGCAAGGTTCAAGTCTGTGTGTTGAATGCACTCATCAGAAAGAAGTTTCTGAGAATGCTTCTGTCTAGTTCTTACGTGAAGATATTTCCTTTTCCAGCTGAGGCCTCAAAGCGCTCGAAATAAACACTTGCAAATTCTACAAAAGGAGTGTTTCAAAAGAGTTCTATCAAAAGGAACGTTCAAGTCTGTGAGTTGAATGCACTTATCATACAGAAGTTTCCTGGAATGCTTCTGTCTAGTTTTTATGTGAAGACATTTCCTTTTCCAGCATAGGCCTCAAAGCGCTCCAAATATCCACTTGCAGATTCTACCAAAAGAGTGTCTCAAAACTGCTCTATCAAAAGCAAGCTTCAACACAGTGAGTAGAATGCACTCATCCCAAAGAAGTTTCCTGGAATGCTTCTGTCTAGTTTTTATGTGAAGACATCCTTTTCCAGCATAGGCCTCAAAGCGCTCCAAATATCCACTTGCAGATTCTACCAAAAGAGTGTCTCAAAACTGCTCAATCAAAAGCAAGCTTCAACACTGTGAGTAGAATGCACTCATCCCAAAGAAGTTTCTGACAATGCTTCTGTCTAGTTTTTATGTGAAGATATTTCCTTTTCCAACGTAGGCCTCAAAGCGCTCCAAATAAACACTTGCAGATTCTACAAAAGGAGTGTTCCAAAACTGCTCTTTTGAGAGGAACGTTCAAGTCTGTGAGTTGAATGCACTCATCACACAGAAGTTTCTGAGAATGCTTCTGTCTAGTTTTTATGTGAAGATATTTCCTTTTCCAGCATAGGCCTCAAAACACTCCAAATATCTTCTTGCAGATTCTACAAAAAGAGTGTTTCAAATCTGTTCTATCAAAAGGAAGGTTCAACTCTGTGAGTTGAATGAATGCATCGTGAAGAACTTTCTGAGAATGCTTCTCTGTAGTTTTTAGGTGAAGATATTCCAAATCCCAGCACAGGCCTCGAAGTGCTCCAAATAACCACTTGCAGAATTTACCAAAAGAGTGTTTCAAAACTGCTCTTTCTATAGGTAAGTTCAAGTCTGTGAGTTGAATGCACTCAACACAAAGAAGTTTCTGAGAATGCTTCTGTTCAGTTTTTATGTGAAGATATTTCCTTTTCCAGCATAGGCCTCAAACGGCTCCAAATATTCCCTTGCAGATTCTACAAAAAGAGTGTTTCCAAACTTCTCTATCAATTGGTAGGTTCAACACTGTGAGTTGAATGAACTCATCACAAAGAAGTTTCTGAGAATCCTTCTCTCTAGTTTTTATGTGAAGATATTTCCTTTTCCAACATAGGCCTCAAGGTGCTCCGAATAAACACTGGCAGATTCTACAAAAGGAGTGTTTCAAAACTGTTCTATCAAAGGGAACGTTCAAGTCTGTGAGTTGAATGCACTCATCACACAGAAGTTTCTCAGAATGCTTCTGTCTAGTTTTTAGGTGAAGGGATTTCATTTCCCAGCATAGGCCTCAAAGCGCTCCAAATATCCACTTGCAGATTCTACGAAAAGAGTGTTTCAAAGCTGCTCTTTCAAAAGCAAGGTTCAAGTCTGTGTGTTGAATGCACTCATCAGAAAGAAGTTTCTGAGAATGCTTCTGTCTAGTTCTTACGTGAAGATATTTCCTTTTCCAGCTTAGGCCTCAAAGCGCTCCAAATAAACACTTGCAAATTCTCCAAAAGGAGTGTTTCAAAAGAGTTCTATCAAAAGGAACGTTCAAGTCTGTGAGTTGAATGCACTTATCATACAGAAGTTTCCTGGAATGCTTCTGTCTAGTTTTTATGTGAAGACATTTCCTTTTCCAGCATAGGCCTCAAAGCGCTCCAAATATCCACTTGCAGATTCTACCAAAAGAGTGTCTCAAAACTGCTCTATCAAAAGCAAGCTTCAACACAGTGAGTAGAATGTACTCATCCCAAAGAAGTTTCTGAGAATGCTTCTGTCTAGTTTTTATGTGAAGATATTTCCTTTTCCAGCATAGGCCTCAGAACGCTCCAAGTATCCACTTGCAGATTCTATAAGAAGAGTGTTTCCAAACTGCTCTTTCAAAAGGAAGCTTCAATTCTGTGAGTTGAATGCACTCATCACAAAGAAGTTTCTGAGAATGCTTCCGTCTAGTTTCTATATGAAGATCTTTCCTTTTCCAACATAGGCCTCAAAGTGCTCCAAATAAACACTTGCAGATTCTACAAAAGGAGTGTTTCAAAACTGCTCTTTTGAGAGGAACGTTCAAGTCTGTGAATTAAATGCACTCATCACACAGAAGTTTCTGAGAAAGCTTCTGTCTAGTTTTTATGTGAAGATATTTCCTTTTCCAGCATAGGCCTCAAAACACTCCAAATATCTTCTTGCAGATTCTACAAAAAGAGTGTTTCAAATCTGTTCTATCAAAAGGAGGTTTCAACTCTGTGAGTTGAATGAATGCATCGTGAAGAACTTTCTGAGAATGCTTCTCTGTAGTTTTTAGGTGAAGATATTCCATATTCCAGCACAGGCCTCGAAGTGCTCCAAATAACCACTTGCAGATTTTACCAAAAGAGTGTTTCAAAACTGCTCTTTCTATAGGTAAGTTCAAGTCTGTGAGTTGAATGCACTCAACACAAAGAAGTTTCTGAGAATGCTTCTGTTCAGTTTTTATGTGAAGATATTTCCTTTTCCAGCATAGGCCTCAAACGGCTCCAAATATCCCCTTGCAGATTCTACAAAAAGAGTGTTTCCAAACTTCTCTATCAATTGGCAGGTTCAACACTGTGAGTTGAATGAACTCATCACAAAGAAGTTTCTGAGAATCCTTCTCTCTAGTTTTTATGTGAAGATATTTCCTTTTCCAACATAGGCCTCAAGGTACTCCGAATAAACACTTGCAGATTCTACAAAAGGAGTGTTTCAAAACTGTTCTATCAAAGGGAACGTTCAAGTCTGTGAGTTGAATGCACTCATCACACAGAAGTTTCTCAGAATGCTTCTGTCTAGTTTTTAGGTGAAGAGATTTCATTTCCCAGCATATGCCTCAAAGCGCTCAAAATATCCACTTGCTGATTCTACGAAAAGAGTGTTTCAAAGCTGCTCTTTCAAAAGCAAGGTTAAAGTCTGTGTGTTGAATGCACTCATCAGAAAGAAGTTTCTGAGAATGCTTCCGTCTAGTTTCTATATGAAGATCTTTCCTTTTCCAACATAGTCCTCAAAGTGCTCCAAATAAACACTTGCAGATTCTACAAAAGGAGTGTTTCAAAACTGCTCTTTCTAAAGGTAAATTCAAGTCTGTGAGTTGAATGCACTCAACACAAAGAAGTTTCTGAGAATGCTTCTGTTCAGGTTTTATGTGAAGATATTTCCTTTTCCAGCATAGGCTTCAAACGGCTCCAAATATCCACTTGCAGATTCTACAAAAAGAGTGTTTCCAAACTTCTCTATCAATTGGTAGGTTCAACTCTGTGAGTTGAATGAACTCATTCCAAAGAAGTTTCTTAGAATGCTTCTGTCTAGTTTTTATGTGAAGATATTTCCTTATCCAACATAGGCCTCAAGGTGCTCTGAATAAATACTTGCAGATTCTACAAAAGGAGTGTTTCAAAACTGCTCTTTCTATAGGTAAGTTCAAGTCTGTGAGTTGAATGCACTCAACACAAAGAAGTTTCTGAGAATGCTTCTGTTCAGTTTTTATGTGAAGATATTTCCTTTTCCAGCATAGGCCTCAAACGGCTCCAAATATCCCCTTGCAGATTCTACAAAAAGAGTGTTTCCAAACTTCTCTATCAATTGGTAGGTTCAACACTGTGAGTTGAATGAACTCATCACAAAGAAGTTTCTGAGAATCCTTCTCTCTAGTTTTTATGTGAAGATATTTCCTTTTCCAACATAGGCCTCAAGGTGCTCCGAATAAACACTTGCAGATTCTACAAAAGGAGTGTTTCAAAACTGTTCTATCAAAGGGAACGTTCAAGTCTGTGAGTTGAATGCACTCATCACACAGAAGTTTCTCAGAATGCTTCTGTCTAGTTTTTAGGTGAAGAGATTTCCTTTTCCAGCATAGGCTTCAAACGGCTCCAAATATCCACTTGCAGATTCTACAAAAAGAGTGTTTCCAAACTTCTCTATCAATTGGTAGGTTCAACTCTGTGAGTTGAATGAACTCATCCCAAAGAAGTTTCTTAGAATGCTTCTGTCTAGTTTTTATGTGAAGATATTTCCTTTTCCAACATAGGCCTCAAGGTGCTCTGAATAAATACTTGCAGATTCTACAAACGGAGTGTTTCAAAACTGCTCTTTCTATAGGTAAGTTCAAGTCTGTGAGTTGAATGCACTCAACACAAAGAAGTTTCTGAGAATGCTTCTGTTCAGTTTTTATGTGAAGATATTTCCTTTTCCAGCATAGGCCTCAAACGGCTCCAAATATCCCCTTGCAGATCCTACAAAAAGAGTGTTTCCAAACTTCTCTATCAATTGGTAGGTTCAACACTGTGAGTTGAATGAACTCATCACAAAGAAGTTTTTGAGAATCCTTCTCTCTAGTTTTTATGTGAAGATATTTCCTTTTCCAACTTAGGCCTCATGGTGCTCCGAATAAACACTTGCAGATTCTACAAAAGGAGTGTTTCAAAACTGTTCTATCAAAGGGAACGTTCAAGTCTGTGAGTTGAATGCACTCATCACACAGAAGTTTCTCAGAATGCTTCTGTCTAGTTTTTAGGTGAAGAGATTTCATTTCCCAGCATAGGCCTCAAAGCGCTCAAAATATCCACTTGCTGATTCTACGAAAAGAGTGTTTCAAAGCTGCTCTTTCAAAAGCAAGGTTAAAGTCTGTGTGTTGAATGCACTCATCAGAAAGAAGTTTCTGAGAATGCTTCCGTCTAGTTTCTATATGAAGATCTTTCCTTTTCCAACATAGTCCTCAAAGTGCTCCAAATAAACACTTGCAGATTCTACAAAAGGAGTGTTTCAAAACTGCTCTTTCTAAAGGTAAATTCAAGTCTGTGAGTTGAATGCACTCAACACAAAGAAGTTTCTGAGAATGCTTCTGTTCAGGTTTTATGTGAAGATATTTCCTTTTCCAGCATAGGCTTCAAACGGCTCCAAATATCCACTTGCAGATTCTACAAAAAGAGTGTTTCCAAACTTCTCTATCAATTGGTAGGTTCAACTCTGTGAGTTGAATGAACTCATTCCAAAGAAGTTTCTTAGAATGCTTCTGTCTAGTTTTTATGTGAAGATATTTCCTTATCCAACATAGGCCTCAAGGTGCTCTGAATAAATACTTGCAGATTCTACAAAAGGAGTGTTTCAAAACTGCTCTTTCTATAGGTAAGTTCAAGTCTGTGAGTTGAATGCACTCAACACAAAGAAGTTTCTGAGAATGCTTCTGTTCAGTTTTTATGTGAAGATATTTCCTTTTCCAGCATAGGCCTCAAACGGCTCCAAATATCCCCTTGCAGATTCTACAAAAAGAGTGTTTCCAAACTTCTCTATCAATTGGTAGGTTCAACACTGTGAGTTGAATGAACTCATCACAAAGAAGTTTCTGAGAATCCTTCTCTCTAGTTTTTATGTGAAGATATTTCCTTTTCCAACATAGGCCTCAAGGTGCTCCGAATAAACACTTGCAGATTCTACAAAAGGAGTGTTTCAAAACTGTTCTATCAAAGGGAACGTTCAAGTCTGTGAGTTGAATGCACTCATCACACAGAAGTTTCTCAGAATGCTTCTGTCTAGTTTTTAGGTGAAGAGATTTCATTTCCCAGCATAGGCCTCAAAGCGCTCCAAATATCCACTTGCAGATTCTACAAAAAGAGTGTTTCAAAGCTGCTCTTTCAAAAGCAAGGTTCAAGTCTGTGTGTTGAATGCACTCATGAGAAAGAAGTTTCTGAGAATGCTTCTGTCTAGTTCTTACGTGAAGATATTTCCTTTTCCAGCTTAGGCCTCAAAGCGCTCCAAATAAACACTTGCAAATTCTACAAAAGGAGTGTTTCAAAAGAGTTCTATGAAAAGGAACGTTCAAGTCTGTGAGTTGAATGCACTTATCATACAGAAGTTTCCTGGAATGCTTCTGTCTAGTTTTTATGTGAAGACATTTCCTTTTCCAGCATAGGCCTCAAAGCGCTCCAAATATCCACTTGCAGATTCTACCAAAAGAGTGTCTCAAAACTGCTAAATCAAAAGCAAGCTTCAACACTGTGAGTAGAATGCACTCATCCCAAAGAAGTTTCTGAGAATGCTTCTGTCTAGTTTTTATGTGAAGAGATTTCCTTTTCCAACATAGGCCTCAAAGCGCTCCAAATAAACACTTGCAGATTCTACAAAAGGAGTGTTTCAAAACTGCTCTTTTGAGAGGAACGTTCAAGTCTGTGAGTTGAATGCACTCATCACAAGAAGTTTCTGAGAATGCTTCTGTCTAATTTTTATGTGAAGATATTTCCTTTTCCAGCATAGGCCTCAAAACACTCCAAATATCTTCTTGCAGATTCTACAAAAAGAGTGTTTCAAATCTGTTCTATCAAAAGGAAGGTTCAACTCTGTGAGTTGAATGAATGCATCGTGAAGAACTTTCTGAGAATGCTTCTCTGTAGTTTTTAGGTGAAGATATTCCAAATCCCAGCACAGGCCTCGAAGTGCTCCAAATAACCACTTGCAGAATTTACCAAAAGAGTGTTTCAAAACTGCTCTTTCTATAGGTAAGTTCAAGTCTGTGAGTTGAATGCACTCAACACAAAGAAGTTTCTGAGAATGCTTCTGTTCAGTTTTTATGTGAAGATATTTCCTTTTCCAGCATAGGCCTCAAACGGCTCAAAATATCCCCTTGCAGATTCTACAAAAAGAGTGTTTCCAAACTTCTCTATCAATTGGTAGGTTCAACACTGTGAGTTGAATGAACTCATCACAAAGAAGTTTCTGAGAATCCTTCTGTCTAGTTTTTATGTGAAGATATTTCCTTTTCCAACATAGGCCTCAAGGTGCTCCGAATAAACACTGGCAGATTCTACAAAAGGAGTGTTTCAAAACTGTTCTATCAAAGGGAACGTTCAAGTCTGTGAGTTGAATGCACTCATCACACAGAAGTTTCTCAGAATGCTTCTGTCTAGTTTTTAGGTGAAGGGATTTCATTTCCCAGCATAGGCCTCAAAGCGCTCCAAATATCCACTTGCAGATTCTACGAAAAGAGTGTTTCAAAGCTGCTCTTTCAAAAGCAAGGTTCAAGTCTGTGTGTTGAATGCACTCATCAGAAAGAAGTTTCTGAGAATGCTTCTGTCTAGTTCTTACGTGAAGATATTTCCTTTTCCAGCTTAGGCCTCAAAGCGCTCCAAATAAACACTTGCAAATTCTACAAAAGGAGTGTTTCAAAAGAGTTCTATCAAAAGGAACGTTCAAGTCTGTGAGTTGAATGCACTTATCATACAGAAGTTTCCTGGAATGCTTCTGTCTAGTTTTTATGTGAAGACATTTCCTTTTCCAGCATAGGCCTCAAAGCGCTCCAAATATCCACTTGCAGATTCTACCAAAAGAGTGTCTCAAAACTGCTCTATCAAAAGCAAGCTTCAACACAGTGAGTAGAATGCACTCATCCCAAAGAAGTTTCTGAGAATGCTTCTGTCTAGTTTTTATGTGAAGATATTTCCTTTTCCAGCATAGGCCTCAGAACGCTCCAAATATCCACTTGCAGATTCTATAAGAAGAGTGTTTCCAAACTGCTCTTTCAAAAGGAAGCTTCAATTCTGTGAGTTGAATGCACTCATCACAAAGAAGTTTCTGAGAATGCTTCCGTCTAGTTTCTATATGAAGATCTTTCCTTTTCCAACATAGGCCTCAAAGTGCTCCAAATAAACACTTGCAGATTCTACAAAAGGAGTGTTTCAAAACTGCTCTTTTGAGAGGAACGTTCAAGTCTGTGAATTAAATGCACTCATCACACAGAAGTTTCTGAGAAAGCTTCTGTCTAGTTTTTATGTGAAGATATTTCCTTTTCCAGCATAGGCCTCAAAACACTCCAAATATCTTCTTGCAGATTCTACAAAAAGAGTGTTTCAAATCTGTTCTATCAAAAGGAAGGTTCAACTCTGTGAGTTGAATGAATGCATCGTGAAGAACTTTCTGAGAATGCTTCTCTGTAGTTTTTAGATGAAGATATTCCATATTCCAGCACAGGCCTCGAAGTGCTCCAAATAACCACTTGCAGATTTTACCAAAAGAGTGTTTCAAAACTGCTCTTTCTATAGGTAAGTTCAAGTCTGTGAGTTGAATGCACTCAACACAAAGAAGTTTCTGAGAATGCTTCTGTTCAGTTTTTATGTGAAGATATTTCCTTTTCCAGCATAGGCCTCAAACGGCTCCAAATATCCCCTTGCAGATTCTACAAAAAGAGTGTTTCCAAACTTCTCTATCAATTGGTAGGTTCAACACTGTGAGTTGAATGAACTCATCACAAAGAAGTTTCTGAGAATCCTTCTCTCTAGTTTTTATGTGAAGATATTTCCTTTTCCAACATAGGCCTCATGGTGCTCCGAATAAACACTTGCAGATTCTACAAAAGGAGTGTTTCAAAACTGTTCTATCAAAGGGAACGTTCAAGTCTGTGAGTTGAATGCACTCATCACACAGAAGTTTCTCAGAATGCTTCTGTCTAGTTTTTAGGTGAAGAGATTTCATTTCCCAGCATAGGCCTCAAAGCGCTCCAAATATCCACTTGCTGATTCTACGAAAAGAGTGTTTCAAAGCTGCTCTTTCAAAAGCAAGGTTCAAGTCTGTGTGTTGAATGCACTCATGAGAAAGAAGTTTCTGAGAATGCTTCTGTCTAGTTCTTACGTGAAGATATTTCCTTTTCCATCTTAGGCCTCAAAGCGCTCCAAATAAACACTTGCAAATTCTACAAAAGGAGTGTTTCAAAAGAGTTCTATCAAAAGGAACGTTCAAGTCTGTGAGTTGAATGCACTTATCATACAGAAGTTTCCTGGAATGCTTCTGTCTAGTTTTTATGTGAAGACATTTCCTTTTCCAGCATAGGCCTCAAAGCGCTCCAAATATCCACTTGCAGATTCTACCAAAAGAGTGTCTCAAAACTGCTCAATCAAAAGCAAGCTTCAACACTGTGAGTAGAATGCACTCATCCCAAAGAAGTTTCTGAGAATGCTTCTGTCTAGTTTTTATGTGAAGATATTTCCTTTTCCAACGTAGGCCTCAAAGCGCTCCAAATAAACACTTGCAGATTCTACAAAAGGAGTGTTCCAAAACTGCTCTTTTGAGAGGAACGTTCAAGTCTGTGAGTTGAATGCACTCATCACACAGAAGTTTCTGAGAATGCTTCTGTCTAGTTTTTATGTGAAGATATTTCCTTTTCCAGCATAGGCCTCAAAACACTCCAAATATCTTCTTGCAGATTCTACAAAAAGAGTGTTTCAAATCTGTTCTATCAAAAGGAAGGTTCAACTCTGTGAGTTGAATGAATGCATCGTGAAGAACTTTCTGAGAATGCTTCTCTGTAGTTTTTAGGTGAAGATATTCCAAATCCCAGCACAGGCCTCGAAGTGCTCCAAATAACCACTTGCAGAATTTACCAAAAGAGTGTTTCAAAACTGCTCTTTCTATAGGTAAGTTCAAGTCTGTGAGTTGAATGCACTCAACACAAAGAAGTTTCTGAGAATGCTTCTGTTCAGTTTTTATGTGAAGATATTTCCTTTTCCAGCATAGGCCTCAAACGGCTCCAAATATTCCCTTGCAGATTCTACAAAAAGAGTGTTTCCAAACTTCTCTATCAATTGGTAGGTTCAACACTGTGAGTTGAATGAACTCATCACAAAGAAGTTTCTGAGAATCCTTCTCTCTAGTTTTTATGTGAAGATATTTCCTTTTCCAACATAGGCCTCAAGGTGCTCCGAATAAACACTGGCAGATTCTACAAAAGGAGTGTTTCAAAACTGTTCTATCAAAGGGAACGTTCAAGTCTGTGAGTTGAATGCACTCATCACGCAGAAGTTTCTCAGAATGCTTCTGTCTAGTTTTTAGGTGAAGGGATTTCATTTCCCAGCATAGGCCTCAAAGCGCTCCAAATATCCACTTGCAGATTCTACGAAAAGAGTGTTTCAAAGCTGCTCTTTCAAAAGCAAGTTTCAAGTCTGTGTGTTGAATGCACTCATCAGAAAGAAGTTTCTGAGAATGCTTCTGTCTAGTTCTTACGTGAAGATATTTCCTTTTCCAGCTTAGGCCTCAAAGCGCTCCAAATAAACACTTGCAAATTCTACAAAAGGAGTGTTTCAAAAGAGTTCTATCAAAAGGAACGTTCAAGTCTGTGAGTTGAATGCACTTATCATACAGAAGTTTCCTGGAATGCTTCTGTCTAGTTTTTATGTGAAGACATTTCCTTTTCCAGCATAGGCCTCAAAGCGCTCCAAATATCCACTTGCAGATTCTACCAAAAGAGTGTCTCAAAACTGCTCTATCAAAAGCAAGCTTCAACACAGTGAGTAGAATGTACTCATCCCAAAGAAGTTTCTGAGAATGCTTCTGTCTAGTTTTTATGTGAAGATATTTCCTTTTCCAGCATAGGCCTCAGAACGCTCCAAATATCCACTTGCAGATTCTATAAGAAGAGTGTTTCCAAACTGCTCTTTCAAAAGGAAGCTTCAATTCTGTGAGTTGAATGCACTCATCACAAAGAAGTTTCTGAGAATGCTTCCGTCTAGTTTCTATATGAAGATCTTTCCTTTTCCAACATAGGCCTCAAAGTGCTCCAAATAAACACTTGCAGATTCTACAAAAGGAGTGTTTCAAAACTGCTCTTTTGAGAGGAACGTTCAAGTCTGTGAATTAAATGCACTCATCACACAGAAGTTTCTGAGAAAGCTTCTGTCTAGTTTTTATGTGAAGATATTTCCTTTTCCAGCATAGGCCTCAAAACACTCCAAATATCTTCTTTCAGATTCTACAAAAAGAGTGTTTCAAATCTGTTCCATCAAAAGGAGGGTTCAACTCTGTGAGTTGAATGAATGCATCGTGAAGAACTTTCTGAGAATGCTTCTCTGTAGTTTTTAGGTGAAGATATTCCATATTCCAGCACAGGCCTCGAAGTGCTCCAAATAAGCACTTGCAGATTTTACCAAAAGAGTGTTTCAAAACTGCTCTTTCAATAGGTAAGTTCAAGTCTGTGAGTTGAATGCACTCAACAGAAAGAAGTTTCTGAGAATGCTTCTGTTCAGTTTTTATGTGAAGATATTTCCTTTTCCAGCATAGGCCTCAAACGGCTCCAAATATCCCCTTGCAGATTCTACAAAAAGAGTGTTTCCAAACTTCTCTATCAATTGGCAGGTTCAACACTGTGAGTTGAATGAACTCATCACAAAGAAGTTTCTGAGAATCCTTCTGTCTAGTTTTTATGTGAAGATATTTCCTTTTCCAACATAGGCCTCAAGGTACTCCGAATAAACACTTGCAGATTCTACAAAAGGAGTGTTTCAAAACTGTTCTATCAAAGGGAACGTTCAAGTCTGTGAGTTGAATGCACTCATCACACAGAAGTTTCTCAGAATGCTTCTGTCTAGTTTTTAGGTGAAGAGATTTCGTTTCCCAGCATAGGCCTCAAAGCGCTCAAAATATCCACTTGCTGATTCTACGAAAAGAGTGTTTCAAAGCTGCTCTTTCAAAAGCAAGGTTAAAGTCTGTGTGTTGAATGCACTCATCAGAAAGAAGTTTCTGAGAATGCTTCCGTCTAGTTTCTATATGAAGATCTTTCCTTTTCCAACATAGTCCTCAAAGTGCTCCAAATAAACACTTGCAGATTCTACAAAAGGAGTGTTTCAAAACTGCTCTTTCTAAAGGTAAATTCAAGTCTGTGAGTTGAATGCACTCAACACAAAGAACTTTCTGGGAATGCTTCTGTTCAGGTTTTATGTGAAGATATTTCCTTTTCCAGCATAGGCTTCAAACGGCTCCAAATATCCCCTTGCAGATTCTACAAAAAGAGTGTTTCCAAACTTCTCTATCAATTGGTAGGTTCAACTCTGTGAGTTGAATGAACTCATCCCAAAGAAGTTTCTTAGAATGCTTCTGTCTAGTTTTTATGTGAAGATATTTCCTTTTCCAACATAGGCCTCAAGGTGCTCTGAATAAATACTTGCAGATTCTACAAAAGGAGTGTTTCAAAACTGCTCTTTCTATAGGTAAGTTCAAGTCTGTGAGTTGAATGCACTCAACACAAAGAAGTTTCTGAGAATGCTTCTGTTCAGTTTTTATGTGAAGATATTTCCTTTTCCAGCATAGGCCTCAAACGGCTCCAAATATCCCCTTGCAGATTCTACAAAAAGAGTGTTTCCAAACTTCTCTATCAATTGGTAGGTTCAACACTGTGAGTTGAATGAACTCATCACAAAGAAGTTTCTGAGAATCCTTCTCTCTAGTTTTTATGTGAAGATATTTCCTTTTCCAACATAGGCCTCAAGGTGCTCCGAATAAACACTTGCAGATTCTACAAAAGGAGTGTTTCAAAACTGTTCTATCAAAGGGAACGTTCAAGTCTGTGAGTTGAATGCACTCATCACACAGAAGTTTCTCAGAATGCTTCTGTCTAGTTTTTAGGTGAAGAGATTTCATTTCCCAGCATAGGCCTCAAAGCGCTCCAAATATCCACTTGCAGATTCTACAAAAAGAGTGTTTCAAAGCTGCTCTTTCAAAAGCAAGGTTCAAGTCTGTGTGTTGAATGCACTCATGAGAAAGAAGTTTCTGAGAATGCTTCTGTCTAGTTCTTACGTGAAGATACTTCCTTTTCCAGCTTAGGCCTCAAAGCGCTCCAAATAAACACTTGCAAATTCTACAAAAGGAGTGTTTCAAAAGAGTTCTATCAAAAGGAACGTTCAAGTCTGTGAGTTGAATGCACTTATCATAAAGAAGTTTCCTGGAATGCTTCTGTCTAGTTTTTATGTGAAGACATTTCCTTTTCCAGCATAGGCCTCAAAGCGCTCCAAATATCCACTTGCAGATTCTACCAAAAGAGTGTCTCAAAACTGCTCTATCAAAAGCAAGCTTCAACACAGTGAGTAGAATGTACTCATCCCAAAGAAGTTTCTGAGAATGCTTCTGTCTAGTTTTTATGTGAAGATATTTCCTTTTCCAGCATAGGCCTCAGAACGCTCCAAATATCCACTTGCAGATTCTATAAGAAGAGTGTTTCCAAACTGCTCTTTCAAAAGGAAGCTTCAATTCTGTGAGTTGAATGCACTCATCCAAAGAAGTTTCTGAGAATGCTTCCGTCTAGTTTCTATATGAAGATCTTTCCTTTTCCAACATAGGCCTCAAAGTGCTCCAAATAAACACTTGCAGATTCTACAAAAGGAGTGTTTCAAAACTGCTCTTTTGAGAGGAACGTTCAAGTCTGTGAATTAAATGCACTCATCACACAGAAGTTTCTGAGAAAGCTTCTGTCTAGTTTTTATGTGAAGATATTTCCTTTTCCAGCATAGGCCTCAAAACACTCCAAATATCTTCTTTCAGATTCTACAAAAAGAGTGTTTCAAATCTGTTCCATCAAAAGTAGGGTTCAACTCTGTGAGTTGAATGAATGCATCGTGAAGAACTTTCTGAGAATGCTTCTCTGTAGTTTTTAGGTGAAGATATTCCATATTCCAGCACAGGCCTCGAAGTGCTCCAAATAAGCACTTGCAGATTTTACCAAAAGAGTGTTTCAAAACTGCTCTTTCAATAGGTAAGTTCAAGTCTGTGAGTTGAATGCACTCAACAGAAAGAAGTTTCTGAGAATGCTTCTGTTCAGTTTTTATGTGAAGATATTTCCTTTTCCAGCATAGGCCTCAAACGGCTCCAAATATCCCCTTGCAGATTCTACAAAAAGAGTGTTTCCAAACTTCTCTATCAATTGGCAGGTTCAACACTGTGAGTTGAATGAACTCATCACAAAGAAGTTTCTGAGAATCCTTCTGTCTAGTTTTTATGTGAAGATATTTCCTTTTCCAACATAGGCCTCAAGGTACTCCGAATAAACACTTGCAGATTCTACAAAAGGAGTGTTTCAAAACTGTTCTATCAAAGGGAACGTTCAAGTCTGTGAGTTGAATGCACTCATCACACAGAAGTTTCTCAGAATGCTTCTGTCTAGTTTTTAGGTGAAGAGATTTCGTTTCCCAGCATAGGCCTCAAAGCGCTCAAAATATCCACTTGCTGATTCTACGAAAAGAGTGTTTCAAAGCTGCTCTTTCAAAAGCAAGGTTAAAGTCTGTGTGTTGAATGCACTCATCAGAAAGAAGTTTCTGAGAATGCTTCCGTCTAGTTTCTATATGAAGATCTTTCCTTTTCCAACATAGTCCTCAAAGTGCTCCAAATAAACACTTGCAGATTCTACAAAAGGAGTGTTTCAAAACTGCTCTTTCTAAAGGTAAATTCAAGTCTGTGAGTTGAATGCACTCAACACAAAGAACTTTCTGGGAATGCTTCTGTTCAGGTTTTATGTGAAGATATTTCCTTTTCCAGCATAGGCTTCAAACGGCTCCAAATATCCCCTTGCAGATTCTACAAAAAGAGTGTTTCCAAACTTCTCTATCAATTGGTAGGTTCAACTCTGTGAGTTGAATGAACTCATCCCAAAGAAGTTTCTTAGAATGCTTCTGTCTAGTTTTTATGTGAAGATATTTCCTTTTCCAACATAGGCCTCAAGGTGCTCTGAATAAATACTTGCAGATTCTACAAAAGGAGTGTTTCAAAACTGCTCTTTCTATAGGTAAGTTCAAGTCTGTGAGTTGAATGCACTCAACACAAAGAAGTTTCTGAGAATGCTTCTGTTCAGTTTTTATGTGAAGATATTTCCTTTTCCAGCATAGGCCTCAAACGGCTCCAAATATCCCCTTGCAGATTCTACAAAAAGAGTGTTTCCAAACTTCTCTATCAATTGGTAGGTTCAACACTGTGAGTTGAATGAACTCATCACAAAGAAGTTTCTGAGAATCCTTCTCTCTAGTTTTTATGTGAAGATATTCCCTTTTCCAACATAGGCCTCAAGGTGCTCCGAATAAACACTTGCAGATTCTACAAAAGGAGTGTTTCAAAACTGTTCTATCAAAGGGAACGTTCAAGTCTGTGAGTTGAATGCACTCATCACACAGAAGTTTCTCAGAATGCTTCTGTCTAGTTTTTAGGTGAAGAGATTTCATTTCCCAGCATAGGCCTCAAAGCGCTCCAAATATCCACTTGCAGATTCTACAAAAAGAGTGTTTCAAAGCTGCTCTTTCAAAAGCAAGGTTCAAGTCTGTGTGTTGAATGCACTCATGAGAAAGAAGTTTCTGAGAATGCTTCTGTCTAGTTCTTACGTGAAGATACTTCCTTTTCCAGCTTAGGCCTCAAAGCGCTCCAAATAAACACTTGCAAATTCTACAAAAGGAGTGTTTCAAAAGAGTTCTATCAAAAGGAACGTTCAAGTCTGTGAGTTGAATGCACTTATCATAAAGAAGTTTCCTGGAATGCTTCTGTCTAGTTTTTATGTGAAGACATTTCCTTTTCCAGCATAGGCCTCAAAGCGCTCCAAATATCCACTTGCAGATTCTACCAAAAGAGTGTCTCAAAACTGCTCAATCAAAAGCAAGCTTCAACACTGTGAGTAGAATGCACTCATCCCAAAGAAGTTTCTGAGAATGCTTCTGTCTAGTTTTTATGTGAAGATATTTCCTTTTCCAACGTAGGCCTCAAAGCGCTCCAAATAAACACTGGCAGATTCTACAAAAGGAGTGTTCCAAAACTGCTCTTTTGAGAGGAACGTTCAAGTCTGTGAGTTGAATGCACTCATCACACAGAAGTTTCTGAGAAAGCTTCTGTCTAGTTTTTATGTGAAGATATTTCCTTTTCCAGCATAGGCCTCAAAACACTCCAAATATCTTCTTGCAGATTCTACAAAAAGAGTGTTTCAAATCTGTTCTATCAAAAGGAGGGTTCAACTCTGTGAGTTGAATGAATGCATCGTGAAGAACTTTCTGAGAATGCTTCTCTGTAGTTTTTAGGTGAAGATATTCCATATTCCAGCACAGGCCTCGAAGTGCTCCAAATAACCACTTGCAGATTTTACCAAAAGAGTGTTTCAAAACTGCTCTTTCTATAGGTAAGTTCAAGTCTGTGAGTTGAATGCACTCAACACAAAGAAGTTTCTGAGAATGCTTCTGTTCAGTTTTTATGTGAAGATATTTCCTTTTCCAGCATAGGCCTCAAACGGCTCCAAATATCCCCTTGCAGATTCTACAAAAAGAGTGTTTCCAAACTTCTCTATCAATTGGCAGGTTCAACACTGTGAGTTGAATGAACTCATCACAAAGAAGTTTCTGAGAATCCTTCTCTCTAGTTTTTATGTGAAGATATTTCCTTTTCCAACATAGGCCTCAAGGTACTCCGAATAAACACTTGCAGATTCTACAAAAGGAGTGTTTCAAAACTGTTCTATCAAAGGGAACGTTCAAGTCTGTGAGTTGAATGTACTCATCACACAGAAGTTTCTCAGAATGCTTCTGTCTAGTTTTTAGGTGAAGAGATTTCATTTCCCAGCATAGGCCTCAAAGCGCTCCAAATATCCACTTGCTGATTCTACGAAAAGAGTGTTTCAAAGCTGCTCTTTCAAAAGCAAGGTTAAAGTCTGTGTGTTGAATGCACTCATCAGAAAGAAGTTTCTGAGAATGCTTCCGTCTAGTTTGTATATGAAGATCTTTCCTTTTCCAACATAGTCCTCAAAGTGCTCCAAATAAACACTTGCAGATTCTACAAAAGGAGTGTTTCAAAACTGCTCTTTCTATAGGTAAATTCAAGTCTGTGAGTAGAATGCACTCAACACAAAGAAGTTTCTGAGAATGCTTCTGTTCAGGTTTTATGTGAAGATATTTCCTTTTCCAGCATAGGCTTCAAAAGGCTCCAAATATCCCCTTGCAGATTCTACAAAAAGAGTGTTTCCAAACTTCTCTATCAATTGGTAGGTTCAACTCTGTGAGTTGAATGAACTCATCCCAAAGAAGTTTCTTAGAATGCTTCTGTCTAGTTTTTATGTGAAGATATTTCCTTTTCCAACATAGGCCTCAAGGTGCTCTGAATAAATACTTGCAGATTCTACAAAAGGAGTGTTTCAAAACTGCTCTTTCTATAGGTAAGTTCAAGTCTGTGAGTTGAATGCACTCAACACAAAGAAGTTTCTGAGAATGCTTCTGTTCAGTTTTTATGTGAAGATATTTCCTTTTCCAGCATAGGCCTCAAACGGCTCCAAATATCCCCTTGCAGATTCTACAAAAAGAGTGTTTCCAAACTTCTCTATCAATTGGTAGGTTCAACACTGTGAGTTGAATGAACTCATCACAAAGAAGTTTCTGAGAATCCTTCTCTCTAGTTTTTATGTGAAGATATTTCCTTTTCCAACATAGGCCTCAAGGTGCTCCGAATAAACACTGGCAGATTCTACAAAAGGAGTGTATCAAAACTGTTCTATCAAAGGGAACGTTCAAGTCTGTGAGTTGAATGCACTCATCACACAGAAGTTTCTCAGAATGCTTCTGTCTAGTTTTTAGGTGAAGGGATTTCATTTCCCAGCATAGGCCTCAAAGCGCTCCAAATATCCACTTGCAGATTCTACGAAAAGAGTGTTTCAAAGCTGCTCTTTCAAAAGCAATGTTCAAGTCCGTGTGTTGAATGCACTCATCAGAAAGAAGTTTCTGAGAATGCTTCTGTCTAGTTCTTACGTGAAGATATTTCCTTTTCCAGCTTAGGCCTCAAAGCGCTCCAAATAAACACTTGCAAATTCTACAAAAGGAGTGTTTCAAAAGAGTTCTATCAAAAGGAACGTTCAAGTCTGTGAGTTGAATGCACTTATCATACAGAAGTTTCCTGGAATGCTTCTGTCTAGTTTTTATGTGAAGACATTTCCTTTTCCAGCATAGGCCTCAAAGCGCTCCAAATATCCACTTGCAGATTCTACCAAAAGAGTGTCTCAAAACTGCTCTATCAAAAGCAAGCTTCAACACAGTGAGTAGAATGCACTCATCCCAAAGAAGTTTCTGAGAATGCTTCTGTCTAGTTTTTATGTGAAGATATTTCCTTTTCCAGCATAGGCCTCAGAACGCTCCAAATATCCACTTGCAGATTCTATAAGAAGAGTGTTTCCAAACTGCTCTTTCAAAAGGAAGCTTCAATTCTGTGAGTTGAATGCACTCATCACAAAGAAGTTTCTGAGAATGCTTCCGTCTAGTTTCTATATGAAGATCTTTCCTTTTCCAACATAGGCCTCAAAGTGCTCCAAATAAACACTTGCAGATTCTACAAAAGGAGTGTTTCAAAACTGCTCTTTTGAGAGGAACGTTCAAGTCTGTGAATTAAATGCACTCATCACACAGAAGTTTCTGAGAAAGCTTCTGTCTAGTTTTTATGTGAAGATATTTCCTTTTCCAGCATAGGCCTCAAAACACTCCAAATATCTTCTTGCAGATTCTACAAAAAGAGTGTTTCAAATCTGTTCTATCAAAAGGAAGGTTCAACTCTGTGAGTTGAATGAATGCATCGTGAAGAACTTTCTGAGAATGCTTCTCTGTAGTTTTTAGGTGAAGATATTCCATATTCCAGCACAGGCCTCGAAGTGCTCCAAATAACCACTTGCAGATTTTACCAAAAGAGTGTTTCAAAACTGCTCTTTCTATAGGTAAGTTCAAGTCTGTGAGTTGAATGCACTCAACACAAAGAAGTTTCTGAGAATGCTTCTGTTCAGTTTTTATGTGAAGATATTTCCTTTTCCAGCATAGGCCTCAAACGGCTCCAAATATCCCCTTGCAGATTCTACAAAAAGAGTATTTCCAAACTTCTCTATCAATTGGTAGGTTCAACACTGTGAGTTGAATGAACTCATCACAAAGAAGTTTCTGAGAATCCTTCTCTCTAGTTTTTATGTGAAGATATTTCCTTTTCCAACATAGGCCTCATGGTGCTCCAAATAAACACTTGCAGATTCTACAAAAGGAGTGTTACAAAACTGTTCTATCAAAGGGAACGTTCAAGTCTGTGAGTTGAATGCATTCATCACACAGAAGTTTCTCAGAATGCTTCTGTCTAGTTTTTAGGTGAAGAGATTTCATTTCCCAGCATAGGCCTCAAAGCGCTCCAAATATCCACTTGCTGATTCTACGAAAAGAGTGTTTCAAAGCTGCTCTTTCAAAAGCAAGGTTCAAGTCTGTGTGTTGAATGCACTCATGAGAAAGAAGTTTGTGAGAATGCTTTTCTCTAGTTCTTACGTGAAGATATTTCCTTTTCCAGCTTAGGCCTCAAAGCGCTCCAAATAAACACTTGCAAATTCTACAAAAGGAGTGTTTCAGAAGAGTTCTATGAAAAGGAAAGTTCAAGTCTGTGAGTTGAATGCACTTATCATACAGAAGTTTCTCAGAATGCTTCTGTCTAGTTTTTATGTGAAGACATTTCCTTTTCCAGCATAGGCCTCAAAGCGCTCCAAATATCCACTTGCAGATTCTACCAAAAGAGTGTCTCAAAACTGCTCAATCAAAAGCAAGCTTCAACACTGTGAGTAGAATGCACTCATCCCAAAGAAGTTTCTGAGAATGCTTCTGTCTAGTTTTTATGTGAAGAGATTTCCTTTTCCAACATAGGCCTCAAAGCGCTCCAAATAAACACTTGCAGATTCTACAAAAGGAGTGTTTCAAAACTGCTCTTTTGAGAGGAACGTTCAAGTCTGTGAGCTGAATGCACTCATCACACAGAAGTTTCTGAGAATGCTTCTGTCTAGTTTTTATGTGAAGATATTTCCTTTTCCAGCATAGGCCTCAAAACACTCCAAATATCTTCTTGCAGATACTACAAAAAGAGTGTTTCAAATCTGTTCTATCAAAAGGAAGGTTCAACTCTGTGAGTTGAATGAATGCATCGTGAAGAACTTTCTGAGAATGCTTCTCTGTAGTTTTTAGGTGAAGATATTCCATATTCCTGCACAGGCCTCGAAGTGCTCCAAATAACCACTTGCAGATTTTACCAAAGGAGTGTTTCAAAACTGCTCTTTCTATAGGTAAGTTCAAGTCTGTGAGTTGAATGCACTCAACACAAAGAAGTTTCTGAGAATGCTTCTGTTCAGTTTTTATGTGAAGATATTTCCTTTTCCAGCATAGGCCTCAAACGGCTCCAAATATACCCTTGCAGATTCTACAAAAAGAGTGTTTCCAAACTTCTCTATCAATTGGCAGGTTCAACACTGTGAGTTGAATGAACTCATCACAAAGAAGTTTCTGAGAATCCTTCTCTCTAGTTTTTATGTGAAGATATTTCCTTTTCCAACATAGGCCTCAAGGTACTCCGAATAAACACTTGCAGATTCTACAAAAGGAGTGTTTCAAAACTGTTCTATCAAAGGGAACGTTCAAGTCTGTGAGTTGAATGCACTCATCACACAGAAGTTTCTCAGAATGCTTCTGTCTAATTTTTAGGTGAAGAGATTTCATTTCCCAGCATAGGCCTCAAAGCGCTCAAAATATCCACTTGCTGATTCTACGAAAATAGTGTTTCAAAGCTGCTCTTTCAAAAGCAAGGTTAAAGTCTGTGTGTTGAATGCACTCATCAGAAAGAGGTTTCTGAGAATGCTTCCGTCTAGTTTCTGTATGAAGATCTTTCCTTTTCCAACATAGTCCTCAAAGTGCTCCAAATAAACACTTGCAGATTCTACAAAAGGAGTGTTTCAAAACTGCTCTTTCTATAGGTAAATTCAAGTCTGTGAGTTGAATGCACTCAACACAAAGAAGTTTCTGAGAATGCTTCTGTTCAGGTTTTATGTGAAGATATTTCCTTTTCCAGCATAGGCTTCAAACGGCTCCAAATATCCCCTTGCAGATTCTACAAAAAGAGTGTTTCCAAACTTCTCTATCAATTGGTAGGTTCAACTCTGTGAGTTGAATGAACTCATCCCAAAGAAGTTTCTTAGAATGCTTCTGTCTAGTTTTTATGTGAAGATATTTCCTTTTCCAACATAGGCCTCAAGGTGCTCTGAATAAATTCTTGCAGATTCTACAAAAGGAGTGTTTCAAAACTGCTCTTTCTATAGGTAAGTTCAAGTCTGTGAGTTGAATGCACTCAACACAAAGAAGTTTCTGAGAATGCTTCTGTTCAGTTTTTATGTGAAGATATTTCCTTTTCCAGCATAGGCCTCAAACGGCTCCAAAGATCCCCTTGCAGATTCTACAAAAAGAGTGTTTCCAAACTTCTCTATCAATTGGTAGGTTCAACACTGTGAGTTGAATGAACTCATCACAAAGAAGTTTCTGAGAATCCTTCTCTCTAGTTTTTATGTGAAGATATTTCCTTTTCCAACATAGGCCTCAAGGTGCTCCGAATAAACACTTGCAGATTCTACAAAAGGAGTGTTTCAAAACTGTTCTATCAAAGGGAACGTTCAAGTCTGTGAGTTGAATGCACTCATCACACAGAAGTTTCTCAGAATGCTTCTGTCTAGTTTTTAGGTGAAGAGATTTCATTTCCCAGCATAGGCCTCAAAGCGCTCCAAATATCCACTTGCAGATTCTACAAAAAGAGTGTTTCAAAGCTGCTCTTTCAAAAGCAAGGTTCAAGTCTGTGTGTTGAATGCACTCATGAGAAAGAAGTTTCTGAGAATGCTTCTGTCTAGTTCTTACGTGAAGATATTTACTTTTCCAGCTTAGGCCTCAAAGCGCTCCAAATAAACACTTGCAAATTCTACAAAAGGAGTGTTTCAAAAGAGTTCTATCAAAAGGAACGTTCAAGTCTGTGAGTTGAATGCACTTATCATACAGAAGTTTCCTGGAATGCTTCTGTCTAGTTTTTATGTGAAGACATTTCCTTTTCCAGCATAGGCCTCAAAGCGCTCCAAATATCCACTTGCAGATTCTACCAAAAGAGTGTCTCAAAACTGCTCAATCAAAAGCAAGCTTCAACACTGTGAGTAGAATGCACTCATCCCAAAGAAGTTTCTGAGAATGCTTCTGTCTAGTTTTTATGTGAAGATATTTCCTTTTCCAACGTAGGCCTCAAAGCGCTCCAAATAAACACTTGCAGATTCTACAAAAGGAGTGTTCCAAAACTGCTCTTTTGAGAGGAACGTTCAAGTCTGTGAGTTGAATGCACTCATCACACAGAAGTTTCTGAGAATGCTTCTGTCTAGTTTTTATGTGAAGATATTTCCTTTTCCAGCATAGGCCTCAAAACACTCCAAATATCTTCTTGCAGATTCTACAAAAAGAGTGTTTCAAATCTGTTCTATCAAAAGGAAGGTTCAACTCTGTGAGTTGAATGAATGCATCGTGAAGAACTTTCTGAGAATGCTTCTCTGTAGTTTTTAGGTGAAGATATTCCAAATCCCAGCACAGGCCTCGAAGTGCTCCAAATAACCACTTGCAGAATTTACCAAAAGAGTGTTTCAAAACTGCTCTTTCTATAGGTAAGTTCAAGTCTGTGAGTTGAATGCACTCAACACAAAGAAGTTTCTGAGAATGCTTCTGTTCAGTTTTTATGTGAAGATATTTCCTTTTCCAGCATAGGCCTCAAACGGCTCCAAATATTCCCTTGCAGATTCTACAAAAAGAGTGTTTCCAAACTTCTCTATCAATTGGTAGGTTCAACACTGTGAGTTGAATGAACTCATCACAAAGAAGTTTCTGAGAATCCTTCTCTCTAGTTTTTATGTGAAGATATTTCCTTTTCCAACATAGGCCTCACGGTGCTCCGAATAAACACTGGCAGATTCTACAAAAGGAGTGTTTCAAAACTGTTCTATCAAAGGGAACGTTCAAGTCTGTGAGTTGAATGCACTCATCACACAGAAGTTTCTCAGAATGCTTCTGTCTAGTTTTTAGGTGAAGGGATTTCATTTCCCAGCATAGGCCTCAAAGCGCTCCAAATATCCACTTGCAGATTCTACGAAAAGAGTGTTTCAAAGCTGCTCTTTCAAAAGCAAGGTTCAAGTCTGTGTGTTGAATGCACTCATCAGAAAGAAGTTTCTGAGAATGCTTCTGTCTAGTTCTTACGTGAAGATATTTCCTTTTCCAGCTTAGGCCTCAAAGCGCTCCAAATAAACACTTGCAAATTCTACAAAAGGAGTGTTTCAAAAGAGTTCTATCAAAAGGAACGTTCAAGTCTGTGAGTTGAATGCACTTATCATACAGAAGTTTCCTGGAATGCTTCTGTCTAGTTTTTATGTGAAGACATTTCCTTTTCCAGCATAGGCCTCAAAGCGCTCCAAATATCCACTTGCAGATTCTACCAAAAGAGTGTCTCAAAACTGCTCTATCAAAAGCAAGCTTCAACACAGTGAGTAGAATGTACTCATCCCAAAGAAGTTTCTGAGAATGCTTCTGTCTAGTTTTTATGTGAAGATATTTCCTTTTCCAGCATAGGCCTCAGAACGCTCCAAATATCCACTTGCAGATTCTATAAGAAGAGTGTTTCCAAACTGCTCTTTCAAAAGGAAGCTTCAATTCTGTGAGTTGAATGCACTCATCACAAAGAAGTTTCTGAGAATGCTTCCGTCTAGTTTCTATATGAAGATCTTTCCTTTTCCAACATAGGCCTCAAAGTGCTCCAAATAAACACTTGCAGATTCTACAAAAGGAGTGTTTCAAAACTGCTCTTTTGAGAGGAACGTTCAAGTCTGTGAATTAAATGCACTCATCACACAGAAGTTTCTGAGAAAGCTTCTGTCTAGTTTTTATGTGAAGATATTTCCTTTTCCAGCATAGGCCTCAAAACACTCCAAATATCTTCTTGCAGATTCTACAAAAAGAGTGTTTCAAATCTGTTCTATCAAAAGGAGGGTTCAACTCTGTGAGTTGAATGAATGCATCGTGAAGAACTTTCTGAGAATGCTTCTCTGTAGTTTTTAGGTGAAGATATTCCATATTCCAGCACAGGCCTCGAAGTGCTCCAAATAACCACTTGCAGATTTTACCAAAAGAGTGTTTCAAAACTGCTCTTTCTATAGGTAAGTTCAAGTCTGTGAGTTGAATGTACTCAACACAAAGAAGTTTCTGAGAATGCTTCTGTTCAGGTTTTATGTGAAGATATTTCCTTTTCCAGCATAGGCTTCAAACGGCTCCAAATATCCCCTTGCAGATTCTACAAAAAGAGTGTTTCCAAACTTCTCTATCAATTGGTAGGTTCAACTCTGTGAGTTGAATTAACTCATCCCAAAGAAGTTTCTTAGAATGCTTCTGTCTAGTTTTTATGTGAAGATATTTCCTTTTCCAACATAGGCCTCAAGGTGCTCTGAATAAATACCTGCAGATTCTACAAAAGGAGTGTTTCAAAACTGCTCTTTCTATAGGTAAGTTCAAGTCTGTGAGTTGAATGCACTCAACAAAAAGAAGTTTCTGAGAATGCTTCTGTTCAGTTTTTATGTGAAGATATTTCCTTTTCCAGCATAGGCCTCAAACGCCTCCAAATATCCCCTTGCAGATTCTACAAAAAGAGTGTTTCCAAACTTCTCTATCAATTGGTAGGTTCAACACTGTGAGTTGAATGAACTCATAACAAAGAAGTTTCTGAGAATCCTTCTCTCTAGTTTTTATGTGAAGATAATTCCTTTTCCAACATAGGCCTCAAGGTGCTCCGAATAAACACTTGCAGATTCTACAAAAGGAGTGTTTCAAAACTGTTCTATCAAAGGGAACGTTCAAGTCTGTGAGTTGAATGCACTCATTCCACAGAAGTTTCTCAGAATGCTTCTGTCTAGTTTTTAGGTGAAGAGATTTCATTTCCCAGCATAGGCCTCAAAGCGCTCCAAATATCCACTTGCAGATTCTACAAAAAGAGTGTTTCAAAGCTGCTCTTTCAAAAGCAAGGTTCAAGTCTGTGTGTTGAATGCACTCATCAGAAAGAAGTTTCTGAGAATGCTTCTGTCTAGTTCTTACGTGAAGATATTTCCTTTTCCAGCTGAGGCCTCAAAGCGCTCCAAATAAACACTTGCAAATTCTACAAAAGGAGGGTTTCAGAAGAGTTCTATGAAAAGGAACGTTCAAGTCTGTGAGTTGAATGCACTTATCATACAGAAGTTTCCTGGAATGCTTCTGTCTAGTTTTTATGTGAAGACATTTCCTTTTCCAGCATAGGCCTCAAAGCGCTCCAAATATCCACTTGCAGATTCTACCAAAAGAGTGTCTCAAAACTGCTCAATCAAAAGCAAGCTTCAACACTGTGAGTAGAATGCACTCATCCCAAAGAAGTTTCTGAGAATGCTTCTGTCTAGTTTTTATGTGAACAGATTTCCTTTTCCAACATAGGCCTCAAAGCGCTCCAAATAAACACTTGCAGATTCTACAAAAGGAGTGTTTCAAAACTGCTCTTTTGAGAGGAACGTTCAAGTCTGTGAGTTGAATGCACTCATCACACAGAAGTTTCTGAGAATGCTTCTGTCTAGTTTTTATGTGAAGATATTTCCTTTTCCAGCATAGGCCTCAAAACACTCCAAATATCTTCTTGCAGATTCTACAAAAAGAGTGTTTCAAATCTGTTCTATCAAAAGGAAGGTTCAAATCTGTGAGTTGAATGAATGCATCATGAAGAACTTTCTGAGAATGCTTCTCTGTAGTTTTTAGGTGAAGATATTCCATATTCCTGCACAGGCCTCGAAGTGCTCCAAATAACCACTTGCAGATTTTACCAAAGGAGTGTTTCAAATCTGCTCTTTCTATAGGTAAGTTCAAGTCTGTGAGTTGAATGCACTCAACACAAAGAAGTTTCTGAGAATGCTTCTGTTCAGTTTTTATGTGAAGATATTTCCTTTTCCAGCATAGGCCTCAAACGGCTCAAAATATCCCCTTGCAGATTCTACAAAAAGAGTGTTTCCAAACTTCTCTATCAATTGGTAGGTTCAACACTGTGAGTTGAATGAACTCATCACAAAGAAGTTTCTGAGAATCCTTCTCTCTAGTTTTTATGTGAAGATATTTCCTTTTCCAACATAGGCCTCAAGGTGCTCCGAATAAACACTTGCAGATTCTACAAAAGGAGTGTTACAAAACTGTTCTATCAAAGGGAACGTTCAAGTCTGTGAGTTGAATGCACTCATCACACAGAAGTTTCTCAGAATGCTTCTGTCTAGTTTTTAGGTGAAGAGATTTCATTTCCCAGCATAGGCCTCAAAGCGCTCCAAATATCCACTTGCAGATTCTACAAAAAGAGTGTTTCAAAGCTGCTCTTTCAAAAGCAAGGTTCAAGTCTGTGTGTTGAATGCACTCATGAGAAAGAAGTTTCTGAGAATGCTTCTGTCTAGTTCTTACGTGAAGATATTTCCTTTTCCAGCTTAGGCCTCAAAGCGCTCCAAATAAACACTTGCAAATTCTACAAAAGGAGTGTTTCAAAAGAGTTCTATCAAAAGGAACGTTCAAGTCTGTGAGTTGAATGCACTTATCATACAGAAGTTTCCTGGAATGCTTCTGTCTAGTTTTTATGTGAAGACATTTCCTTTTCCAGCATAGGCCTCAAAGCGCTCCAAATATCCACTTGCAGATTCTACCAAAAGAGTGTCTCAAAACTGCTCAATCAAAAGCAAGCTTCAACACTGTGAGTAGAATGCACTCATCCCAAAGAAGTTTCTGAGAATGCTTCTGTCTAGTTTTTATGTGAAGATATTTACTTTTCCAACGTAGGCCTCAAAGCGCTCCAAATAAACACTTGCAGATTCTAAAAAAGGAGTGTTCCAAAACTGCTCTTTTGAGAGGAACGTTCAAGTCTGTGAATTAAATGCACTCATCACACAGAAGTTTCTGAGATTGCTTCTGTCTAGTTTTTATGTGAAGATATTTCCTTTTCCAGCATAGGCCTCAAAACACTCCAAATATCTTCTTGCAGATTCTACAAAAAGAGTGTTTCAAATCTGTTCTATCAAAAGGAAGGTTCAACTCTGTGAGTTGAATGAATGCATCGTGAAGAACTTTCTGAGAATGCTTCTCTGTAGTTTTTAGGTGAAGATACTCCATATTCCAGCACAGGCCTCGAAGTGCTCCAAATAACCACTTGCAGATTTTACCAAAAGAGTGTTTCAAAACTGCTCTTTCTATAGGTAAGTTCAAGTCTGTGAGTTGAATGCACTCAACACAAAGAAGTTTCTGAGAATGTTTCTGTTCAGTTTTTATGTGAAGATATTTCCTTTTCCAGCATAGGCCTCAAACAGCTCCAAATATCCCCTTGCAGATTCTACAAAAAGAGTGTTTCCAAACTTCTCTATCAATTGGTAGGTTCAACACTGTGAGTTGAATGAACTCATCACAAAGAAGTTTCTGAGAATCCTTCTCTCTAGTTTTTATGTGAAGATATTTCCTTTTCCAACATAGGCCTCATGGTGCTCCGAATAAACACTTGCAGATTCTACAAAAGGAGTGTTTCAAAACTGTTCTATCAAAGGGAACGTTCAAGTCAGTGAGTTGAATGCACTCATCACACAGAAGTTTCTCAGAATGCTTCTGTCTAGTTTTTAGGTGAAGAGATTTCATTTCCCAGCATAGGCCTCAAAGCGCTGCAAATATCCACTTGCAGATTCTACGAAAAGAGTGTTTCAAAGCTGCTCTTTCAAAAGCAAGGTTCAAGTCTGTGTGTTGAATGCACTCATCAGAAAGAAGTTTCTGAGAATGCTTCTGTCTAGTTCTTACGTGAAGATATTTCCTTTTCCAGCTTAGGCCTCAAAGCGCTCCAAATAAACACTTGCAAATTCTACAAAAGGAGGGTTTCAAAAGAGTTCTATCAAAAGGAACATTCAAGTCTGTGAGCTGAATGCACTTATCATACAGAAGTTTCCTGGAATGCTTCTGTCTAGTTTTTATGTGAAGACATTTCCTTTTCCAGCATAGGCCTCAAAGCGCTCCAAATATCCACTTGCTGATTCCACGAAAAGAGTGTTTCAAAGCTGCTCTTTCAAAAGCAAGGTTCAAGTCTGTGTGTTGAAGGCACTCATCAGAAAGAAGCTTCTGAGAATGCTTCCATCTAGTTTCTATATGAAGATCTTTCCTTTTCCAACGTAGACCTCAAAGTGCTCCAAATAAACACTAGCAGATTCTACAAAAGGAGTGTTTCAAAACTGCTCTTTCTATAGGTAAGTTCAAGTCTGTGAGTTGAATGCACTCAACACAAAGAAGTTTCTGAGAATGCTTCTGTTCAGGTTTTATGTGAAGATATTTCCTTTTCCAACGTAGGCCTCAAAGTGCTCCAAATAAACACTTGTAGATTCTACAAAAGGAGTGTTCCAAAACTGCTCTTTTGAGAGGAACGTTCAAGTCTGTGAGTTGAATGCACTCATCACACAGAAGTTTCTGAGAATGCTTCTGTCTAGTTTTTATGTGAAGATATTTAATTTTCCAGCATAGGCCTCAAAACACTCCAAATATCTTCTTGCAGATTCTACAAAAAGAGTGTTTCAAATCTGTTCTATCAAAAGGAAGGTTCAACTCTGTGAGTTGAATGAATGCATCGTGAAGAACTTTCTGAGAATGCTTCTCTGTAGTTTTTAGGTGAAGATATTCCATATTCCAGCACAGGCCTCGAAGTGCTCCAAATAACCACTTGCAGAATTTACCAAAAGAGTGTTTCAAAACTGCTCTTTCTATAGGTAAGTTCAAGTCTGTGAGTTGAATGCACTCAACACAAAGAAGTTTCTGAGAATGCTTCTGTTCAGTTTTTATGTGAAGATATTTCCTTTTCCAGCATAGGCCTCAAACGGCTCCAAATATTCCCTTGCAGATTCTACAAAAAGAGTGTTTCCAAACTTCTCTATCAATTGGTAGGTTCAACACTGTGAGTTGAATGAACTCATCACAAAGAAGTTTCTGAGAATCCTTCTCCCTAGTTTTTATGTGAAGATATTTCCTTTTCCAACATAGGCCTCAAGGTGCTCCGAATAAACACTGGCAGATTCTACAAAAGGAGTGTTTCAAAACTGTTCTATCAAAGGGAACGTTCAAGTCTGTGAGTTGAATGCACTCACCACACAGAAGTTTCTCAGAATGCTTCTGTCTAGTTTTTAGGTGAAGGGATTTCATTTCCCAGCATAGGCCTCAAAGCGCTCCAAATATCCACTTGCAGATTCTACGAAAAGAGTGTTTCAAAGCTGCTCTTTCAAAAGCAAGGTTCAAGTCTGTGTGTTGAATGCACTCATCAGAAAGAAGTTTCTGAGAATGCTTCTGTCTATTTCTTACGTGAAGATATTTCCTTTTCCAGCTGAGGCCTCAAAGCGCTCGAAATAAACACTTGCAAATTCTACAAAACGAGTGTTTCAAAAGAGTTCTATCAAAAGGAACGTTCAAGTCTGTGAGTTGAATGCACTTATCATACAGAAGTTTCCTGGAATGCTTCTGTCTAGTTTTTATGTGAAGACATTTCCTTTTCCAGCATAGGCCTCAAAGCGCTCCAAATATCCACTTGCAGATTCTACCAAAAGAGTGTCTCAAAACTGCTCTATCAAAAGCAAGCTTCAACACAGTGAGTAGAATGCACTCATCCCAAAGAAGTTTCTGAGAATGCTTCTGTCTAGTTTTTATGTGAAGATATTTCCTTTTCCAGCATAGGCCTCAGAACGCTCCAAATATCCACTTGCAGATTCTATAAGAAGAGTGTTTCCAAACTGCTCTTTCAAAAGGAAGCTTCAATTCTGTGAGTTGAATGCACTCATCACAAAGAAGTTTCTGAGAATGCTTCCGTCTAGTTTCTATATGAAGATCTTTCCTTTTCCAACATAGGCCTCAAAGCGCTCCAAATATCCACTTGCTGATTCTACGAAAAGAGTGTTTCAAAGCTGCTCTTTCAAAAGCAAGGTTCAAGTCTGTGTGTTGAATGCACTCATGAGAAAGAAGTTTCTGAGAATGCTTCCGTCTAGTTTCTATATGAAGATCTTTCCTTTTCCAACATAGGCCTCAAAGTGCTCCAAATAAACACTAGCAGATTCTACAAAAGGAGTGTTTCAAAACTGCTCTTTCTATAGGTAAATTCAAGTCTGTGAGTTGAATGCACTCAACACAAAGAAGTTTCTGAGAATGCTTCTGTTCAGGTTTTATGTGAAGATATTTCCTTTTCCAGCATAGGCCTCAAACGGCTCCAAATATCCCCTTGCAGATTCTACAAAAAGAGTGTTTCCAAACTTCTCTATCAATTGGTAGGTTCAACACTGTGAGTTGAATGAACTCATCACAAAGTAGTTTCTGAGAATCCTTCTCTCTAGTTTTTATGTGAAGATATTTCCTTTTCCAACATAGGCCTCAAGGTGCTCCGAATAAACACTTGCAGATTCTACAAAAGGAGTGTTTCAAAACTGTTCTATCAAAGGGAACGTTCAAGTCTGTGAGTTGAATGCACTCATCACACAGAAGTTTCTCAGAATGCTTCTGTCTAGTTTTTAGGTGAAGAGATTTCATTACCCAGCATGGGCCTCAAAGCTCTCCAAATATCCACTTGCAGAATCTACGAAAAGAGTGTTTCAAAGCTGCTCTATCAAAAGCAAGGTTCAAGTCTGTGTGTTGAATGCACTCATGAGAAAGAAGTTTCTGAGAATGCTTCTGTCTAGTTCTTACGTGAAGATATTTCCTTTTCCAGCTTAGGCCTCAAAGCACTCCAAATAAACACTTGCAAATTCTACAAAAGGAGTGTTTCAAAAGAGTTCTATCAAAAGGAACGTTCAAGTCTGTGAGTTGAATGCACTTATCATACAGAAGTTTCCTGGAATGCTTCTGTCTAGTTTTTATGTGAAGACATTTCCTTTTCCAGCATAGGCCTCAAAGCGCTCCAAATATCCACTTGCAGATTCTACCAAAAGAGTGTCTCAAAACTGCTCTATCAAAAGCAAGCTTCAACACTGTGAGTAGAATGCACTCATCCCAAAGAAGTTTCTGAGAATGCTTCTGTCTAGTTTTTATGTGAAGATATTTCCTTTTCCAACGTAGGCCTCAAAGCGCTCCAAATAAACACTTGCAGATTCTACAAAAGGAGTGTTCCAAAACTGCTCTTTTGAGAGGAACGTTCAAGTCTGTGAGTTGAATGCACTCATCACACAGAAGTTTCTGAGAATGCTTCTGTCTAGTTTTTATGTGAAGATATTTCCTTTTCCAGCATAGGCCTCAAAACACTCCAAATATCTTCTTGCAGATTCTACAAAAAGAGTGTTTCAAATCTGTTCTATCAAAAGGAAGGTTCAACTCTGTGAGTTGAATGAATGCATCGTGAAGAACTTTCTGAGAATGCTTCTCTGTAGTTTTTAGGTGAAGATATTCCATATTCCAGCACAGGCCTCGAAGTGCTCCAAATAACCACTTGCAGAATTTACCAAAAGAGTGTTTCAAAACTGCTCTTTCTATAGGAAAGTTCAAGTCTGTGAGATGAATGCACTCAACACAAAGAAGTTTCTGAGAATGCTTCTGTTCAGTTTTTATGTGAAGATATTTCCTTTTCCAGCATAGGCCTCAAACGGCTCCAAATATTCCCTTGCAGATTCTACAAAAAGAGTGTTTCCAAACTTCTCTATCAATTGGTAGGTTCAACACTGTGAGTTGAAGGAACTCATCACAAAGAAGTTTCTGAGAATCCTTCTCTCTAGTTTTTATGTGAAGATATTTCCTTTTCCAACATAGGCCTCAAGGTGCTCCGAATAAACACTGGCAGATTCTACAAAAGGAGTGTTTCAAAACTGTTCTATCAAAGGGAACGTTCAAGTCTGTGAGTTGAATGCACTCATCACACAGAAGTTTCTCAGAATGCTTCTGTCTAGTTTTTAGGTGAAGGGATTTCATTTCCCAGCTTAGGCCTCAAAGCGCTCCAAATATCCACTTGCAGATTCTACGAAAAGAGTGTTTCAAAGCTGCTCTTTCTAAAGCAAGGTTCAAGTCTGTGTGTTGAATGCACTCATCAGAAAGAAGTTTCTGAGAATGCTTCTGTCTATTTCTTACGTGAAGATATTTCCTTTTCCAGCTGAGGCCTCAAAGCGCTCGAAATAAACACTTGCAAATTCTACAAAACGAGTGTTTCAAAAGAGTTCTATCAAAAGGAACGTTCAAGTCTGTGAGTTGAATGCACTTATCATACAGAAGTTTCCTGGAATGCTTCTGTCTAGTTTTTATGTGAAGACATTTCCTTTTCCAGCATAGGCCTCAAAGCGCTCCAAATATCCACTTGCAGATTCTACCAAAAGAGTGTCTCAAAACTGCTCTATCAAAAGCAAGCTTCAACAC
Organism: Pongo pygmaeus; assembly: GCF_028885625.2. Lineage (NCBI taxonomy): Eukaryota > Metazoa > Chordata > Mammalia > Primates > Hominidae > Pongo > Pongo pygmaeus. The sequence continues at coordinate 23,658,492 of NC_072379.2, read as the reverse complement.
AGTGAGTAGAATGCACTCATCCCAAAGAAGTTTCTGAGAATGCTTCTGTCTAGTTTTTATGTGAAGATATTTCCTTTTCCAGCATAGGCCTCAGAACGCTCCAAATATCCACTTGCAGATTCTATAAGAAGAGTGTTTCCAAACTGCTCTTTCAAAAGGAAGCTTCAATTCTGTGAGTTGAATGCACTCATCACAAAGAAGTTTCTGAGAATGCTTCCGTCTAGTTTCTATATGAAGATCTTTCCTTTTCCAACATAGGCCTCAAAGCGCTCCAAATATCCACTTGCTGATTCTACGAAAAGAGTGTTTCAAAGCTGCTCTTTCAAAAGCAAGGTTCAAGTCTGTGTGTTGAATGCACTCATGAGAAAGAAGTTTCTGAGAATGCTTCCGTCTAGTTTCTATATGAAGATCTTTCCTTTTCCAACATAGGCCTCAAAGTGCTCCAAATAAACACTAGCAGATTCTACAAAAGGAGTGTTTCAAAACTGCTCTTTCTATAGGTAAATTCAAGTCTGTGAGTTGAATGCACTCAACACAAAGAAGTTTCTGAGAATGCTTCTGTTCAGGTTTTATGTGAAGATATTTCCTTTTCCAGCATAGGCCTCAAACGGCTCCAAATATCCCCTTGCAGATTCTACAAAAAGAGTGTTTCCAAACTTCTCTATCAATTGGTAGGTTCAACACTGTGAGTTGAATGAACTCATCACAAAGTAGTTTCTGAGAATCCTTCTCTCTAGTTTTTATGTGAAGATATTTCCTTTTCCAACATAGGCCTCAAGGTGCTCCGAATAAACACTTGCAGATTCTACAAAAGGAGTGTTTCAAAACTGTTCTATCAAAGGGAACGTTCAAGTCTGTGAGTTGAATGCACTCATCACACAGAAGTTTCTCAGAATGCTTCTGTCTAGTTTTTAGGTGAAGAGATTTCATTACCCAGCATGGGCCTCAAAGCTCTCCAAATATCCACTTGCAGAATCTACGAAAAGAGTGTTTCAAAGCTGCTCTATCAAAAGCAAGGTTCAAGTCTGTGTGTTGAATGCACTCATGAGAAAGAAGTTTCTGAGAATGCTTCTGTCTAGTTCTTACGTGAAGATATTTCCTTTTCCAGCTTAGGCCTCAAAGCACTCCAAATAAACACTTGCAAATTCTACAAAAGGAGTGTTTCAAAAGAGTTCTATCAAAAGGAACGTTCAAGTCTGTGAGTTGAATGCACTTATCATACAGAAGTTTCCTGGAATGCTTCTGTCTAGTTTTTATGTGAAGACATTTCCTTTTCCAGCATAGGCCTCAAAGCGCTCCAAATATCCACTTGCAGATTCTACCAAAAGAGTGTCTCAAAACTGCTCTATCAAAAGCAAGCTTCAACACTGTGAGTAGAATGCACTCATCCCAAAGAAGTTTCTGAGAATGCTTCTGTCTAGTTTTTATGTGAAGATATTTCCTTTTCCAACGTAGGCCTCAAAGCGCTCCAAATAAACACTTGCAGATTCTACAAAAGGAGTGTTCCAAAACTGCTCTTTTGAGAGGAACGTTCAAGTCTGTGAGTTGAATGCACTCATCACACAGAAGTTTCTGAGAATGCTTCTGTCTAGTTTTTATGTGAAGATATTTCCTTTTCCAGCATAGGCCTCAAAACACTCCAAATATCTTCTTGCAGATTCTACAAAAAGAGTGTTTCAAATCTGTTCTATCAAAAGGAAGGTTCAACTCTGTGAGTTGAATGAATGCATCGTGAAGAACTTTCTGAGAATGCTTCTCTGTAGTTTTTAGGTGAAGATATTCCATATTCCAGCACAGGCCTCGAAGTGCTCCAAATAACCACTTGCAGAATTTACCAAAAGAGTGTTTCAAAACTGCTCTTTCTATAGGAAAGTTCAAGTCTGTGAGATGAATGCACTCAACACAAAGAAGTTTCTGAGAATGCTTCTGTTCAGTTTTTATGTGAAGATATTTCCTTTTCCAGCATAGGCCTCAAACGGCTCCAAATATTCCCTTGCAGATTCTACAAAAAGAGTGTTTCCAAACTTCTCTATCAATTGGTAGGTTCAACACTGTGAGTTGAAGGAACTCATCACAAAGAAGTTTCTGAGAATCCTTCTCTCTAGTTTTTATGTGAAGATATTTCCTTTTCCAACATAGGCCTCAAGGTGCTCCGAATAAACACTGGCAGATTCTACAAAAGGAGTGTTTCAAAACTGTTCTATCAAAGGGAACGTTCAAGTCTGTGAGTTGAATGCACTCATCACACAGAAGTTTCTCAGAATGCTTCTGTCTAGTTTTTAGGTGAAGGGATTTCATTTCCCAGCTTAGGCCTCAAAGCGCTCCAAATATCCACTTGCAGATTCTACGAAAAGAGTGTTTCAAAGCTGCTCTTTCTAAAGCAAGGTTCAAGTCTGTGTGTTGAATGCACTCATCAGAAAGAAGTTTCTGAGAATGCTTCTGTCTATTTCTTACGTGAAGATATTTCCTTTTCCAGCTGAGGCCTCAAAGCGCTCGAAATAAACACTTGCAAATTCTACAAAACGAGTGTTTCAAAAGAGTTCTATCAAAAGGAACGTTCAAGTCTGTGAGTTGAATGCACTTATCATACAGAAGTTTCCTGGAATGCTTCTGTCTAGTTTTTATGTGAAGACATTTCCTTTTCCAGCATAGGCCTCAAAGCGCTCCAAATATCCACTTGCAGATTCTACCAAAAGAGTGTCTCAAAACTGCTCTATCAAAAGCAAGCTTCAACACAGTGAGTAGAATGCACTCATCCCAAAGAAGTTTCTGAGAATGCTTCTGTCTAGTTTTTATGTGAAGATATTTCCTTTTCCAGCATAGGCCTCAGAACGCTCCAAATATCCACTTGCAGATTCTATAAGAAGAGTGTTTCCAAACTGCTCTTTCAAAAGGAAGCTTCAATTCTGTGAGTTGAATGCACTCATCACAAAGAAGTTTCTGAGAATGCTTCCGTCTAGTTTCTATATGAAGATCTTTCCTTTTCCAACATAGGCCTCAAAGCGCTCCAAATATCCACTTGCTGATTCTACGAAAAGAGTGTTTCAAAGCTGCTCTTTCAAAAGCAAGGTTCAAGTCTGTGTGTTGAATGCACTCATGAGAAAGAAGTTTCTGAGAATGCTTCCGTCTAGTTTCTATATGAAGATCTTTCCTTTTCCAACATAGGCCTCAAAGTGCTCCAAATAAACACTAGCAGATTCTACAAAAGGAGTGTTTCAAAACTGCTCTTTCTATAGGTAAATTCAAGTCTGTGAGTTGAATGCACTCAACACAAAGAAGTTTCTGAGAATGCTTCTGTTCAGGTTTTATGTGAAGATATTTCCTTTTCCAGCATAGGCCTCAAACGGCTCCAAATATCCCCTTGCAGATTCTACAAAAAGAGTGTTTCCAAACTTCTCTATCAATTGGTAGGTTCAACACTGTGAGTTGAATGAACTCATCACAAAGTAGTTTCTGAGAATCCTTCTCTCTAGTTTTTATGTGAAGATATTTCCTTTTCCAACATAGGCCTCAAGGTGCTCCGAATAAACACTTGCAGATTCTACAAAAGGAGTGTTTCAAAACTGTTCTATCAAAGGGAACGTTCAAGTCTGTGAGTTGAATGCACTCATCACACAGAAGTTTCTCAGAATGCTTCTGTCTAGTTTTTAGGTGAAGAGATTTCATTACCCAGCATGGGCCTCAAAGCTCTCCAAATATCCACTTGCAGAATCTACGAAAAGAGTGTTTCAAAGCTGCTCTATCAAAAGCAAGGTTCAAGTCTGTGTGTTGAATGCACTCATGAGAAAGAAGTTTCTGAGAATGCTTCTGTCTAGTTCTTACGTGAAGATATTTCCTTTTCCAGCTTAGGCCTCAAAGCACTCCAAATAAACACTTGCAAATTCTACAAAAGGAGTGTTTCAAAAGAGTTCTATCAAAAGGAACGTTCAAGTCTGTGAGTTGAATGCACTTATCATACAGAAGTTTCCTGGAATGCTTCTGTCTAGTTTTTATGTGAAGACATTTCCTTTTCCAGCATAGGCCTCAAAGCGCTCCAAATATCCACTTGCAGATTCTACCAAAAGAGTGTCTCAAAACTGCTCTATCAAAAGCAAGCTTCAACACTGTGAGTAGAATGCACTCATCCCAAAGAAGTTTCTGAGAATGCTTCTGTCTAGTTTTTATGTGAAGATATTTCCTTTTCCAACGTAGGCCTCAAAGCGCTCCAAATAAACACTTGCAGATTCTACAAAAGGAGTGTTCCAAAACTGCTCTTTTGAGAGGAACGTTCAAGTCTGTGAGTTGAATGCACTCATCACACAGAAGTTTCTGAGAATGCTTCTGTCTAGTTTTTATGTGAAGATATTTCCTTTTCCAGCATAGGCCTCAAAACACTCCAAATATCTTCTTGCAGATTCTACAAAAAGAGTGTTTCAAATCTGTTCTATCAAAAGGAAGGTTCAACTCTGTGAGTTGAATGAATGCATCGTGAAGAACTTTCTGAGAATGCTTCTCTGTAGTTTTTAGGTGAAGATATTCCATATTCCAGCACAGGCCTCGAAGTGCTCCAAATAACCACTTGCAGAATTTACCAAAAGAGTGTTTCAAAACTGCTCTTTCTATAGGAAAGTTCAAGTCTGTGAGATGAATGCACTCAACACAAAGAAGTTTCTGAGAATGCTTCTGTTCAGTTTTTATGTGAAGATATTTCCTTTTCCAGCATAGGCCTCAAACGGCTCCAAATATTCCCTTGCAGATTCTACAAAAAGAGTGTTTCCAAACTTCTCTATCAATTGGTAGGTTCAACACTGTGAGTTGAAGGAACTCATCACAAAGAAGTTTCTGAGAATCCTTCTCTCTAGTTTTTATGTGAAGATATTTCCTTTTCCAACATAGGCCTCAAGGTGCTCCGAATAAACACTGGCAGATTCTACAAAAGGAGTGTTTCAAAACTGTTCTATCAAAGGGAACGTTCAAGTCTGTGAGTTGAATGCACTCATCACACAGAAGTTTCTCAGAATGCTTCTGTCTAGTTTTTAGGTGAAGGGATTTCATTTCCCAGCTTAGGCCTCAAAGCGCTCCAAATATCCACTTGCAGATTCTACGAAAAGAGTGTTTCAAAGCTGCTCTTTCTAAAGCAAGGTTCAAGTCTGTGTGTTGAATGCACTCATCAGAAAGAAGTTTCTGAGAATGCTTCTGTCTAGTTCTTACGTGAAGATATTTCCTTTTCCAGCTTAGGCCTCAAAGCGCTCCAAATAAACACTTGCAAATTCTACAAAAGGAGTGTTTCAAAAGAGTTCTATCAAAACGAACGTTCAAGTCTGTGAGTTGAATGCACTTATCATACAGAAGTTTCCTGGAATGCTTCTGTCTAGTTTTTATGTGAAGACATTTCCTTTTCCAGTATAGGCCTCAAAGCGCTCCAAATATCCACTTGCAGATTCTACCAAAAGAGTGTCTCAAAACTGCTCTATCAAAAGCAAGCTTCAACACAGTGAGTAGAATGCACTCATCCCAAAGAAGTTTCTGAGAATGCTTCTGTCTAGTTTTTATGTGAAGATATTTCCTTTTCCAGCATAGGCCTCAGAACGCTCCAAATATCCACTTGCAGATTCTATAAGAAGAGTGTTTCCAAACTGCTCTTTCAAAAGGAAGCTTCAATTCTGTGAGTTGAATGCACTCATCACAAAGAAGTTTCTGAGAATGCTTCCGTCTAGTTTCTATATGAAGATCTTTCCTTTTCCAACATAGGCCTCAAAGTGCTCCAAATAAACACTTGCAGATTCTACAAAAGGAGTGTTTCAAAACTGCTCTTTTGAGAGGAACGTTCAAGTCTGTGAATTGAATGCACTCATCACACAGAAGTTTCTGAGAATGCTTCTGTCTAGTTTTTATGTGAAGATATTTCCTTTTCCAGCATAGGCCTCAAAACACTCCAAATATATTCTTGCAGATTCTACAAAAAGAGTGTTTCAAATCTGTTCTATCAAAAGGAAGGTTCAACTCTTTGAGTTGAATGAATGCATCGTGAAGAACTTTCTGGGAATGCTTCTCTGTAGTTTTTAGGTGAAGATATTCCATATTCCAGCACAGGCCTCGAAGTGCTCCAAATAACCACTTGCAGATTTTACCAAAAGAGTGTTTCAAAACTGCTCTTTCTATAGGTAAGTTCAAGTCTGTGAGTTGAATGCACTCAACACAAAGAAGTTTCTGAGAATGCTTCTGTTCAGTTTTTATGTGAAGATATTTCCTTTTCCAGCATAGGCCTCAAACGGCTCCAAATATCCCCTTGCAGATTCTACAAAAAGAGTGTTTCCAAACTTCTCTATCAATTGGTAGGTTCAACACTGTGAGTTGAATGAACTCATCACAAAGAAGTTTCTGAGAATCCTTCTCTCTAGTTTTTATGTGAAGATATTTCCTTTTCCAACATAGGCCTCAAGGTGCTCCGAATAAACACTTGCAGATTCTACAAAAGGAGTGTTTCAAAACTGTTCTATCAAAGGGAACGTTCAAGTCAGTGAGTTGAATGCACTCATCACACAGAAGTTTCTCAGAATGCTTCTGTCTAGTTTTTAGGTGAAGAGATTTCATTTCCCAGCATAGGCCTCAAAGCGCTCCAAATATCCACTTGCAGATTCTACGAAAAGAGTGTTTCAAAGCTGCTCTTTCAAAAGCAAGGTTCAAGTCTGTGTGTTGAATGCACTCATCAGAAAGAAGTTTCTGAGAATGCTTCTGTCTAGTTCTTACGTGAAGATATTTCCTTTTCCAGCTTAGGCCTCAAAGCGCTCCAAATAAACACTTGCAAATTCTACAAAAGGAGTGTTTCAAAAGAGTTCTATCAAAAGGAACATTCAAGTCTGTGAGTTGAATGCACTTATCATACAGAAGTTTTCTGGAATGCTTCTGTCTAATTTTTATGTGAAGACATTTCCTTTTCCAGCATAGGCCTCAAAGCGCTCCAAATATCCACTTGCTGATTCTACGAAAAGAGTGTTTCAAAGCTGCTCTTTCAAAAGCAAGGTTCAAGTCTGTGTGTTGAATGCACTCATAAGAAAGAAGTTTCTGAGAAAGCTTCCGTCTAGTTTCTATATGAAGATCTTTCCTTTTCCAACATAGGCCTCAAAGTGCTCCAAATAAACACTAGCAGATTCTACAAAAGGAGTGTTTCAAAACTGCTCTTTCTATAGGTAAATTCAAGTCTGTGAGTTGAATGCAATCAACACAAAGAAGTTTCTGAGAATGCTTCTGTTCAGGTTTTATGTGAAGATATTTCCTTTTCCAGCATAGGCCTCAAACGGCTCCAAATATCCCCTTGCAGATTCTACAAAAAGAGTGTTTCCAAACTTCTCCATCAATTGGTAGGTTCAACACTGTGAGTTGAATGAACTCATCACAAAGAAGTTTCTGAGAATCCTTCTCTCTAGTTTTTATGTGAAGATATTTCCTTTTCCAACATAGGCCTCAAGGTGCTCCGAATAAACACTTACAGATTCTACAAAAGGAGTGTTTCAAAACTGTTCTATCAAAGGGAACGTTCAAGTCTGTGAGTTGAATGCACTCATCACACAGAAGTTTCTCAGAATGCTTCTGTCTAGTTTTTAGGTGAAGAGATTTCATTTCCCAGCATAGGCCTCAAAGCGCTCCAAATATCCACTTGCTGATTCTACGAAAAGAGTGTTTCAAAGCTGCTCTTTCAAAAGCAAGGTTCAAGTCTGTGTGTTGAATGCACTCATGAGAAAGAAGTTTGTGAGAATGCTTCTGTCTAGTTCTTACGTGAAGATATTTCCTTTTCCAGCTTAGGCCTCAAAGCACTCCAAATAAACACTTGCAAATACTACGAAAGGAGTGTTTCATAAGAGTTCTATCAAAAGGAACGTTCAAGTCTGTGAGTTGAATGCACTTATCATACAGAAGTTTCCTGGAATGCTTCTGTCTAGTTTTTATGTGAAGACATTTCCTTTTCCAGCATAGGCCTCAAAGCGCTCCAAATATCCACTTGCAGATTCTACCAAAAGAGTGTCTCAAAACTGCTCAATCAAAAGCAAGCTTCAACTCTGTGAGTAGAATGCACTCATCCCAAAGAAGTTTCTGAGAATGCTTCTCTCTAGTTTTTATGTGAAGATATTTCCTTTTCCAGCATAGGCCTCCGAACGCTCCAAATATCCACTTGCAGATTCTATAAGAAGAGTGTTTCCAAACTGCTCTTTCCAAAGGAAGCTTCAATTCTGTGAGTAGAATGCACTCATCACAAAGAAGTTTCTGAGAATGCTTCTGTCTAGTTTTTATGTGAAGAGATTTCCTTTTCCAGCATAGGCCTCAAAACACTCCAAATATCTTCTTGCAGATCCTACAAAAAGAGTGTTTCAAATCTGTTCTATCAAAAGGAAGGTTCAACTCTGTGAGTTGAATGAATGCATCGTGAAGAACTTTCTGAGAATGCTTCTCTGTAGTTTTTAGGTGAAGATATTCCATATTCCAGCACTGGCCTCGAAGTGCTCCAAATAACCACTTGCAGAATTTACCAAAAGAGTGTTTCAAAACTGCTCTTTCTATTGGTACGTTCAAGTCTGTGAGTTGAATGCACTCAACACAAAGAAGTTTCTGAGAATGCTTCTGTTCAGTTTTCATGTGAAGATATTTCCTTTTCCAGCATAGGCCTCAAACGGCTCCAAATATCCCCTTGCAGATTCTACAAAAAGAGTGTTTCGAAACTTCTCTATCATTTGGTAGGTTCAACAATGTGAGTTGAATGAACTCATCACAAAGAAGTTTCTGAGAATCCTTCTCTCTAGTTTTTATGTGAGGATATTCCTTTTCCAACATAGGCCTCAAGGTGCTCCGAATAAACACTTGCAGATTCTACAAAAGGAGTGTTTCAAAACTGTTCTATCAAAGGGAACGTTCAAGTCTGTGAGTTGAATGCACTCATCACACAGAAGTTTCTCAGAATGCTTCTGTCTAATTTTTAGGTGAAGAGATTTCATTTCCCAGCATAGGCCTCAAAGCGCTCCAAATATCCACTTGCTGATTCTATGAAAAGAGTGTTTCAAATCTTCTCTTTCAAAAGCAAGATTCAAGTCTGTGTGTTGAATGCACTCATCAGAAAGAAGTTTCTGAGAATGCTTCCATCTAGTTTCTATATGAAGATCTTTCCTTTTCCAAGATAGGCCTCAAAGTGCTCCAAATAAACACTTGCAGATTTTACCAAAAGAGTGTTTCAAAACTGCTCTTTCTATAGGTAAGTTCAAGTCTGTGAGTTGAATGCACTCAACACAAAGAAGTTTCTGAGAATGCTTCTGTTCAGTTTTTATGTGAAGATATTTCCTTTTCCAGCATAGGCCTCAAACGACTCCAAATATCCCCTTGCAGATTCTACAAAAAGAGTGTTTCCAAACTTCTCTATCAATTGGTAGGTTCAACTCTGTGAGTTGAATGAACTCATCACAAAGAAGTTTCTGAGAATCCTTCTCTCTACTTTTTATGTGAAGATATTTCCTTTTCCAACAGTGGCCTCAAGGTGCTCTGAATAAATACTTGCAGATTCTACAAAAGGAGTGTTTCAAAACTGTTCTATCAAAGGGAACGTTCAAGTCTGTGAGTTGAATGCACTCATCACACAGAAGTTTCTCAGAATGCCTCTGTCTGGTTTTTAGGTGAAGAGACTTTATTTCCCAGCATAGGCCTCAAAGCGCTCCTAATATCCACTTGCAGATTCTACGAAAAGAGTGTTTCGAAGCTGCTCTTTCAAAAGCAAGGTTCAAGTCTGTGTGTTGAATGCACTCATCAGAAAGAAGTTTCTGAGAATGCTTCTGTCTAGTTCTTACGTGAAGATATTTCCTTTTCCAGCTGAGGCCTCAAAGCGCTCCAAATAAACACTTGCAAATTCTACAAAAGGAGTGTTTCAAAAGAGTTCTATCAAAAGGAACGTTCAAGTCTGTGAGTTGAATGCACTTATCATACAGAAGTTTCCTGGAATGCTTCTGTCTAGTTTTTATGTGAAGACATTTCCTTTTCCAGCATAGGCCTCAAAGCGCTCCAAATATCCACTTGCAGGTCCTACCAAAAGAGTGTTTCAAAACTGCTCTATCAAAAGCAATCTTCCACACTGTGAGTAGAATGCACTCATCACAAAGAAGTTTCTGAGAATGCCTCTGTCTAGTTTTTATGTGAAGAGATTGCATTTTCCAACATTGGCTTCAAAGCGCTCCAAATAAACACTTGCAGATTCTACAAAAGGAGTGTTTCAAAACTGCTCTTTTGAGAGGAGCATTCAAGTCTGTGAGTTGAATGCACTCATCACACAGAAGTTTCTGAGAATGCTTCTCTCTAGTTTTTATGTGAAAATATTTCCTTTTCCAGCATAGGCCTCAAAATACTACAAATATCTTCTTGCAGATTCTACAAAAAGAGTGTTTCAAATCTGTTCTATCAAAAGGAAGGTTCAACTCTGTGAGTTGAATGAATGCATCGTGAAGAACTTTCTGAGAATGCTTCTCTGTAGTTTTTAGGTGAAGACATTCCATATCCCAGCACAGGCCTCGAAGTTCTCCAAATAACCACTTGCAGATTTTACCAAAAGAGTGTTTCAAAACTGCTCTTTCTATAGGTAAGTTCAAGTCTGTGAGTTGAATGCACTCAACACAAAGAAGTTTCTGAGAATGCTTCTGTTCAGTTTTTATGTGAAGATATTTCCTTTTCCAGCATAGGCCTCAAACGGCTCCAAATATCCCCTTGCAGATTCTAGAAAAAGAGTGTTTCCAAACTTCTCTATCAATTGGTAGGTTCAACACTGTGAGTTGAATGAACTCATCAAAAAGAAGTTTCTGAGAATCCTTCTGTCTAGTTTTTATGTGAAGATATTTCCTTTTCCAACATAGGCCTCAAGGTGCTCCGAATAAACACTTGCAGATTCTACAAAAGGAGTGTTTCAAAACTGTTCTATCAAAGGGAACGTTCAAGTCTGTGAGTTGAATGCACTCATCACACAGAAGTTTCTCAGAATGCTTCTGTCTAGTTTTTAGGTGAAGAGATTTCATTTCGCAGCATAGGCCACAAAGCGCTCTAAATATCCACTTGCAGATTCTACGAAAAGAGTGTTTCAAAGCTGCTCTTTCCAAAATAAGGTTCAAGTCTGTGTGTTGAATGCACTCATCAGAAAGGAGTTTCTGAGAAGGCTTCTGTCTAGTTCTTACGTGAAGATATTTCCTTCTCCAGGTTAGGCCTCAAAGCGCTCGAAATAAACACTTGCAAATTCTACAAAAGGAGTGTTTCAAAAGAGTTCTATCAAAAGGAACGTTCAAGTCTGTGAGTTGAATGCACTTATCATACAGAAGTTTCCTGGAATGCTTCTGTCTAGTTTTTATGTGAAGACATTTCCTTTTCCAGCATAGGCCTCAAAGCGCTCCAAATATCCACTTGCAGATTCTACCAAAAGAGTGTCTCAAAACTGCTCTATCAAAAGCTAGCTTCAACACTGTGAGTAGAATGCACTCATCCCAAAGAATTTTCTGAGAATGCTTCTGTCTAGTTTTTATGTAAAGATATTTCCTTTTCCAACGTAGGCCACAAAGCGCTCCAAATAAACACTTGCAGATTCTACAAAAGGAGTGTTTCAAAACTGCTCTTTTGAGAGGAACGTTCAAGTCTGTTGGTTGAATGCACTCATCACACAGAAGTTTCTGAGAATGCTTCTGTCTAGTTTTTATGTGAAGATATTTCCTTTTCCAGCATAGACCTCAAAACACTCCAAATATCTTCTTGCAGATTCTACAAAAAGAGTGTTTCAAATCTGTTCTATGAAAAGGAAGGTTCAACTCTGTGAGTTGAATGAATGCATCGTGAAGAACTTTCTGAGAATGCTTCTCTGTAGTTTTTAGGTGAAGATATTCCATATCCCAGCACAGGCCTCGAAGTGCTCCAAATAACCACTTGCATATTTTACCAAAAGAGTGTTTCAAAACTGCTCTCTCTATAGGTGAGTTCAAGTCTGTGAGTTGAATGCACTCAACACAAAGAAGTTTCTGAGAATGCTTCTGTTCAGTTTTTATGTGAAGATATTTCCTTTTCCAGCATAGGCCTCAAACGGCTCCAAATATCCCCTTGCAGATTCTGCAAAAAGAGTGTTTCCAAACTTCTCTATCAATTGGTAGGTTCAACACTGTGAGTTGAATGAACTCATCACAAAGAAGTTTCTGAGAATCCTTCTCTCTAGTTTTTATGTGAAGATATTCCCTTTTCAAACATAGGCCTTAAGGTGCTCCGAATAAACACTTGCAGATTCTACAAAAGGAGTGTTTCAAAACTGTTCTATCAAAGGGAACGTTCAAGTCTGTGAGTTGAATGCCCTCATCACACAGAAGTTTCTCAGAATGCTTCTGTCTAGTTTTTAGGTGAAGAGATTTCATTTCCCAGCATAGGCCTCAAAGCGCTCCAAATATCCACTTGCAGATTCTACGAAAAGAGTGTTTCAAAGCTGCTCTTTCAAAAGCAAGGTTCAAGTCTGTGTGTTTAATGTACTCATGAGAAAGAAGTTTCTGAGAATGCTTCTGTCTAGTTGTTACGTGAAGATATTTCCTTTTCCAGCTGAGGCCTCAAAGCGCTCCAAATAAACACTTGCAAATTCTACAAAAGGAGTGTTTCAAAAGAGTTCTATCAAAAGGAACGTTCAAGTCTGTGAGTTGAATGCACTTATCATACAGAAGTTTCCTGGAATGCTTCTGTCTAGTTTTTATGTGAAGACATTTCCTTTTCCAGCATAGGCCTCAAAGCGCTCCAAATATCCACTTGCAGATTCTACCAAAAGAGTGTCTCAAAACTGCTCTATCAAAAGCAAGCTTCAACACTGTGAGTAGAATGCACTCATCCCAAAGAACTTTCTGAGAATGTTTCTGTCTAGTTTTTATGTGAAGATATTTCCTTTTCCAACGTAGGCCTCAAAGCGCTCCAAATAAACACTTGCAGATTCTACAAAAGGACTGTTTCAAAACTGCTCTTTTGAGAGGAACGTTCAAGTCTGTGAGTTGAATGCACTCATCACACAGAAGTTTCTGAGAATGCTTCTGTCTAGTTTTTATGTGAAGATATTTCCTTTTCCAGCATAGACCTCAAAACACTCCAAATATCTTCTTGCAGATTCTACAAAAAGAGTGTTTCAAATCTGTTCTATCAAAAGGAAGGTTCAACTCTGTGAGTTGAATGAATGCATCGTGAAGAACTTTCTGAGAATGCTTCTCTGTAGATTTTGGGTGAAGACATTCCATATTCCAGCACTGGCCGCGAAGTGCTCCAAATAACCACTTGCAGAATTTACCAAAAGAGTGTTTCAAAACTGCTCTTTCTATAGGTAAGTTCAAGTCTGTGAGTTGAATGCACTCAACACAAAGAAGTTTCTGAGAATGCTTCTGTTCAGTTTTTATGTGAAGATATTTCCTTTTCCAGCATAGGCCTCAAACGGCTCCAGGTATCCCCTTGCAGATTCTACAAAAAGAGTGTTTCCAAACTTCTCTATCAATTGGTAGGTTCAACACTGTGAGTTGAATGAACTCATCACAAAGAAGTTTCTGAGAATCCTTCTCTCTAGTTTTTATGTGAAGATATTTCCTTTTCCAACATAGGCCTCAAGGTGCTCCGAATAAACACGTGCAGATTCTACAAAAGGAGTGTTTCAAAACTGTTCTATCAAAGGGAACGTTGAAGTCTGTGAGTTGAATGCACTCATCACACAGAAGTTTCTCAGAATGCTTCTGTCTAGCTTTTAGGTGAAGAGATTTCATTTCCCAGCATAGGCCTCAAAGCGCTCCAATTATCCACTTGCAGATTCTACGAAAAGAGTGTTTCAAAGCTGCTCTTTCAAAAGCAAGGTTCAAGTCTGTGTGTTGAATGCACTCATCAGAAAGAAGTTTCTGAGAATGCTTCTGTCTAGTTCTTACGTGAAGATATTTCCTTTTCCAGCTTAGGCCTCAAAGCGCTCCAAATAAACACTTGCAAATTCTACAAAAGGAGTGTTTCAAAAGAGTTCTAACAAAAGGAACGTTCAAGTCTGTGAGTTGAATGCACTTATCATACAGAAGTTTCCTGGAATGCTTCTGTCTAGTTTTCACGTGAAGACATTTCGTTTTCCAGCAGAGGCCTCAAAGCGCTCCAAATATCCACTTGCAGATTCTACCAAAAGAGTGTTTCAAAACTGCTCTATCAAAAGCAAGCTTCAACACTGTGAGTAGAATGCACTCATCACAAAGAAGTTTCTGAGAATGCTTCTGTCTAGTTTTTATGTGAAGATATTTCCTTTTCCAGCATAGGCCTCAGAACGCTCCAAATATCCACTTGCAGATTCTATAAGAAGAGTGTTTCCAAACTGCTCTTTCGAAAGGAAGCTTCAATTCTGAGAGTTGAATGCACTCATCACAAAGAAGTTTCTGAGAATGCTTCCGTCTAGTTTCTATATGAAGATCTTTCCTTTTCCAACATATGCCTCAAAGTGCTCCAAATAAACACTTGCAGATTCTACAAAAGGAGTGTTTCAAAACTGCTCTTTTGAGAGGAACGTTCAAGTCTGTGAGTTGAATGCACTCATCACACAGAAGTTTCTGAGAATGCTTCTGTCTAGTTTTTATGTGAAGATATTTCCTTTTCCAGCATAGGCCTCAAAACACTCCAAATATCTTCTTGCAGATTCTACAAAAAGAGTGTTTCAAATCTGTTCCATCAAAAGGAAGGTTCAACTCTGTGAGTTGAATGAATGCATCGTGAAGAACTTTCTGAGAATGCTTCTCTGTAGTTTTTAGGTGAAGATATTCCATATTCCAGCACAGGCCTCGAAGTGCTCCAAATAACCACTTGCAGAATTTACCAAAAGAGTGTTTCAAAACTGCTCTTTCTATAGGTAAGTTCAAGTCTGTGAGTTGAATGCACTCAACACAAAGAAGTTTCTGAGAATGCTTCTGTTCAGTTTTTATGTGAAGATATTTCCTTTTCCAGCATAGGCCTCAAACGGCTCCAAATATCCCCTTGCAGATTCTACAAAAAGAGTGTTTCCAAACTTCTCTATCAATTGGTAGGTTCAACACTGTGAGTTGAATGAACTCATCAAAAAGAAGTTTCTGAGAATCCTTCTGTCTAGTTTTTATGTGAAGATATTTCCTTTTCCAACATAGGCCTCAAGGTGCTCCGAATAAACACTTGCAGATTCTACAAAAGGAGTGTTTCAAAACTGTTCTATCAAAGGGAACGTTCAAGTCTGTGAGTTGAATGCACTCATCACACAGAAGTTTCTCAGAATGCTTCTGTCTAGTTTTTAGGTGAAGAGATTTCATTTCGCAGCATAGGCCACAAAGCGCTCTAAATATCCACTTGCAGATTCTACGAAAAGAGTGTTTCAAAGCTGCTCTTTCCAAAATAAGGTTCAAGTCTGTGTGTTGAATGCACTCATCAGAAAGGAGTTTCTGAGAAGGCTTCTGTCTAGTTCTTACGTGAAGATATTTCCTTCTCCAGGTTAGGCCTCAAAGCGCTCGAAATAAACACTTGCAAATTCTACAAAAGGAGTGTTTCAAAAGAGTTCTATCAAAAGGAACGTTCAAGTCTGTGAGTTGAATGCACTTATCATACAGAAGTTTCCTGGATTGCTTCTGTCTAGTTTTTATGTGAAGACATTTCCTTTTCCAGCATAGGCCTCAAAGCGCTCCAAATATCCACTTGCAGATTCTACCAAAAGAGTGTCTCAAAACTGCTCTATCAAAAGCTAGCTTCAACACTGTGAGTAGAATGCACTCATCCCAAAGAATTTTCTGAGAATGCTTCTGTCTAGTTTTTATGTAAAGATATTTCCTTTTCCAACGTAGGCCACAAAGCGCTCCAAATAAACACTTGCAGATTCTACAAAAGGAGTGTTTCAAAACTGCTCTTTTGAGAGGAACGTTCAAGTCTGTTGGTTGAATGCACTCATCACACAGAAGTTTCTGAGAATGCTTCTGTCTAGTTTTTATGTGAAGATATTTCCTTTTCCAGCATAGACCTCAAAACACTCCAAATATCTTCTTGCAGATTCTACAAAAAGAGTGTTTCAAATCTGTTCTATGAAAAGGAAGGTTCAACTCTGTGAGTTGAATGAATGCATCGTGAAGAACTTTCTGAGAATGCTTCTCTGTAGTTTTTAGGTGAAGATATTCCATATCCCAGCACAGGCCTCGAAGTGCTCCAAATAACCACTTGCATATTTTACCAAAAGAGTGTTTCAAAACTGCTCTCTCTATAGGTGAGTTCAAGTCTGTGAGTTGAATGCACTCAACACAAAGAAGTTTCTGAGAATGCTTCTGTTCAGTTTTTATGTGAAGATATTTCCTTTTCCAGCATAGGCCTCAAACGGCTCCAAATATCCCCTTGCAGATTCTGCAAAAAGAGTGTTTCCAAACTTCTCTATCAATTGGTAGGTTCAACACTGTGAGTTGAATGAACTCATCACAAAGAAGTTTCTGAGAATCCTTCTCTCTAGTTTTTATGTGAAGATATTCCCTTTTCAAACATAGGCCTTAAGGTGCTCCGAATAAACACTTGCAGATTCTACAAAAGGAGTGTTTCAAAACTGTTCTATCAAAGGGAACGTTCAAGTCTGTGAGTTGAATGCCCTCATCACACAGAAGTTTCTCAGAATGCTTCTGTCTAGTTTTTAGGTGAAGAGATTTCATTTCCCAGCATAGGCCTCAAAGCGCTCCAAATATCCACTTGCAGATTCTACGAAAAGAGTGTTTCAAAGCTGCTCTTTCAAAAGCAAGGTTCAAGTCTGTGTGTTTAATGTACTCATGAGAAAGAAGTTTCTGAGAATGCTTCTGTCTAGTTGTTACGTGAAGATATTTCCTTTTCCAGCTGAGGCCTCAAAGCGCTCCAAATAAACACTTGCAAATTCTACAAAAGGAGTGTTTCAAAAGAGTTCTATCAAAAGGAACGTTCAAGTCTGTGAGTTGAATGCACTTATCATACAGAAGTTTCCTGGAATGCTTCTGTCTAGTTTTTATGTGAAGACATTTCCTTTTCCAGCATAGGCCTCAAAGCGCTCCAAATATCCACTTGCAGATTCTACCAAAAGAGTGTCTCAAAACTGCTCTATCAAAAGCAAGCTTCAACACTGTGAGTAGAATGCACTCATCCCAAAGAACTTTCTGAGAATGTTTCTGTCTAGTTTTTATGTGAAGATATTTCCTTTTCCAACGTAGGCCTCAAAGCGCTCCAAATAAACACTTGCAGATTCTACAAAAGGACTGTTTCAAAACTGCTCTTTTGAGAGGAACGTTCAAGTCTGTGAGTTGAATGCAGTCATCACACAGAAGTTTCTGAGAATGCTTCTGTCTAGTTTTTATGTGAAGATATTTCCTTTTCCAGCATAGACCTCGAAACACTCCAAATATCTTCTTGCAGATTCTACAAAAAGAGTGTTTCAAATCTGTTCTATCAAAAGGAAGGTTCAACTCTGTGAGTTGAATGAATGCATCGTGAAGAACTTTCTGAGAATGCTTCTCTGTAGATTTTGGGTGAAGACATTCCATATTCCAGCACTGGCCTCGAAGTGCTCCAAATAACCACTTGCAGAATTTACCAAAAGAGTGTTTCAAAACTGCTCTTTCTATAGGTAAGTTCAAGTCTGTGAGTTGAATGCACTCAACACAAAGAAGTTTCTGAGAATGCTTCTGTTCAGTTTTTATGTGAAGATATTTCCTTTTCCAGCATAGGCCTCAAACGGCTCCAGGTATCCCCTTGCAGATTCTACAAAAAGAGTGTTTCCAAACTTCTCTATCAATTGGTAGGTTCAACACTGTGAGTTGAATGAACTCATCACAAAGAAGTTTCTGAGAATCCTTCTCTCTAGTTTTTATGTGAAGATATTTCCTTTTCCAACATAGGCCTCAAGGTGCTCCGAATAAACACGTGCAGATTCTACAAAAGGAGTGTTTCAAAACTGTTCTATCAAAGGGAACGTTGAAGTCTGTGAGTTGAATGCACTCATCACACAGAGGTTTCTCAGAATGCTTCTGTCTAGCTTTTAGGTGAAGAGATTTCATTTCCCAGCATAGGCCTCAAAGCGCTCCAATTATCCACTTGCAGATTCTACGAAAAGAGTGTTTCAAAGCTGCTCTTTCAAAAGCAAGGTTCAAGTCTGTGTGTTGAATGCACTCATCAGAAAGAAGTTTCTGAGAATGCTTCTGTCTAGTTCTTACGTGAAGATATTTCCTTTTCCAGCTTAGGCCTCAAAGCGCTCCAAATAAACACTTGCAAATTCTACAAAAGGAGTGTTTCAAAAGAGTTCTAACAAAAGGAACGTTCAAGTCTGTGAGTTGAATGCACTTATCATACAGAAGTTTCCTGGAATGCTTCTGTCTAGTTTTCACGTGAAGACATTTCCTTTTCCAGCAGAGGCCTCAAAGCGCTCCAAATATCCACTTGCAGATTCTACCAAAAGAGTGTTTCAAAACTGCTCTATCAAAAGCAAGCTTCAACACTGTGAGTAGAATGCACTCATCACAAAGAAGTTTCTGAGAATGCTTCTGTCTAGTTTTTATGTGAAGATATTTCCTTTTCCAGCATAGGCCTCAGAACGCTCCAAATATCCACTTGCAGATTCTATAAGAAGAGTGTTTCCAAACTGCTCTTTCGAAAGGAAGCTTCAATTCTGAGAGTTGAATGCACTCATCACAAAGAAGTTTCTGAGAATGCTTCCGTCTAGTTTCTATATGAAGATCTTTCCTTTTCCAACATATGCCTCAAAGTGCTCCAAATAAACACTTGCAGATTCTACAAAAGGAGTGTTTCAAAACTGCTCTTTTGAGAGGAACGTTCAAGTCTGTGAGTTGAATGCACTCATCACACAGAAGTTTCTGAGAATGCTTCTGTCTAGTTTTTATGTGAAGATATTTCCTTTTCCAGCATAGGCCTCAAAACACTCCAAATATCTTCTTGCAGATTCTACAAAAAGAGTGTTTCAAATCTGTTCCATCAAAAGGAAGGTTCAACTCTGTGAGTTGAATGAATGCATCGTGAAGAACTTTCTGAGAATGCTTCTCTGTAGTTTTTAGGTGAAGATATTCCATATTCCAGCACAGGCCTCGAAGTGCTCCAAATAACCACTTGCAGAATTTACCAAAAGAGTGTTTCAAAACTGCTCTTTCTATAGGTAAGTTCAAGTCTGTGAGTTGAATGCACTCAACACAAAGAAGTTTCTGAGAATGCTTCTGTTCAGTTTTTATGTGAAGATATTTCCTTTTCCAGCATAGGCCTCAAACGGCTCCAAATATCCCCTTGCAGATTCTACAAAAAGAGTGTTTCGAAACTTCTCTATCAATTGGTAGGTTCAACAATGTGAGTTGAATGAACTCATCACAAAGAAGTTTCTGAGAATCCTTCTCTCTAGTTTTTATGTGAAGATATTCCTTTTCCAACATAGGCCTCAAGGTGCTCCGAATAAACACTTGCAGATTCTACAAAAGGAGTGTTTCAAAACTGTTCTATCAGAGGGAACGTTTAAGTCTGTGAGTTGAATGCACTCATCACACAGAAGTTTCTCAGAATGCTTCTGTCTAGTTTTTAGGTGAAGAGATTTCATTTCCCAGCATAGGCCTCAAAGCGCTCCAAATATCCACTTGCTGATTCTACGAAAAGAGTGTTTCAAATCTGCTCTTTCAAAAGCAAGGTTCAAGTCTGTGTGTTGAATGCACTCATCAGAAAGAAGTTTCTGAGAATGCTTCCGTCTAGTTTCTATATGAAGATCTTTCCTTTTCCAAGATAGGCCTCAAAGTGCTCCAAATAAACACTTGCAGATTTTACCAAAAGAGTGTTTCAAAACTGCTCTTTCTATAGGTAAGTTCAAGTCTGTGAGTTGAATGCACTCAACACAAAGAAGTTTCTGAGAATGCTTCTGTTCAGTTTTTATGTGAAGATATTTCCTTTTCCAGCATAGGCCTCAAACGGCTCCAAATATCCCCTTGCAGATTCTACAAAAAGAGTGTTTCCAAACTTCTCTATCAATTGGTAGGTTCAACTCTGTGAGTTGAATGAACTCATCACAAAGAAGTTTCTGAGAATCCTTCTCTCTACTTTTTATGTGAAGATATTTCCTTTTCCAACAGTGGCCTCAAGGTGCTCTGAATAAATACTTGCAGATTCTACAAAAGGAGTGTTTCAAAACTGTTCTATCAAAGGGAACGTTCAAGTGTGTGAGTTGAATGCACTCATCACACAGAAGTTTCTCAGAATGCTTCTGTCTGGTTTTTAGGTGAAGAGACTTTATTTCCCAGCATAGGCCTCAAAGCGCTCCTAATATCCACTTGCAGATTCTACGAAAAGAGTGTTTCGAAGCTGCTCTTTCAAAAGCAAGGTTCAAGTCTGTGTGTTGAATGCACTCACCAGAAAGAAGTTTCTGAGAATGCTTCTGTCTAGTTCTTACGTGAAGATATTTCCTTTTCCAGCTGAGGCCTCAAAGCGCTCCAAATAAACACTTGCAAATTCTACAAAAGGAGTGTTTCAAAAGAGTTCTATCAAAAGGAACGTTCAAGTCTGTGAGTTGAATGCACTTATCATACAGAAGTTTCCTGGAATGCTTCTGTCTAGTTTTTATGTGAAGACATTTCCTTTTCCAGCAGAGGCCTCAAAGCGCTCCAAATATCCACTTGCAGGTCCTACCAAAAGAGTGTTTCAAAACTGCTCTATCAAAAGCAATCTTCCACACTGTGAGTAGAATGCACTCATCACAAAGAAGTTTCTGAGAATGCTTCTGTCTAGTTTTTATGTGAAGATATTTCCTTTTCCAACATTGGCCTCAAAGCGCTCCAAATAAACACTTGCAGATTCTACAAAAGGAGTGTTTCAAAACTGCTCTTTTGAGAGGAACGTTCAAGTCTGTGAGTTGAATGCACTCATCACACAGAAGTTTCTGAGAATGCTTCTGTCTAGTTTTTATGTGAAGATATTTCCTTTTCCAGCATAGGCCTCAAAACACTCCAAATATCTTCTTGCAGATTCTACAAAAAGAGTGTTTCAATCTGTTCTATCAAAAGGAAGGTTCAACTCTGTGAGTTGAATGAATGCATCATGAAGAACTTTCTGAGAATGCTTCTCTGTAGATTTTGGGTGAAGACATTCCATATTCCAGCACTGGCCTCGAAGTGCTCCAAATAACCACTTGCAGAATTTACCAAAAGAGTGTTTCAAAACTGCTCTTTCTATAGGTAAGTTCAAGTCTGTGAGTTGAATGCACTCAACACAAAGAAGTTTCTGAGAATGCTTCTGTTCAGTTTTTATGTGAAGATATTTCCTTTTCCAGCATAGGCCTCAAACGGCTCCAAATATCCCCTTGCAGATTCTACAAAAAGAGTGTTTCCAAACTTCTCTATCAATTGGTAGGTTCAACACTGTGAGTTGAATGAACTCATCACAAAGAAGTTTCTGAGAATCCTTCTCTCTAGTTTTTATGTGAAGATATTTCCTTTTCCAACATAGGCCTCAAGGTGCTCCGAATAAACACTTGCAGATTCTACAAAAGGAGTGTTTCAAAACTGTTCTATCAAAGGGAACGTTCAAGTCTGTGAGTTGAATGCACTCATCACACAGAAGTTTCTCAGAATGCTTCTGTCTAGTTTTTAGGTGAAGAGATTTCATTTCACAGCATAGGCCTCAAAGCGCTCCAATTATCCACTTGCAGATTCTACGAAAAGAGTGTTTCACAGCTGCTCTTTCAAAAGCAAGTTTCAAGTCTGTGTGTTGAATGCACTCATCAGAAAGAAGTTTCTGAGAATGCTTCTGTCTAGTTCTTACGTGAAGATATTTCCTTTTCCAGCTTAGGCCTCAAAGCACTCCAAATAAACACTTGCAAATTCTACAAAAGGAGTGTTTCAAAAGAGTTCTAACAAAAGGAACGTTCAAGTCTGTGAGTTGAATGCACTTATCATACAGAAGTTTCCTGGAATGCTTCTGTCTAGTTTTTACGTGAAGACATTTCCTTTTCCAGCATAGGCCACAAAGCGCTCCAAATATCCACTTGCAGATTCTACCAAAAGAGTGTTTCAAAACTGCTCTATCAAAAGCAAGCTTCAACACTGTGAGTAGAATGCACTCATCACAAAGAAGTTTCTGAGAATGTTTCTGTCTAGTTTTTATGTGAAGATATTTCCTTTTCCAGCATAGGCCTCAGAACGCTCCAAATATCCACTTGCAGATTCTATAAGAAGAGTGTTTCCAAACTGCTCTTTCGAAAGGAAGCTTCAATTCTGAGAGTTGAATGCACTCATCACAAAGAAGTTTCTGAGAATGCTTCCGTCTAGTTTCTATATGAAGATCTTTCCTTTTCCAACATAGGCCTCAAAGTGCTCCAAATAAACACTTGCAGATTCTACAAAAGGAGTGTTTCAAAACTGCTCTTTTGAGAGGAACGTTCAAGTCTGTGAGTTGAATGCACTCATCACACAGAAGTTTCTGAGAATGCTTCTGTCTAGTTTTTATGTGAAGATATTTCCTTTTCCAGCATAGGCCTCAAAACACTCCAAATATCTTCTTGCAGATTCTACAAAAAGAGTGTTTCAAATCTGTTCTATCAAAAGGAAGGTTCAACTCTGTGAGTTGAATGAATGCATCATGAAGAACTTTCTGAGAATGCTTCTCTGTAGATTTTGGGTGAAGACATTCCATATTCCAGCACTGGCCTCGAAGTGCTCCAAATAACCACTTGCAGAATTTACCAAAAGAGTGTTTCAAAACTGCTCTTTCTATAGGTAAGTTCAAGTCTGTGAGTTGAATGCACTCAACACAAAGAAGTTTCTGAGAATGCTTCTGTTCAGTTTTTATGTGAAGATATTTCCTTTTCCAGCATAGGCCTCAAACGGCTCCAAATATCCCCTTGCAGATTCTACAAAAAGAGTGTTTCCAAACTTCTCTATCAATTGGTAGGTTCAACACTGTGAGTTGAATGAACTCATCACAAAGAAGTTTCTGAGAATCCTTCTCTCTAGTTTTTATGTGAAGATATTTCCTTTTCCAACATAGGCCTCAAGGTGCTCCGAATAAACACTTGCAGATTCTACAAAAGGAGTGTTTCAAAACTGTTCTATCAAAGGGAACGTTCAAGTCTGTGAGTTGAATGCACTCATCACACAGAAGTTTCTCAGAATGCTTCTGTCTAGTTTTTAGGTGAAGAGATTTCATTTCACAGCATAGGCCTCAAAGCGCTCCAATTATCCACTTGCAGATTCTACGAAAAGAGTGTTTCACAGCTGCTCTTTCAAAAGCAAGTTTCAAGTCTGTGTGTTGAATGCACTCATCAGAAAGAAGTTTCTGAGAATGCTTCTGTCTAGTTCTTACGTGAAGATATTTCCTTTTCCAGCTTAGGCCTCAAAGCACTCCAAATAAACACTTGCAAATTCTACAAAAGGAGTGTTACAAAAGAGTTCTAACAAAAGGAACGTTCAAGTCTGTGAGTTGAATGCACTTATCATACAGAAGTTTCCTGGAATGCTTCTGTCTAGTTTTTACGTGAAGACATTTCCTTTTCCAGCATAGGCCACAAAGCGCTCCAAATATCCACTTACAGATTCTACCAAAAGAGTGTTTCAAAACTGCTCTATCAAAAGCAAGCTTCAACACTGTGAGTAGAATGCACTCATCACAAAGAAGTTTCTGAGAATGTTTCTGTCTAGTTTTTATGTGAAGATATTTCCTTTTCCAGCATAGGCCTCAGAACGCTCCAAATATCCACTTGCAGATTCTATAAGAAGAGTGTTTCCAAACTGCTCTTTCGAAAGGAAGCTTCAATTCTGAGAGTTGAATGCACTCATCACAAAGAAGTTTCTGAGAATGCTTCCGTCTAGTTTCTATATGAAGATTTTCCTTTTCCAACATAGGCCTCAAAGTGCTCCAAATAAACACTTGCAGATTCTACAAAAGGAGTGTTTCAAAACTGCTCTTTTGAGAGGAACGTTCAAGTCTGTGAGTTGAATGCACTCATCACACAGAAGTTTCTGAGAATGCTTCTGTCTAGTTTTATGTGAAGATATTTCCTTTTCCAGCATAGACCTCAAAACACTCCAAATATCTTTTGCAGATTCTACAAAAAGAGTGTTTCAAATCTGTTCTATGAAAAGGAAGGTTCAACTCTGTGAGTTGAATGAATGCATCGTGAAGAACTTTCTGAGAATGCTTCTCTGTAGTTTTTAGGTGAAGATATTCCATATCCCAGCACAGGCCTCGAAGTGCTCCAAATAACCACTTGCAGAATTTACCAAAAGAGTGTTTCAAAACTGCTCTTTCTATAGGTAAGTTCAAGTCTGTGAGTTGAATGCACTCAACACAAAGAAGTTTCTGAGAATGCTTCTGTTCATTTTTTATGTGAAGATATTTCCTTTTCCAGCATAGGCCTCAAACGGCTCCAAATATCCCCTTGCAGATTCTACAAAAAGAGTGTTTCCAAACTTCTCTATCAATTTGTAGGTTCAACAATGTGAGTTGAATGAACTCATCACAAAGAAGTTTCTGAGAATCCTCTCTAGTTTTTATGGGAAGATATTCCTTTTCCAACATAGGCCTCAAGGTGCTCCGAATAAACACTTGCAGATTCTACAAAAGGAGTGTTTCAAAACTGTTCTATCAAAGGGAACGTTCAAGTCTGTGAGTTGAATGCACTCATCACACAGAAGTTTCTCAGAATGCTTCTGTCTAGTTTTTAGGTGAAGAGATTTCATTTCCCAGCATAGGCCTCAAAGCGCTCCAAATATCCACTTGCTGATTCTACGAAAAGAGTGTTTCAAAGCTGCTCTTTCAAAAGCTAGGTTCAAGTCTGTGTGTTGAATGCACTCATCAGAAAGAAGTTTCTGAGAATGCTTCCGTCTAGTTTCTATATGAAGATCTTTCCTTTTCCAACATAGGCCTCAAAGTGCTCCAAATAAACACTTGCAGATTCTACAAAAGGAGTGTTTCAAAACTGCTCTTTCTATAGGTAAGTTCAAGTCTGTGAGTTGAATGCACTCAACAGAAAGAAGTTTCTGAGAATGCTTCTGTTCAGTTTTTATGTGAAGATATTTCCTTTCCCAGCATAGGCCTCAAACGGCTCCACATATCCCCTTGCAGATTCTACAAAAAGAGTGTTTCCAAACTTCTCTATCTATTGGTAGGTTCAACTCTGTGAGTTGAATGAACTCATCAAAAAGAAGTTTCTGAGAATCCTTCTCTCTACTTTTTATGTGAAGATATTTCCTTTTCCAACAGTGGCCTCAAGGTGCTCTGAATAAATACTTGCAGATTCTACAAAAGGAGTGTTTCAAAACTGTTCTATCAAAGGGAACGTTCAAGTCTGTGAGTTGAATGCACTCATCACACAGAAGTTTCTCAGAATGCCTCTGTCTTGTTTTTAGGTGAAGAGACTTTATTTCCCAGCATAGGCCTCAAAGCGCTCCTAATATCCACTTGCAGATTCTACGAAAAGAGTGTTTCGAAGCTGCTCTTTCAAAAGCAAGGTTCAAGTCTGTGTGTTGAACGCACTCATCAGAAAGAAGTTTCTGAGAATGCTTCTGTCTAGTTCTTACGTGAAGATATTTCCTTTTCCAGCTGAGGCCTCAAAGCGCTCCAAATAAACACTTGCAAATTCTACAAAAGGAGTGTTTCAAAAGAGTTCTATCAAAAGGAACGTTCAAGTCTGTGAGTTGAATGCACTTATCATACAGAAGTTTCCTGGAATGCTTCTGCCTAGTTTTTATGTGAAGACATTTCCTTTTCCAGCATAGGCCTCAAAGCGCTCCAAATATCCACTTGCAGGTCCTACCAAAAGAGTGTTTCAAAACTGCTCTATCAAAAGCAATCTTCCACACTGTGAGTAGAATGCACTCATCACAAAGAAGTTTCTGAGAATGCCTCTGTCTAGTTTTTATGTGAAGAGATTTCCTTTTCCAACATTGGCTTCAAAGCGCTCCAAATAAACACTTGCAGATTCTACAAAAGGAGTGTTTCAAAACTGCTCTTTTGAGAGGAGCATTCAAGTCTGTGAGTTGAATGCACTCATCACACAGAAGTTTCTGAGAATGCATCTCTCTAGTTTTTATGTGAAAATATTTCCTTTTCCAGCATAGGCCTCAAAATACTACAAATATCTTCTTGCAGATTCTACAAAAAGAGTGTTTCAAATCTGTTCTATCAAAAGGAAGGTTCAACTCTGGGAGGTGAATGAATGCATCGTGAAGAACTTTCTGAGAATGCTTCTCTGTAGTTTTTAGGTGAAGACATTCCATATCCCAGCACAGGCCTCGAAGTTCTCCAAATAACCACTTGCAGATTTTACCAAAAGAGTGTTTCAAAACTGCTCTTTCTATAGGTAAGTTCAAGTCTGTGAGTTGAATGCACTCAACACAAAGAAGTTTCTGAGAATGCTTCTGTTCAGTTTTTATGTGAAGATATTTCCTTTTCCAGCATAGGCCTCAAACGGCTCCAAATATCCCCTTGCAGATTCTAGAAAAAGAGTGTTTCCAAACTTCTCTATCAATTGGTAGGTTCAACACTGTGAGTTGAATGAACTCATCACAAAGAAGTTTCTGAGAATCCTTCTCTCTAGTTTTTATGTGAAGATATTTCCTTTTCCAACATAGGCCTCAAGGTGCTCTGAATAAACACTTGCAGATTCTACAAAAGGAGTGTTTCAAAACTGTTCTATCAAAGGGAACGTTCAAGTCTGTGAGTTGAATGCACTCATCACACAGAAGTTTCTCAGAATGCTTCTGTCTAGTTTTTAGGTGAAGAGATTTCATTTCCCAGCATAGGCCTCAAAGCGCTCTAAATATCCACTTGCAGATTCTACGAAAAGAGTGTTTCAAAGCTGCTCTTTCCAAAATAAGGTTCAAGTCTGTGTGTTGAATGCACTCATCAGAAAGGAGTTTCTGAGAAGGCTTCTGTCTAGTTCTTACGTGAAGATATTTCCTTCTCCAGGTTAGGCCTCAAAGCGCTCGAAATAAACACTTGCAAATTCTACAAAAGGAGTGTTTCAAAAGAGTTCTATCAAAAGGAACGTTCAAGTCTGTGAGTTGAATGCACTTATCATAAAGAAGTTTCCTGGAATGCTTCTGTCTAGTTTTTATGTGAAGACATTTCCTTTTCCAGCATAGGCCTCAAAGCGCTCCAAATATCCACTTGCAGATTCTACCAAAAGAGTGTCTCAAAACTGCTGTATCAAAAGCTAGCTTCAACACTGTGAGTAGAATGCACTCATCCCAAAGAATTTTCTGAGAATGCTTCTGTCTAGTTTTTATGTAAAGATATTTCCTTTTCCAACGTAGGCCACAAAGCGCTCCAAATAAACACTTGCAGATTCTACAAAAGGAGTGTTTCAAAACTGCTCTTTTGAGAGGAACGTTCAAGTCTGTTGGTTGAATGCACTCATCACACAGAAGTTTCTGAGAATGCTTCTGTCTAGTTTTTATGTGAAGATATTTCCTTTTCCAGCATAGACCTCAAAACACTCCAAATATCTTCTTGCAGATTCTACAAAAAGAGTGTTTCAAATCTGTTCTATCAAAAGGAAGGTTCAACTCTGTGAGTTGAATGAATGCATCGTGAAGAACTTTCTGAGAATGCTTCTCTGTAGTTTTTAGGTGAAGATATTCCATATCCCAGCACAGGCCTCGAAGTGCTCCAAATAACCACTTGCAGATTTTACCAAAAGAGTGTTTCAAAACTGCTCTCTCTATAGGTAAGTTCAAGTCTGTGAGTTGAATGCACTCAACACAAAGAAGTTTCTGAGAATGCTTCTGTTCAGTTTTTATGTGAAGATATTTCCTTTTCCAGCATAGGCCTCAAACGGCTCCAAATATCCCCTTGCAGATTCTGCAAAAAGAGTGTTTCCAAACTTCTCTATCAATTGGTAGGTTCAACACTGTGAGTTGAATGAACTCATCACAAAGAAGTTTCTGAGAATCCTTCTCTCTACTTTTTATGTGAAGACATTTCCTTTTCCAACAGTGGCCTCAAGGTGCTCTGAATCAATACTTGCAGATTCTACCAAAGGAGTGTTTCAAAACTGTTCTATCAAAGGGAACGTTCAAGTCTGTGAGTTGAATGCACTCATCACACGGAAGTTTCTGAGAATGCTTCTGTCTAGTTTTTATGTGAAGATATTTCCT
The DNA here is from genome assembly GCF_028885625.2 of Pongo pygmaeus. Classification (NCBI taxonomy): domain Eukaryota; kingdom Metazoa; phylum Chordata; class Mammalia; order Primates; family Hominidae; genus Pongo; species Pongo pygmaeus. The sequence goes on along the minus strand of NC_072379.2, from coordinate 23,630,383 downwards.
TTTCCAGCAGAGACCTCAAAACACTCCAAATATCTTCTTTCAGATTCTACAAAAAGAGTGTTTCAAATCTGTTCTATCAAAAGGAAGGTTCAACTCTGTGAGTTGAATGAATGCATCGTGAAGAACTTTCTGAGAATGCTTCTCTGTAGTTTTTAGGTGAAGATATTCCATATCCCAGCACAGGCCTCGAAGTGCTCCAAATAACCACTTGCATATTTTACCAAAAGAGTGTTTCAAAACTGCTCTCTCTATAGGTGAGTTCAAGTCTGTGAGTTGAATGCACTCAACACAAAGAAGTTTCTGAGAATGCTTCTGTTCAGTTTTTATGTGAAGATATTTCCTTTTCCAGCATAGGCCTCAAACGGCTCCAAATATCCCCTTGCAGATTCTGCAAAAAGAGTGTTTGCAAACTTCTCTATCAATTGGTAGTTTCAACACTGTGAGTTGAATGAACTCATCACAAAGAAGTTTCTGAGAATCCTTCTCTCTAATTTTTATGTGAAGATATTCCCTTTTCAAACATAGGCCTCAAGGTGCTCCGAATAAACACTTGCAGATTCTACAAAAGGAGTGTTTCAAAACTGTTCTATCAAAGGGAACGTTCAAGTCTGTGAGTTGAATGCCCTCATCACACAGAAGTTTCTCAGAATGCTTCTGTCTAGTTTTTAGGTGAAGAGATTTCATTTCCCAGCATAGGCCTCAAAGCGCTCCAAATATCCACTTGCAGATTCTACGAAAAGAGTGTTTCAAAGCTGCTCTTTCAAAAGCAAGGTTGAAGTCTGTGTGTTTAATGTACTCATGAGAAAGAAGTTTCTGAGAATGCTTCTGTCTAGTTGTTACGTGAAGATATTTCCTTTTCCAGCTGAGGCCTCAAAGCGCTCCAAATAAACACTTGCAAATTCTACAAAAGGAGTGTTTCAAAGGAGTTCTATCAAAAGGAACGTTCAAGTCTGTGAGTTGAATGCACTTATCATACAGAAGTTTCCTGGAATGCTTCTGTCTAGTTTTTATGTGAAGACATTTCCTTTTCCAGCAGAGGCCTCAAAGCGCTCCAAATATCCACTTGCAGATTCTACCAAAAGAGTGTTTCAAAACTGTTCTATCAAAAGCAAGCTTCAACACTGTGAGTAGAATGCACTCATCACAAAGAAGTTTCTGAGAATGCTTCTGTCTAGTTTTTATGTGAAGATATTTCCTTTTCCAGCATAGACCTCAGAACGCTCCAAATATCCACTTGCAGATTGTATAAGAAGAGTGTTTCAAAACTGCTCTTTCGAAACGAAGCTTCAATTCTGTGAGTTGAATGCACTCATCAGAAAGAAGTTTCTGAGAATGCTTCCGTCTAGTTTCTATATGAAGATCTTTCCTTTTCCAACATAGGCCTCAAAGTGCTCCGAATGAACACTTGCAGATTCTACAAAAGGAGTGTTTCAAAACTGCTCTTTTGAGAGGAATGTTCAAGTCTGTCAGTTGAATGCACTTATCATACGGAAGTTTCCTGGAATGCTTCTGTCTAGTTTTTATGTGAAGACATTTCCTTTTCCAGGATAGGCCTCAAAGCGCTCCAAATATCCACTTGCAGATTCTACCAAAAGAGTGTCTCAAAACTGCTCTTTCAAAAGCAAGCTTCAACACTGTGAGTAGAATGCACTCATCCCAAAGAAGTTTCTGAGAATGCTTCTGTCTAGTTTTTATGTGAAGATATTTCCTTTTCCAGCATAGGCCTCAAAACACTCCAAATATCTTCTTGCAGATTCTACAAAAAGAGTGTTTCAAATCTGTTCTATCAAAAGGAAGGTTCAACTCTGTGAGTTGAATGAGTGCATCGTGAAGAACTTTCTGAGAATGCTTCTCTGTAGTTTTTAGGTGAAGATATTCCATATTCCAGCACTGGCCTCGAAGTGCTCCAAATAACCACTTGCAGAATTTACCAAAAGAGTGTTTCAAAACTGCTCTTTCTATAGGTAAGTTCAAGTCTGTGAGTTGAATGCACTCAACACAAAGAAGTTTCTGAGAATGCTTCTGTTCAGTTTTCATGTGAAGATATTTCCTTTTCCAGCATAGGCCTCAAACGGCTCCAAATATCCCCTTGCAGATTCTACAAAAAGAGTGTTTCCAAACTTCTCTATCATTTGGTAGGTTCAACAATGTGAGTTGAATGAACTCATCACAAAGAAGTTTCTGAGAATCCTTCTCTCTAGTTTTTATGTGAAGATATTCCTTTTCCAACATAGGCCTCAAGGTGCTCCGAATAAACACTTGCAGATTCTACAAAAGGAGTGTTTCAAAACTGTTCTATCAAAGGGAACGTTCAAGTCTGTGAGTTGAATGCACTCATCACACAGAAGTTTCTCAGAATGCTTCTGTCTAGTTTTTAGGTGAAGAGATTTCATTTCCCAGCATAGGCCTCAAAGCGCTCCAAATATCCTCTTGCTGATTCTATGAAAAGAGTGTTTCAAATCTGCTCTTTCAAAGCAAGATTCAAGTCTGTGTGTTGAATGCACTCATCAGAAAGAAGTTTCTGAGAATGCTTCCGTCTAGTTTCTATATGAAGATCTTTCCTTTTCCAAGATAGGCCTCAAAGTGCTCCAAATAAACACTTGTAGATTTTACCAAAAGAGTGTTTCAAAACTGCTCTTTCTATAGGTAAGTTCAAGTCTGTGAGTTGAATGCACTCAACACAAAGAAGTTTCTGAGAATGCTTCTGTTCAGTTTTTATGTGAAGATATTTCCTTTTCCAGCATAGGCCTCAAACGGCTCCAAATATCCCCTTGCAGATTCTACAAAAAGAGTGTTTCCAAACTTCTCTATCAATTGGTAGGTTCAACTCTGTGAGTTGAATGAACTCATCACAAAGAAGTTTCTGAGAATCCTTCTCTCTAGTTTTTATGTGAAGATATTTCCTTTTCCAACAGTGGCCTCAAGGTGCTCTGAATAAATACTTGCAGATTCTACCAAAGGAGTGTTTCAAAACTGTTCTATCAAAGGGAACGTTCAAGTCTGTGAGTTGAATGCACTCATCACACAGAAGTTTCTCAGAATGCCTCTGTCTGGTTTTTAGGTGAAGAGACTTTATTTCCCACCATAGGCCTCAAAGCGCTCCTAATATCCACTTGCAGATTCTACGAAAAGAGTGTTTCGAAGCTGCTCTTTCAAAAGCAAGGTTCAAGTCTGTGTGTTGAATGCACTCATCAGAAAGAAGTTTCTGAGAATGCTTCTGTCTAGTTCTTACGTGAAGATATTTCCTTTTCCAGCTGAGGCCTCAAAGCGCTCCAAATAAACACTTGCAAATTCTACAAAAGGAGTGTTTCAAAAGAGTTCTATCAAAAGGAACGTTCAAGTCTGTGAGTTGAATGCACTTATCATACAGAAGTTTCCTGGAATGCTTCTGTCTAGTTTTTATGTGAAGACATTTCCTTTTCCAGCATAGGCCTCAAAGCGCTCCAAATATCCACTTGCAGGTCCTACCAAAAGAGTGTTTCAAAACTGCTCTATCAAAAGCAATCTTCCACACTGTGAGTAGAATGCACTCATCACAAAGAAGTTTCTGAGAATGCCTCTGTCTAGTTTTTATGTGAAGAGATTTCCTTTTCCAACATTGGCTTCAAAGCGCTCCAAATAAACACTTGCAGATTCTACAAAAGGAGTGTTTCAAAACTGCTCTTTTGAGAGGAGCATTCAAGTCTGTGAGTTGAATGCACTCATCACACAGAAGTTTCTGAGAATGCTTCTGTCTAGTTTTTATGTGAAAATATTTCCTTTTCCAGCATAGGCCTCAAAATACTACAAATATCTTCTTGCAGATTCTACAAAAAGAGTGTTTCAAATCTGTTCTATCAAAAGGAAGGTTCAGCTCTGTGAGGTGAATGAATGCATCGTGAAGAACTTTCTGAGAATGCTTCTCTGTAGTTTTTAGGTGAAGACATTCCATATCCCAGCACAGGCCTCGAAGTTCTCCAAATAACCACTTGCAGATTTTACCAAAAGAGTGTTTCAAAACTGCTCTTTCTATAGGTAAGTTCAAGTCTGTGAGTTGAATGCACTCAACACAAAGAAGTTTCTGAGAATGCTTCTGTTCAGTTTTTATGTGAAGATATTTCCTTTTCCAGCATAGGCCTCAAACGGCTCCAAATATCCCCTTGCAGATTCTAGAAAAAGAGTGTTTCCAAACTTCTCTATCAATTGGTAGGTTCAACACTGTGAGTTGAATGAACTCATCACAAAGAAGTTTCTGAGAATCCTTCTGTCTAGTTTTTATGTGAAGATATTTCCTTTTCCAACATAGGCCTCAAGGTGCTCCGAATAAACACTTGCAGATTCTACAAAAGGAGTGTTTCAAAACTGTTCTATCAAAGGGAACGTTCAAGTCTGTGAGTTGAATGCACTCATCACACAGAAGTTTCTCAGAATGCTTCTGTCTAGTTTTTAGGTGAAGAGATTTCATTTCCCAGCATAGGCCTCAAAGCGCTCTAAATATCCACTTGCAGATTCTACGAAAAGAGTGTTTCAAAGCTGCTCTTTCCAAAATAAGGTTCAAGTCTGTGTGTTGAATGCACTCATCAGAAAGGAGTTTCTGAGAAGGCTTCTGTCTAGTTCTTACGTGAAGATATTTCCTTCTCCAGGTTAGGCCTCAAAGCGCTCGAAATTAACACTTGCAAATTCTACAAAAGGAGTGTTTCAAAAGAGTTCTATCAAAAGGAACGTTCAAGTCTGTGAGTTGAATGCACTTATCATACAGAAGTTTCCTGGAATGCTTCTGTCTAGTTTTTATGTGAAGACATTTCCTTTTCCAGCATAGGCCTCAAAGCGCTCCAAATATCCACTTGCAGATTCTACCAAAAGAGTGTCTCAAAACTGCTCTATCAAAAGCTAGCTTCAACACTGTGAGTAGAATGCACTCATCCCAAAGAATTTTCTGAGAATGCTTCTGTCTAGTTTTTATGTAAAGATATTTCCTTTTCCAACGTAGGCCACAAAGCGCTCCAAATAAACACTTGCAGATTCTACAAAAGGAGTGTTTCAAAACTGCTCTTTTGAGAGGAACGTTCAAGTCTGTTGGTTGAATGCACTCATCACACAGAAGTTTCTGAGAATGCTTCTGTCTAGTTTTTATGTGAAGATATTTCCATTTCCAGCATAGACCTCAAAACACTCCAAATATCTTCTTGCAGATTCTACAAAAAGAGTGTTTCAAATCTGTTCTATCAAAAGGAAGGTTCAACTCTGTGAGTTGAATGAATGCATCGTGAAGAACTTTCTGAGAATGCTTCTCTGTAGTTTTTAGGTGAAGATATTCCATATCCCAGCACAGGCCTCGAAGTGCTCCAAATAACCACTTGCAGATTTTACCAAAAGAGTGTTTCAAAACTGCTCTCTCTATAGGTAAGTTCAAGTCTGTGAGTTGAATGCACTCAACACAAAGAAGTTTCTGAGAATGCTTCTGTTCAGTTTTTATGTGAAGATATTTCCTTTTCCAGCATAGGCCTCAAACGGCTCCAAATATCCCCTTGCAGATTCTGCAAAAAGAGTGTTTCCAAACTTCTCTATCAATTGGTAGGTTCAACACTGTGAGTTGAATGAACTCATCATAAAGAAGTTTCTGAGAATCCTTCTCTCTAGTTTTTATGTGAAGATATTTCCTTTTCCAACATAGGTCTCAAGGTGCTCCGAATAAACACTTGCAGATTCTACAAAAGGAGTGTTTCAAAACTGTTCTATCAAAGGGAACGTTCAAGTCTGTGAGTTGAATGCACTCATCACACAGAAGTTTCTCAGAATGCTTCTGTCTAGTTTTTAGGTGAAGAGATTTCATTTCCCAGCATAGGCCTCAAAGCGCTCCAAATATCCACTTGCAGATTCTACGAAAAGAGTGTTTCAAAGCTGCTCTTTCAAAAGCAAGGTTCAAGTCTGTGTGTTGAATGCACTCATGAGAAAGAAGTTTCTGAGAATGCTTCTGTCTAGTTCTTACGTGAAGATATTTCCTTTTCCAGCTTAGGCCTCAAAGCGCTCCAAATAAACACTTGCAAATTCTACAAAAGGAGTGTTTCAAAGGAGTTCTATCAAAAGGAACGTTCAAGTCTGTGAGTTGAATGCACTTATCATACAGAAGTTTCCTGGAATGCTTCTGTCTAGTTTTTACGTGAAGACATTTCCTTTTCCAGCATAGGCCTCAAAGCGCTCCAAATATCCACTTGCAGATTCTACCAAAAGAGTGTTTCAAAACTGCTCTATCAAAAGCAAGCTTCAACACTGTGAGTAGAATGCACTCATCACAAAGAAGTTTCTGAGAATGCTTCTGTCTAGTTTTTATGTGAAGATATTTCCTTTTCCAGCATAGGCCTCAGAACGCTCCAAATATCCACTTGCAGATTCTATAAGAAGAGTGTTTCCAAACTGCTCTTTCGAAAGGAAGCTTCAATTCTGAGAGTTGAATGCACTCATCACAAAGAAGTTTCTGAGAATGCTTCCGTCTAGTTTCTATATGAAGATCTTTCCTTTTCCAACATAGTCCTCAAAGTGCTCCAAATAAACACTTGCAGATTCTACAAAAGGAGTGTTTCAAAACTGCTCTTTCTATAGGTAAATTCAAGTCTGTGAGTAGAATGCACTCAACACAAAGAAGTTTCTGAGAATGCTTCTGTTCAGTTTTTATGTGAAGATATTTCCTTTTCCAGCATAGGCCTCAAACGGCTCCAAATATCCCCTTGCAGATTCTACAAAAAGAGTGTTTCCAAACTTCTCTATCAATTGGTAGGTTCAACACTGTGAGTTGAATGAACTCATCACAAAGAAGTTTCTGAGAATCCTTCTCTCTAGTTTTTATGTGAAGATATTTCCTTTTCCAACATAGGCCTCAAGGTGCTCCGAATAAACACTGGCAGATTCTACAAAAGGAGTGTATCAAAACTGTTCTATCAAAGGGAACGTTCAAGTCTGTGAGTTGAATGCACTCATCACACAGAAGTTTCTCAGAATGCTTCTGTCTAGTTTTTAGGTGAAGGGATTTCATTTCCCAGCATAGGCCTCAAAGCGCTCCAAATATCCACTTGCAGATTCTACGAAAAGAGTGTTTCAAAGCTGCTCTTTCAAAAGCAATGTTCAAGTCCGTGTGTTGAATGCACTCATCAGAAAGAAGTTTCTGAGAATGCTTCTGTCTAGTTCTTACGTGAAGATATTTCCTTTTCCAGCTTAGGCCTCAAAGCGCTCCAAATAAACACTTGCAAATTCTACAAAAGGAGTGTTTCAAAAGAGTTCTATCAAAAGGAACGTTCAAGTCTGTGAGTTGAATGCACTTATCATACAGAAGTTTCCTGGAATGCTTCTGTCTAGTTTTTATGTGAAGACATTTCCTTTTCCAGCATAGGCCTCAAAGCGCTCCAAATATCCACTTGCAGATTCTACCAAAAGAGTGTCTCAAAACTGCTCTATCAAAAGCAAGCTTCAACACAGTGAGTAGAATGCACTCATCCCAAAGAAGTTTCTGAGAATGCTTCTGTCTAGTTTTTATGTGAAGATATTTCCTTTTCCAGCATAGGCCTCAGAACGCTCCAAATATCCACTTGCAGATTCTATAAGAAGAGTGTTTCCAAACTGCTCTTTCAAAAGGAAGCTTCAATTCTGTGAGTTGAATGCACTCATCACAAAGAAGTTTCTGAGAATGCTTCCGTCTAGTTTCTATATGAAGATCTTTCCTTTTCCAACATAGGCCTCAAAGTGCTCCAAATAAACACTTGCAGATTCTACAAAAGGAGTGTTTCAAAACTGCTCTTTTGAGAGGAACGTTCAAGTCTGTGAATTAAATGCACTCATCACACAGAAGTTTCTCAGAAAGCTTCTGTCTAGTTTTTATGTGAAGATATTTCCTTTTCCAGCATAGGCCTCAAAACACTCCAAATATCTTCTTGCAGATTCTACAAAAAGAGTGTTTCAAATCTGTTCTATCAAAAGGAAGGTTCAACTCTGTGAGTTGAATGAATGCATCATGAAGAACTTTCTGAGAATGCTTCTCTGTAGTTTTTAGGTGAAGATATTCCATATTCCAGCACAGGCCTCGAAGTGCTCCAAATAACCACTTGCAGATTTTACCAAAAGAGTGTTTCAAAACTGCTCTTTCTATAGGTAAGTTCAAGTCTGTGAGTTGAATGCACTCAACACAAAGAAGTTTCTGAGAATGCTTCTGTTCAGTTTTTATGTGAAGATATTTCCTTTTCCAGCATAGGCCTCAAACGGCTCCAAATATCCCCTTGCAGATTCTACAAAAAGAGTGTTTCCAAACTTCTCTATCAATTGGTAGGTTCAACACTGTGAGTTGAATGAACTCATCACAAAGAAGTTTCTGAGAATCCTTCTCTCTAGTTTTTATGTGAAGATATTTCCTTTTCCAACATAGGCCTCATGGTGCTCCGAATAAACACTTGCAGATTCTACAAAAGGAGTGTTACAAAACTGTTCTATCAAAGGGAACGTTCAAGTCTGTGAGTTGAATGCATTCATCACACAGAAGTTTCTCAGAATGCTTCTGTCTAGTTTTTAGGTGAAGAGATTTCATTTCCCAGCATAGGCCTCAAAGCGCTCCAAATATCCACTTGCTGATTCTACGAAAAGAGTGTTTCAAAGCTGCTCTTTCAAAAGCAAGGTTCAAGTCTGTGTGTTGAATGCACTCATGAGAAAGAAGTTTGTGAGAATGCTTTTCTCTAGTTCTTACGTGAAGATATTTCCTTTTCCAGCTTAGGCCTCAAAGCGCTCCAAATAAACACTTGCAAATTCTACAAAAGGAGTGTTTCAGAAGAGTTCTATGAAAAGGAAAGTTCAAGTCTGTGAGTTGAATGCACTTATCATACAGAAGTTTCTCAGAATGCTTCTGTCTAGTTTTTATGTGAAGACATTTCCTTTTCCAGCATAGGCCTCAAAGCGCTCCAAATATCCACTTGCAGATTCTACCAAAAGAGTGTCTCAAAACTGCTCAATCAAAAGCAAGCTTCAACACTGTGAGTAGAATGCACTCATCCCAAAGAAGTTTCTGAGAATGCTTCTGTCTAGTTTTTATGTGAAGAGATTTCCTTTTCCAACATAGGCCTCAAAGCGCTCCAAATAAACACTTGCAGATTCTACAAAAGGAGTGTTTCAAAACTGCTCTTTTGAGAGGAACGTTCAAGTCTGTGAGCTGAATGCACTCATCACACAGAAGTTTCTGAGAATGCTTCTGTCTAGTTTTTATGTGAAGATATTTCCTTTTCCAGCATAGGCCTCAAAACACTCCAAATATCTTCTTGCAGATACTACAAAAAGAGTGTTTCAAATCTGTTCTATCAAAAGGAAGGTTCAACTCTGTGAGTTGAATGAATGCATCGTGAAGAACTTTCTGAGAATGCTTCTCTGTAGTTTTTAGGTGAAGATATTCCATATTCCTGCACAGGCCTCGAAGTGCTCCAAATAACCACTTGCAGATTTTACCAAAGGAGTGTTTCAAAACTGCTCTTTCTATAGGTAAGTTCAAGTCTGTGAGTTGAATGCACTCAACACAAAGAAGTTTCTGAGAATGCTTCTGTTCAGTTTTTATGTGAAGATATTTCCTTTTCCAGCATAGGCCTCAAACGGCTCCAAATATACCCTTGCAGATTCTACAAAAAGAGTGTTTCCAAACTTCTCTATCAATTGGCAGGTTCAACACTGTGAGTTGAATGAACTCATCACAAAGAAGTTTCTGAGAATCCTTCTCTCTAGTTTTTATGTGAAGATATTTCCTTTTCCAACATAGGCCTCAAGGTACTCCGAATAAACACTTGCAGATTCTACAAAAGGAGTGTTTCAAAACTGTTCTATCAAAGGGAACGTTCAAGTCTGTGAGTTGAATGCACTCATCACACAGAAGTTTCTCAGAATGCTTCTGTCTAGTTTTTAGGTGAAGAGATTTCATTTCCCAGCATAGGCCTCAAAGCGCTCAAAATATCCACTTGCTGATTCTACGAAAATAGTGTTTCAAAGCTGCTCTTTCAAAAGCAAAGTTAAAGTCTGTGTGTTGAATGCACTCATCAGAAAGAGGTTTCTGAGAATGCTTCCGTCTAGTTTCTGTATGAAGATCTTTCCTTTTCCAACATAGTCCTCAAAGTGCTCCAAATAAACACTTGCAGATTCTACAAAAGGAGTGTTTCAAAACTGCTCTTTCTATAGGTAAATTCAAGTCTGTGAGTTGAATGCACTCAACACAAAGAAGTTTCTGAGAATGCTTCTGTTCAGGTTTTATGTGAAGATATTTCCTTTTCCAGCATAGGCTTCAAACGGCTCCAAATATCCCCTTGCAGATTCTACAAAAAGAGTGTTTCCAAACTTCTCTATCAATTGGTAGGTTCAACTCTGTGAGTTGAATGAACTCATCCCAAAGAAGTTTCTTAGAATGCTTCTGTCTAGTTTTTATGTGAAGATATTTCCTTTTCCAACATAGGCCTCAAGGTGCTCTGAATAAATTCTTGCAGATTCTACAAAAGGAGTGTTTCAAAACTGCTCTTTCTATAGGTAAGTTCAAGTCTGTGAGTTGAATGCACTCAACACAAAGAAGTTTCTGAGAATGCTTCTGTTCAGTTTTTATGTGAAGATATTTCCTTTTCCAGCATAGGCCTCAAACGGCTCCAAAGATCCCCTTGCAGATTCTACAAAAAGAGTGTTTCCAAACTTCTCTATCAATTGGTAGGTTCAACACTGTGAGTTGAATGAACTCATCACAAAGAAGTTTCTGAGAATCCTTCTCTCTAGTTTTTATGTGAAGATATTTCCTTTTCCAACATAGGCCTCAAGGTGCTCCGAATAAACACTTGCAGATTCTACAAAAGGAGTGTTTCAAAACTGTTCTATCAAAGGGAACGTTCAAGTCTGTGAGTTGAATGCACTCATCACACAGAAGTTTCTCAGAATGCTTCTGTCTAGTTTTTAGGTGAAGAGATTTCATTTCCCAGCATAGGCCTCAAAGCGCTCCAAATATCCACTTGCAGATTCTACAAAAAGAGTGTTTCAAAGCTGCTCTTTCAAAAGCAAGGTTCAAGTCTGTGTGTTGAATGCACTCATGAGAAAGAAGTTTCTGAGAATGCTTCTGTCTAGTTCTTACGTGAAGATATTTCCTTTTCCAGCTTAGGCCTCAAAGCGCTCCAAATAAACACTTGCAAATTCTACAAAAGGAGTGTTTCAAAAGAGTTCTATCAAAAGGAACGTTCAAGTCTGTGAGTTGAATGCACTTATCATACAGAAGTTTCCTGGAATGCTTCTGTCTAGTTTTTATGTGAAGACATTTCCTTTTCCAGCATAGGCCTCAAAGCGCTCCAAATATCCACTTGCAGATTCTACCAAAAGAGTGTCTCAAAACTGCTCAATCAAAAGCAAGCTTCAACACTGTGAGTAGAATGCACTCATCCCAAAGAAGTTTCTGAGAATGCTTCTGTCTAGTTTTTATGTGAAGATATTTCCTTTTCCAGCATAGGCCTCAAAACACTCCAAATATCTTCTTGCAGATTCTACAAAAAGAGTGTTTCAAATCTGTTCTATCAAAAGGAAGGTTCAACTCTGTGAGTTGAATGAATGCATCGTGAAGAACTTTCTGAGAATGCTTCTCTGTAGTTTTTAGGTGAAGATATTCCAAATCCCAGCACAGGCCTCGAAGTGCTCCAAATAACCACTTGCAGAATTTACCAAAAGAGTGTTTCAAAACTGCTCTTTCTATAGGTAAGTTCAAGTCTGTGAGTTGAATGCACTCAACACAAAGAAGTTTCTGAGAATGCTTCTGTTCAGTTTTTATGTGAAGATATTTCCTTTTCCAGCATAGGCCTCAAACGGCTCCAAATATTCCCTTGCAGATTCTACAAAAAGAGTGTTTCCAAACTTCTCTATCAATTGGCAGGTTCAACACTGTGAGTTGAATGAACTCATCACAAAGAAGTTTCTGAGAATCCTTCTCTCTAGTTTTTATGTGAAGATATTTCCTTTTCCAACATAGGCCTCACGGTGCTCCGAATAAACACTGGCAGATTCTACAAAAGGAGTGTTTCAAAACTGTTCTATCAAAGGGAACGTTCAAGTCTGTGAGTTGAATGCACTCATCACACAGAAGTTTCTCAGAATGCTTCTGTCTAGTTTTTAGGTGAAGGGATTTCATTTCCCAGCATAGGCCTCAAAGCGCTCCAAATATCCACTTGCAGATTCTACGAAAAGAGTGTTTCAAAGCTGCTCTTTCAAAAGCAAGGTTCAAGTCTGTGTGTTGAATGCACTCATCAGAAAGAAGTTTCTGAGAATGCTTCTGTCTAGTTCTTACGTGAAGATATTTCCTTTTGAGCTTAGGCCTCAAAGCGCTCCAAATAAACACTTGCAAATTCTACAAAAGGAGTGTTTCAAAAGAGTTCTATCAAAAGGAACATTCAAGTCTGTGAGTTGAATGCACTTATCATACAGAAGTTTCCTGGAATGCTTCTGTCTAGTTTTTATGTGAAGACATTTCCTTTTCCAGCATAGGCCTCAAAGCGCTCCAAATATCCACTTGCAGATTCTACCAAAAGAGTGTCTCAAAACTGCTCTATCAAAAGCAAGCTTCAACACAGTGAGTAGAATGTACTCATCCCAAAGAAGTTTCTGAGAATGCTTCTGTCTAGTTTTTATGTGAAGATATTTCCTTTTCCAGCATAGGCCTCAGAACGCTCCAAATATCCACTTGCAGATTCTATAAGAAGAGTGTTTCCAAACTGCTCTTTCAAAAGGAAGCTTCAATTCTGTGAGTTGAATGCACTCATCACAAAGAAGTTTCTGAGAATGCTTCCGTCTAGTTTCTATATGAAGATCTTTCCTTTTCCAACATAGGCCTCAAAGTGCTCCAAATAAACACTTGCAGATTCTACAAAAGGAGTGTTTCAAAACTGCTCTTTTGAGAGGAACGTTCAAGTCTGTGAATTAAATGCACTCATCACACAGAAGTTTCTGAGAAAGCTTCTGTCTAGTTTTTATGTGAAGATATTTCCTTTTCCAGCATAGGCCTCAAAACACTCCAAATATCTTCTTGCAGATTCTACAAAAAGAGTGTTTCAAATCTGTTCTATCAAAAGGAGGGTTCAACTCTGTGAGTTGAATGAATGCATCGTGAAGAACTTTCTGAGAATGCTTCTCTGTAGTTTTTAGGTGAAGATATTCCATATTCCAGCACAGGCCTCGAAGTGCTCCAAATAACCACTTGCAGATTTTACCAAAAGAGTGTTTCAAAACTGCTCTTTCTATAGGTAAGTTCAAGTCTGTGAGTTGAATGTACTCAACACAAAGAAGTTTCTGAGAATGCTTCTGTTCAGTTTTTATGTGAAGATATTTCCTTTTCCAGCATAGGCCTCAAACGGCTCCAAATATCCCCTTGCAGATTCTACAAAAAGAGTGTTTCCAAACTTCTCTATCAATTGGTAGGTTCAACACTGTGAGTTGAATGAACTCATCACAAAGAAGTTTCTGAGAATCCTTCTCTCTAGTTTTTATGTGAAGATATTTCCTTTTCCAACATAGGCCTCAAGGTGCTCCGAATAAACACTTGCAGATTCTACAAAAGGAGTGTTTCAAAACTGTTCTATCAAAGGGAACGTTCAAGTCTGTGAGTTGAATGCACTCATCACACAGAAGTTTCTCAGAATGCTTCTGTCTAGTTTTTAGGTGAAGAGATTTCATTTCCCAGCATAGGCCTCAAAGCGCTCCAAATATCCACTTGCAGATTCTACAAAAAGAGTGTTTCAAAGCAGCTCTTTCAAAAGCAAGGTTCAAGTCTGTGTGTTGAATGCACTCATGAGAAAGAAGTTTCTGAGAATGCTTCTGTCTAGTTCTTACGTGAAGATATTTCCTTTTCCAGCTTAGGCCTCAAAGCGCTCCAAATAAACACTTGCAAATTCTACAAAAGGAGTGTTTCAAAAGAGTTCTATCAAAAGGAACGTTCAAGTCTGTGAGTTGAATGCACTTATCATACAGAAGTTTCCTGGAATGCTTCTGTCTAGTTTTTATGTGAAGACATTTCCTTTTCCAGCATAGGCCTCAAAGCGCTCCAAATATCCACTTGCAGATTCTACCAAAAGAGTGTCTCAAAACTGCTCAATCAAAAGCAAGCTTCAACACTGTGAGTAGAATGCACTCATCCCAAAGAAGTTTCTGAGAATGCTTCTGTCTAGTTTTTATGTGAAGATATTTCCTTTTCCAACGTAGGCCTCAAAGCGCTCCAAATAAACACTTGCAGATTCTACAAAAGGAGTGTTCCAAAACTGCTCTTTTGAGAGGAACGTTCAAGTCTGTGAGTTGAATGCACTCATCACACAGAAGTTTCTGAGAATGCTTCTGTCTAGTTTTTATGTGAAGATATTTCCTTTTCCAGCATAGGCCTCAAAACACTCCAAATATCTTCTTGCAGATTCTACAAAAAGAGTGTTTCAAATCTGTTCTATCAAAAGGAAGGTTCAACTCTGTGAGTTGAATGAATGCATCGTGAAGAACTTTCTGAGAATGCTTCTCTGTAGTTTTTAGGTGAAGATATTCCAAATCCCAGCACAGGCCTCGAAGTGCTCCAAATAACCACTTGCAGAATTTACCAAAAGAGTGTTTCAAAACTGCTCTTTCTATAGGTAAGTTCAAGTCTGTGAGTTGAATGCACTCAACACAAAGAAGTTTCTGAGAATGCTTCTGTTCAGTTTTTATGTGAAGATATTTCCTTTTCCAGCATAGGCCTCAAACGGCTCCAAATATTCCCTTGCAGATTCTACAAAAAGAGTGTTTCCAAACTTCTCTATCAATTGGTAGGTTCAACACTGTGAGTTGAATGAACTCATCACAAAGAAGTTTCTGAGAATCCTTCTCTCTAGTTTTTATGTGAAGATATTTCCTTTTCCAACATAGGCCTCACGGTGCTCCGAATAAACACTGGCAGATTCTACAAAAGGAGTGTTTCAAAACTGTTCTATCAAAGGGAACGTTCAAGTCTGTGAGTTGAATGCACTCATCACACAGAAGTTTCTCAGAATGCTTCTGTCTAGTTTTTAGGTGAAGGGATTTCATTTCCCAGCATAGGCCTCAAAGCGCTCCAAATATCCACTTGCAGATTCTACGAAAAGAGTGTTTCAAAGCTGCTCTTTCAAAAGCAAGGTTCAAGTCTGTGTGTTGAATGCACTCATCAGAAAGAAGTTTCTGAGAATGCTTCTGTCTAGTTCTTACGTGAAGATATTTCCTTTTCCAGCTTAGGCCTCAAAGCGCTCCAAATAAACACTTGCAAATTCTACAAAAGGAGTGTTTCAAAAGAGTTCTAACAAAAGGAACGTTCAAGTCTGTGAGTTGAATGCACTTATCATACAGAAGTTTCCTGGAATGTTTCTGTCTAGTTTTTACGTGAAGACATTTCCTTTTCCAGCATAGGCCACAAAGCGCTCCAAATATCCACTTGCAGATTCTACCAAAAGAGTGTTTCAAAACTGCTCTATCAAAAGCAAGCTTCAACACTGTGAGTAGAATGCACTCATCACAAAGAAGTTTCTGAGAATGTTTCTGTCTAGTTTTTATGTGAAGATATTTCCTTTTCCAGCATAGGCCTCAGAACGCTCCAAATATCCACTTGCAGATTCTATAAGAAGAGTGTTTCCAAACTGCTCTTTCGAAAGGAAGCTTCAATTCTGAGAGTTGAATGCACTCATCACAAAGAAGTTTCTGAGAATGCTTCCGTCTAGTTTCTATATGAAGATCTTTCCTTTTCCAACATAGGCCTCAAAGTGCTCCAAATAAACACTTGCAGATTCTACAAAAGGAGTGTTTCAAAACTGCTCTTTTGAGAGGAACGTTCAAGTCTGTGAGTTGAATGCACTCATCACACAGAAGTTTCTGAGAATGCTTCTGTCTAGTTTTATGTGAAGATATTTCCTTTTCCAGCATAGACCTCAAAACACTCCAAATATCTTTTGCAGATTCTACAAAAAGAGTGTTTCAAATCTGTTCTATGAAAAGGAAGGTTCAACTCTGTGAGTTGAATGAATGCATCGTGAAGAACTTTCTGAGAATGCTTCTCTGTAGTTTTTAGGTGAAGACATTCCATATCCCAGCACAGGCCTCGAAGTGCTCCAAATAACCACTTGCAGAATTTACCAAAAGAGTGTTTCAAAACTGCTCTTTCTATAGGTAAGTTCAAGTCTGTGAGTTGAATGCACTCAACACAAAGAAGTTTCTGAGAATGCTTCTGTTCAGTTTTTATGTGAAGATATTTCCTTTTCCAGCATAGGCCTCAAACGGCTCCAAATATCCCCTTGCAGATTCTACAAAAAGAGTGTTTCCAAACTTCTCTATCAATTGGTAGGTTCAACACTGTGAGTTGAATGAACTCATCAGAAAGAAGTTTCTGAGAATCCTTCTCTCTAGTTTTTATGTGAAGATATTTCCTTTTCCAACATAGGCCTCAAGGTGCTCTGAATAAACACTTGCAGATTCTACAAAAGGAGTGTTTCAAAACTGTTCTATCAAAGGGAACGTTCAAGTCTGTGAGTTGAATGCACTCATCACACAGAAGTTTCTCAGAATGCTTCTGTCTAGTTTTTAGGTGAAGAGATTTCATTTCCCAGCATAGGCCTCAAAGCGCTCTAAATATCCACTTGCAGATTCTACGAAAAGAGTGTTTCAAAGCTGCTCTTTCCAAAATAAGGTTCAAGTCTGTGTGTTGAATGCACTCATCAGAAAGGAGTTTCTGAGAAGGCTTCTGTCTAGTTCTTACGTGAAGATATTTCCTTCTCCAGGTTAGGCCTCAAAGCGCTCGAAATAAACACTTGCAAATTCTACAAAAGGAGTGTTTCAAAAGAGTTCTATCAAAAGGAACGTTCAAGTCTGTGAGTTGAATGCACTTATCATAAAGAAGTTTCCTGGAATGCTTCTGTCTAGTTTTTATGTGAAGACATTTCCTTTTCCAGCATAGGCCTCAAAGCGCTCCAAATATCCACTTGCAGATTCTACCAAAAGAGTGTCTCAAAACTGCTGTATCAAAAGCTAGCTTCAACACTGTGAGTAGAATGCACTCATCCCAAAGAATTTTCTGAGAATGCTTCTGTCTAGTTTTTATGTAAAGATATTTCCTTTTCCAACGTAGGCCACAAAGCGCTCCAAATAAACACTTGCAGATTCTACAAAAGGAGTGTTTCAAAACTGCTCTTTTGAGAGGAACGTTCAAGTCTGTTGGTTGAATGCACTCATCACACAGAAGTTTCTGAGAATGCTTCTGTCTAGTTTTTATGTGAAGATATTTCCTTTTCCAGCATAGACCTCAAAACACTCCAAATATCTTCTTGCAGATTCTACAAAAAGAGTGTTTCAAATCTGTTCTATCAAAAGGAAGGTTCAACTCTGTGAGTTGAATGAATGCATCGTGAAGAACTTTCTGAGAATGCTTCTCTGTAGTTTTTAGGTGAAGATATTCCATATCCCAGCACAGGCCTCGAAGTGCTCCAAATAACCACTTGCAGATTTTACCAAAAGAGTGTTTCAAAACTGCTCTCTCTATAGGTAAGTTCAAGTCTGTGAGTTGAATGCACTCAACACAAAGAAGTTTCTGAGAATGCTTCTGTTCAGTTTTTATGTGAAGATATTTCCTTTTCCAGCATAGGCCTCAAACGGCTCCAAATATCCCCTTGCAGATTCTGCAAAAAGAGTGTTTCCAAACTTCTCTATCAATTGGTAGGTTCAACACTGTGAGTTGAATGAACTCATCACAAAGAAGTTTCTGAGAATCCTTCTCTCTACTTTTTATGTGAAGATATTTCCTTTTCCAACAGTGGCCTCAAGGTGCTCTGAATCAATACTTGCAGATTCTACCAAAGGAGTGTTTCAAAACTGTTCTATCAAAGGGAACGTTCAAGTCTGTGAGTTGAATGCACTCATCACACGGAAGTTTCTGAGAATGCTTCTGTCTAGTTTTTATGTGAAGATATTTCCTTTTCCAGCAGAGACCTCAAAACACTCCAAATATCTTCTTTCAGATTCTACAAAAAGAGTGTTTCAAATCTGTTCTATCAAAAGGAAGGTTCAACTCTGTGAGTTGAATGAATGCATCGTGAAGAACTTTCTGAGAATGCTTCTCTGTAGTTTTTAGGTGAAGATATTCCATATCCCAGCACAGGCCTCGAAGTGCTCCAAATAACCACTTGCATATTTTACCAAAAGAGTGTTTCAAAACTGCTCTCTCTATAGGTGAGTTCAAGTCTGTGAGTTGAATGCACTCAACACAAAGAAGTTTCTGAGAATGCTTCTGTTCAGTTTTTATGTGAAGATATTTCCTTTTCCAGCATAGGCCTCAAACGGCTCCAAATATCCCCTTGCAGATTCTGCAAAAAGAGTGTTTGCAAACTTCTCTATCAATTGGTAGTTTCAACACTGTGAGTTGAATGAACTCATCACAAAGAAGTTTCTGAGAATCCTTCTCTCTAATTTTTATGTGAAGATATTCCCTTTTCAAACATAGGCCTCAAGGTGCTCCGAATAAACACTTGCAGATTCTACAAAAGGAGTGTTTCAAAACTGTTCTATCAAAGGGAACGTTCAAGTCTGTGAGTTGAATGCCCTCATCACACAGAAGTTTCTCAGAATGCTTCTGTCTAGTTTTTAGGTGAAGAGATTTCATTTCCCAGCATAGGCCTCAAAGCGCTCCAAATATCCACTTGCAGATTCTACGAAAAGAGAGTTTCAAAGCTGCTCTTTCAAAAGCAAGGTTCAAGTCTGTGTGTTTAATGTACTCATGAGAAAGAAGTTTCTGAGAATGCTTCTGTCTAGTTGTTACGTGAAGATATTTCCTTTTCCAGCTGAGGCCTCAAAGCGCTCCAAATAAACACTTGCAAATTCTACAAAAGGAGTGTTTCAAAGGAGTTCTATCAAAAGGAACGTTCAAGTCTGTGAGTTGAATGCACTTATCATACAGAAGTTTCCTGGAATGCTTCTGTCTAGTTTTTATGTGAAGACATTTCCTTTTCCAGCAGAGGCCTCAAAGCGCTCCAAATATCCACTTGCAGATTCTACCAAAAGAGTGTTTCAAAACTGTTCTATCAAAAGCAAGCTTCAACACTGTGAGTAGAATGCACTCATCACAAAGAAGTTTCTGAGAATGCTTCTGTCTAGTTTTTATGTGAAGATATTTCCTTTTCCAGCATAGACCTCAGAACGCTCCAAATATCCACTTGCAGATTGTATAAGAAGAGTGTTTCAAAACTGCTCTTTCGAAACGAAGCTTCAATTCTGTGAGTTGAATGCACTCATCAGAAAGAAGTTTCTGAGAATGCTTCCGTCTAGTTTCTATATGAAGATCTTTCCTTTTCCAACATAGGCCTCAAAGTGCTCCGAATGAACACTTGCAGATTCTACAAAAGGAGTGTTTCAAAACTGCTCTTTTGAGAGGAATGTTCAAGTCTGTCAGTTGAATGCACTTATCATACGGAAGTTTCCTGGAATGCTTCTGTCTAGTTTTTATGTGAAGACATTTCCTTTTCCAGGATAGGCCTCAAAGCGCTCCAAATATCCACTTGCAGATTCTACCAAAAGAGTGTCTCAAAACTGCTCTTTCAAAAGCAAGCTTCAACACTGTGAGTAGAATGCACTCATCCCAAAGAAGTTTCTGAGAATGCTTCTGTCTAGTTTTTATGTGAAGATATTTCCTTTTCCAGCATAGGCCTCAAAACACTCCAAATATCTTCTTGCAGATTCTACAAAAAGAGTGTTTCAAATCTGTTCTATCAAAAGGAAGGTTCAACTCTGTGAGTTGAATGAGTGCATCGTGAAGAACTTTCTGAGAATGCTTCTCTGTAGTTTTTAGGTGAAGATATTCCATATTCCAGCACTGGCCTCGAAGTGCTCCAAATAACCACTTGCAGAATTTACCAAAAGAGTGTTTCAAAACTGCTCTTTCTATAGGTAAGTTCAAGTCTGTGAGTTGAATGCACTCAACACAAAGAAGTTTCTGAGAATGCTTCTGTTCAGTTTTCATGTGAAGATATTTCCTTTTCCAGCATAGGCCTCAAACGGCTCCAAATATCCCCTTGCAGATTCTACAAAAAGAGTGTTTCCAAACTTCTCTATCATTTGGTAGGTTCAACAATGTGAGTTGAATGAACTCATCACAAAGAAGTTTCTGAGAATCCTTCTCTCTAGTTTTTATGTGAAGATATTCCTTTTCCAACATAGGCCTCAAGGTGCTCCGAATAAACACTTGCAGATTCTACAAAAGGAGTGTTTCAAAACTGTTCTATCAAAGGGAACGTTCAAGTCTGTGAGTTGAATGCACTCATCACACAGAAGTTTCTCAGAATGCTTCTGTCTAGTTTTTAGGTGAAGAGATTTCATTTCCCAGCATAGGCCTCAAAGCGCTCCAAATATCCTCTTGCTGATTCTATGAAAAGAGTGTTTCAAATCTGCTCTTTCAAAAGCAAGATTCAAGTCTGTGTGTTGAATGCACTCATCAGAAAGAAGTTTCTGAGAATGCTTCCGTCTAGTTTCTATATGAAGATCTTTCCTTTTCCAAGATAGGCCTCAAAGTGCTCCAAATAAACACTTGTAGATTTTACCAAAAGAGTGTTTCAAAACTGCTCTTTCTATAGGTAAGTTCAAGTCTGTGAGTTGAATGCACTCAACACAAAGAAGTTTCTGAGAATGCTTCTGTTCAGTTTTTATGTGAAGATATTTCCTTTTCCAGCATAGGCCTCAAACGGCTCCAAATATCCCCTTGCAGATTCTACAAAAAGAGTGTTTCCAAACTTCTCTATCAATTGGTAGGTTCAACTCTGTGAGTTGAATGAACTCATCACAAAGAAGTTTCTGAGAATCCTTCTCTCTAGTTTTTATGTGAAGATATTTCCTTTTCCAACAGTGGCCTCAAGGTGCTCTGAATAAATACTTGCAGATTCTACCAAAGGAGTGTTTCAAAACTGTTCTATCAAAGGGAACGTTCAAGTCTGTGAGTTGAATGCACTCATCACACAGAAGTTTCTCAGAATGCCTCTGTCTGGTTTTTAGGTGAAGAGACTTTATTTCCCAGCATAGGCCTCAAAGCGCTCCTAATATCCACTTGCAGATTCTACGAAAAGAGTGTTTCGAAGCTGCTCTTTCAAAAGCAAGGTTCAAGTCTGTGTGTTGAATGCACTCATCAGAAAGAAGTTTCTGAGAATGCTTCTGTCTAGTTCTTACGTGAAGATATTTCCTTTTCCAGCTGAGGCCTCAAAGCGCTCCAAATAAACACTTGCAAATTCTACAAAAGGAGTGTTTCAAAAGAGTTCTATCAAAAGGAACGTTCAAGTCTGTGAGTTGAATGCACTTATCATACAGAAGTTTCCTGGAATGCTTCTGTCTAGTTTTTA
Source organism: Pongo pygmaeus (assembly GCF_028885625.2). NCBI lineage: Eukaryota > Metazoa > Chordata > Mammalia > Primates > Hominidae > Pongo > Pongo pygmaeus. The sequence continues at coordinate 23,609,030 of NC_072379.2, read as the reverse complement.
TGTGAAGACATTTCCTTTTCCAGCATAGGCCTCAAAGCGCTCCAAATATCCACTTGCAGGTCCTACCAAAAGAGTGTTTCAAAACTGCTCTATCAAAAGCAATCTTCCACACTGTGAGTAGAATGCACTCATCACAAAGAAGTTTCTGAGAATGCCTCTGTCTAGTTTTTATGTGAAGAGATTTCCTTTTCCAACATTGGCTTCAAAGCGCTCCAAATAAACACTTGCAGATTCTACAAAAGGAGTGTTTCAAAACTGCTCTTTTGAGAGGAGCATTCAAGTCTGTGAGTTGAATGCACTCATCACACAGAAGTTTCTGAGAATGCTTCTGTCTAGTTTTTATGTGAAAATATTTCCTTTTCCAGCATAGGCCTCAAAATACTACAAATATCTTCTTGCAGATTCTACAAAAAGAGTGTTTCAAATCTGTTCTATCAAAAGGAAGGTTCAGCTCTGTGAGGTGAATGAATGCATCGTGAAGAACTTTCTGAGAATGCTTCTCTGTAGTTTTTAGGTGAAGACATTCCATATCCCAGCACAGGCCTCGAAGTTCTCCAAATAACCACTTGCAGATTTTACCAAAAGAGTGTTTCAAAACTGCTCTTTCTATAGGTAAGTTCAAGTCTGTGAGTTGAATGCACTCAACACAAAGAAGTTTCTGAGAATGCTTCTGTTCAGTTTTTATGTGAAGATATTTCCTTTTCCAGCATAGGCCTCAAACGGCTCCAAATATCCCCTTGCAGATTCTAGAAAAAGAGTGTTTCCAAACTTCTCTATCAATTGGTAGGTTCAACACTGTGAGTTGAATGAACTCATCACAAAGAAGTTTCTGAGAATCCTTCTGTCTAGTTTTTATGTGAAGACATTTCCTTTTCCAACATAGGCCTCAAGGTGCTCCGAATAAACACTTGCAGATTCTACAAAAGGAGTGTTTCAAAACTGTTCTATCAAAGGGAACGTTCAAGTCTGTGAGTTGAATGCACTCATCACACAGAAGTTTCTCAGAATGCTTCTGTCTAGTTTTTAGGTGAAGAGATTTCATTTCCCAGCATAGGCCTCAAAGCGCTCTAAATATCCACTTGCAGATTCTACGAAAAGAGTGTTTCAAAGCTGCTCTTTCCAAAATAAGGTTCAAGTCTGTGTGTTGAATGCACTCATCAGAAAGGAGTTTCTGAGAAGGCTTCTGTCTAGTTCTTACGTGAAGATATTTCCTTCTCCAGGTTAGGCCTCAAAGCGCTCGAAATTAACACTTGCAAATTCTACAAAAGGAGTGTTTCAAAAGAGTTCTATCAAAAGGAACGTTCAAGTCTGTGAGTTGAATGCACTTATCATACAGAAGTTTCCTGGAATGCTTCTGTCTAGTTTTTATGTGAAGACATTTCCTTTTCCAGCATAGGCCTCAAAGCGCTCCAAATATCCACTTGCAGATTCTACCAAAAGAGTGTCTCAAAACTGCTCTATCAAAAGCTAGCTTCAACACTGTGAGTAGAATGCACTCATCCCAAAGAATTTTCTGAGAATGCTTCTGTCTAGTTTTTATGTAAAGATATTTCCTTTTCCAACGTAGGCCACAAAGCGCTCCAAATAAACACTTGCAGATTCTACAAAAGGAGTGTTTCAAAACTGCTCTTTTGAGAGGAACGTTCAAGTCTGTTGGTTGAATGCACTCATCACACAGAAGTTTCTGAGAATGCTTCTGTCTAGTTTTTATGTGAAGATATTTCCATTTCCAGCATAGACCTCAAAACACTCCAAATATCTTCTTGCAGATTCTACAAAAAGAGTGTTTCAAATCTGTTCTATCAAAAGGAAGGTTCAACTCTGTGAGTTGAATGAATGCATCGTGAAGAACTTTCTGAGAATGCTTCTCTGTAGTTTTTAGGTGAAGATATTCCATATCCCAGCACAGGCCTCGAAGTGCTCCAAATAACCACTTGCAGATTTTACCAAAAGAGTGTTTCAAAACTGCTCTCTCTATAGGTAAGTTCAAGTCTGTGAGTTGAATGCACTCAACACAAAGAAGTTTCTGAGAATGCTTCTGTTCAGTTTTTATGTGAAGATATTTCCTTTTCCAGCATAGGCCTCAAACGGCTCCAAATATCCCCTTGCAGATTCTGCAAAAAGAGTGTTTCCAAACTTCTCTATCAATTGGTAGGTTCAACACTGTGAGTTGAATGAACTCATCATAAAGAAGTTTCTGAGAATCCTTCTCTCTAGTTTTTATGTGAAGATATTTCCTTTTCCAACATAGGTCTCAAGGTGCTCCGAATAAACACTTGCAGATTCTACAAAAGGAGTGTTTCAAAACTGTTCTATCAAAGGGAACGTTCAAGTCTGTGAGTTGAATGCACTCATCACACAGAAGTTTCTCAGAATGCTTCTGTCTAGTTTTTAGGTGAAGAGATTTCATTTCCCAGCATAGGCCTCAAAGCGCTCCAAATATCCACTTGCAGATTCTACGAAAAGAGTGTTTCAAAGCTGCTCTTTCAAAAGCAAGGTTCAAGTCTGTGTGTTGAATGCACTCATGAGAAAGAAGTTTCTGAGAATGCTTCTGTCTAGTTCTTACGTGAAGATATTTCCTTTTCCAGCTTAGGCCTCAAAGCGCTCCAAATAAACACTTGCAAATTCTACAAAAGGAGTGTTTCAAAGGAGTTCTATCAAAAGGAACGTTCAAGTCTGTGAGTTGAATGCACTTATCATACAGAAGTTTCCTGGAATGCTTCTGTCTAGTTTTTACGTGAAGACATTTCCTTTTCCAGCATAGGCCTCAAAGCGCTCCAAATATCCACTTGCAGATTCTACCAAAAGAGTGTTTCAAAACTGCTCTATCAAAAGCAAGCTTCAACACTGTGAGTAGAATGCACTCATCACAAAGAAGTTTCTGAGAATGCTTCTGTCTAGTTTTTATGTGAAGATATTTCCTTTTCCAGCATAGGCCTCAAAACACTCCAAATATCTTCTTGCAGATTCTACAAAAAGAGTGTTTCAAATCTGTTCTATCAAAAGGAAGGTTCAACTCTGTGAGTTGAATGAATGCATCGTGAAGAACTTTCTGAGAATGCTTCTCTGTAGTTTTTAGGTGAAGATATTCCATATTCCAGCACAGGCCTCGAAGTGCTCCAAATAACCACTTGCAGAATTTACCAAAAGAGTGTTTCAAAACTGCTCTTTCTATAGGTAAGTTCAAGTCTGTGAGTTGAATGCACTCAACACAAAGAAGTTTCTGAGAATGCTTCTGTTCAGTTTTTATGTGAAGATATTTCCTTTTCCAGCATAGGCCTCAAACGGCTCCAAATATCCCCTTGCAGATTCTACAAAAAGAGTGTTTCCAAACTTCTCTATCAATTGGTAGGTTCAACAATGTGAGTTGAATGAACTCATCACAAAGAAGTTTCTGAGAATCCTTCTCTCTAGTTTTTATGTGAAGATATTCCTTTTCCAACATAGGCCTCAAGGTGCTCCGAATAAACACTTGCAGATTCTACAAAAGGAGTGTTTCAAAACTGTTCTATCAAAGGGAACGTTCAAGTCTGTGAGTTGAATGCCCTCATCACACAGAAGTTTCTCAGAATGCTTCTGTCTAGTTTTTAGGTGAAGAGATTTCATTTCCCAGCATAGGCCTCAAAGCGCTCCAAATATCCACTTGCTGATTCTACGAAAAGAGTGTTTCCAAGCTGCTCTTTCAAAAGCAAGGTTCAAGTCTGTGTGTTAAATGCACTTTTCAGAAAGAAGTTTCTGAGAATGCTTCCGTCTAGTTTCTATATGAAGATATTTCCTTTTCCAACATTGGCCTCAAAGTGCTCCAAATAAACACTTGCAGATTCTACAAAAGGAGTGTTTCAAAACTGCTCTTTCTATAGGTAAGTTCAAGTCTGTGAGTTGAATGCACTCAACACAAAGAAGTTTCTGAGAATGCTTCTGCTCAGTTTTTATGTGAAGATATTTCCTTTTCCAGCATAGGCCTCAAACGGCTCCAAATATCCCCTTGCAGATTCTACAAAAAGAGTGTTTCCAAACTTCTCTATCAATTGGTAGGTTCAACTCTGTGAGTTGAATGAACTCATCACAAAGAAGTTTCTGAGAATCATTCTCTCTACTTTTTATGTGAAGGTATTTCCTTTTCCAACAGTGGCCTCAAGGTGCTCTGAATAAATACTTGCAGATTCTACAAAAGGAGTGTTTCAAAACTGTTCTATCAAAGGGAACGTTCAAGTGTGTGAGTTGAATGCACTCATCACACAGAAGTTTCTCAGAATGCTTCTGTCTGGTTTTTAGGTGAAGAGACTTTATTTCCCAGCATAGGCCTCAAAGCGCTCCTAATATCCACTTGCAGATTCTACGAAAAGAGTGTTTCGAAGCTGCTCTTTCAAAAGCAAGGTTCAAGTCTGTGTGTTGAATGCACTCATCAGAAAGAAGTTTCTGAGAATGCTTCTGTCTAGTTCTTACGTGAAGATATTTCCTTTTCCAGCTTAGGCCTCAAAGCCCTCCAAATAAACACTTGCAAATTCTACAAAAGGAGTGTTTCAAAAGAGTTCTATCAAAAGGAACGTTCAAGTCTGTGAGTTGAATGCACTTATCATACAGAAGTTTCCTGGAATGCTTCTGTCTAGTTTTTATGTGAAGACATTTCCTTTTCCAGCATAGGCCTCAAAGCCCTCCAAATATCCACTTGCAGATCCCACCAAAACAGTGTCTCAAAACTGCTCTATCAAAAGCAAGCTTCAACACTGTGAGTAGAATGCACTCATCCAAAGAAGTTTCTGAGAATGCTTCTGTCTAGTTTTTATGTGAAGATATTTCCTTTTGCAACATAGGCCTCAAAGCGCTCCAAATAAACACTTGCAGATTCTACGAAAGGAGTGTTTCAAAACTGCTCTTTTGAGAGGAACGTTCAAGTCTGTGAGTTGAATGCACTCATCACACAGAAGTTTCTGAGAATGCTTCTGTCTAGTTTTTATGTGAAGATATTTCCTTTTCCAGCATAGGCCTCAAAACACTCCAAATATCTTCTTGCAGATTCTACAAAAAGAGTGTTTCAAATCTGTTCTATCAAAAGGAAGGTTCAACTCTGTGAGTTGAATGAATGCATCGTGAAGAACTTTCTGAGAATGCTTCTCTGTAGTTTTTAGGTGAAGATATTCCATATTCCAGCACAGGCCTCGAAGTGCTCCAAATAACCACTTGCAGATTTTACCAAAAGAGTGTTTCAAAACTGCTCTTTCTATAGGTAAGTTCAAGTCTGTGAGTTGAATGCACTCAACACAAAGAAGTTTCTGAGAATGCTTCTGTTCAGTTTTTATGTGAAGATATTTCCTTTTCCAGCATAGGCCTCAAACGGCTCCAAATATCCCCTTGCAGATTCTACAAAAACAGTGTTTCCAAACTTCTCTTTCAATTGGTAGGTTCAACACTGTGAGTTGAATGAACTCATCACAAAGAAGTTTCTGAGAATCCTTCTCTCTACTTTTTATGTGAACATATTTCCTTTTCCAACATAGGCCTCAAGGTGCTCCGAATAAACACTTGCAGATTCTACAAAAGGAGTGTTTCAAAACTGTTCTATCAAAGGGAACGTTCAAGTCTGTGAGTTGAATGCACTCATCACACAGAAGTTTCTCAGAATGCTTCTGTCTAGTTTTTAGGTGAAGAGATTTCATTTCCCAGCATAGGCCTCAAAGCGCTCCAAATATCCACTTGCTGATTCTACGAAAAGAGTGTGTCAAAGCTGCTCTTTCAAAAGCAAGGTTCAAGTCTGTGTGTTGAATGCACTCATCAGAAAGAAGTTTCTGAGAATGCTTCTGTCTAGTTCTTACGTGAAGATATTTCCTTTTCCAGCTTAGGCCTCAAAGCGCTCCAAATAAACACTTGCAAATTCTACAAAAGGAGTGTTTCAAAGAGTTCCATCAAAAGGAACGTTCAAGTCTGTGAGTTGAATGCACTTATCATACAGAAGTTTCCTGGAATGCTTCTGTCTAGTTTTTATGTGAAGACATTTCCTTTTCCAGCATAGGCCTCAAAGCGCTCCAAATATCCACTTGCAGATTCTACCAAAAGAGTGTTTCAAAAGTGCTCTATCAAAAGCATGCTTCAACACTGTGAGTAGAATGCACTCATCCCAAAGAAGTTTCTGAGAATTCTTCTGTCTAATTTTTATGTGAAGATATTTCCTTTTCCAACATAGGCCTCAAAGCGCTCCAAATAAACACTTGCAGATTGTACAAAAGGAGTGTTTCAAAACTGCTCTTTTGAGAGGAACGTTCAAGTCTGTGAGTTGAATGCACTCATCACACAGAAGTTTCTGAGAATGCTTCTGTCTAGTTTTTATGTGAAGATATTTCCTTTTCCAGCATAGGCCTCAAAACACTCCAAATATCTTCTTTCAGATTCTACAAAAAGAGTGTTTCAAATCTGTTCTATCAAAAGGAAGGTTCAACTCTGTGAGTTGCATGAATGCATCGTGAAGAACTTTCTGAGAATGCTTCTCTGTAGTTTTTAGGTGAAGATATTCCATATCCCAGCACAGGCCTCGAAGTGCTCCAAATAACCACTTGCAGATTTTACCAAAAGAGTGTTTCAAAACTGCTCTTTCTATAGGTAAGTTCAAGTCTGTGAGTTGAATGCACTCAACACAAAGAAGTTTCTGAGAATGCTTCTGTTCAGTTTTTATGTGAAGATATTTCCTTTTCCAGCATAGGCCTCAAACGGCTCCAAATATCCCCTTGCAGATTCTAGAAAAAGAGTGTTTCCAAACTTCTCTATCAATTGGTAGGTTCAACACTGTGAGTTGAACGAACTCATCACAAAGAAGTTTCTGAGAATCCTTTTCTCTGGTTTTTATGTGAAGATATTTTCTTTTCCAACATAGGCCTCAAGGTGCTCCGAATAAACACTTGCAGATTCTACAAAAGGAGTGTTTCAAAACTGTTCTATCAAAGGGAACGTTCAAGTCTGTGAATTGAATGCACTCATCACACAGAAGTTACTCAGAATGCTTCTGTCTAGTTTTTAGGTGAAGAGATTTCCTTTTCCAGCATAGGCCTCAAAACACTCCAAATATCTTCTTTCAGATTCTACAAAAAGAGTGTTTCAAATCTGTTCTATCAAAAGGAAGGTTCAACTCTGTGAGTTGAATGAATGCATCGTGAAGAACTTTCTGAGAATGCTTCTCTGTAGTTTTTAGGTGTAGATATTCCATATTCCAGCACAGGACTCGAAGTGCTCCAAATAACCACTTGCAGAATTTACCAAAAGAGTGTTTCAAAACTGCTCTTTCTATAGGTAAGTTCAAGTCTGTGAGTTGAATGCACTCATCACACAGAAGTTTCTCAGAATGCTTCTGTCTAGTTTTTAGGTGAAGAGATTCCATTTCCCAGCATAGGCCTCAAAGCGCTCCAAATATCCACTTGCTGATTCTACGAAAAGAGTGTTTCAAAGCTGCTCTTTCAAAAGCAAAGTTCAAGTCTGTGTGTTGAATGCACTCATCAGAAAGAAGTTTCTGAGAATGCTTCTGTCTAGTTCTTACGTGAAGATATTTCCTTTTCCAGCTTAGGCCTCAAAGCGCTCCAAATAAACACTTGCAAATTCTACAAAAGGAGTGTTTCAAAAGAGTTCTATCAAAAGGAACGTTCAAGTCTGTGAGTTGAATGCACTTATCATACAGAAGTTTCCTGGAATGCTTCTGTCTAGTTTTTATGTGAAGACATTTCCTTTTCCAGCATAGGCCTCAAAGCCCTCCAAATATCCACTTGCAGATTCCACCAAAAGAGTGTCTCAAAACTGCTCTATCAAAAGCAAGCTTCAACACTGTGAGTAGAATGCACTCATCCAAAGAAGTTTCTGAGAATGCTTCTGTCTAGTTTTTATGTGAAGATATTTCCTTTTCCAACATAGGCCTCAAAGCGCTCCAAATAAACACTTGCAGATTCTACAAAAGGAGTGTTTCAAAACTGCTCTTTTGAGAGGAACGTTCAAGTCTGTGAGTTGAATGCACTCATCACACAGAAGTTTCTGAGAATGCTTCTGTCTAGTTTTTATGTGAAGATATTTCCTTTTCCAGCATAGGCCTCAAAACACTCCAAATATCTTCTTGCAGATTCTACAAAAAGAGTGTTTCAAATCTGTTCTATCAAAAGGAAGGTTCAACTCTGTGAGTTGAATGAATGCATCATGAAGAACTTTCTGAGAATGCTTCTCTGTAGTTTTTAGGTGAAGATATTCCATATTCCAGCACAGGCCTCGAAGTGCTCCAAATAACCACTTGCAGATTTTACCAAAAGAGTGTTTCAAAACTGCTCTTTCTATAGGTAAGTTCAAGTCTGTGAGTTGAATGCACTCAACACAAAGAAGTTTCTGAGAATGCTTCTGTTCAGTTTTTATGTGAAGATATTTCCTTTTCCAGCATAGGCCTCAAACGGCTCCAAATATCCCCTTGCAGATTCTACAAAAACAGTGTTTCCAAACTTCTCTTTCAATTGGTAGGTTCAACACTGTGAGTTGAATGAACTCATCACAAAGAAGTTTCTGAGAATCCTTCTCTCTACTTTTTATGTGAACATATTTCCTTTTCCAACATAGGCCTCAAGGTGCTCCGAATAAACACTTGCAGATTCTACAAAAGGAGTGTTTCAAAACTGTTCTATCAAAGGGAACGTTCAAGTCTGTGAGTTGAATGCACTCATCACACAGAAGTTTCTCAGAATGCTTCTGTCTAGTTTTTAGGTGAAGAGATTTCATTTCCCAGCATAGGCCTCAAAGCGCTCCAAATATCCACTTGCTGATTCTACGAAAAGAGTGTGTCAAAGCTGCTCTTTCAAAAGAAAGGTTCAAGTCTGTGTGTTGAATGCACTCATCCGAAAGAAGTTTCTGAGAATGCTTCTGTCTAGTTCTTACGTGAAGATATTTCCTTTTCCAGCTTAGGCCTCAAAGCGCTCCAAATAAACACTTGCAAATTCTACAAAAGGAGTGTTTCAAAGAGTTCCATCAAAAGGAACGTTCAAGTCTGTGAGTTGAATGCACTTATCATACAGAAGTTTCCTGGAATGCTTCTGTCTAGTTTTCATGTGAAGACATTTCCTTTTCCAGCATAGGCCTCAAAGCGCTCCAAATATCCACTTGCAGATTCTACCAAAAGAGTGTTTCAAAAGTGCTCTATCAAAAGCATGCTTCAACACTGTGAGTAGAATGCACTCATCCCAAAGAAGTTTCTGAGAATTCTTCTGTCTAATTTTTATGTGAAGATATTTCCTTTTCCAACATAGGCCTCAAAGCGCTCCAAATAAACACTTGCAGATTCTACAAAAGGAGTGTTTCAAAACTGCTCTTTTGAGAGGAACGTTCAAGTCTGTGAGTTGAATGCACTCATCACACAGAAGTTTCTGAGAATGCTTCTGTCTAGTTTTTATGTGAAGATATTTCCTTTTCCAGCATAGGCCTCAAAACACTCCAAATATCTTCTTTCAGATTCTACAAAAAGAGTGTTTCAAATCTGTTCTATCAAAAGGAAGGTTCAACTCTGTGAGTTGAATGAATGCATTGTGAAGAACTTTCTGAGAATGCTTCTCTGTAGTTTTTAGGTGAAGATATTCCATATCCGAGCACAGGCCTCGAAGTGCTCCAAATAACCACTTGCAGATTTTACCAAAAGAGTGTTTCAAAACTGCTCTTTCTATAGGTAAGTTCAAGTCTGTGAGTTGAATGCACTCAACACAAAGAAGTTTCTGAGAATGCTTCTGTTCAGTTTTTATGTGAAGATATTTCCTTTTCCAGCATAGGCCTCAAACGGCTCCAAATATCCCCTTGCAGATTCTAGAAAAAGAGTGTTTCCAAACTTCTCTATCAATTGGTAGGTTCAACACTGTGAGTTGAACGAACTCATCACAAAGAAGTTTCTGAGAATCCTTTTCTCTAGTTTTTATGTGAAGATATTTTCTTTTCCAACATAGGCCTCAAGGTGCTCCGAATAAACACTTGCAGATTCTACAAAAGGAGTGTTTCAAAACTGTTCTATCAAAGGGAACGTTCAAGTCTGTGAGTTGAATGCACTCATCACACAGAAGTTACTCAGAATGCTTCTGTCTAGTTTTTAGGTGAAGAGATTTCCTTTTCCAGCATAGGCCTCAAAGCACTCCAAATATCTTCTTTCAGATTCTACAAAAAGAGTGTTTCAAATCTGTTCTATCAAAAGGAAGGTTCAACTCTGTGAGTTGAATGAATGCATCGTGAAGAACTTTCTGAGAATGCTTCTCTGTAGTTTTTAGGTGTAGATATTCCATATTCCAGCACAGGACTCGAAGTGCTCCAAATAACCACTTGCAGAATTTACCAAAAGAGTGTTTCAAAACTGCTCTTTCTATAGGTAAGTTCAAGTCTGTGAGTTGAATGCACTCATCACACAGAAGTTTCTCAGAATGCTTCTGTCTAGTTTTTAGGTGAAGAGATTCCATTTCCCAGCATAGGCCTCAAAGCGCTCCAAATATCCACTTGCTGATTCTACGAAAAGAGTGTTTCAAAGCTGCTCTTTCAAAAGCAAAGTTCAAGTCTGTGTGTTGAATGCACTCATCAGAAAGAAGTTTCTGAGAATGCTTCTGTCTAGTTCTTACGTGAAGATATTTCCTTTTCCAGCTTAGGCCTCAAAGCGCTCCAAATAAACACTTGCAAATTCTACAAAAGGAGTGTTTCAAAAGAGTTCTATCAAAAGGAACGTTCAAGTCTGTGAGTTGAATGCACTTATCATACAGAAGTTTCCTGGAATGCTTCTGTCTAGTTTTTATGTGAAGACATTTCCTTTTCCAGCATAGGCCTCAAAGCCCTCCAAATATCCACTTGCAGATTCCACCAAAAGAGTGTCTCAAAACTGCTCTATCAAAAGCAAGCTTCAACACTGTGAGTAGAATGCACTCATCCAAAGAAGTTTCTGAGAATGCTTCTGTCTAGTTTTTATGTGAAGATATTTCCTTTTCCAACATAGGCCTCAAAGCGCTCCAAATAAACACTTGCAGATTCTACAAAAGGAGTGTTTCAAAACTGCTCTTTTGAGAGGAACGTTCAAGTCGGTGAGTTGAATGCACTCATCACACAGAAGTTTCTGAGAATGCTTCTGTCTAGTTTTTATGTGAAGATATTTCCTTTTCCAGCATAGGCCTCAAAACACTCCAAATATCTTCTTGCAGATTCTACAAAAAGAGTGTTTCAAATCTGTTCTATCAAAAGGAAGGTTCAACTCTGTGAGTTGAATGAATGCATCGTGAAGAACTTTCTGAGAATGCTTCTCTGTAGTTTTTAGGTGAAGATATTCCATATTCCAGCACAGGCCTCGAAGTGCTCCAAATAACCACTTGCAGATTTTACCAAAAGAGTGTTTCAAAACTGCTCTTTCTATAGGTAAGTTCAAGTCTGTGAGTTGAATGCACTCAACACAAAGAAGTTTCTGAGAATGCTTCTGTTCAGTTTTTATGTGAAGATATTTCCTTTTCCAGCATAGGCCTCAAACGGCTCCAAATATCCCCTTGCAGATTCTACAAAAACAGTGTTTCCAAACTTCTCTTTCAATTGGTAGGTTCAACACTGTGAGTTGAATGAACTCATCACAAAGAAGTTTCTGAGAATCCTTCTCTCTACTTTTTATGTGAACATATTTCCTTTTCCAACATAGGCCTCAAGGTGCTCCGAGTAAACACTTGCAGATTCTACAAAAGGAGTGTTTCAAAACTGTTCTATCAAAGGGAACGTTCAAGTCTGTGAGTTGAATGCACTCATCACACAGAAGTTTCTCAGAATGCTTCTGTCTAGTTTTTAGGTGAAGAGATTTCATTTCCCAGCATAGGCCTCAAAGCGCTCCAAATATCCACTTGCTGATTCTACGAAAAGAGTGTGTCAAAGCTGCTCTTTCAAAAGCAAGGTTCAAGTCTGTGTGTTGAATGCACTCATCAGAAAGAAGTTTCTGAGAATGCTTCTGTCTAGTTCTTACGTGAAGATATTTCCTTTTCCAGCTTAGGCCTCAAAGCGCTCCAAATAAACACTTGCAAATTCTACAAAAGGAGTGTTTCAAAGAGTTCCATCAAAAGGAACGTTCAAGTCTGTGAGTTGAATGCACTTATCATACAGAAGTTTCCTGGAATGCTTCTGTCTAGTTTTTATGTGAAGACATTTCCTTTTCCAGCATAGGCCTCAAAGCGCTCCAAATATCCACCTGCAGATTCTACCAAAAGAGTGTTTCAAAACTGCTCTATCAGAAGCATGCTTCAACACTGTGAGTAGAATGCACTCATCCCAAAGAAGTTTCTGAGAATTCTTCTGTCTAATTTTTATGTGAAGATATTTCCTTTTCCAACATAGGCCTCAAAGCGCTCCAAATAAACACTTGCAGATTGTACAAAAGGAGTGTTTCAAAACTGCTCTTTTGAGAGGAACGTTCAAGTCTGTGAGTTGAATGCACTCATCACACAGAAGTTTCTGAGAATGCTTCTGTCTAGTTTTTATGTGAAGATATTTCCTTTTCCAGCATAGGCCTCATAACCCTCCAAATATCCACTTGCAGATTCTATAAGAAGAGTGTTTCCCAACTGCTCTTTCGAAAGGAAGCTTCAATTCTGAGAGTTGAATGCACTCATCACAAAGAAGTTTCTGAGAATGCTTCCGTCTAGTTTCTATATGAAGATCTTTCCTTTTCCAACATAGGCCTCAAAGTGCTCCAAATAAACACTTGCAGATTCTACAAAAGGAGTGTTTCAAAACTGCTCTTTTGAGAGGAACGTTGAAGTCTGTGAGTTGAATGCACTCATCACACAGAAGTTTCTGAGAATGCTTCTGTCTAGTTTTTATGTGAAGATATTTCCTTTTCCAGCATAGGCCTCAAAGCGCTCTAAATATCCACTTTCACATTCTACAAAAACAGCCTTTCAAACAGGGTGTATCAAAAGGAAGGTTCAACTCTGTGACTTGAATGCACTCATCACAAAGAAGTTTCTGAGAATGCTTCCATCTGGTTTTTATGTGATGACATTTCTTTTTGCAGCATAGGCCTCAAAGCGCTCCAACTATCCACTTGCAGATTCTACAAAAAGAGTGTTTTAAAACTGCTCTATCGAAAGGAAGTTTGAACTCTGTGAGTCGAATGCACAAAGCACCGGGAACTTTCTGAGAATGCGTTTGTCTGGTTTCTATGTGAAGATATTTGCTTTCCCAGCATAGGCCTCAAGGCACTCCATACGTCCACTTGCAGATTCTACTAAAAGAGTGTTTCAAATCTTTTCTATCAAAAGGAAAATTCAACTCTGTGAGTTGAATGCACTCATCACAAAGAAGTTTCTGAAAATCCTCTTGTCTAGTTTTTATATGAAGATATTTCCTTTGCCAGCGTAGGCCTGAAATCGCTCCAAATAGCCACTTGCAAATTCTACAAAAAGAGTGCTTCAAAACTGCGCTATGAAAAGGAAGGTTCCACTCAGTGAGTTAGATGCATAAAGCACAGGGAAGTTTCTGAGAATGCATCCGTCTAGTTTTTAGGTGAAGATATTTCCTTTTCCAGGGTTGGCCTCTTAGCACTCCAAATATCCACTAGCAGATTCTACTAAAAGTGTGTTTCAAAACTTCTGTATCAAAAGGAAGCTTCAACTCTGTGAGTTGAATGCGCACATCACAAAGATCTTTCTGAGAATGCTTCTATCTAGTTTTGATGCGAAGATATTTCCTTTCCCAGCATAGGCCTCAAAGCGTTCCAATTATCGACTTGCAGAATCTACTAAAACAGTGTTTCAAAACTGTTCTATCAAAAGGAAAGTTCAACTCTGTGTGTTGAATGCTCACATCACAAAGAAGTTTCTGAGACTGCTTCTGTCTAGTTTTTATGTGAAGAAATTTCCTTTTCCAGCAGAGGCCTCAAAGCGCTCCAAATATCCACTTGCAGATTCTACAAAAAGAGTGTTTCAAAACTGCTCTATCAAAAGAAAGGTGCAACTCTGTGAGCTGAATGCACTCATCACAAGGAAGTTTCTGAGAATGCTTCTGTCTGGAATTTATGTGATGATATTTCCTTTTCCAGCCTACGCGTCCAAGCATTCCAAATATCCACTTGCAGATACCACGAAACGAGTGTTTCAAAACTGTTCCATCAAAAGGAAGGTTCAACTCTGTGAGTAGAATGCACTCATCACAAAGAAGTTTCTGAGAATACTTCTGTATACTTTTCATCTGAATGTATTTCCTTTCCCACTAGCTGCCGCAATCGCACCAAATATCCACTTGCAGTTTCCACAAAAAGAGTGTTGCAGAACTGCTCTGGGGAAAGGAATGTTCAACTCAGTGAGTTCAATCCCCACACGGCAAACAAGTTTCTGAGAATGCTTCTGTGTAGTTTTTATATGAAGATATTTCCTTTTCCAGCATAGGCCTCAAAGCGCTCTAAATATCCACTTTCACATTCTACAAAAACAGCCTTTCAAACAGGGTGTATCAAAAGGAAGGTTCAACTCTGTGACTTGAATGCACTCATCACAAAGAAGTTTCTGAGAATGCTTCCATCTGGTTTTTATGTGATGACATTTCTTTTTGCAGCATAGGCCTCAAAGCGCTCCAACTATCCACTTGCAGATTCTACAAAAAGAGTGTTTTAAAACTGCTCTATCGAAAGGAAGTTTGAACTCTGTGAGTCGAATGCACAAAGCACCGGGAACTTTCTGAGAATGCGTTTGTCTGGTTTCTATGTGAAGATATTTGCTTTCCCAGCATTGGCCTCAAGGCACTCCATACGTCCACTTGCAGATTCTACTAAAAGAGTGTTTCAAATCTTTTCTATCAAAAGGAAAATTCAACTCTGTGAGTTGAATGCACTCATCACAAAGAAGTTTCTGAAAATCCTCTTGTCTAGTTTTTATATGAAGATATTTCCTTTGCCAGCGTAGGCCTGAAATCGCTCCAAATAGCCACTTGCAAATTCTACAAAAAGAGTGCTTCAAAACTGCGCTATGAAAAGGAAGGTTCCACTCAGTGAGTTAGATGCATAAAGCACAGGGAACTTTCTGAGAATGCATCCGTCTAGTTTTTAGGTGAAGATATTTCCTTTTCCAGGGTTGGCCTCTTAGCACTCCAAATATCCAGTAGCAGATTCTACTAAAAGTGTGTTTCAAAACTTCTGTATCAAAAGGAAGCTTCAACTCTGTGAGTTGAATGCGCACATCACAAAGATCTTTCTGAGAATGCTTCTATCTAGTTTTGATGCGAAGATATTTCCTTTCCCAGCATAGGCCTCAAAGCGTTCCAATTATCGACTTGCAGATTCTACTAAAACAGTGTTTCAAAACTGTTCTATCAAAAGGAAAGTTCAACTCTGTGTGTTGAATGCTCACATCACAAAGAAGTTTCTGAGACTGCTTCTGTCTAGTTTTTATGTGAAGAAATTTCCTTTTCCAGCAGAGGCCTCAAAGCGCTCCAAATATCCACTTGCAGATTCTACAAAAAGAGTGTTTCAAAACTGCTCTATCAAAAGGAAGGTTCAACTCTGTGAGCTGAATGCACTCATCACAAGGAAGTTTCTGAGAATGCTTCTGTCTGGAATTTATGTGATGATATTTCCTTTTCCAGCATACGCGTCCAAGCATTCCAAATATCCACTTGCAGATACCACGAAACGAGTGTTTCAAAACTGTTCCATCAAAAGGAAGGTTCAACTCTGTGAGTAGAATGCACTCATCACAAAGAAGTTTCTGAGAATACTTCTGTATAATTTTCATCTGAATGTATTTCCTTTCCCACTAGATGCCGCAATCGCACCAAATATCCACTTGCAGTTTCCACAAAAAGAGTGTTGCAGAACTGCTCTGGGGAAAGGAATGTTCAACTCAGTGAGTTCAATCCCCACACGGCAAAGAAGTTTCTGAGAATGCTTCTGTGTAGTTTTTATATGAAGATATTTCCTTTTCCAGCATAGGCCTCAAAGCGCTCTAAATATCCACTTTCACATTCTACAAAAACAGCCTTTCAAACAGGGTGTATCAAAAGGAAGGTTCAACTCTGTGACTTGAATGCACTCATCACAAAGAAGTTTCTGAGAATGCTTCCATCTGGTTTTTATGTGATGACATTTCTTTTTGCAGCATAGGCCTCAAAGCGCTCCAACTATCCACTTGCAGATTCTACAAAAAGAGTGTTTTAAAACTGCTCTATCAAAAGGAAGTTTGAACTCTGTGAGTCGAATGCACAAAGCACCGAGAACTTTCTGAGAATGAGTTTGTCTAGTTTCTATGTGAAGATATTTGCTTTCCCAGCATAGGCCTCAAGGCACTCCATACGTCCACTTGCAGATTCTACTAAAAGAGTGTTTCAAATCTTTTCTATCAAAAGGAAAATTCAACTCTGTGAGTTGAATGCACTCATCACAAAGAAGTTTCTGAAAATGCTTTTGTCTAGTTTTTATATGAAGATATTTCCTTTGCCAGCGTAGGCCTGAAATCGCTCCAAATAGCCACTTGCAAATTCTACAAAAAGAGTGCTTCAAAACTGCGCTATGAAAAGGAAGGTTCCACTCAGTGAGTTAGATGCATAAAGCACAGGGAAGTTTCTGAGAATGCATCCGTCTAGTTTTTAGGTGAAGATATTTCCTTTTCCAGGGTTGGCCTCTTAGCACTCCAAATATCCACTAGCAGATTCTACTAAAAGTGTGTTTCAAAACTTCTGTATCAAAAGGAAGCTTCAACTCTGTGAGTTGAATGCGCACATCACAAAGATCTTTCTGAGAATGCTTCTATCTAGTTTTGATGCGAAGATATTTCCTTTTCCAGCATAGGCCTCAAAGCGTTCCAATTATCGACTTGCAGATTCTACTAAAACAGTGTTTCAAAACTGTTCTATCAACAGGAAAGTTCAACTCTGTGTGTTGAATGCTCACATCACAAAGAAGTTTCTGAGACTGCTTCTGTCTAGTTTTTATGTGAAGAAATTTCCTTTTCCAGCAGAGGCCTCAAAGCGCTCCAAATATCCACTTGCAGATTCTACAAAAAGAGTGTTTCAAAACTGCTCTATCAAAAGGAAGGTGCAACTCTGTGAGCTGAATGCACTCATCACAAGGAAGTTTCTGAGAATGCTTCTGTCTGGAATTCATGTGATGATATTTCCTTTTCCAGCATACGCGTCCAAGCATTCCAAATATCCACTTGCAGATTCCACGAAACGAGTGTTTCAAAGCTGTTCCATCAAAAGGAAGGTTCAACTCTGTGAGTAGAATGCATTCATCACAAAGAAGTTTCTGAGAATACTTCTGTATACTTTTCATCTGAATGTATTTCCTTTCCCACTAGATGCCGCAATCGCACCAAATATCCACTTGCAGTTTCCACAAAAAGAGTGTTGCAGAACTGCTCTGGGGAAAGGAATGTTCAACTCAGTGAGTTCAATCCCCACACGGCAAAGAAGTTTCTGAGAATGCTTCTGTCTAGTTTTTATATGAAGATATTTCCTTTTCCAGCATAGGCCTCAGAGCGCTCTAAATATCCACTTTCACATTCTACAAAAACAGCCTTTCAAACAGGGTGTATCAAAAGGAAGGTTCAACTCTGTGACTTGAATGCACTCATCACAAAGAAGTTTCTGAGAATACTTCTGTATACTTTTCATCTGAATGTATTTCCTTTCCCACTAGATGCCGCAATCGCACCAAATATCCACTTGCAGTTTCCACAAAAAGAGTGTTGCAGAACTGCTCTGGGGAAAGGAATGTTCAACTCAGTGAGTTCAATCCCCACACGGCAAAGAAGTTTCTGAGAATGCTTCTGTCTAGTTTTTATATGAAGATATTTCCTTTTCCAGCATAGGCCTCAAAGCGCTCTAAATATCCACTTTCACATTCTACAAAAACAGCCTTTCAAACAGGGTGTATCAAAAGGAAGGTTCAACTCTGTGACTTGAATGCACTCATCACAAAGAAGTTTCTGAGAATGCTTCCATCTGGTTTTTATGTGATGACATTTCTTTTTGCAGCATAGGCCTCAAAGCGCTCCAACTATCCACTTGCAGATTCTACAAAAAGAGTGTTTTAAAACTGCTCTATCGAAAGGAAGTTTGAACTCTGTGAGTCGAATGCACAAAGCACCGGGAACTTTCTGAGAATGCGTTTGTCTGGTTTCTATGTGAAGATATTTGCTTTCCCAGCATAGGCCTCAAGGCACTCCATACGTCCACTTGCAGATTCTACTAAAAGAGTGTTTCAAATCTTTTCTATCAAAAGGAAAATTCAACTCTGTGAGTTGAATGCACTCATCACAAAGAAGTTTCTGAAAATGCTTTTGTCTAGTTTTTATATGAAGATATTTCCTTTGCCAGCGTAGGCCTGAAATCGCTCCAAATAGCCACTTGCAAATTCTACAAAAAGAGTGCTTCAAAACTGCGCTATGAAAAGGAAGGTTCCACTCAGTGAGTTAGATGCATAAAGCACAGGGAAGTTTCTGAGAATGCATCCGTCTAGTTTTTAGGTGAAGATATTTCCTTTTCCAGGGTTGGCCTCTTAGCACTCCAAATATCCACTAGCAGATTCTACTAAAAGTGTGTTTCAAAACTTCTGTATCAAAAGGAAGCTTCAACTCTGTGAGTTGAATGCTCACATCACAAAGATCTTTCTGAGAATGCTTCTATCTAGTTTTGATGCGAAGATATTTCCTTTTCCAGCATAGGCCTCAAAGCGTTCCAATTATCGACTTGCAGATTCTACTAAAACAGTGTTTCAAAACTGTTCTATCAACAGGAAAGTTCAACTCTGTGTGTTGAATGCTCACATCACAAAGAAGTTTCTGAGACTGCTTCTGTCTAGTTTTTATGTGAAGAAATTTCCTTTTCCAACAGAGGCCTCAAAGCGCTCCAAATATCCACTTGCAGATTCTACAAAAAGAGTGTTTCAAAACTGCTCTATCAAAAGGAAGGTGCAACTCTGTGAGCTGAATGCACTCATCACAAGGAAGTTTCTGAGAATGCTTCTGCCTGGAATTTATGTGATGATATTTCCTTTTCCAGCATACGCGTCCAAGCATTCCAAATATCCACTTGCAGATTCCACGAAACGAGTGTTTCAAAACTGTTCCATCAAAAGGAAGGTTCAACTCTGTGAGTAGAATGCACTCATCACAAAGAAGTTTCTGAGAATACTTCTGTATACTTTTCATCTGAATATATTTCCTTTCCCACTAGATGCCGCAATCGCACCAAATATCCACTTGCAGTTTCCACAAAAAGAGTTGCAGAACTGCTCTGGGGAAAGGAATGTTCAACTCAGTGAGTTCAATCCCCACACGGCAAAGAAGTTTCTGAGAATGCTTCTGTCTAGTTTTTATATGAAGATATTTCCTTTTCCAGCATAGGCCTCAAAGCGCTCTAAATATCCACTTTCACATTCTACAAAAACAGCCTTTCAAACAGGGTGTATCAAAAGGAAGGTTCAACTCTGTGACTTGAATGCACTCATCACAAAGAAGTTTCTGAGAATGCTTCCATCTGGTTTTTATGTGATGACATTTCTTTTTGCAGCATAGGCCTCAAAGCGCTCCAACTATCCACTTGCAGATTCTACAAAAAGAGTGTTTTAAAACTGCTCTATCAAAAGGAAGTTTGAAATCTGTGAGTCGAATGCACAAAGCACCGGGAACTTTCTGAGAATGCGTTTGTCTAGTTTCTATGTGAAGATATTGGCTTTCCCAGCATTGGCCTCAAGGCACTCCATACGTCCACTTGCAGATTCTACTAAAAGAGTGTTTCAAATCTTTTCTATCAAAAGGAAAATTCAACTCTGTGAGTTGAATGCACTCATCACAAAGAAATTTCTGAAAATGCTTTTGTCTAGTTTTTATATGAAGATATTTCCTTTGCCAGCGTAGGCCTGAAATCGCTCCAAATAGCCACTTGCAAATTCTACAAAAAGAGTGCTTCAAAACTGCGCTATGAAAAGGAAGGTTCCACTCAGTGAGTTAGATGCATAAAGCACAGGGAAGTTTCTGAGAATGCATCCGTCTAGTTTTTAGGTGAAGATATTTCCTTTTCCAGGGTTGGCCTCTTAGCACTCCAAATATCCACTAGCAGATTCTACTAAAAGTGTGTTTCAAAACTTCTGTATCAAAAGGAAGCTTCAACTCTGTGAGTTGAATGCGCACATCACAAAGATCTTTCTGAGAATGCTTCTATCTAGTTTTGATGCGAAGATACTTCCTTTTCCAGCATAGGCCTCAAAGCGTTCCAATTATCGACTTGCAGATTCTACTAAAACAGTGTTTCAAAACTGTTCTATCAACAGGAAAGTTCAACTCTGTGTGTTGAATGCTCACATCACAAAGAAGTTTCTGATACTGCTTCTGTCTAGTTTTTATGTGAAGAAATTTCCTTTTCCAGCAGAGGCCTCAAAGCGCTCCAAATATCCACTTGCAGATTCTAAAAAAAGAGTGTTTCAAAACTGCTCTATCAAAAGGAAGGTGCAACTCTGTGAGCTGAATGCACTCATCACAAGGAAGTTTTTGAGAATGCTTCTGCCTGGAATGTATGTGATGATATTTCCTTTTCCAGCATACGCGTCCAAGCATTCCAAATATCCACTTGCAGATTCCACGAAAGGAGTGTTTCAAAACTGTTCCATCAAAAGGAAGGTCCAACTCTGTGAGTAGAATGCACTCATCACAAAGAAGTTTCTGAGAATACTTCTGTATACTTTTCATCTGAATGTATTTCCTTTCCCACTAGATGCCGCAATCGCACCAAATATCCACTTGCAGTTTCCACAAAAAGAGTGTTGCAGAACTGCTCTGGGGAAAGGAATGTTCAACTCAGTGAGTTCAATCCCCACACGGCAAAGAAGTTTCTGAGAATGCTTCTGTGTAGTTTTTATATGAAGATATTTCCTTTTCCAGCATAGGCCTCAAAGCGCTCTAAATATCCACTTTCACATTCTACAAAAACAGCCTTTCAAACAGGGTGTATCAAAAGGAAGGTTCAACTCTGTGACTTGAATGCACTCATCACAAAGAAGTTTCTGAGAATGCTTCCATCTGGTTTTTATGTGATGACATTTCTTTTTGCAGCATAGGCCTCAAAGCGCTCCAACTATCCACTTGCAGATTCTACAAAAAGAGTGTTTTAAAACTGCTCTATCAAAAGGAAGTTTGAACTCTGTGAGTCGAATGCACAAAGCACCGGGAACTTTCTGAGAATGCTTTTGTCTAGTTTCTATGTGAAGATATTTGCTTTCCCAGCATAGGCCTCAAGGCACTCCATACGTCCACTTGCAGATTCTACTAAAAGAGTGTTTCAAATCTTTTCTATCAAAAGGAAAATTCAACTCTGTGAGTTGAATGCACTCATCACAAAGAAGTTTCTGAAAATGCTTTTGTCTAGTTTTTATATGAAGATATTTCCTTTGCCAGCATAGGCCTGAAATCGCTCCAAATAGCCACTTGCAAATTCTACAAAAAGAGTGCTTCAAAACTGCGCTATGAAAAGGAAGGTTCCACTCAGTGAGTTAGATGCATAAAGCACAGGGAAGTTTCTGAGAATGCATCCGTCTAGTTTTTAGGTGAAGATATTTCCTTTTCCAGGGTTGGCCTCTTAGCACTCCAAATATCCACTAGCAGATTCTACTAAAAGTGTGTTTCAAAACTTCTGTATCAAAAGGAAGCTTCAACTCTGTGAGTTGAATGCGCACATCACAAAGACCTTTCTGGGAATGCTTCTATCTAGTTTTGATGCGAAGATATTTCCTTTTCCAGCATAGGCCTCAAAGCGTTCCAATTATCGACTTGCAGATTCTACTAAAACAGCGTTTCAAAACTGTTCTATCAAAAGGAAAGTTCAACTCTGTGTGTTGAATGCTCACATCACAAGGAAGTTTCTGAGAATGCTTCTGTCTAGTTTTTGTGTGAAGATATTTCCTTTTCCAACATAGGCCTCAAAGCGCTCCAAATAAACACTTGCAGATTCTTCAACAGGAGTGTTTCAAAACTGCTCTTTTGAGAGGAACGTTCAAGTCTGTGAGTTGAATGCACTCATCATATAGAAGTTTCTGAGAATGCTTCTGTCTAGTTTTTACGTGAAGATATTTCCTTTTCCAGCATAGGCCTCAAAACACTCCAAATATCTTCTTGCAGATTCTACAAAAAGAGTGTTTCAAATCTGTTCTATCAAAAGGAAGGTTCAACTCTGTGAGTTGAATGAATGCATCGTAAAGAACTTTCTGAGAATGCTTCTCTGTAGTTTTTAGGTGAAGATATTCCATATCCCAACACAGGCCTCGAAGTGCTCCAAATAACCACTTGCAGATTTTACCAAAACAGTGTTTCAAAACTGCTCTTTCTATAGGTAAGTTCAAGTCTGTGAGTTGAATGCACTCAACACAAAGAAGTTTCTGAGAATGCTTCTGTTCAGTTTTTATGTGAAGATATTTCCTTTTCCAGCATAGGCCTCAAACGGCTCCAAATATCCCCTTGCAGATTCTACAAAAAGAGTGTTTCCAAACTTCTCTATCAATTGGCAGGTTCAACACTGTGAGTTGAATGAACTCATCACAAAGTAGTTTCTGAGAATCCTTCTCTCTAGTTTTTATGTGAAGATATTTCCTTTTCCAACATAGGCCTCTAGGTGCTCCGAATAAACACTTGCAGATTCTACAAAAGGAGTGTTTCAAAACTGTTCTATCAAAGGGAACGTTCAAGTCTGGGAGTTGAATGCACTTATCATAGAGAAGTTTCCTGGAATGCTTCTGTCTAGTTTTTATGTGAAGACATTTCCTTTTCCAGCATAGGCCTCAAAGCGCTCCAAATATCCATTTGCAGATTCTACCAAAAGAGTGTTTCAAAACTGCTCTATCAAAAGCAAGCTTCAACACTGTGAGTAGAATGCACTCATCACAAAGAAGTTTCTGAGAATGCTTCTGTCTAGTTTTTATTTGAAGATATTTCCTTTTCCAACATACGCCTCAAAGAGCTCCAAATAAACACTTGCAGATTCTACAAAAGGAGTGTTTCAAAACTGCTCTTTTGAGAGGAACGTTCAAGTCTGTGAGTTGAATGCACTCATCACACAGAAGTTTCTGAGAATGCTTCTGTCTAGTTTTTATGTGAAGATATTTCCTTTTCCAGCATAGGCCTCAAATCACTCCAAATATTTTCTTGCAGATTCTACAAAAAGAGTGTTTCAAATCTGTTCTATCAAAAGGAAGGTTCAACTCTGTGAGTTGAATGAATGCATCATGAAGAACTTTCTGAGAATGCTTCTCTGTAGTTTTTAGGTGAAGACATTCCATATCCCAGCACAGGCCTCGAAGTGCTCCAAATAACCACTTGCAGATTTTACCAAAAGAGTGTTTCAAAACTGCTCTTTCTATAGGTAAGTTCAAGTCTGTGAGTTGAATGCACTCAACACAAAGAAGTTTCTGAGAATGCTTCTATTCAGTTTTTATGTGAAGATATTTCCTTTTCCAGCATAGGCCTCAAACGGCTCCAAATTTTCCCTTGCAGATTCTACAAAAAGAGTGTTTCCAAACTTCTCTATCAATTGGCAGGTTCAACACTGTGAGTTGAATGAACTCATCACAAAGAAGTTTCTGAGAATCCTTCTCTCTAGTTTTTATGTGAAGATATTTCCTTTTCCAACATAGGCCTCATGGTGCTCCGAATCAACACTTGCAGATTCTACAAAAGGTGTGTTTCAAAACTGTTCTATCAAAGGGAACGTTCAAGTCTGTGAGTTGAATGCACTCATCACACAGAAGTTTCTCAGAATGCTTCTGTCTAGTTTTTAGGTGAAGAGATTTCATTTCCCAGCATAGGCCTCAAAGCGCTCCAAATATCCACTTGCAGAATCTGCGAAAAGAGTGTTTCAAAGCTGCTCTTTCAAAAGCAAGCTTGAAGTCCGTGTGTTGAATGCACTCATCAGAAAGAAGTTTCTGAGAATGCTTCTGTCTAGTTCTTACGTGAAGATATTTCCTTTTCCAGCTGAGGCCTCAAAGCGCTCCAAATAAACACTTGCAAATTCTACAAACGGAGTGTTTCAAAAGAGTTCTATCAAAAGGAACGTTCAAGTCTGTGAGTTGAATGCACTTATCATACAGAAGTTTCCTGGAATGCTTCTGTCTAGTTTTTATGTGAAGACATTTCCTTTTCCAGCATAGGCCTCAAAGCGCTCCAAATATCCACTTGCAGATTCTACGAAAAGAGTGTTTCAAAGCTGCTCTCTCAAAAGCAAGGTTCAAGTCTGTGTGTTGAATGCACTCACGAGAAAGAAGTTTCTGAGAATGCTTCTGTCTAGTTCTTACGTGAAGATATTTCCTTTTGCAGCTTAGGCCTCAAAGCGCTCCAAATAAACACTTGCAAATTCTACAAAAGGAGTGTTTCAAAGTAGTTCTATCAAAAGGAACGTTCAAGTCTGTGAGTTGAATGCACTTATCATACAGAAGTTTCCTGGAATTCTTCTGTCTAGTTTTTATGTGAAGACATTTCTTTTTCCAGCATAGGCCTCAAAGCGCTCCAAATATCCACTTGCAGATTCTACCAAAAGAGTGTTTCAAAACTGCTCTATCAAAAGCAAGCTTCAACACTGTGAGTAGAATGCACTCATCCCAAAGGAGTTTCTGAGAATGCTTCTGTCTAGTTTTTATGTGAAGATATTTCCTTTTCCAGCATAGGCCTCAGGACGCTCCAAATATCCACTTGCAGATTCTATAAGAAGAGTGTTTCCAAACTGCTCTTTCGACAGGAAGCTTCAATTCTGTGAGTCGAATGCACTCACCACAAAGAAGTTTCTGAGAATGCTTCTGTCTAGTTCTTACGTGAAGATATTTCCTTTTCCAGCTGAGGCCTCAAAGCGCTCGAAATAAACACTTGCAAATTCTACAAAAGGAGTGTTTCAAAACTGCTCTTTTGAGAGGAACGTTCAAGTCTGTGAGTTGAATGCACTCATCACACAGAAGTTTCTGAGAATGCTTCTGTCTAGTTTTTATGTGAAGATATTTCCTTTTCCAGCATATACCTCAAAACACTCCAAATATCTTCTTTCAGATTCTACAAAAAGAGTGTTTCAAATCTGTTCTATCAAAAGGAAGGTTCAACTCTGTGAGTTGAATGAATGCATCGTGAAGAACTTTCTGAGAATGCTTCTCTGTAGTTTTTAGGTGAAGATATTCCATATCCCAGCACAGGCCTCGAAGTGCTCCAAATAACCACTTGCAGATTTTACCAAAAGGGTGTTTCAAAACTGCTCTCTCTATAGGTAAGTTCAAGTCTGTGAGTTGAATGAACTCAACACAAAGAAGTTTCTGAGAATGCTTCTGTTCAGTTCTTATGTGAAGATATTTCCTTTTCCAGCATAGGCCTCAAACGGCTCCAAATATCCCCTTGCAGATTCTGCAAAAAGAGTGTTTCCAAACTTCTCTATCAATTGGTAGGTTCAACACTGTGAGTTGAATGAACTCATCACAAAGAAGTTTGTGAGAATCCTTCTCTCTAGTTTTTATGTGAAGATATTTCCTTTTCCAACATAGGCCTCAAGGTGCTCCGAATAAACACTTGCAGATTCTACAAAAGGAGTGTTTCAAAACTGTTCTATCAAAGGGAACGTTCAAGTCTGTGAGTTGAATGCACTCATCACACAGAAGTTTCTCAGAATGCTTCTGTCTAGTTTTTAGGTGAAGAGATTTCATTTCCCAGCATAGGCCTCAAAGCGCTCCAAATATCCACTTGCAGATTCTACGAAAAGAGTGTTTCAAAGCTGCTCTTTCAAAAGCAAGGTTCAAGTCTGTGTGTTGAATGCACTCATCAGAAAGAAGTTTCTGAGAATGCTTCTGTCTAGTTCTTACGTGAAGATATTTCCTTTTCCAGCTTAGGCCTCAAAGCGCTCCAAATAAACACTTGCAAATTCTACAAAAGGAGTGTTTCAAAGGAGTTCTATCAAAAGGAACGTTCAAGTCTGGGAGTTGAATGCACTTATCATAGAGAAGTTTCCTGGAATGCTTCTGTCTAGTTTTTATGTGAAGACATTTCCTTTTCCAGCATAGGCCTCAAAGCGCTCCAAATATCCACTTGCAGATTCTACCAAAAGAGTGTTTCAAAACTGCTCTATCAAAAGTAAGCTTCAACACTGTGAGTAGAATGCACTCATCACAAAGAAGTTTCTGAGAATGCTTCTGTCTAGTTTTTATTTGAAGATATTTCCTTTTCCAACATACGCCTCAAAGCGCTCCAAATAAACACTTGCAGATTCTACAAAAGGAGTGTTTCAAAACTGCTCTTTTGAGAGGAACGTTCAAGTCTGTGAGTTGAATGCACTCATCACACAGAAGTTTCTGAGAATGCTTCTGTCTAGTTTTTTTGTGAAGATATTTCCTTTTCCAGCATAGGCCTCAAATCACTCCAAATATTTTCTTGCAGATTCTACAAAAAGAGTGTTTCAAATCTGTTCTATCAAAAGGAATGTTCAACTCTGTGAGTTGAATGAATGCATCATGAAGAACTTTCTGAGAATGCTTCTCTGTAGTTTTTAGGTGAAGACATTCCATATCCCAGCACAGGCCTCGAAGTGCTCCAAATAACCACTTGCAGATTTTACCAAAAGAGTGTTTCAAAAC
Source organism: Pongo pygmaeus (assembly GCF_028885625.2). Taxonomy (NCBI): domain Eukaryota; kingdom Metazoa; phylum Chordata; class Mammalia; order Primates; family Hominidae; genus Pongo; species Pongo pygmaeus. The sequence continues at coordinate 23,582,455 of NC_072379.2, read as the reverse complement.
TGCTCTTTCTATAGGTAAGTTCAAGTCTGTGAGTTGAATGCACTCAACACAAAGAAGTTTCTGAGAATGCTTCTATTCAGTTTTTATGTGAAGATATTTCCTTTTCCAGCATAGGCCTCAAACGGCTCCAAATTTTCCCTTGCAGATTCTACAAAAAGAGTGTTTCCAAACTTCTCTATCAATTGGCAGGTTCAACACTGTGAGTTGAATGAACTCATCACAAAGAAGTTTCTGAGAATCCTTCTCTCTAGTTTTTATGTGAAGATATTTCCTTTTCCAACATAGGCCTCATGGTGCTCCGAATAAACACTTGCAGATTCTACAAAAGGAGTGTTTCAAAACTGTTCTATCAAAGGGAACGTTCAAGTCTGTGAGTTGAATGCACTCATCACACAGAAGTTTCTCAGAATGCTTCTGTCTAGTTTTTAGGTGAAGAGATTTCATTTCCCAGCATAGGCCTCAAAGCGCTCCAAATATCCACTTGCAGAATCTGCGAAAAGAGTGTTTCAAAGCTGCTCTTTCAAAAGCAAGCTTGAAGTCCGTGTGTTGAATGCACTCATCAGAAAGAAGTTTCTGAGAATGCTGCTGTCTAGTTCTTACGTGAAGATATTTCCTTTTCCAGCTGAGGCCTCAAAGCGCTCCAAATAAACACTTGCAAATTCTACAAAAGGAGTGTTTCAAAAGAGTTCTATCAAAAGGAACGTTCAAGTCTGTGAGTTGAATGCACTTATCATACAGAAGTTTCCTGGAATGCTTCTGTCTAGTTTTTATGTGAAGACATTTCCTTTTCCAGCATAGGCCTCAAAGAGCTCCAAATATCCACTTGCAGATTCTACAAAAGGTGTGTTTCAAAGGAGTTCTATCAAAAGGAACGTTCAAGTCTGTGAGTTGAATGCACTTATCATAGAGAAGTTTCCTGGAATGCTTCTGTCTAGTTTTTATGTGAAGACATTTCCTTTTCCAGCATAGGCCTCAAAGCGCTCCAAATATCCACTTGCAGATTCTACCAAAAGAGTGTTTCAAAACTGCTCTATCAAAAGCAAGCTTCAACACTGTGAGTAGAATGCACTCATCACAAAGAAGTTTCTGAGAATGCTTCTGTCTAGTTTTTATGTGAAGATATTTCCTTTTCCAATGTAGGCCTCAAAGCGCTCCAAATAAACACTTGCAGATTCTACAAAAGGAGTGTTTCAAATCTGTTCTATCAAAAGGAAGGTTCAACTCTGTGAGTTGAATGAATGCATCATGAAGAAATTTCTGAGAATGCTTCTCTGTAGTTTTTTGGTGAAGACATTCCATATTCCAGCACTGGCCTCGCAGTGCTCCATATAACCACTTGCAGATTTTACCAAAAGAGTGTTTCAAAACTGCTCTTTCTATAGGTAAGTTCAAGTCTGTGAGTTGAATGCACTCAACACAAAGAAGTTTCTGAGAATGCTTCTGTTCAGTTTTTATGTGATGATATTTCCTTTTCCAGCATAGGCCTCAAACGGCTCCAAATATCCCCTTGCAGATTCTACAAAAAGAGTGTTTCCAAACTTCTCTATCAATTGGTAGGTTCAACACTGTGAGTTGAATGAACTCATCACAAAGAAGTTTCTGAGAATCCTTCTCTCTAGTTTTTATGTGAAGATATTTCCTTTTCCAACATAGGCCTCAAAGTGCTCCGAATAAACACTTGCAGATTCTACAAAAGGAGTGTTTCAAAACTGTTCTATCAAAGGGAACGTTCAAGTCTGTGAGTTGTATGCACTCATCACACAGAAGTTTCTCAGAATGCTTCTGTCTAGTTTTTAGGTTAAGACATTTCATTTCCCAGCATAGGCCTCAAAGCGCTCCAATTATACACTTGCAGATTCTACGAAAAGAGTGTTTCACAGCTGCTCTTTCAAAAGCAAGGTTCAAGTCTGTGTGTTGAATGCACTCATCAGAAAGAAGTTTCTGAGAATGCTTCTGTCTAGTTCTTACGTGAAGATACTTCCTTTTCCAGCTTAGGCCTCAAAGCGCTCCAAATAAACACTTGCAAATTCTACAAAAGGAGTGTTTCAAAAGAGTTCTATCAAAAGGAACGTTCAAGTCTGTGAGTTGAATGCACTTATCATAGAGAAGTTTCCTGGAATGCTTCTGTCTAGTTTTTATGTGAAGACATTTCCTTTTCCATCATGGGCCTCAAAGCGCTCCAAATATCCACATGCAGATTCTACCAAAAGAGTGCTTCAAAACGGCTCTATCAAAAGCAAGCTTCAACACTGTGAGTAGAATGCACTCATCACAAAGAAGTTTCTGAGAATGCTTCTGTCTAGTTTTTATGTGAAGATATTTCCTTTTCCAGCATAGGCCTCAGAACGCTCCAAATATCCACTTGCAGATTCTATAAGAAGCGTGTTTCCAAACTGCTCTTTCGAAAGCAAGCTTCAACACTGTGAGTAGAATGCACTCATCCCAAAGAAGTTTCTGAGAATGCTTCTATCTAGTTTTTATGTGAAGATATTTCCTTTTCCAACGTAGGCCTCAAAACGCTCCAAATAAACACTTGCAGATTCTACAAAAGGTGTGTTTCAAAACTGCTCTTTTGAGAGGAACGTTCAAGTCTGTGAGGTGAATGCACTCATCACACAGAAGTTTCTGAGAATGCTTCTGTCTAGTTTTTATGTGAAGATATTTCCTTTTCCAGCATAGGCTTCAAAACACTCCAAATATCTTCTTGCAGATTCTACAAAAAGGGTGTTTCAAATCTGTTCTATCAAAAGGAAGGTTCAACTCTGTGAGTTGAATGAATGCATCCTGAAGAACTTTCTGAGAATGCTTCTCTGTAGTTTTAGGTGAAGACATTCCATATTCCAGCACTGGCCTCGAAGTGCTCCAAATAACCACTTGCAGAATTTACCAATAGAGTGTTTCAAAACTGCTCTTTCTATAGGTAAGTTCAAGTCTGTGAGTTGAATGCACTCAACACAAAGAAGTTTCTGAGAATGCTTCTGTTCAGTTTTTATGTGAAGATATTTCCTTTTCCAGCATAGGCCTCAAACGGCTCCAAAGATCCCCTTGCAGATTCTACAAAAAGAGTGTTTCCAAACTTCTCTATCAATTGGTAGGTTCAACACTGTGAGTTGAATGAACTCATCACAAAGAAGTTTCTGAGAATCCTTCTCTCTAGCTTTTATGTGAAGATATTTCCTTTTCCAACATAGGCCTCAAGGTGCTCCGAATAAACACTTGCAGATTCTACAAAAGGAGTGTTTCAAAACTGTTCTATCAAAGGGAACGTTCAAGTCTGTGAGTTGAATGCACTCATCACACAGAAGTTTCTCAGAATGCTTCTGTCTAGTTTTTAGGTGAAGAGATTTCATTTCCCAGCATAGGCCTCAAAGCGCTCCAAATATCCACTTGCAGATTCTACGAAAAGAGTGTTTCCAAGCTGCTCTTTCAAAAACAAGGTTCAAGTCTGTGTGTTGAATGCACTCATCAGAAAGAAGTTTCTGAGAATGCTTCTGTCTAGTTCTTACGTGAAGATATTTCCTTTTCCAGCTGAGGCCTCAAAGCGCTCCAAATAAACACTTGCAAATTCCACAAAAGGAGTGTTTCAAAAGAGTTCTATCAAAAGGAACGTTCAAGTCTGTGAGTTGAATGCACTTATCATACAGAAGTTTCCTGGAATGCTTCTGTCTAGTTTTTATGTGAAGACATTTCCTTTTCCAGCATAGGCCTCAAAGCGCTCCAAATATCCACTTGCAGATTCTACCAAAAGAGTGTCTCAAAACTGCTCTATCAAAAGCAAGCTTCAACACTGTGAGTAGAATGCACTCATCCCAAAGAATTTTCTGAGAATGCTTCTGTCTAGTTTTTATGTGAAGATATTTCCTTTTCCAACGTAGGCCTCAAAGCGCTCCAAGTAAACACTTGCAGATTCTACAAAAGGAGTGTTTCAAAACTGCTCTTTTGAGAGGAACGTTCAAGTCTGTGAGTTGAATGCACTCATCACACAGAAGTTTCTGAGAATGCTTCTGTCTAGTTTTTATGTGAAGATATTTCCTTTTCCGGCATAGACCTCAAAACACTCCAAATATCTTCTTTCAGATTCTACAAAAAGAGTGTTTCAAATCTGTTCTATCAAAAGGAAGGTTCAACTCTGTGAGTTGAATGAATGCATCGTGAAGAACTTTCTGAGAATGCTTCTCTGTAGTTTTTAGGTGAAGATATTCCATATCCCAGCACAGGCCTCGAAGTGCTCCAAATAACAACTTGCAGATTTTACCAAAAGGGTGTTTCAAAACTGCTCTCTCTATAGGTAAGTTCAAGTCTCTGAGTTGAATGCACTCAACACAAAGAAGTTTCTGAGAATGCTTCTGTTCAGTTTTTATGTGAAGATATTTCCTTTTCCAGCATAGGCCTCAAACGGCTCCAAATATCCCCTTGCAGATTCTGCAAAAAGAGTGTTTCCAATCTTCTCTATCAATTGGTAGGTTCAACACTGTGAGTTGAATGAACTCATCACAAAGAAGTTTCTGAGAATCCTTCTCTCTAGTTTTTATGTGAAGATATTTCCTTTTCCAACATAGGCCTCAAGGTGCTCCGAATAAACACTTGCAGATTCTACAAAAGGAGTGTTTCAAAACTGTTCTATCAAAGGGAACGTTCAAGTCTGTGAGTTGAATGCACTCATCACACAGAAGTTTCTCAGAATGCTTCTGTCTAGTTTTTAGGTGAAGAGATTTCATTTCCCAGCATAGGCCTCAAAGCGCTCCAAATATCCACTTGCAGATTCTACGAAAAGAGTGTTTCAAAGCTGCTCTTTCAAAAGCAAGGTTCAAGTCTGTGTGTTGAATGCACTCATGAGAAAGAAGTTTCTGAGAATGCTTCTGTCTAGTTCTTACGTGAAGATATTTCCTTTTCCAGCTTAGGCCTCAAAGTGCTCCAAATAAACACTTGCAAATTCTACAAAAGGAGTGTTTCAAAGGAGTTCTATCAAAAGGAACGTTCAAGTCTGTGAGTTGAATGCACTTATCATACAGAAGTTTCCTGGAATGCTTCTGTCTAGTTTTTATGTGAAGACATTTCCTTTTCCAGCACAGGCCTCAAAGCGCTCCAAATATCCACTTGCAGATTCTACCAAAAGAGTGTTTCAAAACTGCTCTATCGAAAGCAAGCTTCAACACTGTGAGTAGAATGCACTCATCACAAAGAAGTTTCTGAGAATGCTTCTGTCTAGTTTTTATGTGAAGATATTTCCTTTTCCAGCATAGGCCTCAGAACGCTCCAAATATCCACTTGCAGATTCTATAAGAAGAGTGTTTCCAAACTGCTCTTTCGAAAGGAAGCTTCAATTCTGTGAGTTGAATGCACTCATCACAAAGAAGTTTCTGAGAATGCTTCCGTCTAGTTTCTATATGAAGATCTTTCCTTTTCCAACATTGGCCTCAAAGTGCTCCAAATAAACACTTGCAGATTCTACAAAAGGAGTGTTTCAAAACTGCTCTTTTGAGAGGAACGTTCAAGTCTGTGAGTTGAATGCACTTATCATACAGAAGTTTCCTGGAATGCTTCTGTCTAGTTTTTATGTGAAGATATTTCCTTTTCCAGCATAGGCCTCAAAGCGCTCCAAATATCCACTTGCAGATTCTACCAAAAGAGTGTCTCAAAACTGCTCTATCAAAAGCAAGCTTCAACACTGTGAGTAGAATGCACTCATCCCAAAGAAGTTTCTGAGAATGCTTCTGTCTAGTTTTTATGTGAAGATATTTCCTTTTCCTGCATAGGCCTCAAAACACTCCAAATATCTTCTTGCAGATTCTACAAAAAGAGTGTTTCAAATCTGTTCTATCAAAAGGAAGGTTCAACTCTGTGAGTTGAATGAATGCATCATGAAGTACTTTCTGAGAATGCTTCTCTGTAGTTTTTGGGTGGAGACATTCCATATTCCAGCACTGGCCTCGAAGTGCTCCAAATAACCACTTGCAGAATTTACCAAAAGAGTGTTTCAAAACTGCTCTTTCTATAGGTAAGTTCAAGTCTGTGAGTTGAATGCACTCAACACAAAGAAGTTTCTGAGAATGCTTCTGTTCAGTTTTTATGTGAAGATATTTCCTTTTTCAGCATAGGCCTCAAACGGCTCCAAATATCCCCTTGCAGATTCTACAAAAAGAGTGTTTCCAAACTTCTCTATCAATTGGTAGGTTCAACACTGTGAGTTGAATGAACTCATCACAAAGAAGTTTCTGAGAATCCTTCTCTCTAGTTTTTATGTGAAGATATTTCCTTTTCCAACATAGGCCTCAAGGTCCTCCAAATAAACACTTGCAGATTCTACAAAAGGAGTGTTTCAAAACTGTTCTATCAAAGGGAACGTTCAAGTCTGTGAGTTGAATGCACTCATCACACAGAAGTTTCTCAGAATGCTTCTGTCTAGTTTTTAGGTGAAGACATTTCATTTCCCAGCATAGGCCTCAAAGCGCTCCAATTATACACTTGCAGATTCTACGAAAAGAGTGTTTCACAGCTGCTCTTTCAAAAGCAAGGTTCAAGTCTGTGTGTTGAATGCACTCATCAGAAAGAAGTTTCTGAGAAAGCTTCTGTCTAGTTCTTACGTGAAGATACTTCCTTTTCCAGCTTAGGCCTCAAAGCGCTCCAAATAAACACTTGCAAATTCTACAAAAGGAGTGTTTCAAAAGAGTTCTATCAAAAGGAACGTTCAAGTCTGTGAGTTGAATGCACTTATCATAGAGAAGTTTCCTGGAATGCTTCTGTCTAGTTTTTATGTGAAGACATTTCCTTTTCCATCATAGGCCTCAAAGCGCTCCAAATATCCACTTGCAGATTCTACCAAAAGAGTGCTTCAAAACGGCTCTATCAAAAGCAAGCTTCAACACTGTGAGTAGAATGCACTCATCACAAAGAAGTTTCTGAGAATGCTTCTGTCTAGTTTTTATGTGAAGATATTTCCTTTTCCAGCATAGGCCTCAGAACGCTCCAAATATCCACTTGCAGATTCTATAAGAAGCGTGTTTCCAAACTGCTCTTTCGAAAGCAAGCTTCAACACTGTGAGTAGAATGCACTCATCCCAAAGAAGTTTCTGAGAATGCTTCTATCTAGTTTTTATGTGAAGATATTTCCTTTTCCAACGTAGGCCTCAAAACGCTCCAAATAAACACTTGCAGATTCTACAAAAGGAGTGTTTCAAAACTGCTCTTTTGAGAGGAACGTTCAAGTCTGTGAGGTGAATGCACTCATCACACAGAAGTTTCTGAGAATGCTTCTGTCTAGTTTTTATGTGAAGATATTTCCTTTTCCAGCATAGGCTTCAAAACACTCCAAATATCTTCTTGCAGATTCTACAAAAAGGGTGTTTCAAATCTGTTCTATCAAAAGGAAGGTTCAACTCTGTGAGTTGAATGAATGCATCCTGAAGAACTTTCTGAGAATGCTTCTCTGTAGTTTTAGGTGAAGACATTCCATATTCCAGCACTGGCCTCGAAGTGCTCCAAATAACCACTTGCAGAATTTACCAATAGAGTGTTTCAAAACTGCTCTTTCTATAGGTAAGTTCAAGTCTGTGAGTTGAATGCACTCAACACAAAGAAGTTTCTGAGAATGCTTCTGTTCAGTTTTTATGTGAAGATATTTCCTTTTCCAGCATAGGCCTCAAACGGCTCCAAAGATCCCCTTGCAGATTCTACAAAAAGAGTGTTTCCAAACTTCTCTATCAATTGGTAGGTTCAACACTGTGAGTTGAATGAACTCATCACAAAGAAGTTTCTGAGAATCCTTCTCTCTAGCTTTTATGTGAAGATATTTCCTTTTCCAACATAGGCCTCAAGGTGCTCCGAATAAACACTTGCAGATTCTACAAAAGGAGTGTTTCAAAACTGTTCTATCAAAGGGAACGTTCAAGTCTGTGAGTTGAATGCACTCATCACACAGAAGTTTCTCAGAATGCTTCTGTCTAGTTTTTAGGTGAAGAGATTTCATTTCCCAGCATAGGCCTCAAAGCGCTCCAAATATCCACTTTCAGATTCTACGAAAAGAGTGTTTCCAAGCTGCTCTTTCAAAAACAAGGTTCAAGTCTGTGTGTTGAATGCACTCATCAGAAAGAAGTTTCTGAGAATGCTTCTGTCTAGTTCTTACGTGAAGATATTTCCTTTTCCAGCTGAGGCCTCAAAGCGCTCCAAATAAACACTTGCAAATTCCACAAAAGGAGTGTTTCAAAAGAGTTCTATCAAAAGGAACGTTCAAGTCTGTGAGTTGAATGCACTTATCATACAGAAGTTTCCTGGAATGCTTCTGTCTAGTTTTTATGTGAAGACATTTCCTTTTCCAGCATAGGCCTCAAAGCGCTCCAAATATCCACTTGCAGATTCTACCAAAAGAGTGTCTCAAAACTGCTCTATCAAAAGCAAGCTTCAACACTGTGAGTAGAATGCACTCATCCCAAAGAATTTTCTGAGAATGCTTCTGTCTAGTTTTTATGTGAAGATATTTCCTTTTCCAACGTAGGCCTCAAAGCGCTCCAAGTAAACACTTGCAGATTCTACAAAAGGAGTGTTTCAAAACTGCTCTTTTGAGAGGAACGTTCAAGTCTGTGAGTTGAATGCACTCATCACACAGAAGTTTCTGAGAATGCTTCTGTCTAGTTTTTATGTGAAGATATTTCCTTTTCCGGCATAGACCTCAAAACACTCCAAATATCTTCTTTCAGATTCTACAAAAAGAGTGTTTCAAATCTGTTCTATCAAAAGGAAGGTTCAACTCTGTGAGTTGAATGAATGCATCGTGAAGAACTTTCTGAGAATGCTTCTCTGTAGTTTTTAGGTGAAGATATTCCATATCCCAGCACAGGCCTCGAAGTGCTCCAAATAACAACTTGCAGATTTTACCAAAAGGGTGTTTCAAAACTGCTCTCCCTATAGGTAAGTTCAAGTCTGTGAGCTGAATGCACTCAACACAAAGAAGTTTCTGAGAATGCTTCTGTTCAGTTTTTATGTGAAGATATTTCCTTTTCCAGCATAGGCCTCAAACGGCTCCAAATATCCCCTTGCAGATTCTGCAAAAAGAGTGTTTCCAAACTTCTCTATCAATTGGTAGGTTCAACACTGTGAGTTGAATGAACTCATCACAAAGAAGTTTCTGAGAATCCTTCTCTCTAGTTTTTATGTGAAGATATTTCCTTTTCCAACATAGGCCTCAAGGTGCTCCGAATAAACACTTGCAGATTCTACAAAAGGAGTGTTTCAAAACTGTTCTATCAAAGGGAACGTTCAAGTCTGTGAGTTGAATGCACTCATCACACAGAAGTTTCTCAGAATGCTTCTGTCTAGTTTTTAGGTGAAGAGATTTCATTTCCCAGCATAGGCCTCAAAGCGCTCCAAATATCCACTTGCAGATTCTACGAAAAGAGTGTTTCAAAGCTGCTCTTTCAAAAGCAAGGTTCAAGTCTGTGTGTTGAATGCACTCATGAGAAAGAAGTTTCTGAGAATGCTTCTGTCTAGTTCTTACGTGAAGATATTTCCTTTTCCAGCTTAGGCCTCAAAGTGCTCCAAATAAACACTTGCAAATTCTACAAAAGGAGTGTTTCAAAGGAGTTCTATCAAAAGGAACGTTCAAGTCTGTGAGTTGAATGCACTTATCATACAGAAGTTTCCTGGAATGCTTCTGTCTAGTTTTTATGTGAAGACATTTCCTTTTCCAGCACAGGCCTCAAAGCGCTCCAAATATCCACTTGCAGATTCTACCAAAAGAGTGTTTCAAAACTGCTCTATCGAAAGCAAGCTTCAACACTGTGAGTAGAATGCACTCATCACAAAGAAGTTTCTGAGAATGCTTCTGTCTAGTTTTTATGTGAAGATATTTCCTTTTCCAGCATAGGCCTCAGAACGCTCCAAATATCCACTTGCAGATTCTATAAGAAGCGTGTTTCCAAACTGCTCTTTCGAAAGCAAGCTTCAACACTGTGAGTAGAATGCACTCATCCCAAAGAAGTTTCTGAGAATGCTTCTATCTAGTTTTTATGTGAAGATATTTCCTTTTCCAACGTAGGCCTCAAAACGCTCCAAATAAACACTTGCAGATTCTACAAAAGGAGTGTTTCAAAACTGCTCTTTTGAGAGGAACATTCAAGTCTGTGAGGTGAATGCACTCATCACACAGAAGTTTCTGAGAATGCTTCTGTCTAGTTTTTATGTGAAGATATTTCCTTTTCCAGCATAGGCTTCAAAACACTCCAAATATCTTCTTGCAGATTCTACAAAAAGGGTGTTTCAAATCTGTTCTATCAAAAGGAAGGTTCAACTCTGTGAGTTGAATGAATGCATCCTGAAGAACTTTCTGAGAATGCTTCTCTGTAGTTTTAGGTGAAGACATTCCATATTCCAGCACTGGCCTCGAAGTGCTCCAAATAACCACTTGCAGAATTTACCAATAGAGTGTTTCAAAACTGCTCTTTCTATAGGTAAGTTCAAGTCTGTGAGTTGAATGCACTGAACACAAAGAAGTTTCTGAGAATGCTTCTGTTCAGTTTTTATGTGAAGATATTTCCTTTTCCAGCATAGGCCTCAAACGGCTCCAAAGATCCCCTTGCAGATTCTACAAAAAGAGTGTTTCCAAACTTCTCTATCAATTGGTAGGTTCAACACTGTGAGTTGAATGAACTCATCACAAAGAAGTTTCTGAGAATCCTTCTCTCTAGCTTTTATGTGAAGATATTTCCTTTTCCAACATAGGCCTCAAGGTGCTCCGAATAAACACTTGCAGATTCTACAAAAGGAGTGTTTCAAAACTGTTCTATCAAAGGGAACGTTCAAGTCTGTGAGTTGAATGCACTCATCACACAGAAGTTTCTCAGAATGCTTCTGTCTAGTTTTTAGGTGAAGAGATTTCATTTCCCAGCATAGGCCTCAAAGCGCTCCAAATATCCACTTGCAGATTCTACGAAAAGAGTGTTTCCAAGCTGCTCTTTCAAAAACAAGGTTCAAGTCTGTGTGTTGAATGCACTCATCAGAAAGAAGTTTCTGAGAATGCTTCTGTCTAGTTCTTACGTGAAGATATTTCCTTTTCCAGCTGAGGCCTCAAAGCGCTCCAAATAAACACTTGCAAATTCCACAAAAGGAGTGTTTCAAAAGAGTTCTATCAAAAGGAACGTTCAAGTCTGTGAGTTGAATGCACTTATCATACAGAAGTTTCCTGGAATGCTTCTGTCTAGTTTTTATGTGAAGACATTTCCTTTTCCAGCATAGGCCTCAAAGCGCTCCAAATATCCACTTGCAGATTCTACCAAAAGAGTGTCTCAAAACTGCTCTATCAAAAGCAAGCTTCAACACTGTGAGTAGAATGCACTCATCCCAAAGAATTTTCTGAGAATGCTTCTGTCTAGTTTTTATGTGAAGATATTTCCTTTTCCAACGTAGGCCTCAAAGCGCTCCAAGTAAACACTTGCGGATTCTACAAAAGGAGTGTTTCAAAACTGCTCTTTTGAGAGGAACGTTCAAGTCTGTGAGTTGAATGCACTCATCACACAGAAGTTTCTGAGAATGCTTCTGTCTAGTTTTTATGTGAAGATATTTCCTTTTCCGGCATAGACCTGAAAACACTCCAAATATCTTCTTTCAGATTCTACAAAAAGAGTGTTTCAAATCTGTTCTATCAAAAGGAAGGTTCAACTCTGTGAGTTGAATGAATGCATCGTGAAGAACTTTCTGAGAATGCTTCTCTGTAGTTTTTAGGTGAAGATATTCCATATCCCAGCACAGGCCTCGAAGTGCTCCAAATAACAACTTGCAGATTTTACCAAAAGGGTGTTTCAAAACTGCTCTCTCTATAGGTAAGTTCAAGTCTCTGAGTTGAATGCACTCAACACAAAGAAGTTTCTGAGAATGCTTCTGTTCAGTTTTTATGTGAAGATATTTCCTTTTCCAGCATAGGCCTCAAACGGCTCCAAATATCCCCTTGCAGATTCTGCAAAAAGAGTGTTTCCAAACTTTTCTATCAATTGGTAGGTTCAACACTGTGAGTTGAATGAACTCATCACAAAGAAGTTTCTGAGAATCCTTCTCTCTAGTTTTTATGTGAAGATATTTCCTTTTCCAACATAGGCCTCAAGGTGCTCCGAATAAACACTTGCAGATTCTACAAAAGGAGTGTTTCAAAACTGTTCTATCAAAGGGAACGTTGAAGTCTGTGAGTTGAATGCACTCATCACACAGAAGTTTCTCAGAATGCTTCTGTCTAGTTTTTAGGTGAAGAGATTTCATTTCCCAGCATAGGCCTCAAAGCGCTCCAAATATCCACTTGCAGATTCTACGAAAAGAGTGTTTCAAAGCTGCTCTTTCAAAAGCAAGGTTCAAGTCTGTGTGTTGAATGCACTCATGAGAAAGAAGTTTCTGAGAATGCTTCTGTCTAGTTCTTACGTGAAGATATTTCCTTTTCCAGCTTAGGCCTCAAAGTGCTCCAAATAAACACTTGCAAATTCTACAAAAGGAGTGTTTCAAAGGAGTTCTATCAAAAGGAACGTTCAAGTCTGTGAGTTGAATGCACTTATCATACAGAAGTTTCCTGGAATGCTTCTGTCTAGTTTTTATGTGAAGACATTTCCTTTTCCAGCACAGGCCTCAAAGCGCTCCAAATATCCACTTGCAGATTCTACCAAAAGAGTGTTTCAAAACTGCTCTATCGAAAGCAAGCTTCAACACTGTGAGTAGAATGCACTCATCACAAAGAAGTTTCTGAGAATGCTTCTGTCTAGTTTTTATGTGAAGATATTTCCTTTTCCAGCATAGGCCTCAGAACGCTCCAAATATCCACTTGCAGATTCTATAAGAAGAGTGTTTCCAAACTGCTCTTTCGAAAGGAAGCTTCAATTCTGTGAGTTGAATGCACTCATCACAAAGAAGTTTCTGAGAATGCTTCCGTCTAGTTTCTATATGAAGATCTTTCCTTTTCCAACATTGGCCTCAAAGTGCTCCAAATAAACACTTGCAGATTCTACAAAAGGAGTGTTTCAAAACTGCTCTTTTGAGAGGAACGTTCAAGTCTGTGAGTTGAATGCACTTATCATACAGAAGTTTCCTGGAATGCTTCTGTCTAGTTTTTATGTGAAGACATTTCCTTTTCCAGCATAGGCCTCAAAGCGCTCCAAATATCCACTTGCAGATTCTACCAAAAGAGTGTCTCAAAACTGCTCTATCAAAAGCAAGCTTCAACACTGTGAGTAGAATGCACTCATCCCAAAGAAGTTTCTGAGAATGCTTCTGTCTAGTTTTTATGTGAAGATATTTCCTTTTCCTGCATAGGCCTCAAAACACTCCAAATATCTTCTTGCAGATTCTACAAAAAGAGTGTTTCAAATCTGTTCTATCAAAAGGAAGGTTCAACTCTGTGAGTTGAATGAATGCATCATGAAGTACTTTCTGAGAATGCTTCTCTGTAGTTTTTGGGTGGAGACATTCCATATTCCAGCACTGGCCTCGAAGTGCTCCAAATAACCACTTGCAGAATTTACCAAAAGAGTGTTTCAAAACTGCTCTTTCTATAGGTAAGTTCAAGTCTGTGAGTTGAATGCACTCAACACAAAGAAGTTTCTGAGAATGCTTCTGTTCAGTTTTTATGTGAAGATATTTCCTTTTTCAGCATAGGCCTCAAACGGCTCCAAATATCCCCTTGCAGATTCTACAAAAAGAGTGTTTCCAAACTTCTCTATCAATTGGTAGGTTCAACACTGTGAGTTGAATGAACTCATCACAAAGAAGTTTCTGAGAATCCTTCTCTCTAGTTTTTATGTGAAGATATTTCCTTTTCCAACATAGGCCTCAAGGTGCTCCGAATAAACACTTGCAGATTCTACAAAAGGAGTGTTTCAAAACTGTTCTATCAAAGGGAACGTTCAAGTCTGTGAGTTGAATGCACTCATCACACAGAAGTTTCTCAGAATGCTTCTGTCTAGTTTTTAGGTTAAGACATTTCATTTCCCAGCATAGGCCTCAAAGCGCTCCAATTATACACTTGCAGATTCTACGAAAAGAGTGTTTCACAGCTGCTCTTTCAAAAGCAAGGTTCAAGTCTGTGTGTTGAATGCACTCATCAGAAAGAAGTTTCTGAGAAAGCTTCTGTCTAGTTCTTACGTGAAGATACTTCCTTTTCCAGCTTAGGCCTCAAAGCGCTCCAAATAAACACTTGCAAATTCTACAAAAGGAGTGTTTCAAAAGAGTTCTATCAAAAGGAACGTTCAAGTCTGTGAGTTGAATGCACTTATCATAGAGAAGTTTCCTGGAATGCTTCTGTCTAGTTTTTATGTGAAGACATTTCCTTTTCCATCATAGGCCTCAAAGCGCTCCAAATATCCACTTGCAGATCCTACCAAAAGAGTGCTTCAAAACGGCTCTATCAAAAGCAAGCTTCAACACTGTGAGTAGAATGCACTCATCACAAAGAAGTTTCTGAGAATGCTTCTGTCTAGTTTTTATGTGAAGATATTTCCTTTTCCAGCATAGGCCTCAGAACGCTCCAAATATCCACTTGCAGATTCTATAAGAAGCGTGTTTCCAAACTGCTCTTTCGAAAGCAAGCTTCAACACTGTGAGTAGAATGCACTCATCCCAAAGAAGTTTCTGAGAATGCTTCTATCTAGTTTTTATGTGAAGATATTTCCTTTTCCAACGTAGGCCTCAAAACGCTCCAAATAAACACTTGCAGATTCTACAAAAGGAGTGTTTCAAAACTGCTCTTTTGAGAGGAACGTTCAAGTCTGTGAGGTGAATGCACTCATCACACAGAAGTTTCTGAGAATGCTTCTGTCTAGTTTTTATGTGAAGATATTTCCTTTTCCAGCATAGGCTTCAAAACACTCCAAATATCTTCTTGCAGATTCTACAAAAAGGGTGTTTCAAATCTGTTCTATCAAAAGGAAGGTTCAACTCTGTGAGTTGAATGAATGCATCCTGAAGAACTTTCTGAGAATGCTTCTCTGTAGTTTTAGGTGAAGACATTCCATATTCCAGCACTGGCCTCGAAGTGCTCCAAATAACCACTTGCAGAATTTACCAATAGAGTGTTTCAAAACTGCTCTTTCTATAGGTAAGTTCAAGTCTGTGAGTTGAATGCACTCAACACAAAGAAGTTTCTGAGAATGCTTCTGTTCAGTTTTTATGTGAAGATATTTCCTTTTCCAGCATAGGCCTCAAACGGCTCCAAAGATCCCCTTGCAGATTCTACAAAAAGAGTGTTTCCAAACTTCTCTATCAATTGGTAGGTTCAACACTGTGAGTTGAATGAACTCATCACAAAGAAGTTTCTGAGAATCCTTCTCTCTAGCTTTTATGTGAAGATATTTCCTTTTCCAACATAGGCCTCAAGGTGCTCCGAATAAACACTTGCAGATTCTACAAAAGGAGTGTTTCAAAACTGTTCTATCAAAGGGAACGTTCAAGTCTGTGAGTTGAATGCACTCATCACACAGAAGTTTCTCAGAATGCTTCTGTCTAGTTTTTAGGTGAAGAGATTTCATTTCCCAGCATAGGCCTCAAAGCGCTCCAAATATCCACTTGCAGATTCTACGAAAAGAGTGTTTCCAAGCTGCTCTTTCAAAAACAAGGTTCAAGTCTGTGTGTTGAATGCACTCATCAGAAAGAAGTTTCTGAGAATGCTTCTGTCTAGTTCTTACGTGAAGATATTTCCTTTTCCAGCTGAGGCCTCAAAGCGCTCCAAATAAACACTTGCAAATTCCACAAAAGGAGTGTTTCAAAAGAGTTCTATCAAAAGGAACGTTCAAGTCTGTGAGTTGAATGCACTTATCATACAGAAGTTTCCTGGAATGCTTCTGTCTAGTTTTTATGTGAAGACATTTCCTTTTCCAGCATAGGCCTCAAAGCGCTCCAAATATCCACTTGCAGATTCTACCAAAAGAGTGTCTCAAAACTGCTCTATCAAAAGCAAGCTTCAACACTGTGAGTAGAATGCACTCATCCCAAAGAATTTTCTGAGAATGCTTCTGTCTAGTTTTTATGTGAAGATATTTCCTTTTCCAACGTAGGCCTCAAAGCGCTCCAAGTAAACACTTGCGGATTCTACAAAAGGAGTGTTTCAAAACTGCTCTTTTGAGAGGAACGTTCAAGTCTGTGAGTTGAATGCACTCATCACACAGAAGTTTCTGAGAATGCTTCTGTCTAGTTTTTATGTGAAGATATTTCCTTTTCCGGCATAGACCTCAAAACACTCCAAATATCTTCTTTCAGATTCTACAAAAAGAGTGTTTCAAAACTGTTCTATCAAAAGGAAGGTTCAACTCTGTGAGTTGAATGAATGCATCGTGAAGAACTTTCTGAGAATGCTTCTCTGTAGTTTTTAGGTGAAGATATTCCATATCCCAGCACAGGCCTCGAAGTGCTCCAAATAACAACTTGCAGATTTTACCAAAAGGGTGTTTCAAAACTGCTCTCTCTATAGGTAAGTTCAAGTCTCTGAGTTGAATGCACTCAACACAATGAAGTTTCTGAGAATGCTTCTGTTCAGTTTTTATGTGAAGATATTTCCTTTTCCAGCATAGGCCTCAAACGGCTCCAAATATCCCCTTGCAGATTCTGCAAAAAGAGTGTTTCCAAACTTTTCTATCAATTGGTAGGTTCAACACTGTGAGTTGAATGAACTCATCACAAAGAAGTTTCTGAGAATCCTTCTCTCTAGTTTTTATGTGAAGATATTTCCTTTTCCAACATAGGCCTCAAGGTGCTCTGAATAAACACTTGCAGATTCTACAAAAGGAGTGTTTCAAAACTGTTCTATCAAAGGGAACGTTGAAGTCTGTGAGTTGAATGCACTCATCACACAGAAGTTTCTCAGAATGCTTCTGTCTAGTTTTTAGGTGAAGAGATTTCATTTCCCAGCATAGGCCTCAAAGCGCTCCAAATATCCACTTGCAGATTCTACGAAAAGAGTGTTTCAAAGCTGCTCTTTCAAAAGCAAGGTTCAAGTCTGTGTGTTGAATGCACTCATGAGAAAGAAGTTTCTGAGAATGCTTCTGTCTAGTTCTTACGTGAAGATATTTCCTTTTCCAGCTTAGGCCTCAAAGTGCTCCAAATAAACACTTGCAAATTCTACAAAAGGAGTGTTTCAAAGGAGTTCTATCAAAAGGAACGTTCAAGTCTGTGAGTTGAATGCACTTATCATACAGAAGTTTCCTGGAATGCTTCTGTCTAGTTTTTATGTGAAGACATTTCCTTTTCCAGCACAGGCCTCAAAGCGCTCCAAATATCCACTTGCAGATTCTACCAAAAGAGTGTTTCAAAACTGCTCTATCGAAAGCAAGCTTCAACACTGTGAGTAGAATGCACTCATCACAAAGAAGTTTCTGAGAATGCTTCTGTCTAGTTTTTATGTGAAGATATTTCCTTTTCCAGCATAGGCCTCAGAACGCTCCAAATATCCACTTGCAGATTCTATAAGAAGAGTGTTTCCAAACTGCTCTTTCGAAAGGAAGCTTCAATTCTGTGAGTTGAATGCACTCATCACAAAGAAGTTTCTGAGAATGCTTCCGTCTAGTTTCTATATGAAGATCTTTCCTTTTCCAACATTGGCCTCAAAGTGCTCCAAATAAACACTTGCAGATTCTACAAAAGGAGTGTTTCAAAACTGCTCTTTTGAGAGGAACGTTCAAGTCTGTGAATTGAATGCACTTATCATACAGAAGTTTCCTGGAATGCTTCTGTCTAGTTTTTATGTGAAGACATTTCCTTTTCCAGCATAGGCCTCAAAGCGCTCCAAATATCCACTTGCAGATTCTACCAAAAGAGTGTCTCAAAACTGCTCTATCAAAAGCAAGCTTCAACACTGTGAGTAGAATGCACTCATCCCAAAGAAGTTTCTGAGAATGCTTCTGTCTAGTTTTTATGTGAAGATATTTCCTTTTCCTGCATAGGCCTCAAAACACTCCAAATATCTTCTTGCAGATTCTACAAAAAGAGTGTTTCAAATCTGTTCTATCAAAAGGAAGGTTCAACTCTGTGAGTTGAATGAATGCATCATGAAGTACTTTCTGAGAATGCTTCTCTGTAGTTTTTGGGTGGAGACATTCCATATTCCAGCACTGGCCTCGAAGTGCTCCAAATAACCACTTGCAGAATTTACCAAAAGAGTGTTTCAAAACTGCTCTTTCTATAGGTAAGTTCAAGTCCGTGAGTTGAATGCACTCAACACAAAGAAGTTTCTGAGAATGCTTCTGTTCAGTTTTTATGTGAAGATATTTCCTTTTTCAGCATAGGCCTCAAACGGCTCCAAATATCCCCTTGCAGATTCTACAAAAAGAGTGTTTCCAAACTTCTCTATCAATTGGTAGGTTCAACACTGTGAGTTGAATGAACTCATCACAAAGAAGTTTCTGAGAATCCTTCTCTCTAGTTTTTATGTGAAGATATTTCCTTTTCCAACATAGGCCTCAAGGTGCTCCGAATAAACACTTGCAGATTCTACAAAAGGAGTGTTTCAAAACTGTTCTATCAAAGGGAACGTTCAAGTCTGTGAGTTGAATGCACTCATCACACAGAAGTTTCTCAGAATGCTTCTGTCTAGTTTTTAGGTTAAGACATTTCATTTCCCAGCATAGGCCTCAAAGCGCTCCAATTATACACTTGCAGATTCTACGAAAAGAGTGTTTCACAGCTGCTCTTTCAAAAGCAAGGTTCAAGTCTGTGTGTTGAATGCACTCATCAGAAAGAAGTTTCTGAGAAAGCTTCTGTCTAGTTCTTACGTGAAGATACTTCCTTTTCCAGCTTAGGCCTCAAAGTGCTCCAAATAAACACTTGCAAATTCTACAAAAGGAGTGTTTCAAAAGAGTTCTATCAAAAGGAACGTTCAAGTCTGTGAGTTGAATGCACTTATCATAGAGAAGTTTCCTGGAATGCTTCTGTCTAGTTTTTATGTGAAGACATTTCCTTTTCCATCATAGGCCTCAAAGCGCTCCAAATATCCACTTGCAGATCCTACCAAAAGAGTGCTTCAAAACGGCTCTATCAAAAGCAAGCTTCAACACTGTGAGTAGAATGCACTCATCACAAAGAAGTTTCTGAGAATGCTTCTGTCTAGTTTTTATGTGAAGATATTTCCTTTTCCAGCATAGGCCTCAGAACGCTCCAAATATCCACTTGCAGATTCTATAAGAAGCGTGTTTCCAAACTGCTCTTTCGAAAGCAAGCTTCAACACTGTGAGTAGAAAGCACTCATCCCAAAGAAGTTTCTGAGAATGCTTCTATCTAGTTTTTATGTGAAGATATTTCCTTTTCCAACGTAGGCCTCAAAACGCTCCAAATAAACACTTGCAGATTCTACAAAAGGAGTGTTTCAAAACTGCTCTTTTGAGAGGAACGTTCAAGTCTGTGAGGTGAATGCACTCATCACACAGAAGTTTCTGAGAATGCTTCTGTCTAGTTTTTATGTGAAGATATTTCCTTTTCCAGCATAGGCTTCAAAACACTCCAAATATCTTCTTGCAGATTCTACAAAAAGGGTGTTTCAAATCTGTTCTATCAAAAGGAAGGTTCAACTCTGTGAGTTGAATGAATGCATCCTGAAGAACTTTCTGAGAATGCTTCTCTGTAGTTTTAGGTGAAGACATTCCATATTCCAGCACTGGCCTCGAAGTGCTCCAAATAACCACTTGCAGAATTTACCAATAGAGTGTTTCAAAACTGCTCTTTCTATAGGTAAGTTCAAGTCTGTGAGTTGAATGCACTCAACACAAAGAAGTTTCTGAGAATGCTTCTGTTCAGTTTTTATGTGAAGATATTTCCTTTTCCAGCATAGGCCTCAAACGGCTCCAAAGATCCCCTTGCAGATTCTACAAAAAGAGTGTTTCCAAACTTCTCTATCAATTGGTAGGTTCAACACTGTGAGTTGAATGAACTCATCACAAAGAAGTTTCTGAGAATCCTTCTCTCTAGCTTTTATGTGAAGATATTTCCTTTTCCAACATAGGCCTCAAGGTGCTCCGAATAAACACTTGCAGATTCTACAAAAGGAGTGTTTCAAAACTGTTCTATCAAAGGGAACGTTCAAGTCTGTGAGTTGAATGCACTCATCACACAGAAGTTTCTCAGAATGCTTCTGTCTAGTTTTTAGGTGAAGAGATTTCATTTCCCAGCATAGGCCTCAAAGCGCTCCAAATATCCACTTGCAGATTCTACGAAAAGAGTGTTTCCAAGCTGCTCTTTCAAAAACAAGGTTCAAGTCTGTGTGTTGAATGCACTCATCAGAAAGAAGTTTCTGAGAATGCTTCTGTCTAGTTCTTACGTGAAGATATTTCCTTTTCCAGCTGAGGCCTCAAAGCGCTCCAAATAAACACTTGCAAATTCCACAAAAGGAGTGTTTCAAAAGAGTTCTATCAAAAGGAACGTTCAAGTCTGTGAGTTGAATGCACTTATCATACAGAAGTTTCCTGGAATGCTTCTGTCTAGTTTTTATGTGAAGACATTTCCTTTTCCAGCATAGGCCTCAAAGCGCTCCAAATATCCACTTGCAGATTCTACCAAAAGAGTGTCTCAAAACTGCTCTATCAAAAGCAAGCTTCAACACTGTGAGTAGAATGCACTCATCCCAAAGAATTTTCTGAGAATGCTTCTGTCTAGTTTTTATGTGAAGATATTTCCTTTTCCAACATAGGCCACAAAGCGCTCCAAGTAAACACTTGCAGATTCTACAAAAGGAGTGTTTCAAAACTGCTCTTTTGAGAGGAACGTTCAAGTCTGTGAGTTGAATGCACTCATCACACAGAAGTTTCTGAGAATGCTTCTGTCTAGTTTTTATGTGAAGATATTTCCTTTTCCGGCATAGACCTCAAAACACTCCAAATATCTTCTTTCAGATTCTACAAAAAGAGTGTTTCAAATCTGTTCTATCAAAAGGAAGGTTCAACTCTGTGAGTTGAATGAATGCATCGTGAAGAACTTTCTGAGAATGCTTCTCTGTAGTTTTTAGGTGAAGATATTCCATATCCCAGCACAGGCCTCGAAGTGCTCCAAATAACAACTTGCAGATTTTACCAAAAGGGTGTTTCAAAACTGCTCTCTCTATAGGTAAGTTCAAGTCTCTGAGTTGAATGCACTCAACACAAAGAAGTTTCTGAGAATGCTTCTGTTCAGTTTTTATGTGAAGATATTTCCTTTTCCAGCATAGGCCTCAAACGGCTCCAAATATCCCCTTGCAGATTCTGCAAAATGAGTGTTTCCAATCTTCTCTATCAATTGGTAGGTTCAACACTGTGAGTTGAATGAACTCATCACAAAGAAGTTTCTGAGAATCCTTCTCTCTAGTTTTTATGTGAAGATATTTCCTTTTCCAACATAGGCCTCAAGGTGCTCCGAATAAACACTTGCAGATTCTACAAAAGGAGTGTTTCAAAACTGTTCTATCAAAGGGAACGTTCAAGTCTGTGAGTTGAATGCACTCATCACAGAGAAGTTTCTCAGAATGCTTCTGTCTAGTTTTTAGGTGAAGAGATTTCATTTCCCAGCATAGGCCTCAAAGCGCTCCAAATATCCACTTGCAGATTCTACGAAAAGAGTGTTTCAAAGCTGCTCTTTCAAAAGCAAGGTTCAAGTCTGTGTGTTGAATGCACTCATGAGAAAGAAGTTTCTGAGAATGCTTCTGTCTAGTTCTTACGTGAAGATATTTCCTTTTCCAGCTTAGGCCTCAAAGTGCTCCAAATAAACACTTGCAAATTCTACAAAAGGAGTGTTTCAAAGGAGTTCTATCAAAAGGAACGTTCAAGTCTGTGAGTTGAATGCACTTATCATACAGAAGTTTCCTGGAATGCTTCTGTCTAGTTTTTATGTGAAGACATTTCCTTTTCCAGCACAGGCCTCAAAGCGCTCCAAATATCCACTTGCAGATTCTACCAAAAGAGTGTTTCAAAACTGCTCTATCGAAAGCAAGCTTCAACACTGTGAGTAGAATGCACTCATCACAAAGAAGTTTCTGAGAATGCTTCTGTCTAGTTTTTATGTGAAGATATTTCCTTTTCCAGCATAGGCCTCAGAACGCTCCAAATATCCACTTGCAGATTCTATAAGAAGAGTGTTTCCAAACTGCTCTTTCGAAAGGAAGCTTCAATTCTGTGAGTTGAATGCACTCATCACAAAGAAGTTTCTGAGAATGCTTCCGTCTAGTTTCTATATGAAGATCTTTCCTTTTCCAACATTGGCCTCAAAGTGCTCCAAATAAACACTTGCAGATTCTACAAAAGGAGTGTTTCAAAACTGCTCTTTTGAGAGGAACGTTCAAGTCTGTGAGTTGAATGCACTTATCATACAGAAGTTTCCTGGAATGCTTCTGTCTAGTTTTTATGTGAAGACATTTCCTTTTCCAGCATAGGCCTCAAAGCGCTCCAAATATCCACTTGCAGATTCTACCAAAAGAGTGTCTCAAAACTGCTCTATCAAAAGCAAGCTTCAACACTGTGAGTAGAATGCACTCATCCCAAAGAAGTTTCTGAGAATGCTTCTGTCTAGTTTTTATGTGAAGATATTTCCTTTTCCTGCATAGGCCTCAAAACACTCCAAATATCTTCTTGCAGATTCTACAAAAAGAGTGTTTCAAATCTGTTCTATCAAAAGGAAGGTTCAACTCTGTGAGTTGAATGAATGCATCATGAAGTACTTTCTGAGAATGCTTCTCTGTAGTTTTTGGGTGGAGACATTCCATATTCCAGCACTGGCCTCGAAGTGCTCCAAATAACCACTTGCAGAATTTACCAAAAGAGTGTTTCAAAACTGCTCTTTCTATAGGTAAGTTCAAGTCTGTGAGTTGAATGCACTCAACACAAAGAAGTTTCTGAGAATGCTTCTGTTCAGTTTTTATGTGAAGATATTAACTTTTTCAGCATAGGCCTCAAACGGCTCCAAATATCCCCTTGCAGATTCTACAAAAAGAGTGTTTCCAATCTTCTCTATCAATTGGTAGGTTCAACACTGTGAGTTGAATGAACTCATCACAAAGAAGTTTCTGAGAATCCTTCTCTCTAGTTTTTATGTGAAGATATTTCCTTTTCCAACATAGGCCTCAAGGTGCTCCGAATAAACACTTGCAGATTCTACAAAAGGAGTGTTTCAAAACTGTTCTATCAAAGGGAACGTTCAAGTCTGTGAGTTGAATGCACTCATCACACAGAAGTTTCTCAGAATGCTTCTGTCTAGTTTTTAGGTTAAGACATTTCATTTCCCAGCATAGGCCTCAAAGCGCTCCAATTATACACTTGCAGATTCTACGAAAAGAGTGTTTCACAGCTGCTCTTTCAAAAGCAAGGTTCAAGTCTGTGTGTTGAATGCACTCATCAGAAAGAAGTTTCTGAGAAAGCTTCTGTCTAGTTCTTACGTGAAGATACTTCCTTTTCCAGCTTAGGCCTCAAAGCGCTCCAAATAAACACTTGCAAATTCTACAAAAGGAGTGTTTCAAAAGAGTTCTATCAAAAGGAACGTTCAAGTCTGTGAGTTGAATGCACTTATCATAGAGAAGTTTCCTGGAATGCTTCTGTCTAGTTTTTATGTGAAGACATTTCCTTTTCCATCATAGGCCTCAAAGCGCTCCAAATATCCACTTGCAGATCCTACCAAAAGAGTGCTTCAAAACGGCTCTATCAAAAGCAAGCTTCAACACTGTGAGTAGAATGCACTCATCACAAAGAAGTTTCTGAGAATGCTTCTGTCTAGTTTTTATGTGAAGATATTTCCTTTTCCAGCATAGGCCTCAGAACGCTCCAAATATCCACTTGCAGATTCTATAAGAAGCGTGTTTCCAAACTGCTCTTTCGAAAGCAAGCTTCAACACTGTGAGTAGAATGCACTCATCCCAAAGAAGTTTCTGAGAATGCTTCTATCTAGTTTTTATGTGAAGATATTTCCTTTTCCAACGTAGGCCTCAAAACGCTCCAAATAAACACTTGCAGATTCTAAAAAAGGAGTGTTTCAAAACTGCTCTTTTGAGAGGAACGTTCAAGTCTGTGAGGTGAATGCACTCATCACACAGAAGTTTCTGAGAATGCTTCTGTCTAGTTTTTATGTGAAGATATTTCCTTTTCCAGCATAGGCTTCAAAACACTCCAAATATCTTCTTGCAGATTCTACAAAAAGGGTGTTTCAAATCTGTTCTATCAAAAGGAAGGTTCAACTCTGTGAGTTGAATGAATGCATCCTGAAGAACTTTCTGAGAATGCTTCTCTGTAGTTTTAGGTGAAGACATTCCATATTCCAGCACTGGCCTCGAAGTGCTCCAAATAACCACTTGCAGAATTTACCAATAGAGTGTTTCAAAACTGCTCTTTCTATAGGTAAGTTCAAGTCTGTGAGTTGAACGCACTCAACACAAAGAAGTTTCTGAGAATGCTTCTGTTCAGTTTTTATGTGAAGATATTTCCTTTTCCAGCATAGGCCTCAAACGGCTCCAAAGATCCCCTTGCAGATTCTACAAAAAGAGTGTTTCCAAACTTCTCTATCAATTGGTAGGTTCAACACTGTGAGTTGAATGAACTCATCACAAAGAAGTTTCTGAGAATCCTTCTCTCTAGCTTTTATGTGAAGATATTTCCTTTTCCAACATAGGCCTCAAGGTGCTCCGAATAAACACTTGCAGATTCTACAAAAGGAGTGTTTCAAAACTGTTCTATCAAAGGGAACGTTCAAGTCTGTGAGTTGAATGCACTCATCACACAGAAGTTTCTCAGAATGCTTCTGTCTAGTTTTTAGGTGAAGAGATTTCATTTCCCAGCATAGGCCTCAAAGCGCTCCAAATATCCACTTGCAGATTCTACGAAAAGAGTGTTTCCAAGCTGCTCTTTCAAAAACAAGGTTCAAGTCTGTGTGTTGAATGCACTCATCAGAAAGAAGTTTCTGAGAATGCTTCTGTCTAGTTCTTACGTGAAGACATTTCCTTTTCCAGCTGAGGCCTCAAAGCGCTCCAAATAAACACTTGCAAATTCCACAAAAGGAGTGTTTCAAAAGAGTTCTATCAAAAGGAACGTTCAAGTCTGGGAGTTGAATGCACTTATCATACAGAAGTTTCCTGGAATGCTTCTGTCTAGTTTTTATGCGAAGACATTTCCTTTTCCAGCATAGGCCTCAAAGCGCTCCAAATATCCATTTGCAGATTCTACCAAAAGAGTGTTTCAAAACTGCTCTATAAAAAGCAAGCTTCAACACTGTGAGTAGAATGCACTCATCGCAAAGAAGTTCCTGAGAATGCTTCTGTCTAGATTTTATGTGAAGATATTTCCTTTTCCAACATAGGCCTCAAAGCGCTCCAAATAAACACTTGCAGATTCTACAAAAGGAGTGTTTCAAAACTGCTCTTTTGAGAGGAACGTTCAAGTCTGTGAGTTGAATGCACTCATCACACAGAAGTTTCTGAGAATGCTTCTGTCTAGTTTTTATGTGAAGATATTTCCTTTTCCAGCATAGGCCTCAAAACACTCCAAATATCTTCTTGCAGATTCTACAAAAAGAGTGTTTCAAATCTGTTCTATCAAAAGGAAGGTTCAACTCTGTGAGTTGAATGAATGCATCGTGAAGAACTTTCTGAGAATGCTTCTCTGTAGTTTTTAGGTGAAGACATTCCATATCCCAGCACAGGCCTCGAAGTGCTCCTAATAACCACTTGCAGATTTTACCAAAAGAGTGTTTCAAAACTGCTCTTTCTATAGGTAAGTTCAAGTCTGTGAGTTGAATGCACTCAACACAAAGAAGTTTCTGAGAATGCTTCTGTTCAGTTTTTATGTGAAGATATTTCCTTTTCCAGCATAGGCCTCAAACGGCTCCAAATATCCCCTTGCAGATTCTACAAAAAGAGTGTTTCCAAACTTCTCTAACAATTGGCAGGTTCAACACTGTGAGTTGAATGAACTCATCACAAAGAAGTTTCTGAGAATCCTTCTGTCTAGTTTTTATGTGAAGATATTTCCTTTTCCAACATAGGCCTCAAGGTGCAGCGAATAAACACTTGCAGATTCTACAAAAGGAGTGTTTCAAAACTGTTCTATCAAAGGGAACGTTCAAGTCTGTGAGTTGAATGCACTCATCACACAGAAGTTTCTCAGAATGCTTCTGTCTAGTTTTTAGGTGAAGAGATTTCATTTCCCAGCATAGGCCTCAAAGCGCTCCAAATATCCACTTGCAGAATCTACGAAAAGAGTGTTTCCAAGCTGCTCTTTCAAAAGCAAAGTTCAAGTCCGTGTGTTGAATGCACTCATCACAAAGAAGTTTCTGAGAATGCTTCTGTCTAGTTCTTACGTGAAGATATTTCCTTTTCCAGCTGAGGCCTCAAAGCGCTCCAAAAAAACAGTGGCAAATTCTACAAAAGGAGTGTTTCAAAAGAGTGCTATCAAAAGGAACGTTCAAGTCTGTGAGTTGAATGCACTTATCATAGAGAAGTTTCCTGGAATGCTTCTGTCTAGTTTTTATGTGAAGACATTTCCTTTTCCAGCATAGGCCTCAAAGCGCTCCAAATATCCACTTGCAGATTCTACCAAAAGAGTGTTTCAAAACTGCTCTATCAAAAGCAAGCTTCAACACTGTGAGTAGAATGCACTCATCGCAAAGAAGTTTCTGAGAATGCTTCTGTCTAGTTTTTATGTGAAGATATTTCCTTTTGCAGCATAGGCCTCAAAACACTCCAAATATCTTCTTGCAGATTCTACAAAAAGAGTGTTTCAAATCTGTTCTATCAAAAGGAAGGTTCAACTCTGTGAGTTGAATGAATGCATCGTGAAGAACTTTCTGAGAATGCTTCTCTGTAGTTTTTGGATGGAGACATTCCATATTCCAGCACTGGCCTCGAAGTGCTCCAAATAACCACTTGCAGAATTTACCAAAAGAGTGTTTCAAAACTGCTCTTTCTATAGGTAAGTTCAAGTCTGTGAGTTGAATGCACTCAACACAAAGAAGTTTCTGAGAATGCTTCTGTTCAGTTTTTATGTGAAGATATTTCCTTTTTCAGCATAGGCCTCAAACGGCTCCAAATATCCCCTTGCAGATTCTACAAAAAGAGTGTTTCCAAACTTCTCTATCAATTGGTAGGTTCAACACTGTGAGTTGAATGAACTCATCACAAAGAAGTTTCTGAGAATCCTTCTCTCTAGTTTTTATGTGAAGATATTTCCTTTTCCAACATAGGCCTCAAGGTGCTCCGAATAAACACTTGCAGATTCTACAAAAGGAGTGTTTCAAAACTGTTCTATCAAAGGGAACGTTCAAGTCTGTGAGTTGAATGCACTCATCACACAGAAGTTTCTCAGAATGCTTCTGTCTAGTTTTTAGGTGAAGAGATTTCATTTCCCAGCATAGGCCTCAAAGCGCTCCAATTATCCACTTGCAGATTCTACGAAAAGAGTGTTTCACAGCTGCTCTTTCAAAAGCAAGGTTCAAGTCTGTGTGTTGAATGCACTCATCAGAAAGAAGTTTCTAAGAATGCTTCTGTCTAGTTCTTACGTGAAGATACTTCCTTTTCCAGCTTAAGCCTCAAAGCGCTGCAAATAAACACCTGCAAATTCTACAAAAGGAGTGTTTCAAAAGAGTTCTATCAAAAGGAACGTTCAAGTCTGTGAGTTGAATGCACTTATCATACAGAAGTTTCCTGGAATGCTTCTGTCTAGTTTTGATGTGAAGACATTTCCTTTTCCAGCATAGGCCTCAAAGCCCTCCAAATATCCACTTGCAGATTCCACCAAAACAGTGTCTCAAAACTGCTCTATCAAAAGCAAGCTTCAACACTGTGAGTAGAATGCACTCATCCAAAGAAGTTTCTGAGAATGCTTCTGTCTAGTTTTTATGTGAAGATATTTCCTTTTGCAACATAGGCCTCAAAGCGCTCCAAATAAACACTTGCAGATTCTACAAAAGGAGTGTTTCAAAACTGCTCTTTTGAGAGGAACGTTCAAGTCTGTGAGTTGAATGCACTCATCACACAGAAGTTTCTGAGAATGCTTCTGTCTAGTTTTTATGTGAAGATATTTCCTTTTCCAGCATAGGCCTCAAAACACTCCAAATATCTTCTTGCAGATTCTACAAAAAGAGTGTTTCAAATCTGTTCTATCAAAAGGAAGGTTCAACTCTGTGAGTTGAATGAATGCATCGTGAAGAACTTTCTGAGAATGCTTCTCTGTAATTTTTAGGTGAACATATTCCATATTCCAGCACAGGCCTCGAAGTGCTCCAAATAACCACTTGCAGATTTCACCAAAAGAATGTTTCAAAACTGCTCTTTCTATAGGTAAGTTCAAGTCTGTGAGTTGAATGCACTCAACACAAAGAAGTTTCTGAGAATGCTTCTGTTCAGTTTTTATGTGAACATATTTCCTTTTCCAACATAGGCCTCAAGGTGCTCCGAATAAACACTTGCAGATTCTACAAAAGGAGTGTTTCAAAACTGTTCTATCAAAGGGAACGTTCAAGTCTGTGAGTTCAATGCACTCATCACACAGAAGTTTCTCAGAATGCTTCTGTCTAGTTTTTAGGTGAAGAGATTTCATTTCCCAGCATAGGCCTCAAAGCGCTCCAAATATCCACTTGCTGATTCTACGAAAAGAGTGTGTCAAAGCTGCTCTTTCAAAAGCAAGGTTCAAGTCTGTGTGTTGAATGCACTCATCAGAAAGAAGTTTCTGAGAATGCTTCTGTCTAGTTCTTACGTGAAGATATTTCCTTTTCCAGCTTAGGCCTCAAAGCGCTCCAAATAAACACTTGCAAATTCTACAAAAGGAGTGTTTCAAAGAGTTCCATCAAAAGGAACGTTCAAGTCTGTGAGTTGAATGCACTTATCATACAGAAGTTTCCTGGAATGCTTCTGTCTAGTTTTTATGTGAAGACATTTCCTTTTCCAGCATAGGCCTCAAAGCCCTCCAAATATCCACTTGCAGATTCTACCAAAAGAGTGTTTCAAAAGTGCTCTATCAAAAGCATGCTTCAACACTGTGAGTAGAATGCACTCATCCCAAAGAAGTTTCTGAGAATTCTTCTGTCTAATTTTTATGTGAAGATATTTCCTTTTCCAACATAGGCCTCAAAGCGCTCCAAATAAACACTTGCAGATTGTACAAAAGGAGTGTTTCAAAACTGCTCTTTTGAGAGGAACGTTCAAGTCTGTGAGTTGAATGCACTCATCACACAGAAGTTTCTGAGAATGCTTCTGTCTAGTTTTTATGTGAAGATATTTCCTTTTCCAGCATAGGCCTCAAAACACTCCAAATATCTTCTTGCAGATTCTACAAAAAGAGTGTTTCAAATCTGTTCTATGAAAAGGAAGGTTCAACTCTGTGAGTTGAATGAATGCATCGTGAAGAACTTTCTGAGAATGCTTCTCTGTAGTTTTTAGGTGAAGATATTCCATATCCCAGCACAGGCCTCGAAGTGCTCCAAATAACCACTTGCAGATTTTACCAAAAGAGTGTTTCAAAACTGCTCTTTCTATAGGTAAGTTCAAGTCTGTGAGTTGAATGCACTCAACACAAAGAAGTTTCTGAGAATGCTTCTGTTCAGTTTTTATGTGAAGATATTTCCTTTTCCAGCATAGGCCTCAAACGGCTCCAAATATCCCCTTGCAGATTCTAGAAAAAGAGTGTTTCCAAACTTCTCTATCAGTTGGTAGGTTCAACACTGTGAGTTGAACGAACTCATCACAAAGAAGTTTCTGAGAATCCTTTTCTCTAGTTTTTATGTGAAGATATTTTCTTTTCCAACATAGGCCTCAAGGTGCTCCGAATAAACACTTGCAGATTCTACAAAAGGAGTGTTTCAAAACTGTTCTATCAAAGGGAACGTTCAAGTCTGTGAGTTGAATGCACTCATCACACAGAAGTTACTCAGAATGCTTCTGTCTAGTTTTTAGGTGAAGAGATTTCCTTTTCCAGCATAGGCCTCAAAACACTCCAAATATCTTCTTTCAGATTCTACAAAAAGAGTGTTTCAAATCTGTTCTATCAAAAGGAAGGTTCAACTCTGTGAGTTGAATGAATGCATCGTGAAGAACTTTCTGAGAATGCTTCTCTGTAGTTTTTAGGTGTAGATATTCCATATTCCAGCACAGGACTCGAAGTGCTCCAAATAACCACTTGCAGAATTTACCAAAAGAGTGTTTCAAAACTGCTCTTTCTATAGGTAAGTTCAAGTCTGTGAGTTGAATGCAGTCATCACACAGAAGTTTCTCAGAATGCTTCTGTCTAGTTTTTAGGTGAAGAGATTCCATTTCCCAGCATAGGCCTCAAAGCGCTCCAAATATCCACTTGCTGATTCTACGAAAAGAGTGTTTCAAAGCTGCTCTTTCAAAAGCAAAGTTCAAGTCTGTGTGTTGAATGCACTCATCAGAAAGAAGTTTCTGAGAATGCTTCTGTCTAGTTCTTACGTGAAGATATTTCCTTTTCCAGCTTAGGCCTCAAAGCGCTCCAAATAAACACTTGCAAATTCTACAAAAGGAGTGTTTCAAAAGAGTTCTATCAAAAGGAACGTTCAAGTCTGTGAGTTGAATGCACTTATCATACAGAAGTTTCCTGGAATGCTTCTGTCTAGTTTTTATGTGAAGACATTTCCTTTTCCAGCAAAGGCCTCAAAGCCCTCCAAATATCCACTTGCAGATTCCACCAAACATAGGCCTCAAAGCGCTCCAAATAAACACTTGCAGATTCTACAAAAGGAGTGTTTCAAAACTGCTCTTTTGAGAGGAACGTTCAAGTCTGTGAGTTGAATGCACTCATCACACAGAAGTTTCTGAGAATGCTTCTGTCTAGTTTTTATGTGAAGATATTTCCTTTTCCAGCATAGGCCTCAAAACACTCCAAATATCTTCTTGCAGATTCTACAAAAAGAGTGTTTCAAATCTGTTCTATCAAAAGGAAGGTTCAACTCTGTGAGTTGAATGAATGCATCGTGAAGAACTTTCTGAGAATGCTTCTCTGTAGTTTTTAGGTGAAGATATTCCATATCCCAGCACAGGCCTCGAAGTGCTCCAAATAACCACTTGCAGATTTTACCAAAAGAGTGTTTCAAAACTGCTCTTTCTATAGGTAAGTTCAAGTCTGTGAGTTGAATGCACTCAACACAAAGAAGTTTCTGAGAATGCTTCTGTTCAGTTTTTATGTGAAGATATTTCCTTTTCCAGCATAGGCCTCAAACGGCTCCAAATATCCCCTTGCAGATTCTACAAAAACAGTGTTTCCAAACTTCTCTTTCAATTGGTAGGTTCAACACTGTGAGTTGAATGAACTCATCACAAAGAAGTTTCTGAGAATCCTTCTCTCTACTTTTTATGTGAACATATTTCCTTTTCCAACATAGGCCTCAAGGTGCTCCGAATAAACACTTGCAGATTCTACAAAAGGAGTGTTTCAAAACTGTTCTATCAAAGGGAACGTTCAAGTCTGTGAGTTGAATGCACTCATCACACAGAAGTTTCTCAGAATGCTTCTGTCTAGTTTTTAGGTGAAGAGATTTCATTTCCCAGCATAGGCCTCAAAGCGCTCCAAATATCCACTTGCTGATTCTACGAAAAGAGTGTGTCAAAGCTGCTCTTTCAAAAGCAAGGTTCAAGTCTGTGTGTTGAATGCACTCATCAGAAAGAAGTTTCTGAGAATGCTTCTGTCTAGTTCTTACGTGAAGATATTTCCTTTTCCAGCTTAGGCCTCAAAGCGCTCCAAATAAACACTTGCAAATTCTACAAAAGGAGTGTTTCAAAGAGTTCCATCAAAAGGAACGTTCAAGTCTGTGAGTTGAATGCACTTATCATACAGAAGTTTCCTGGAATGCTTCTGTCAAGTTTTTATGTGAAGACATTTCCTTTTCCAGCATAGGCCTCAAAGCACTCCAAATATCCACTTACAGATTCTACCAAAATAGTGTTTCAAAAGTGCTCTATCAAAAGCATGCTTCAACACTGTGAGTAGAATGCACTCATCCCAAAGAAGTTTCTGAGAATTCTTCTGTCTAATTTTTATGTGAAGAGATTTCCTTTTCCAACATAGGCCTCAAAGCGCTCCAAATAAACACTTGCAGATTCTACAAAAGGAGTGTTTCAAAACTGCTCTTTTGAGAGGAACGTTCAAGTCTGTGAGTTGAATGCACTCATCACAGAGAAGTTTCTGAGAATGCTTCTGTCTAGTTTTTATGTGAAGATATTTCCTTTTCCAGCATAGGCCTCAAAACACTCCAAATATCTTCTTTCAGATTCTACAAAAAGAGTGTTTCAAATCTGTTCTATCAAAAGGAAGGTTCAACTCTGTGAGTTGAATGAATGCATCATGAAGAACTTTCTGAGAATGCTTCTCTGTAGTTTTTAGGTGAAGATATTCCATATCCCAGCACAGGCCTCGAAGTGCTCCAAATAACCACTTGCAGATTTTACCAAAAGAGTGTTTCAAAACTGCTCTTTCTATAGGTAAGTTCAAGTCTGTGAGTTGAATGCACTCAACACAAAGAAGTTTCTGAGAATGCTTCTGTTCAGTTTTTATGTGAAGATATTTCCTTTTCCAGCATAGGCCTCAAACGGCTCCAAATATCCCCTTGCAGATTCTACAAAAAGAGTGTTTCCAAACTTCTCTATCAATTGGTAGGTTCAACACTGTGAGTGGAACGAACTCATCACAAAGAAGTTTCTGAGAATCCTTTTCTCTAGTTTTTATGTGAAGATATTTCCTTTTCCAACATAGGCCTCAAGGTGCTCCGAATAAACACTTGCAGATTCTACAAAAGGAGTGTTTCAAAACTGTTCTATCAAAGGGAACGTTCAAGTCTGTGAGTTGAATGCACTCATCACAGAGAAGTTACTCAGAATGCTTCTGTCTAGTTTTTAGGTGAAGAGATTTCCTTTTCCAGCATAGGCCTCAAAACACTCCAAATATCTTCTTTCAGATTCTACAAAAAGAGTGTTTCAAATCTGTTCTATCAAAAGGAAGGTTCAACTCTGTGAGTTGAATGAATGCATCGTGAAGAACTTTCTGAGAATGCTTCTCTGTAGTTTTTAGGTGTAGATATTCCATATTCCAGCACAGGACTCGAAGTGCTCCAAATAACCACTTGCAGAATTTACCAAAAGAGTGTTTCAAAACTGCTCTTTCTATAGGTAAGTTCAAGTCTGTGAGTTGAATGCACTCAACACAAAGAAGTTTCTGAGAATGCTTCTGTTCAGTTTTTATGTGAAGATATTTCCTTTTCCAGCATAGGCCTCAAACGGCTCCAAATATCCCCTTGCAGATTCTACAAAAAGAGTGTTTCCAAACTTCTCTATCAATTGGTAGGTTCAACACTGTGAGTTGAATGAACTCATCACGAAGAAGTTTCTGAGAATCCTTCTCTCTAGTTTTTATGTGAAGAAATTTCCTTTTCCAACATAGGCCTCAAGGTGCTCCGAATAAACACTTGCAGATTCTACAAAAGGAGTGTTTCAAAACTGTTCTATCAAAGGGAACGTTCAAGTCTGTGAGTTGAATGCACTCATCACACAGAAGTTTCTCAGAATGCTTCTGTCTAGTTTTTAGGTGAAGAGATTCCATTTCCCAGCATAGGCCTCAAAGCGCTCCAAATATCCACTTGCTGATTCTACGAAAAGAGTGTTTCAAAGCTGCTCTTTCAAAAGCAAAGTTCAAGTCTGTGTGTTGAATACACTCATCAGAAAGAAGTTTCTGAGAATGCTTCTGTCTAGTTCTTACGTGAAGATATTTCCTTTTCCAGCTTAGGCCTCAAAGCGCTCCAAATAAACACTTGCAAATTCTACAAAAGGAGTGTTTCAAAAGAGTTCTATCAAAAGGAACGTTCAAGTCTGTGAGTTGAATGCACTTATCATACAGAAGTTTCCTGGAATGCTTCTGTCTAGTTTTTATGTGAAGACATTTCCTTTTCCAGCATAGGCCTCAAAGCCCTCCAAATATCCACTTGCAGATTCCACCAAAAGAGTGTCTCAAAACTGCTCTATCAAAAGCAAGCTTCAACACTGTGAGTAGAATGCACTCATCCAAAGAAGTTTCTGAGAATGCTTCTGTCTAGTTTTTATGTGAAGATATTTCCTTTTCCAACATAGGCCTCAAAGCGCTCCAAATAAACACTTGCAGATTCTACAAAAGGAGTGTTTCAAAACTGCTCTTTTGAGAGGAACGTTCAAGTCTGTGAGTTGAATGCACTCATCACACAGAAGTTTCTGAGAATGCTTCTGTCTAGTTTTTATGTGAAGATATTTCCTTTTCCAGCATAGGCCTCAAAACACTCCAAATATCTTCTTGCAGATTCTACAAAAAGAGTGTTTCAAATCTGTTCTATCAAAAGGAAGGTTCAACTCTGTGAGTTGAATGAATGCATCGTGAAGAACTTTCTGAGAATGCTTCTCTGTAGTTTTTAGGTGAAGATATTCCATATTCCAGCACAGGCCTCGAAGTGCTCCAAATAACCACTTGCAGATTTTACCAAAAGAGTGTTTCAAAACTGCTCTTTCTATAGGTAAGTTCAAGTCTGTGAGTTGAATGCACTCAACACAAAGAAGTTTCTGAGAATGCTTCTGTTCAGTTTTTATGTGAAGATATTTCCTTTTCCAGCATAGGCCTCAAACGGCTCCAAATATCCCCTTGCAGATTCTACAAAAACAGTGTTTCCAAACTTCTCTTTCAATTGGTAGGTTCAACACTGTGAGTTGAATGAACTCATCACAAAGAAGTTTCTGAGAATCCTTCTCTCTAGTTTTTATGTGAACATATTTCCTTTTCCAACGTAGGCCTCAAGGTGCTCCGAATAAACACTTGCAGATTCTACAAAAGGAGTGTTTCAAAACTGTTCTATCAAAGGGAACGTTCAAGTCTGTGAGTTGAATGCACTCATCACACAGAAGTTTCTCAGAATGCTTCTGTCTAGTTTTTAGGTGAAGAGATTTCATTTCCCAGCATAGGCCTCAAAGCGCTCCAAATATCCACTTGCTAATTCTATGAAAAGAGTGTTTCAAAGCTGCTCTTTCAAAAGCAAGGTTCAAGTCTGTGTGTTGAATGCACTCATCAGAAAGAAGTTTCTGAGAATGCTTCTGTCTAGTTCTTACGTGAAGATATTTCCTTTTCCAGCTTAGGCCTCAAAGCGCTCCAAATAAACACTTGCAAATTCTACAAAAGGAGTGTTTCAAAGAGTTCCATCAAAAGGAACGTTCAAGTCTGTGAGTTGAATGCACTTATCATACAGAAGTTTCCTGGAATGCTTCTGTCTAGTTTTTATGTGAAGACATTTCCTTTTCCAGCATAGGCCTCAAAGCGCTCCAAATATCCACTTGCAGATTCTACCAAAAGAGTGTTTCAAAAGTGCTCTATCAAAAGCATGCTTCAACACTGTGAGTAGAATGCACTCATCCCAAAGAAGTTTCTGAGAATTCTTCTGTCTAATTTTTATGTGAAGATATTTCCTTTTCCAACATAGGCCTCAAAGCGCTCCAAATAAACACTTGCAGATTGTACAAAAGGAGTGTTTCAAAACTGCTCTTTTGAGAGGAACGTTCAAGTCTGTGAGTTGAATGCACTCATCACAGAGAAGTTTCTGAGAATGCTTCTGTCTAGTTTTTATGTGAAGATATTTCCTTTTCCAGCATAGGCCTCAAAACACTCCAAATATCTTCTTTCAGATTCTACAAAAAGAGTGTTTCAAATCTGTTCTATCAAAAGGAAGGTTCAACTCTGTGAGTTGAATGAATGCATCGTGAAGAACTTTCTGAGAATGCTTCTCTGTAGTTTTTAGGTGAACATATTCCATATTCCAGCACAGGCCTCGAAGTGCTCCAAATAACCACTTGCAGATTTTACCAAAAGAGTGTTTCAAAACTGCTCTTTCTATAGGTAAGTTCAAGTCTGTGAGTTGAATGCACTCAACACAAAGAAGTTTCTGAGAATGCTTCTGTTCAGTTTTTATGTGAAGATATTTCCTTTTCCAGCATAGGCCTCAAACGGCTCCAAATATCCCCTTGCAGATTCTACAAAAACAGTGTTTCCAAACTTCTCTTTCAATTGGTAGGTTCAACACTGTGAGTTGAATGAACTCATCACAAAGAAGTTTCTGAGAATCCTTCTCTCTACTTTTTATGTGAACATATTTCCTTTTCCAACATAGGCCTCAAGGTGCTCCGAATAAACACTTGCAGATTCTACAAAAGGAGTGTTTCAAAACTGTTC